>NC_142341.1:644642-1276785 GCF_054954075.1 Amborella trichopoda | reverse complement strand
TTTATTTTTATTTAATTTTAATTTGGACACGGTTTCTATGTGGCTAGCCCAAATATTGTACAAATGCGGGCTTGGCAATAAGTATATATTTTAAATATAACTTGATCCTAATTTTAGCAATAAGTGTCCAAAATTATTGAGTACAATGGTAAATTACTCCATGGGTTTAAGCATCCTAACATAACCCTTAATTAAAAGACAACACTCATATCTACTTAGATGTACCTGGTTATTCCCTTGGAAAAACGATACCATTTATTTCTGAGATAAAAATATCACAATCATCATGGACCACTGGATTTAAAATCAGATCGTTTCGGATATATTATTGTTTAAGAGTAATGATACTATGAGACCCTCCCAAGCCCAAAATAAAAATTTTTGAATGTCGGGACACTTTTATTTATTGGTTTTCACATCCATTAGTTAAAAATAATTGTGACCTCCTTAAACCAAAAATAAATGGTCTCCTAAGTGATTGTGATTGTTAAAGATTTATTAGAAAGAATTTGAAATTTTTGAGATCCATTTTAGAATCATCAATAACTATTTTGAAAAAATGATTGAGTTTGTATTTTGAGTTCCTAACTACTTAGATTTGAGAGTCCAAATCGGATGAACTCTAATCGACCTCATGATATTATTTTATGGAGTGAATATAGAATCTCTAACTTTTGTTTTTAGATAATGTTGCCCGAAGTAAAGAATTTTACATATCTAAAATTTTGAGATCCATTTTAGAATCATCAATAACTATTTTGAAAAAATGACTGAGTTTGTATTTTGAGTTCCTAACTACTTAGATTTGAGAGTCCAAACGGGATGAACTCTAATCAACCTCATGATATTATTTTATGGAGTGAATATAGAATCTCTAACTTTTGTTTTTAGATAATGTTGCCCAAAGTAAAGAATTTTACGTATCTAAAATTTTGAGATCCATTTTAGAATCATCAATAACTATTTTGAAAAAATGACTGAGTTTGTATTTTGAGTTCCTAACTACTTAGATTTGAGAGTCCAAATCGGATGAACTCTAATCAACCTCATGATATTATTTTATGGAGTGAATATAGAATCTCTAACTTTTGTTTTTAGATAATGTTGCCCAAAGTTTAAAGTAAAAAATTTACTATCCTGATAATGAAGTATTTGGTATTTGGGTGTCCATTTTAAAATTATATGAGATAAACTTGTACGCAAATTTACCTATAAGTTTATGGTTTTTAAAAGCTGCTTTTATTTTATTCAAAGTAATTTTGTTAAAAAATACATTTTTTTTTTGCCAAAAATTGCATAGATAATTAAATGACATTATAGAAAAATAAGATATATATTAAACAATTAAAAAAATAATATTATTCGGAGTCCATTGATTTACACTTACTCTAGATACCTATCATCTGTGATGTACTCATCGGCAGAGTTTTCCTCAAAAGTACTCATTGGCAGGGCTTTGGAGAACGAATAAAATATGCTCTCGCATGACTATATTATATCTTAAGCTGCCAAAAAATTTCATAACCTCTTCAACCAATATGCTATAATTAATAAATAAGTTATGAATTACATTCTGTATGATCTTGAAAAATAATTCCTCAAGATTGAATAAAAAACCCTCTAATTTTTGAAGAATAATTCCTCAAGATTGAATAAAAAACCCTCTAATTTTTTAAAGATCTAAGTCTTTCAAACTTACCCTCATAAATAAATAATATATATATATATAAATTGGGAAGGTCCACACTTTTGCAAGATTATTGAGAACCAGTCAGGCTGGGGAATAGGATCATTTCTATAAAATAGTCCATAAAAGACCGAGTCAAGTGGATCAATGGGTTCAGAGATCTTTCTTTCTCTACCTAACAAGCACACAAGAAAAGTACAGCATGTGCTTAGACAAACAAAGCATAGGGTTCCCTCTCATGTGTTATATTAGAGAGAGAATGGTTGCTTTTGTACAGGGAAGTCAGCTTGTTTGGAGAGAGAGAGAATGAAATTAATTGAATTCAGCGTATCTGCAAGGTCGGATGGCAATTATAGCATGCGCTGCTGCCCCATGATGTATTGATTGTGGGGCAACCTGTGATTAAATGTGTGGGAGTTAATGTACATGCATGTGCCCGTGATGGTCCTTCTTTCTCTCACTAAAAGTTTTTGAGTGTTCAACGATGAGAGAGAGATGGCCCTTTCTTCTCACTAATTTTGGAGGAGACGTGCAATGATGATAGAGAAAAGACACATCTTTCCTACTATCATATTGTGCAGAGAAAATTTGTGGCGACCATTAGCGAAGATGTTTAATGGTGATAGAGAAAAGACAACAGATCTTTTCCACCTTCATAAAGTGTCAAGAGAGAGAGAGAGAGAGAGAGAGAGAGAATTAACCATTGGATTGGGTGAGCATTTGAAAGCGTGTCGTTTGGGAATTTTTCTACATTTAGAATGCAACTTTTAAAAAAAAGGTCCGCCTAGACTCTAAACAATTACATTAGAGTCTACTTTCAAATAGTGTAGAAATGTGGTTTCAATATTGAAAATATTTGTGATAGCCTTAAAATGTATAATTATATTTATTTATAAATTTTAAAGCCTCAAAAATAATATAGATTGATAGATCTATAAAAACATGAAAATCTTGAAAATTGATAGTCCAAAAATACAATATAAAATATATAATTTTCAAAACTTGAAATCTATTTTTTTCTCATGTCCATGCATCTTGATGTTGAGACGATCCATTTGAAGATATTTGCGCATCAAAGCGACCTCTTTTAGTTAAATTTTTGTTGTGGGCTCAAATTTGATTGTTTAGAGCCTCGGCTCTATAAAAACTTTTCCCTTTAAAATTGACTCTTTCCAAAATAAGTTGAGGGCTGTAGTCCCATTTATCTAACAAAAAACAAGAGAGAGAAAAAAAACGACTGCTTGAGAAGGATTGAGAGAGATGTTTTTCCATGTGTTGGTCCATATGCTTTGCTTCTTCAATAATTGACATAAAACTTCCTTGCAACTTGCGTACATAAAATCATGGAGGAAGAAGTGCTTAAGAAGGATTGAGAGAGATGTTTTTCCATGTCTTGTTCCATATGCTTTGCTTCTCCAATAATTGACAAGAAACTTCCTTGCAACTTGCATACATAAAATCAAGAAGGAAGAAGTTTATAGAAGATGTCAATTTTTTACTATTCAAATTAGACGCACCCCAAAAGGCCTTTGAAAGAGAGTATTCCCATGTTGGAAAACCTTCTTAATGATAATCTCGACTTAGAGATATTTGGATGTGAAGAAAAATAATTATAAGTCTTAAAAATAGTACATCTTGTACTAATTTATCTAAAGGGAAAGGTTTTTATGCTTCCCCTACAGCATAGAAGTTCTATCCTCCCCCTACCATCCAGCCATCCAATTTTGATGAAGAGCCACTCACCGTTTGATCTTAGATCCGAAGTCTCAAAGTATTTTATTTTTAGTTTTTTTTATACAAATTGTATGAATATGAAATTTGATACATGTCATCTTCTCATTAGGGCGCACTTAAAAAAAATATTAAAAATAATTTTTTGATAAAATATAATGACTAAAATACCTGTTGAAATTTTCAAAGGTATTTTGGTCATTTTATTGTATTGAAAATATTTTTTATATATTTTTTGCTAGTGCAAGTTTAATAGAGGAATGGACGTCCAAAATTTGGTGTCAAAATAGATTATAGAAAAAAATTTAAAATAAAATAGTGTACAGACGTGACATTATGATTGGGGCAATCTTAGTCTTCCATTTAGAATGGACGGTTGGATAAGAGGGAGGATAAAACTTCTATGCTGTAGAGGAAGCATAGAACGATTGCTCTTATCTAAAATGTCTATTCCAAGATTTTTAAGTATTTATAAATCTACTTGATTTGTACCATTTTTAAAATTTTAAATTTTGTTGATAGAGATGAAAATTATTATAAGATTTTCGACATTAGAATTAGGTCTCTAGTTTACAAAGAGGGCAACTAATTTAAACCTCATCCTAAAATCAATGCATGAGCAATATCTTGCATAACTAAAAGCTATTAATTTTTTTTAAATTAAGGTATTATTCACGCTTTCTCTATCTCTACTCTCTAATCAACATTCCCATAATTAAAAGATCTTTTTCTCATGCATAAATTAGAAAATATTATTCATCCATTCTCTATCTATATCCTCTCTCCCTCATGCATAATTAAAAAAAATACTATTCACCCAATCCCTGGCTTTAATACCAAAGGGTCCCACAATTAAAGGGGTTTCTTCGGACGGCTAACTTTTAGTTTCGTTACTGGTCAAAATCAATATACATGATGATGGGAAAAGATATTTTACCTTGTGGGAACATATTGTTCATTTATGGTTGAACTCACTCTAGGAATATGTTTTAGAATCTAAGTTTTTGGTATGTAACCTTCAGAACCAACCTAATAAAAATGAAAAATTCAAATCACTTACTACATGTGATTGAAAAAATAACATCCCGATATTAAAAATTGGTTGTCCAATTTTTGGAGGGCAAGATCTTCGTGTTTAAAAACTCAAAATCCAATTATTTTGTTCAAAACAATTATCTATATGGAAATTATCCATGGGTAGATCCAAAAATTTTAGATAAGAGAAATCCTCCTGACTAGCAGTTGTACCCGAGGGATTCAATGTACAATATGCTCCTGTGGGATGCATGCTATACATGCTTAAATAAGAGTGCAACATCTGCTGCATAAGAGGGGATAAAAAAAACAAAGTACGATGCTATCCCATTTTTTGTTTTTCTCTTCCATTTCCTTTCGGTGTACTCTTCATATTTTCTCCATGAATAGCTCGTTAACATTCAAAAAAACAAAAAAAAGTGTACAAAATTTTAATTTCAAAGTAGGTGAAGAAAAATGGAGGATTTATTGACATCATGTTTGTTTGAGGCATTAGCTTCTCCATTCGTCTCTGCAGCCTGGTGCTTGCATTTGCCCGTAAGCCATGTATACTTTTGAGATTTCTTCAAAAAATTCATGTGATCTCCATGGACAATTACCTTCCTATTTTAGTAACTAATTGTGATTTTGGAGTCTCCTTCAATAATATAAGGCATAAGTAACTAATTGTGATTTTGGAGTCTCCTTCAATAATATGAGGCTTTTCTGGGAGAGGGGGGTCATATTGGAGCTAGAAGGGCAAGTGAACTGGAAGGTAGTTAGCAATTATCCCCCTTTTTTTTTTTTTTTCTTTTATTTTGATGTTAGCTTAGGGACCTATCGAATAAGAATCGAGACATCATATTGTAGTACCCTGTCACCCAAACCGCCTATGCCTTGACCCTTTTCTGGTGGTGAGTAGTTTCTCTCTCCCTCTCTCTCTCTCTCTCTCCTATAGGGATTCACTTCCCTTAGGGCCCGTTTGGTTCCTTGGTTTTAGATCTCTAGGAGTCATATTTCTTTAGAAAAGCATGGCCAATCGTGTTTGGTTCACTTAAAAATGACAATTGAATTGGAATTGAGATTTTCATGGGATTCTTAAATACTCATTTTAAGCTTAAATTCATATTTAAAGAGAGTAACTATATCAAATTTTAGAGTGAAAAAGTACCTAAAATTTCTTAAGGAAAGAAACAGTATTAAAATTTTTAGAAAGAAATGATCTCAAATTTTCAGTTTTAAATAGATAAAGTACCTCAAAATTTTAGATAGAGAAAATATATCATATTTTAGAGAGAGAAAGAATCTCAAAATTTTAGAGAGAGAAACTATATCTAAAATAGAGAAACTATATCAAATTTTAGAGAAAGAAAGTATATAAAATTTCTAGAGAAAAAAACTGTTTGAAAATTTATAGAGAGAGAAACTATTTCAAAAATTTTAGAGAGACATGATTTGCATTTCAAAAAAAAGATAATCCTGACAATCCAAATAGGAAATTTGCATTTTCTCGATCTCTACCATATGCGATCTAAACAACATACACCATTTTCCAGGAAATATCTATTCCAGTAAATCTCAATTTCAAGATTGACTTTTTCCAAGATTAAAAAATCCAAAGATCCAAACAGGCCCTTGTAGAATGCACTTCAAAGCTATGAGAAGATTGCTCGCTCTCTCTCTCTCCTATTGGGATTCAGTTCTCTCGTAGAATGCACTTCAAAACTATGGGAAGATTGCTCTCTCTATCTCTCTCTCCTATTGGGATTCATTCGTTAGTAGAATGCACTTCAAAGGTATGGGAAGAATGCAAGTTCCATAAATTGATAAAAACCAATATTTCCTTTTCAAAGTGAAGCAGCAGCCTTAGTGGATCCAAACCTTTTTCCATTATAATGGTCCAATAGGGTATGGAGTTACAAGGCACCGCCGAGAGTTAGAGCTTTTTTGTGGCTACTAAGTGGGAACGAATCTTGACCATTGGTAAGTTGTATTTTCTGGAATGATTGTTAATGTCCGCAGTCTCTGCAAACAGGAGGCTGAGTCGTCTTGACATAAGTTCTTAACTTGCCCAATGGCTGATATTTGGGGATGGCTCTTTTTTCAAAATGTAATTGGTACCAGCTAATGCCACAACACATTAGAGGTATTTTTTAGCAGCGATGGTCACTACAGAGGTATTTTTAAGCAGCGATGGTCACTACTGTACTAAAAAATGGGTCTTGGATTATAGAGAATTTGTGTGGTTGTTGTCTTATGACCATACGTAATTTGAGGGTAACACGAGAAGAATTGAACAAATCAGATGGACAATTCTCATACAGTTATCTCTTAGGCTCAAGTCCATCTAGCATACATATCAGTTGAAAGAAAGACTTATGTGATATTTTACCAGAGCATCATATATTTTTATTTTTATTTTATTTTTAACAAAAGATCACTTACAAGTGGTCTCATTACAATAGCATATGCTTTAAAATAAAATCAACATAACAATAAAACCAAGATCTTAAAATTTGATACCATTGAAATAACTATCTACTATGCTTGAGAATATAAATATAAGATTGCAAGTAATAAAAGTGAAGAGTGACAGAGATTATCTCAATCGGGCATATTACACCCCATATTGAGTCACCACCATACGATGACACATGATCAATGATCAACTTTCAATCTCAATCGTGAAAGCAAGTTTAGGCCAAGACACACCAATAGAATAAGAACCCTTTTGATTATAAACTCAAATCCTAAATGAATTCTCTTAGCAACCTAGTTTGAGAGAGATGGATTCTCCTTTTTGCTACACCCTAAAACCTTTAGCCACAAATATCTATAGTTGAGAAGTGGGAGAGAGAAGAACCTCATAGCCTAAACCCTTTTTACAATGTGGGAGAGAGAGATCAAAGATGAGAGAGTGGGACATGTCCTATTTGGGCTTTCATGAGACAGATAAACTTTTTTAAGACAGATGGAAAGATAACGTGTAGAGATTTTGGGTAGAGACAATCCATTTTTTATATACTTTGAACAAAATTAGGGTTTCTTTGGGTTTTTCTCGGTTTATATCTTCTTGTGAGATTGAATATGAACCATTGATCTTGGGTGAGAGATTTGAGCCATCAATTCCATAGATGGGTCATCAATATTATGGAAGGTATATGAACCATTACCTTATTTTTCTAAACCATTTTCCCATCAATAGAAATTAAATAAATTAAATCTAATCAAAGTATTGTGCATACCATAAAATAACACATGTCTATTCAATCTTTCCACAAAATCTTTCAAAAATATATCAAGTCGATATCTCCCAACCATATGGCTACATGTCACATCACTAAAAAATAGGAAAGAAAATAAAGGGTGGGGCGTGGCACTCAAGGGAGGCACTCATGGGCCCCCACCTTCTAGAAATATTGTAGGCCCATATGCACAATGCACCCCCATGATATTTTTATATATTTAAAATTAGTGAAAGTATTTTAAAATATTATTTAAATATTTAAATTATTGTAAAATTAATATCTTTAATTTTATAAATCTAAATTTCATAAATAAAATATCCAGACATTCATAAAAATTCAAATAATAATTCTAAAATAATTTTTATCATAAAACAAACATAATTAAATTAATATGATGAAAAAATCATCCATATGGCTTAGGAATCAACAATCATGAGACACTCCACCTTCAACTGTGGACTACATACCACACTCGTTTTAGACCAACCTAGTGTTTCCCATGATCTACAGTCTAAGCAACAGCTTATTAGCGGGTCACCAAAGTCTGGTCGATGAGCCAAGAGGTCATAATCACAGTCTGAGGATTTCAGGTCCTCCCTAGAGACGAGTCAATGTCACTTAGACCTGATGCGCCCACAGCTTCTATGGTGCGTAAGGGTATCTCTCGCACATGCATACGCTTCACCTTGAAGATGACTTACTTGATTTCCCGAACGATCTATCAATATGCATGTCATGTGATGACACATGGATGAGGCTTTGACCCCCGTCTTTATAAGTCACCATCACACACAGGAGTCACACAGTCCCTTGGCTCACTCATCTGGGCATATGCTCCGACCTCATCAAGGGATGAACCCTTCTCGAAGTGTTCTCTATGCTCAGGTAACATGGGTTTTTCTCAACCGATCGGCCTAGATCGTCAAGCACAGTTCGGTATCAGCAAATATCGTTTGCTTAGTATGATCCACGAAGGATCATACTCCCACTGAGTTAATGTTCCACTATGTCATTTCATTTTACAACCACTTATAAGGCCTTTAAAGGCCACATAAACCCAGCATCTCTTACATGATATTTGAAGACCTTACATTCTCTCTTCTTTACTTTCTCTCATCCCCATCTCTCTCTCTCAATTACAATCTTTCTCCCAAACATTTTTCACTTATTCTCTCTCAATACATTAGTCATGGCTTTCTCCATCAATCTTTTTACAAAAGGATTTATAGAGGCAACGCCTTTTTTTCTTTGCTGCTCAGATCTCATTACAAAAGTGGTCGTAGCTCATCTTTCATATCACATTGTGAATCACAGGCTTGTCGTCGTAGAAGACAATCATGTACCCTCATTGCATGAGGTCGTATGTTCATGGGCTTAAAGGAGTTCTTCAAATAAGTTGCTCCCTTTTGTAGCCATATAACCAAGTTCCATGGGGGAATAAAACTATAGTTTGTTGTTTCATCTGGCCTATCAAATGCTAGCAAGTTCTCCCATTGGAATATTTAGTTTATGTGGATCTCGATTTTTTCCAATCTCAACTCATTCATCAGGTGATAGAAACATGGTTTTATATGCTTGGAGTTCTTATGGAATCGTGGCTCCTTTGACATACATATCACCAACGTGTTGTTACAAAAAACTCTTATTGCCTCACAATGCATGGGGTCAAAGTCAAGTCGATTAAAAAATTTCTTAATCAATATGGCCTCCTCAGCCGCCAAACAGCACGCCACGTACTCTGCATCAATAGTGAAAAATTTAACCATATCATGTTCCTTTGATTTTCAAGAATCTGTAAACATGAACATATATCCAGATGTAGACTTTGTATCATCTGGATCCGTGAGATAGCTTGCACCTGTATATCTGAATACTCAAACAACTAAAAGAAACATAGGACTGTAGGAGCTCCTACTCAATTATTACATATACAACATATACATTTTCAACATTCTTATACATATATCATGAAATAGCATAGCAAGTCTCATGCAATATGTAATTCAATGCTTGTTGGTTTCACAATATGCAAAACCTTAATGTACCATAAAGCTTCAATCACACTAGTTGTCTTTGTAGTAAAATCATACAAACCAAGTTATCTAATCAACAGAACATGTGTCAAGAAAGCCTAGTAAGATGACATTCCTATAACATTATCTGTGGTTCAAGGTCTTAGGTAATCGAAAATTTTAAATAACTAGAAACATTGGTCAAAGTATATGGGTATTTAAAAAAAAAAACAACATGATAGTTTTTTTCCCACTTTTAAAAATACCTTCAATACACAATGCTTTATTTTTTAATAAAAAATCTATTGACTTGGTGTGTGTGTATATATATATATATATATATATATATATATATATATATATATATATGGGTTTGTCTAGAGTTAACAACTACTCAAAATACAAAAGTTCAAGTTAGAAGGGGTTGTGATGTGTGTATTTATCAAAACAGTCATTACTTTTTTATTAAAAAATTATTTAAATAAGTAACTTTATCATTAAACATTGAAATTTTCACAAAAATACAATGGCATTTTGAAATTAGCCTCTTGGAATTTTATTTTAGGTGCCCTTTGTCCTTTAGTTATTTCAACTTTACTCCTTATAGAGGTGACAACAGTACATTTTATCTTGTATCCACCCTTCACAACTCTCCCTATCTTGAACCTTCGTAATTTGAAGGGTTGTGAAATTTAGATTATCCTTATATATATATATATATATATATATATATGTGTGTGTGTGTGTGTGTGTGTGTGTGTGTGTATGTGTGTGCATTCACAAGCACTAGTTAGATAATAGTATGACAATTTAAAATGATTTTCATAAAAACTTAGTAGACCTTGCATGACTATGTGGTTTTCTTAAAACCATATTCATAGACGTAGGTTTTTGTCAAATCATCCAATTTAATTTTAAAATACATGTTCAGCCTTCATAAATCATTTTATCACATTCACCTTTGATTTCCTACCAAGTCAAGTTCATGGCCACAAAAGCAAATCATAAATACCATCTTATAATTTTATCCAAAATAAAGCATGACTAAAGAATGTCTATTAAAGTCTTAACAAAATACTTTATTTTTGGCAAATATAGAGAATTTATCATGACAACACCATCGCATATGACACATCATATTATAGATATTATTGGGAGGATGGTCACTAAGACCGAGTTCCATCCGAATACTTCCTTCGTACTTACATATTTGAATGAGCAACACTCATATCTCAGGTTTCAGCCTTAGGGCTCAAACCCTTAGATCAAATCACATCTCAATGTGTATTACTACCTTAAGTAGTTTATGCTCTTGCACAATGAGGCACTAAAACACATGATATTAAAAAATCGGCTCTTTCAAATTTGTTAGCACCTATCATTTAATGTCCATACACTCCATACATATTCATAAAAAAAAAAAACCAAAATAAAACCAAAGCATAAAATAAAAAGTTATTGAATCATCTTTCCCTATATGACCTTACCATATAATGTCGGATAGATTTCATACCTCAAAACCATGTAATGTGGTATCTAAGCTTTCTTGATTCCTTGTTTTTATTTATTTGACAAGCTTTTGTTACCTTGGAAGAGAACGTAACTGATGGAGAATACATTGGTCATCGGTTTCACATGCCATTAAGTGTCCATCTTTTTGGCACTTGGATTCTCACTGTCTCATACAGTGAAGAAATAATCTTTTTTATCCCATGATTTCAAATATCATAATTTCGATTCTCCCACTGATCTTTAGCGTTTCTATGCTACCACCAAGTCTCTATGTATATCCCTTCATTTCGAATAAACCAAGATGCTTTTATAGGTGTTACATTTCTTCTTGTTTCTGCTATTCTCAAATCAAACATTTTTCAATTAAAATGTCTTATCTCGTGAACTTTGTATTATATCTCTCTGAAGTTTATTATAATAAACCATACTCATGACACACTATAAAACCTTTTTAAATGAATCCTAATAAAGGTCTCTATAATTAGAAATCCAAAAATGTGCCTTAACATGCCACATCTTTTACTTTACTGCAGAATAGAACATGAGCATCCCATGATAAAAATATGATATCTCTCAATTTATAAAGAGTTTATCTCCGAATCCTTTTGAGTATTGAATTAGATTTAAAAATATAAAATAGAGCTTAGTTCCATCCCTAAATCATACCATTTATTGAGCCTTCATTTTAGTGAAATTTAAGTCACAATGTAATTTTTTCAGTAGAAAATCAGGTTAAACACCTATCAATAAAAAATTTGTTTCTCTCAATCCTCAAAGAATTTCTTTCTGGAATCTTTTGTGTTGAAAACTAGACTCAAATCCAAATCATAACTTCATAGTGTGAATCCAAAATAATACTTTTCTTCAAATAAATAAATAAGTGATATTTACATTACAAAATAAATCATACTGCATAATTTTAGGATGAACACTATATAGTAAAAGTATCTTTTCTCTTTACCCTTATGGAGTTTCTATTTCAAATTAATTTTGTTTGATAGTAGACACATAATAGTAACGCATATATTTCCAAGCAGGGGCTTATTAGCAGGTCACCAAAGTCTTGTAGATAAGCCAAGAGGTCGCAATCTTAGTTTGTGGATTTCAGGTCCTCCCTAAGAGACGAGTCAATGTCGCCTAGACCTGATGCGACCACAGCTCCTATAGTGCATAGGAGTATCTCTCGCACATACATATGCTTCACCTTGAAGGTAGCATATTTGCCATCCCAAGCGATCTATCAATATGCATGACGTGTAATGGCACATGATGAGGCTTTGGCCCCCGTTTCTGTAGGCCACCATTACACACAAGGGTCACACAATCTCTCAGCTCACTCATCTGGACATATGCTCCTACTTCATCAAGGGATGACACATTAGAACTCTTATTGGTTGTTCTCTATGCCCATGTAACATGGGTTTTTTCCAACCAACTGACCTAGATCGTCATGCACAATTCGGTATCAGCAAACATCGTTTGCTTAGTATGGTCCTTGATGGATCACACCCCTACGGAGTGTTAGAGATAATCAATTGGTGGTGGGCTATAGGGGTGTTCTTAAGAATAACGATGGGGACGTCTTATAAATTTATTAAGGCAACTTGTGTCCTTGTACAACCAATGAGGTGGACTTATGGGCCTTACACTTTCGAGTTATGAGGTTCACAGAGGACTTATCACTAGCAGTACTCAAAGGTGACTCTTTGAATGACATCAAGTGGTGCAAAGCCCTAGAAATAATACCATGACAATGGACTCATATTTTAGATAGAATCCTTTTGAAGCTTCAAGGACATGAGGTCGTTTCACCCATATCAATCATGAGAAAAATGGATCAGCAAATTCTCTGGCTAGGTAAAGTACCAAGCAAGTGACGTGTTCATTGCTGGCCATTTTGCCCTCCCACCACTTTACCCGCCCTTCCTTTTCTTCTTGTTTTCCAAGCTCTTATCTTTTCCTGATACTGTTATATTGCTCTTTTTCTATCCTCTCTCATTGCTTTCTCTTACTGTACTTTTCATTTTCTCTTAAGGAAAAGATCATTAACAGGTCAAAACAGAATTAAGTAGGTAGGTAGACACTCTCTAAAAAACGAGAATTAAGTCAGGTCTTTTGAATTTTACAAGGAAACCAGGGTTTCACTCGAAGTGGTGGATTCATTATGGATTAAAACAAACGTTTCATATTCTTTTTTATGGGTCCGGCTAGAATCTATGTGAATGAAGTAGAAGCAAGGGCCGCAATGCAAGGTCTGAAATTGATGGACAATTAGGATATGGATATACATCATTACTAATACATATTAGTATATCTCTTAATAAGATTAAGTGGTGTCTATCCATAACCATTGGTATGTGTATTTAACTGTTACTGGCTGTATATTTTATAGAGTATTGTATATTCTTGATCAATCAATTTAATAGAGTTTTCTGTAATATTTTGAAAATTCTAACATGGTATCAAAGCGAAGTATTTTTCCTCTAATGTAATAGAGATTAGTTTTCGAAAAGGTATTTTCTCGTGAAAGACCCTTCTTTGATTTTTCGAAAAAAAAAAAAAAAAATCTGGTGCAGAGAAATCTAGTATTTTTTCTCATCTCTTATATGATTTGTTTCCTCTCATCTCTTACATGATTCGTTTCCTCTCACGCTCTCTCACTAAGTCGTGACGTAAACCATTGCTCCAAGCTATTTTGCAGAAATAATACCTCCAGCTTTGTAAGTTTTTTCGAAGATCTAGGATATTTTCTCTAAAAACATCATAATTCGTCAAATTTGATGTCATCACCAAATCTGTGAAGATCATCTATATTCTAGTGAGTTGGATTATCAAAATTCTAGTATGTTGGTGTAGAGGTTTGTATTTCCATCAAAATTGTGGTCATTGTCACAGACATTTTTGTTTTGTGTGGGCTTGTAGAGAGAAAAAGACAAAAACAAGGGTTTTGATCAGAGGGCTTATTCCTTTCTACAGCAAAGAGATTTTGGGATTTTTTTTGTAGTGGTTGTATTTTGCCATTGTGACTATGGTTTCTCAGTTAACAAGCGTGGCTCTTGATGTGAGGACGACTTCTTGCGACCGAATTCCTGCGCCTAAGGTGAATGTGGGGATGCCAAAGGATATGGCCATGAATCACTTTTCTCTACTCTCTCTCTCCTAGGAATTGCAAAGTTTTAGTTTGTTTCATAACCAAATCAAAACCCAAAAGGCGAAATTAGTTCTGTTTCATTCTCTAGGATCGTAGTCTTTTGTTTTGAGTTCTATCCAAATAGAGTCAGTTTTTGTTTTATAAAAGAGTAAGAGAGAAAATATTTTAAAAAGCGTACAAGTTTGTAGGATTTGTATTCTTCATATTGTAGAGCTCAGTATTCAGGCTTAAAATGAGATCGTAATAGAGAGAGAGAGAGTTGCAGCGCCCTAGAGATCGCGGTATAGAGAGAGTTGTCTTGATATGCTCAAGATAAGCCGTGCATTAGCCATTTAGGGCAATCTGAAGAGCACTATTGAGGGAGGGGAAGTTCTCGATCCTCGTGGGAGCAAGTTGCTTGGATCTGTGCTTGTGAAAGATGGCGGTGTTTCAAAAGCTTCGGATTTTCTTTTGATTTCTAGTGGCTCTTCCAAGTGCCTTATGTTTGATGATCTATTTGTTGATCGAGTTTTTAGTTATTCAATCTCATTTGTTTCTGAGGCCCTCTGGTGTTCTTGAGGCCGTCTGTTATGTTGTTGATCCTGCTATTGATCGAGTTTAAGGGAGAGTCTTAGGATGTGGATATACATCATTATTGATACATATCAGTATATCTATTGATAATATTATGATATATGTCATATGTATCCTATGATATATGTCATACTGATACATATCAGTATGGATCCATCTGTATGGATACATATCACTTGATAAGATTAAGTGGTGTCTATCCATAACCATTAGTATTTATCTTAAACTGTTACTGGTCGTATATTTATACGGAGTCTTGCATATTTTTTATTAATCGATTTAATAGAATTCTCTGTAGTATTCTAAAAATTCTAACAATCACCACCATAAATTAAAAAATAGTTCGATATTGCAAACATCAGACCAGAAAGTGAAAAATAGAAATAAAAAAAAAAACAGTTGGACCTCTGTGTAAAATATAGGAAATTTTGGGTCATACCTTATTACCGAAAAAGTTTTACGGTATGGGCAATTTTCTCAATCAATTGCTTTTGAATTCTGCATAAACTATTGACATTTTTTCTACGTGTAGATTTCACATATCAATGAAATAGAATTAAGTTAACAAAGAAAAAGTGGGGGCTCTTGTATATTTACCCCAAAATAATATTATCAGTTAATTGGTTTTAAATTCTGCACATTCTATTGGCATTTTGTGTACTCGTAAAATTCCAGATATAAATGAAATGTGACTCTTGAAGGTCTACCTAAAAATAATGGGATTATTAAAAATAGCTTCTTTTACGAGGGTGTCTACTACCATCTTTCCCATCAACATACATTTTTCATTCACTATTTTGCAGACCACATAACATACTCTTGTAGGAGCACATTGTACACTTACTTTCTAGATACTTCTATAAGAGCACGTTGGACCATACTTAGCCAATCGCCATTTAATTAACGATTTTTTCAAAAAAAGCGGCGCTTTTATGGAAACAGTTTTAAAGGGCGACTTTATGAAAAGATCATAAAAAAGTCACGTAGTTTTCATAAAAACGTTTAAAAAACGTTTTTTTCATAATACGATTTAAATTCAGCCAAAAAATCGCATCTTTTTTTGCCTATAATCGTTTAAAAAAAAGATTGTCCTTTTCATTTGTGTATTGCAGCCATTGCTACTTTCATGCTTTTGAAAAGCAAAATATTATTTCAAAAAAAAAACCCAAAAATAGATATTTTTATCCCTACTATATTCTTCAAAGCCACAAATACAGAACGAAGGTATGAATTTTTTTCCCTTAAACTTAAACAAATAGATGCAGATTTCAGAGTTATTATGGAAAATCATTGTGTAATTGAACTACTGTTTATAGCAAATCATTGTGTAAAGAAAATCATATACATGTAGATTTCTGAGATTATTTGTGAGAGAGTGTGACTACATGACCAAGTATACAATATTTTGTTTTTGATTATGTGATAACAAAGATAAACAATATAGTGTAAATTGTAAACTTACAGGAGCAAGCAATTGTACATATTATGATTAGTTATCCAAACCTAATCCTTGAGGTCTGCTTGTTGTTTCCTCAAAAAATTGGAAAACCCACTTCTTTTTCTCTCTCTAAAAATCAGTTAAGGCCTCTTGACAAATCAATATGGTTACGATTTTTTCTCAAACAAGATCTCAAATCAGAGAGAAAAGCCTCTTTAAACTATTCCAAATCAGCATCTCATCTTCCTTTTCTCTTTCTAAAAATCAGTTAGGGCCTTTTGTATTAGAGTTTGTCAGAGAATCAAAGAGAAAAACCCTCTTTAAACTATTCCAAATCAGCATCTCATCAGTTAGGGCCTCTTGTATTAGGGTTTGTCAGAGAATCAGAGAGAAAAGCCCTCTTTAAACTATTCTAAATCAGCATCTTAACTTCCTCTTCTCTTTCTAAATCTCAGTTAGGGCCTCTTCTATTAGGGTTTGTGAGGCCCATAACCTATTCTTTCTTCCTTCTTCTCTCTAGAAACCCAGGCTATGAGCCCAGCCTTATTTTTTTATCTTCTTTCTTCCTTCTTCTATCTCTAAACTGTAACCTTCTTCTCTCTCACTTCCTTCTTCCTCTCTCTAAACCATAAACCTAGAGATGTGAAACCCAAATTTCTACAAGCCTCTTTTCAATTAAAGAAATTTATAAAACTTTAACCACCCAAATTTCTACAAGCCTCTTTTCAATTAAAGAAAATTCATAAAACTTTAACCATAGCTATGGAGTGACCGTAGTCACCATACTATAGTTAAATCCTTGTAATGAAAAAAAAAAATCGTGTATTTTTTTTACCTGCCAAGTTGGTGATGTTTAAGTATTTAATGAATAAATTTATATAGTATATTTGTCACGATACTATAGTTAAAGTATTTAATGAATAAATTTATAAAGTATATTAAGGAGGTATGATGCTTCTTAAAGTATTTAATGGGTAGATTTTAATGTACAATTTTTTTTTTATATATACTAGTTAATTATGTATTTAATATTGGATGATTGCATGGAAGTCACGAGGCATCTAAATTAATTGACTTAATTATATTAGTCTCGTAAAGTTTTATAGATGAATTAGTTATTGATGGCTTTGATATAATTTTCATTTTTTAGAATTTCAAAATTTTTAATATTATATATTTATCTGATTTTTTTTACTCCAATCTTTTGAGCCTATTCCGATATATTAACGATATCTTTATATAAAGTATTTTTGCCGATCGTATTTTTTACTCAATTTTTTCATCCGACTTTTTAAAATAAAAACAATTTGCTTCCAATTTTATGGTGAGCCGATTTATTGAGAATCCCTGAGTTGCTAACTATGCGTTCGACACTTGCTCCTTGGATCGAAATAAAATGATTTGATTTTTGAGTTTTTAGGAACTTCAGAGTTAACAATCCAAAATGGATAGAATCCACTTAATCTTAGGACGTTAATTTATTTAGGCACATATACAGAGATACATCTTAGGACGCCGAGTCGAACCGGACTCCCCCGGTTCGACTCGGAAATCGTGAAAAGGGGACCGGATCGCCTAAAAAATCGGAAATCGTCCGGTTCTAGAGAGAACCGGACGATTCTGTACAGTGAATCGCCGTACGGAATCGGCGAGTTCGAACAGTGAATCGGCGAGTCCCGTATGGATTTTTTTTTTTTTTTTTTTTTTTTTTTTTTTTTTTTTTTTGTAATCCATGATAGATTTTTTTGTAATACTTGATCGATTTTTTTGTAATCCATGATCGAATTGTTTTTGTTTTTTTGTAATCCATGATCGAATTTTTTGGTTTTTTGGAACCCATAATAGAATTTTTTGTAATCCATGATCGAAATGTTTGTTTTCTTTTCTTGTAATCCATGATCGATTTTTTTGTTTTTTTTTTTTTTTTTGTAACCCATGATAGAATTTTTTGTAATCCATGATCGAATGTTTTGTAATACATGATCGAAATGTTTGTTTTTTTTTTGTAATCCATGATCGAAATGTTTGTTTTTTTTTTTGTAATCCATGATTGAATTTTTTGTTTTTTGCTTTTTTTGTAACCCATGATAGAGTTTTTTGTAATCCATGATTGAATTTTTTGTAATCCATGATCGAACTATTTTTTTCTTTTTTTGTAATCCACGATTGAAGTTTTTGTTTTTTTTTGTTTGTTTTTTTTTGTAATCCATGATCGAATTTTATGTAATCCATGATCGAATTTTATATAATCCATGATTGAATTTTATGTAATCCATGATCGAATTTTATGTAATCCATGATCGAATTTTATGTAATCCATGATTGAATTTTTTGAAAATTTGTGATTTTTTTTTTTTAATCCATGATCGAATTTTTTTTTGTAATCCATGATAGAATTTTTTGAAAATTTGTGATTTTTTTTTTAATCCATGATCGATTTTTTTGAAAATTTGTTATTTTTTTTTTTAATCCATATTATTCAAAGAGAAAATGAGAGAGATGATGATTCTGAGGCCACCCTATCTCAGCCATATTATTCACATATAGAGTCCCAACAGCAACAGTGTAGGGATGAGCACGAAATACTGTAAATTAAATGCTGAATGGCGGTTCATGCAGGGAAAGAACATATCAATATTCGCATATTCATTCAAAAACATGAAAATTCTTAATGGAGTACCCTCATTTTTTATTGAATTCCTAAAAAACAATATTTATAATGAATTTTAATAATTTTTTCGAATTTTTTTTAAGCTTTATTCTGACCGATTCACCCGATTCCCGATCCGGATCGCCGATTCGCCGATCCGGATCGGTTTTTTGGAAGCCCAGATCCGGGTCACCGATCCGTTTTTTAAACCATTGCCTTATACTATTGTAGTACGGTGCACTACAAAACTATGCAAAAATGCAGTTTCAGTGCCGCAAAGTCTTGCAATGATACGAAAATATATTGTTTCCCCCAATTATGAAATTTAAAGTTCCAGAAACAGATACGATTAAGCAGATATATAAACACTTGAATATAGACGGCCCAGATAATGTGTTAGATGATAAACTATTTTTAGGACTAAAAATCCATTTTTTTAATGTTTATGAATCTCAAAGTCTAGATGATCGATTTGAGGGTTTTCCAGTATACAAATAACCTTCTCTAGTGGGTTTTTAGATCCACTTTCCTCGTATAGTATAAGTTTTACCTCTTATATTTTCTTTATTTTAAAAAAAAAAAATAGTTCGATAAATTGAAGAGATTACATCCCAAAATTTGGAAGTCCTAAAAATACTCCCACTAGTGATATCCTCCTGCCAGAGAATCCTTTGGTAAGAAAATATTGCAAAATGGGCTTTGGAAGACTCCCCATGTTTATGTGATAACTACAATGCTGCATATAATCACCTAAATCTCTTACAAATGACCAAAACATATAGAAATCTACAGCCTTTTTTTCCATTAACTAAACTAACTTTTATGCTTTAGTGTTTTCTTCATACCATTTAATTAAGGGTGTGATTTGTACAAGGTTGCAACCTTAAACAACCATTGCACCTCAAAACTCTATCATAAGATGCAATTTTGTTGTCAAAAGCTTTTAGGATGGTCCCATAATCTATTTTCATATGTAATTATAAAATTTTAAATTTAAAAAATAGTTTAAATCAAACAGATCTATAAACATATAAAAATCTTGAAAATGAACAATCCAAATAATGTGTTGCAAGATGCACTATTTTTAAGACTCGAAAATATTTTTTTTTTTATTTTCATATAGTTTCCAAGCTAACACTAAAAAAACAGAAACTACCTTCTATGTCTTAGATTTTTCTCATGGTGTGGATATGGCTTTCTCATGGTGTGGATATGGCTTTCCATAGAAGAGAAGAAATAAGAGATGGATTTTCAGTTCAAAGTTCCTCAAATCTGAAGTCCATTACAATGGATTGTCTAGATTTATTCTTGTATCATATTTTGATTTTTTGGCGAGAGAGAGAGAGAGAATTGAATCACGCCCAGTCTTTAACTTGAGACTGCAACTACAAACAAGAGCAACTCTAGTAACAAGATTATTGGATAATTAATAAACAAAAACCAATAAAAGGAGACAAAATTAGGCTTGTTGAATTAACACAATGAGAGAGAGAAAGCGAGAGAGAGAGAGATTACACCCACTGGTTCGCCACGATGTGGGCCAAGTCGACGACACGCTGGGAGTAGCCCCACTCGTTGTCATACCAAGCAATGACCTTAACCATGTCGTCGCCCATGACCATAGTAAGTGAAGAATCAACCGTGGAGGAGACATCAGAGCACCGAAAATCGACAGACACGAGAGGCTCGTCACAGACCGAGAGAATCCCCTGGAGTTCTTTATCCGCACTCTCTCTGAAAGCCGCGTTCACTTCCTCTGCAAAGGTTTTCTTCTCAACCTGCACGACTAAGTCGACCACTGAGACATTGGGGGTTGGTACCCTGAGGGCAATGCCGTTGAGTTTGCCCTTTAGGGTCGGTAGGACGAGGGCCACAGCTTTGGCGGCCCCGGTGGAGGTGGGAACGATGTTGAGGGCGGCAGCCCGGGCACGTCTGAGGTCCCTGTGGCTCGCATCGAGAAGTCTCTGGTCACCGGTGTAGGAGTGGGTGGTGGTCATGGTTCCCTTGATGATACCTGAGGTTCATGTTGTAAATTTGTGATTATGTTGAAATCTATTCTTTATTACGAAGAGTCATAACCATGATAAAACGTGCATAGTATTTTTTTGGGAAAGAATAAAACAATATTATTTACCTTTGGTACAAGGTGGTCACAATTAATCTTGAGCATTGGATGTGAAAATGGGTGACTTCAATTATTTCATTGTCACAAGCTCAAATTATCAGATTGTCATTGGATGTGAAATTTAGAAATGCCCAAGCTATCAAATTGAGTGACTGCATTTATTCATTAGATGTGAAATTTTTTCGAACCTTGTACCATATTGAAGTTATTAGATTTCACATCGGATAATCAATTGTGACTTCCCCATAGTAAAGGTAAATGGTCTCAATGTATATAATCCCGTGTGTTTTCTCTTCTTTTTTTCTTTTTTTTCGGTAAATAAGGCCCTTGTTATTGATTATTTAGTTTTCTCATGAAAATATGTGACTATTTTCTATCATATTTTTTATTTACATTTAAGCATTAAGTCATTGCCAGACAATAAAAAAAGAAGATTGTGAGACGAAAAGTAAGAATTTGATAAACTACCTCAATATGAATATATATCTTCTGAGAAATTCACCTTATTTACGCATAAGTTTAAAAGATTCATATATATTGCTCTATACCACTTATGAATTTGATGCCTATAGATTTCCAAAACAAAGATATATTAACACAAATACTCATACTTCTCTTGCAAATAAAATTTTCGTGATCATGCTTCTACTTTATGGAAGCATTACACAAAATGTTTCATTGCCTTCTACATTGTAAAATTTAATTATTAAAGCTTATAAAATATCATTTTCACCAAACAAGTATGCAAAAAGCCTGATTATCCCTTTAGGTGGGCAGCCTAGACTTTTCATTCTTTTCCAAAGAAATTGATTTTTTTTTTACCATTACTCCAAGTATTTTTGTTAATATTTTCATTTCTCCATAATAGAATAACCTTCTAGGTTTGTCTTGTACTACATAGGTTTTTATTCTTGTAAAGGGAGTCTAAAAGCCAAATGTTTTTCCTAGAAACAAAGTTATTTTTACCAAGAGGGGTTATGTAGAGTTTGGGAAGAGGACCTAGTGTACCAGGAGGTGAACAAGACAATAGCACACTGGGCCTAGTCCAGTATTTAAAAATGCAGACTTGGGCATGAACTCGCCATGGTCTTGAGCCCACTAAACTAAGTCAAAGGCCTAATATGAGGCCTAATTCCGGTCGATTTTCCAGGTAAATAGCACCAGGGACCCTATGCTCTAGAGACTTGCCTGATTTTGTGCTCACCCCTACTACTCGCCCTGCGTAGTGGTTTCCATCACCTGTACACATTATAGAGAAAAGACCAAACCCTATGCTCTAGGGACTTGTTTCCTTTTTTTTTAGCAACTTTATCCTATTAAGTGGGACTCATAATCTAAATAAGTCTCACCCAGTATCAACTCCTAGATAATATGAAATTAGTTAATGATAAATTTTAAATTAATAGGCAATAATCTTATCAATTAGGAAACTCAACATAAAAGGAAACCAATGGCTTCATATTAAGGATTCAAGACAAAAAAAAGTTCAACATATTTGGGAAACTTACGTGGAAAACAGTTTAAGAGCATTCTTTGGATGGGAAACTTACGTGGAAAACACTTTAAGAGCATTCTTTGGATGGTAAACTTATGTGGTAACACTTGGGATGTAACCTCCTCAACTAAGCATCGAAATTCAAATAATAATGATGATAATAATAAGAATAATAACACCAATAAATAATACTATATGAGATTGTCTACAAAGAGACCATTTATTTTCTTTTATATGGAGGTTACAATCATTTTGTCTTTTTTTGAGTTCAAGAGGACTCTAACTAGTGATGTTGTTTAACGATACTCTTACAACCACCCATTTTGAAAACTAAGGGGTAAGAACGATTGTGACTTCCATTTACAAAAGATAAATGATCTATTTATAAACAATCTTACAATACATAGTGCCTGAGAAAATAACTTACTCATAATGAATAATAACTATCCAATTTTTAGACAGTCAAATCTACGTATTTGATAACATGATATTCAAATTTTTTTGCTGGGGAATACTCATTTGGTTATTTAAATGTAGATCCCAAAATTTCACATTAAAAAGGCCTACTTACTTTTTTCCAAGGGAGTAAATATATAATATGCTCCCACAAGAGCATATTATGCGCTAAAATCTTTAAAATATTGTATGTGATAAGGCTATTCACTTTTTGACGCCAACATGTCGTAATAACCCTTAGCCATCATATGCAAAATCAGACAGATGCAGGTTGTCATTTTTCGACAAGTCTAAAAAAATATTTTGAATCTTGCGCAGGGTCAATGCCACACCCTCCCTTTACAGCCAAATTTAACATCTAAGAGGCAAAGTGATTGTGACCTTTCTATACCAAAAGTAATAAGTATCACTCTATACTTCCTTGAATCCAAAATATATATTGAGATAAAAAGCCAAAAGCGTACCAAATTTTTGGTCGAGAACCTTGACAAAAGGGGCCAGGCAGTTAGTAGTGCATGAGGCGTTGCTGATGATGGGTTCCGAGGGATTGTAAGCATCAGCGTTCACTCCAACAACATACGTTGGGATGTCGCCCTTACCAGGTGCCGTAATCAATACCTTCTTTGCCCCAGCCTGAATGTGTTTTCCGGCTCCCTCCTTGTCCACAAAGACACCGGTACCCTCGATCACGAGATCGATCCCTAGATCCCTATACACGAGAATGAAAATGATATGCTTTAGTCTCATGTTACAAAGATTGAATGCATGCGACATGAATGTAAATGTCAAAAATGTTAACCTCAAAATGAGATTTCTAGACAAAATATATTGTGTCCATATATCATTCTCATAAATGGAAAGGTGCGAATTTAAGGGACATTAAATTACACTTACAGTAAACAAGAAATGGTACAAGACACGCTTAGGTTTCTATAGTATCAAACATAAGCATCATGTCATTGATGTGTCGACACAAGTCACAAACAATAGACACGTGTCCATGATACATAACCTTTTGTTGAAAATAGGAATGTTAATTTGATTTTGGCTCTTTTTTTTGTCAGGGCAAATTAGAAATTTGAATATCAGATCAAAGTATCGTGGCCATGAGACCCATCTTCTACTTTCTATCTAAAAACACAAAGAGGATCTAAACCTGATTTGTAGCACTATGAGACATCTTCTGGCGCATGATGTAAACTCAAGATATAGTCATTTAATTTAGGGAAATTTATCAAAATACACACAAAAAAGTATTTAACATTCGATGTGGTTTATATAAAGGCTGAGGCCCTAAACAAAAAGTAAGGCGCACCTTCAAATTTTGTCGAAAGATGTTTTAGTATTGGAAACCTTTGTGACAGCCTAAAAATTTATTTTCACATCTAATTATAAAATTTAAGCAAATTTATGAAAGCTTGAAAATCTTAAAAATTGACGGTCCAGAAAATGCATTACAAGATGCACTATTTTACAAGACTTGAAATCTACTTTTTCTCATGTCCATACATCTTGAGATCGAGATAATTAATTCGAGAAATTTTTGGGTATCGAAACAACTTTTTCCAGTGAATTCTGGAGATTCGCCTTAATTTGATTAGAAGAGAAGTTCTTGTTTGATAAATTTCTTCTTTTGACTTCTTGTATTTCAAAGAGATTTGCATTGTAGGTCTAGTCCTCTGGATATAAAGGAGGTAGGGGACAATGCCCGTATACTCGATGTAAGACTCCTCTTCATCTCCACATTTGTGAGGATATGGGCCTTCGCCAAAATAAGTAAAAACTCATGGTATAGCATTTGGTGAACTTCACTAGTCCCATAGGAATATTGAAAGACAATGTTCCTACCGATCTGAAGCATGTTTCCTTTGACAATATTAATTTGGAGTGGCTCCTCTAAATATGATTTCGGCAGAAAGGTCCTAAATTATCTTTCGACGTAGGTTCATTCAACGAATGGCCTAGATCCAATTTTAGGCATCCAAGTAAGTGTTTTGCCCAAGGATGTAAATGCAGAGTATGCTCCCATGGAAGCACAACATACACCCTCTTTTTAAAATAATCAATTTTGGGGATTTTGCTTTTAAAAACCGGGTACAACCCAATATGAGTGTGTGTGAGAAAGAGATTCATACTTCCATGGGAGGTTGACGGGGTTCCTGTTGGACACCACCCTGATGACTTTCCCGTCAACGGAGATGGCATCAACTCCGGCGACCTTCACGTCGGCATCGAAGATCCCGAGAGTCGAGTCATATTTAAGGAGGTGAGATGCCTGCTTCACACCACCAGTGTCATTGATGGCTATCACATCCAAGGGTGAGTCCTTCCTTCCATGCCAACACCTCAAAAAGTTCCTCCCAATCCTTCCAAATCCATTGATGGCAACCTTAATCTTGGCCTCAACAACTCCTCTCTTGTACCCACTCCCCCACACCTTTGATCAATGTACAAAAACAACAAAAATGATATTTTAGTGTCATTTGAATCAAAATTATGTGATATGCAAAGAAGGATCGAGAAGTGTCATGCCTTCGGTGCACTAAATGTTGATTTCTTATTTCACATGTACTTTTTTATTTGTTGCTTTTTATGATTATGTAGTCCCAGCCCTTAGCAAATTGGGGAGACTAATTTTATCCAAAATTCTTTTTGTAATGAACGGGCAGGCACATAGCTTGTGAAAGAATACAGAGATCACATTCCTGTAAGCCAAGAGATTACCTACTACCGCTGGAGCATATTGTGCATTAACTATCTCATGTAAAACTCAATTTAGGAGAATTATTTTTAGTATCCCATATTTCGAGGATGTAACCTCAACAAACTTGTAGCTAACTTCGTACAAAAAGAAAATATAGCAAGCACTTTATATTAAAAAAGAAATAGCATCCCAAGATTGAACTTGAGTAGTCATATTCAAATCCAAGTGTTTAGGAGCTTAACATCTGTTTTGTTTACTTTTAAATAGTGGTCTCGTGATTCTAACAAGGATTCTGTTTTTTTTAAAAAACGGTAACACATAATGGGCGTGGTTCTTCTAGACGAAGGATTTCTCAAGTTCATCTCATGAGTTCCTAGGGGCTTAATTAGTGTTTAATGCCTCTAATTTGAGAGCACGTACGCTACGCTCCCTCAGGAGCAGAGTTTGCTATTCCCTCTGTCAGATGGCTTACTTGGGAGGATTTTTGCGATCCGAAATTTTGGGAATCACCTAAAAATCACTAAAACTTAAAATAATTTTCAAAATGAAATTATAGTCAAAATAAATGAAATTTGAGTTTTGTGCTCATTTGAGTTTTGTAACACTTAAATCTTGCTCTCAAAACATTGGATGGTTTCTATTCAAACTTGAGACAACATCTTTTGTACAAATTAGGAAATTGTTTTTTATTGAGGTTTAATCTATGTGTGAGAGAGATTATATCCTCAAAATTTAAGGTCCAAAATCAGTGGGGTTTTATATTTTTTATTGAGGTTCAATCTACGTGTGAGAGAGATTATATCCTCAAAATTTAGGGTCCAAAATCAGTGGGGTCTTCGGATTTTCGACCTAGACTGAAGCAAAGCCAAGCTCTCGTACATCAACTTTGGCCTACTTCAGTCTGATTCGGCCTTTTCCATTGAATCAGATATATTTTATTTTGACATATTTTATATATATAAATATATATTTTATTTATATTATATTTATAAAAAATAATAATAATAAATAAATAAAATCTGAAGTCTTCGTTTGAATTAACCAAAGCACTGAATTGCTTAGTTTTTTCCCACCAAACTGAAACAGACTACGAAACAAAGCTGATCCAGCTAGAGGTGATCAATAACCTGCTTTGTTTGATTGTACTAAAGAAACCTACTCACTCTCTCCAATAAAGTAAAAAGAGGATCTTTCAGATGACTAACATACAAATCCGAAAATATAAAATCACAATGTAGAAAGGTAAAACAATTCCAGTGCAATTTGTGACCTCAATTGTCAGCTACTTCGTGTGATAATACTTTCTTTAAGCATGAACCGATCGCTATTACTATTGAATTTTGCTTAGCAAGAGAGAGAGATGCATCATACACTCATCACTTCATTGCTATTGAGACCAAATTTTTCTAAGCAAAACCAAAGAACTGAGATAAACAGATATATCGTGCTTGTGACTTACTACAGAGGTCTGAAACGCTACAACAGACAGAAAATCTTCTGATGGCTTCCTCGAAAAAGGGATCGAAGCTGAGCTCCTCAAACCCGAGAATTCCGAAAAACCCTTTGATGCCTGAAAACAAAAACATCCCCTGTTAATTCCCGAAAAAAAAAAGAAGAAAATCCTCTGATAATACTTTATCTAGTAAATACAAACACTTAACAGACAAGGTATTTATGACTAAAAACTATAATTTGGAGGAGGTAAAAAGCAGTGCAAGTAGCATACCTGGACTGAGGCATTGGCTACTGAGAGAGTAGCCATGAGAGAGAGAGAATGAGGAAGTTGGCAGAGGAGAGAGATAAAATGGTGTGGGGTGGCGTAGAGTGGAGGATAAAAGAGTGGATTGGGTTATGGATAGCCTCTCAGTGAACGAATGGCTGTGGGGGGAGGAGAGAGAAGGATTGTAAGTGTGTGGATTAGAGAGGATTTACCGCTCGAAACTATGCTCTCTTTTCAACTTGGGGAAAAAATAAGAGAGTATGGTCACTTTTGAACATGAGAAAAGAATTTGAGACAATATAAGATAGTGGTCTCAAATGAGTGGTTTTTGGGTGAAAGAGATGGAGAGTGTGTTTTGAAGGTGCTGTGCCACAGTGAAAAATTACAAACATTTGCACTAGTTTGTGACAAGAGTAGAGGATATGAGAATGCCGCGTGGACAGTGGTAGAAGGGCATTTGGAATGAAAACGAGAGGGAAAATTTGTGCCGTATAGGAGTGGTAATGGGCCCGTAGGGATGGCTACCGGTCGGGGACGATTCAGTTCCAACGGGTCGGGTACGATTCAGTTCCAATTGGATCTGGACTTGAACCCGAATAGTATTTGGGTCTAAATTTTGGACCCAGATCCGACCTTTCGGGTTCAAAATTTGGACCCATACCCAGACCTATCGGGTCTCGAGTGTGGCCATTGCCATCCTATTACTACAAACTTCTTTTCTTCTTTTTTTTGCCTCTTTTTTTTACCGTCATACACCCATATTATTGGCAACATTTACAATATTACACAATATTTATGAATATGCACATATACTCATCATATTCCTTACTATTTTACTTAATAATTCGAAATTATTAAGACAAAGGTATTGGCAACATTTATGAATACCCACATAATGTATACCTATATCATTCACACTTTACCAATGAAAATTATATCAAAGATTTTGGAAGATAGAGTTACATGTCTAACCGTCGGTAAAACCCAGTCGAGTCGAATAAACCCTTTTAAACCACTCTCCTGACCAACATTACATGTCGTTCTTCCTTTTCCTTACATCTGGCAACCATTACCGATAACACTAGATATAGATGCAAGAGCAACAAGAAGCTGACTTTCTTTTTAACTTAAAAAAAAAAACAACCCAAAATCTTAATGAGAATCGCTTCCCTACAATAAACCACCATCAAACTCTACAAGAAGCACCATCACAATGTTTCTCTACAAAAGAAGCCCAACCTTGCATTTTATGCATAAGAGGCACTACCCCCTCTCTCTCTCTAGAGGAAGCCACATTTCTCATATGGTGACATATATATATATATATATATATATATATATATATATATATAAAGCAAAAAGTTTATATAGAGCTAAGGCTCTAAACAATCAAATTTTAAAAATTTTCACTAGAAGAGGTTGTTTTGATGCCCAAATATCTTTAAATTGATCATCTCGACATCAAGATGCATAGACATGAGAAAAAAAATGGATTTCAAGTTTTAGAGTAGTGTATTTTGTAACGCATTTTTTGACTGTCAATTTTCAAGTTTTCATAGATCTGTCTATCTATACTATTTTTGAAGCTTTAAACTTTATAAATAAATATAAATATATATTTTAAGGTTATCACTAAGATTTCCAAAATTGAAACCACATTTCTCCACCTTGAACTTTGCTTTCGAAACCTTTACCGTCGTACCTAAAAACCCGAAACCATACTCTGATACTACTTGTTGTGCACGGAAGCTTTAAACCCAATGAGTTGATTTTTTTTTTTGGCAAATAAAATACGAAACACGTACCGTAACCACCCTGAATGGCCCGATCTACTCTAGCAATTGGCATGTAACATAAGAGTAGAGAGAAAAATTTGCATCGAAAAAGGATGAGGGTTTTAGGAGAATTTGATGCCAAGTGTGGGGAGAGAGAGAGAGAGAGAGAGGTGCAAATAGTTCGATAGTACATAAGGAGAAAATTATCACTAGGGATCGCCAACCAGGTTGTAACAATCTTGATTTTCATTATTTTTGCTATGTTTTTTAAAGTATAATTCAATAGCAGGAATCGAGCTGCTAACTGCTCAAGCCCAAGCTGCTATGTAACAATTGAAATTTTAAACATGAAGGGCATGGAGAAGGACATGTCTCACTTCCAACCTAGCCATTACAGTTTCATTCTTATGTCAACATTACCAATTAGCTGATCCGACTGGTTGGACGGTTGAATTCCTTTGGAAACCTTGAGAGAGGTATATTCTCTTATATATTCTCTCAACCTTGGGGTGAATTCCCTTGGAGACCTTGAGAGAGGTGTATTCTCTCAACTTTTTTCTTTTATTTTTATGGTGTTATTATTGCTCTGCATCAATTTGCGTCAATTGGTATCAGAACTGCTCCTTTTATTTTTGTAATGTTATTATTGTTATTATTGCTCTGCATCAATTGGTATCAGAACTGCATTAATTGGTATTAGAGCAAGTCAGATCCTAAGAGCAAGTTAGATCAGAGCAAGTCAGATCCAAATCAAGTTAAATGCTGAGAACAATCTTCCTCGTGAAGAAAGTACTCAACCACATTCATCTTGCACCAGTAATTCCACGCCAAATCATTCAAGCATAGTGAAGAAATTTACAAGCCAGATCTGCTAGCTTCTATAGAGAAACCAGATCTGCCACGTCTTATAGAACGACTACGAAATTTTGATATTACAATTGATCTCTTAAAATTTTCTTAATTAGGAATAATCAGCCTAAGCTCGTATTCAACAATTACTCTTGGAACACAGTTGCAGGCATCAGTCTTGAAGAAAAAGTATCGACGCCCATAGTGGGACTTCATCACCAACTTTTGAGCTCGAGGCCCAGCTTCTCCCAACCTGGGGAGAATGATGCAAATAATATTAGGGTTATTTTAATTTTTTATTAGTCTTTAGTTTATCTCTTCAAGAATAAGAGAGGAGGTGCGTAGGGATATTTATGAGCATTGAGTTTGAGTTTATGTGTGAGTTGATATTTATGGATTTGGGTTAATTAGTTATTGATTGATTTGAGTTAGTTTTGAATATAAATAAATAAAGGTTAAATTAGGGGAGATAGTTTATGAATATAAATAAGATAAGGTTAAGTTTAGAGAGAGTTTATCCTTATCAATAATAATTAAAGTTGGGGAGAATTTTGGGCAAAATGTGGGATAGAAAATTAAAGAGAGAGAAGATAGAAAAATTTTGCACCTGATTTTAAGACAGAGAAAATAAGGAAGAAATGATAAAATAGAAAAATTGTAGAGAGAGTTTTTTGTGTTAATGGTTATCTTATTTTTTTAGTCTATTTAAAGTATATTTCCCTTCATCGTAAAAAAGATATGGATGAGTTAATAAAATTTGGTCTTGTGAAGATATTTTTGGGGTGGATTCCCTCTCAAGCCTTGAGAGAGGGTATATTCTCTCAACCTTGGGGTGAATTCCTTCTCAAACATTGAGAGATAGTATATTCTCTCAATATTTTATTTTTATTTTTTCTGGTTTTATTTTTTTACATCAATAACTTTCTCCACTAACTATAAAATTTAAAAGCGCAAAAAAATGTATAAATCGAGCACATCCATTAACACTTAAATTTTTTGAAAATGGATGATCCAAATAATGTAATACAAGATATAATATTTTTTGGCCTTCAAAGCCATATCCCAAAGTTGAGATGATCAATTTGAGGCTTTTTAGCATTGAAACTACTTTTATTGATGGATTTTGGAGGTGCACTTTGTTTCTATAATATAAGGTGGACGCCTTTACATTGTATCTCGCATCATCATTGTCCATTTCTAAATCCAAGTGCATCGTATTGCATTAATGGTTCCCTCCACAATCCAACGAATATAATGGGACGCCCTAACTCAGTCCAAGTATCCTTATCTATAGAGAGGAGAGTAAGTATTCCGTGTACATTCAAAAGACGCTAAATGGGGAAACCATATTAGAAGAATAACTAAAGCCTTATTCGACATAAAGTGTGCCGTACATTAATTATTTATAGGGTTATAGGTAAAGAAATCATTTATCTTTTCTACATAGAAGTCATAACTATTCTCATTCGATAGATGTTAAATTGGATGGCTTCACCCAATATGGGCTTGGGGTGAGCCACAAAGTCCAAGATTTGTTTTTTGAACTTTGTGTTTATTTAATGATATTCTTACAATCACTCATTTTTATTTAATGATACTCTTACAACCACTTATTTTGAAACAAGAATGCTTGTGAACTCTATGTACAAAAGATCAATGGACTCTTTGTAGATAATCCATTACTTATTGTGTACCATGCACTAATGGATTTTTGTGCGTACCAAGGGAACTTTTGTGTGTACCAAGGGAATATCCAACCTCCATAATCAACGATTAGTTTATAGAGATTGGTGTAGGGTTGAGAATGGGTTGGATCGGATCTGGATTTAAATCCAAAAAATATACATTGGATCTGGATCCAAATCCGATCGCATCCATAATATTTGGATAAAGATCCAAATTCGAAAGTATGCATCCGGATCAAGACCCGATCAAATCCAATAAATAATTTTATATCTATAAAATAATATAAAAATACTATGTAACATATATGTTTACATATAAAGCAATATATAATATTTTAATAACTAGGTTGGATGCAGATCCACCTGTACCTAGATTCAATTGGAATTACCATCTAAATCCAATTTTGGATCTGGATCCAAATTTTGGATCATATCCAAAACTGAATAGGGTTAGAAATTCGGGTTTCAAATCCAAACCGACTAAATTCTCAACCCTAGATTAGTGTTCAAATTCTCAAGCCAGAGATGGGCTTCAGTAAGCATTACCATGAGCCAAAAGAACTCTAGAATCGCTTGAGTTGTCGCCATGATTTTCACATTTATATAAATTTTCGAAGTCCAGACTCTCCAGTCGGATGGGGGAGCAGTTGTGCCCCTGGTGAATGGACGCCGGAATCAGAATTTTTTAAAGATTGGTAGGGATTAGGGCCCTGTTTGTGTACACCCTTTCTTTGATGTAGAAATAAATCGCATATATACATGCACCTGAGTCCTTAGTGTACGAGTTTGACACGCCAAGATTCATGGCACCACTAAAGTAACTAAACTTTTGAACCTCATTTGTCCGCAAAATGCTACCAATAAGCCAATTTTCCCTTATCAATAAAAAAGCTATTAAAATAAAAAGGTTTTATATAAAGGTTTCAACATTAATTGTACTTCTAAAATCCCACATAAGGGTGTCATAGCATTGGAGAACCCTCCAATTAATCATCTCGACATTGAGATATATGGACAAAAAAAAACAAATTAGTCCAAAAAGTAGTGCATCTTGTAATAAGTTTTTTGGACGTCTACTTTCAAAATTTTCAAGAATTTATTGATCTACTCGATCGGTACTATTTTTAAAATTTTAAATTTTATAAGTAGGAATGAAAATAGGTGTTCAAGCCATCATAAGGTTTCTGGCACGAGAACAATATATCTATGCAAATTTTACAGTTGTGCCATACTTCTACAATATAAGGAGGCAACTTTATACAAACCTCACCCTTAAAAAATTAATCTTTTCCCTATGTTCCTACAACCTTTAAAAATTAATCTTTTTCCTATGTTCCCATGAAATTGGATCTTCTTCAACTTAATTATGAACATCGAAGACTACTTCTTCTTCTTTTTTGCCAATGGCAATAAAGGCAACTAAAGATAACCCTCAATTAGGACTACATTGACATACAAACAGGGCTTGTATACTGTGTCAAAGTTTGTCTTAGGAAACTCACAAAATCCTCACCATTCATTGGCAAAGTAAACAAACAATAGTCCTCAAAAGGGTGGGTGAACACATATAGAAAGTCAAATATTTGTTACTGGAAAGACACCACACTTCATTTTTATTAACCCATGATTTCCCACTAAACAAAGTGAGGGTTTTAAATCACATATAATTAGAATTATTTGTCCCCTTGCATGTCTACAACATGTTCTCCTTTTAGGACAAAAGCTTAAAAATATTCTTAATTTTGTTTAAAGAAACCTAATCATATCTTAAAAATCACAAAATAACAATGGATCCCATGCATTTCTATGTGAAAAAAAAAATCATCTCCATTGATGAGAGACGTGCCTCCTTTTTTTGTGATTTTGTCGTTCTTTCTTTTGTGCATTAGATTTATCTCCTAAAAATAATCTATTAAGGCGCATTGATCAATTTTATATTGGTGTTTCGTGAAAGCACATCATTAGCTAGTTCACTATGATTGGCCAAAGGCCCAATGAATTATAAGCACAATCCATGTTCATATGCTGATTCAATCAGTACGTAGATTTGTTGATGGTTATAAAATACAGATATTAAGTTCCCTATCTTGTATATTAGAGTTTCCTATATTCAGTTTCCTATTTTGTAGGGATTACCATTGTAATTGAATTTGTTTCTTAGAAGACCAGAGGTGTAATTCTATAAATCTCTAGTAAACCAGAGTAATCCCAATTAATGAACCTTTGCGATTTGAGTTAAAGTCCACGTTTTTAAGCACTCCAATATTGAGGATTTTTTGTTTTTCTCTTCATTCCCTAATTTTTAGGTGTGTGTGCATGGGCATGCATGTGTGAACAGTTATATTACGATCAATACAATCAATCAAATGTTACGCTAAAAATGGCCAAGGCTACCATTTCTCGTTGATTCTTGATGAAACTATACCTTGATTCTATAAAAAATTAAAAGAAAATTATTAAAATACTTATGGAAAATGAACTATTTAATATTATACCTACATTATTTGATTTAATTTCAAAATACTTATGAAAAGATACATGATCATGAGTTGAATGTTAAAAGTGTAAAATGCTAAAGAATACATTTCACAGGGGTATTTTGATAAATTTCTCAAAACGTAATGATCATGAAGTAGAGCTCCTATGGTCAAGTCACATGTTGACTAAAGTTCAAAATTTCATTTCGTTCTTCATCCCTTGGCTAAGCACCCAAAACCTAATGACTCAATTTTTTTTTTGGATACAATGAGACCATTTACCATTGTTATGAAGTCCTAATCAGTCTTAGCAATTAGATATCAAATCAGATGGCTTGAGGTGTATTACGAAGTTGGAAATTATTTTTTTTGAATTTTGAATCTAATCAATAACATACTTACAACCACCCGATTTAAAATATCTAATGGGCAAAAATGATCGTGATCTCCTTGTGCTGAAAATAAATGGTCTCTTTATATAATTTTCTATTTTTGTATATATAATTGAGTTAACTATGCATGGACCCTAAAAGAGTACAAAAAATACGGGAAGCTCCCTTTTTAACCAAAAATTATCAAAAGGGTTGGTCAATACACAATTTTTTTTCAAGCTTGCCCATCAGTCTGCGGATTTCAAAACTTAAGTTGCAGTACTCTCAGACCGCTTTTTTTTTCAAAATTTAAGTTGCTGTCCTATGTTGAAATTCACGTACCGTTTTTTTTTTCTTTTCAAAACTTTAGTTGCGGTCCGAGGTTGAAATTCTCGGACCTTTTGTTTTTTTTTTTTTCAAAACTTAAGTTGTGGTCCAAGGTTGAAATTCTCGGAACGTTTTTTTTTTTTTTTGTGATCCGAGGTTGAAATTCTCGGAAAGCTTTTTTTTTTTTTGTGATCCGAGGTTGAAATTCTTGAACCGTATTCGTTTTTCAAAACTTAAGTTGCATTCTAATATTGAAATTCTCGGACTACTTTTCAAAACTTAAGTTGCAGTTTGAGGTTGAAATTCTCGGACTGAAGGGAAAACTTGAAAGAAAAAAAAAAACATGTTGGCCAACCTTTCTGGTAATTTTTTGGCTAAAAAAGAAACGTCACATATTTTCTATAATTTTTTAGCGTAATTAACTCTTATGATTTTGATCAAAGTAGTTTGGCTAAATCTCATATATATATATATATATATATATATATATATATATATATATATATATATATATATATATTTCAAACCTTTTGTTGAATATATAAAAACACTTCATCATGGCTTATGTATTGCCCTGGGATCCAACATCTAATTTGTTTTGGTGATGTGGAGCTGGTAATTAATCAAGTCGAAGAGGAAATAGTTGCTTGAACAAGCGAAACGCTCAAAAAGCTCTATTTATAAAATAAGAGAAAGAATACAATAATGTTGTGTTGTCTAATTACTTTGAAATTTTTGGTGTGTTCTAATGCCTATCGTATGTTGTCTATGAGCCCTCCGACTCCGTGACCTTGTCGGACCCTCCTACTCTTTGGCCCTGATTTGGTTCTCCCATAGGGGTATTTTTGGTATATTTTTTGTGTTTAGGATTTGGGATGGTTTGCAGATAAATTTTCTAGCGGCAAGTTGTCTTGTGCCTTTTGGTGCCGCAAAAATGTAACCCTTTATTGTCTTCACCTTTGAATGTCGTCACATCAACAACAACCTATTATGTACTTCTATTTTGTTTTTATTTTTTTTGTTCTATTTACAAGTTTTTTTATATTTTTTCGTATAAAACTTATATATTTCCCCCTGTATAACCATTTATTCTGAATGGATGGCTGAGATGACCCCAATCACAATGTCATGGCTCTACACTGTTTTATTTTTAATTTTTTTACAACATATTTTGATACCAAATTTGGGCGTCCACTCCTTTCTTAAACACTTACTTGTAAAAAAATTAAAAAATATATTCTTAATAATATAAAATGACCAAAATACTCCTAAAATTTTCAAGAGGTATATTGAACGTTATATTCTATCGAAAAATTCTTTTTAATATTTTTTTATGTGGCCCCTATTGAGAAGATGACATACCAAATTTTATATTCATACAATTTGTAGGAAAAAAAACTAAAAATAAAATACTCTAAAGTATCCGATCTATATCAAATGATCAGTAGCTCACTTGATCTAAATTGGATGGCGGGATGGGAGGGGGGATATTTTCAATGGTGTAGGAGAAGTATAGAAACCTTACCTTTACTTTATGTCTATTGTTGTTCTTTTTTACTTTCTCTGTATTTTTACATCGCCATCAACCTCATTTGGCTAATGTTTTTCACAACAAATAAGGTCATTTATTTAAGTAAAAGAAGGTCATTATTAGCTGTTAGATGTTAAATTGGGCAATTAGAAGCATCATAACATTTACTGTGCTCTAGGTCAGAAAAAATTTACTCAACTTTTTACGGGTAAAGGATAATTATGAACTTCTTGTATCAATGGTAAGCACATGAAATCCCTCATTTACCATCAAATGATGCTCAAACTTGTAACCATTCTGCAATCAAATAAAAAAAAAAATCCTCCCAAATTTTGATAGTTTTCAGTAAAAACTATCCAAAGGATAATTCCCGATCAGGATTGGGAATCAAAGGGCCAGTCTGGTTCCAATGTATTCCGTACTTGCCAGTTCCCTAACAGAACCGCCGTACCCTTTAATTATTTTTCTTTCGATTTTTTATTTTTCTCAATTCTTTTTAATTTCTAGTCCGGTTCTCTCAATCGATAGACGATCCACCAATCGAGTCGAGTTTTTGAGATTGGTGATCCGGGTCACCGACGTGTGTCTTAAAATATTGGCTTTCACCAAATTTGAGTCTCATTCTATCCTAATTCAAATGGAATTTTGGACCAGCCGTACAAAGATAACACAAGGCTTTGTGGTGTCCCCTCATTATGGAGAACCATCTCATTCTCACGCGCGAATCCCTCTCCATTTTTTTGACAAAAGTACTCTTACCATGCGTTGAAAAGTTGTTCAAAATATGTGCAAAGTTGTTATACTCAATTTTATAGCCACAAATCAATTCCTCAAAAAGCCATTTGTGTACTTAAAGCAAACCCATTACTTTTACTTGGTAATAATGCAATTATGGAGGAGAGAAGACCATTACCAACACCTACATATCGAATCAATATCTCTTCCAAACAAGGGTTTTCATATATTTGTTAATTATTCTAATCCAATGAGCCCAAATTTTTATTATAATTTGAGGCAACCATGGCATAAAGTAGCATCATATGAATAATAAAGTGAGTGTTGGGAGGATTTTGCATGACACGTTCACCATAAATTCATTTGTTTTGTTTGCCTCTCTTAAAAGAAAAAAGTTTATATAAGGTTGCAACATTAAAATGTAGAATCCACGTGCCCCACAAAAATCCATTGCAAAAGGTTGTTTTAATGTTGGAAAATCCTCTAATTGATCATCTTGACATCAAGATGTATGAATATGAAAAAAAAAAAAAAGATTTTGAGTCTCAAAAATAATGCATCTTGCAACAAATTATCCGGACTGTCCATTTTTAAGATTTTTATATGTTTATAGATCTACTTGATTTAAACCATTGTTGGAGTTTAAAGTTTTATATTATTTTTTTTTTGACGAAGTAAATTTTATAATTAGATATGCAAATAGATTTTTTTTTTTTTTGATAATGTTACTTAAGCTGTATTAATCAGACAAAAGTTACAACCAATCAGAAAGGAAAACATCGAAAACAACTACCTGATGCAAAGATACCCCTTGTTTTGCCAAACCGTCAGCAATTGCATTAGCTTCCCTATACACATGTTGAAAATAGATTTGTAGACCATCACACAAATCCATAATATCTGGCCATTTACTCCTCAACCTCCAAAGCAGCCTGAAAATCTTTTTACACCAATTAATCACATTCAACGAATCCCCCTCCACAAAACATGGCATCTTGATGCTTTTCTGGCGTAGAATCTGAATTCCACATTCCAATGCAGCCAGTTCCGCCTCATTAGCCACAACCTCCCCACATGAGCCAACAAACAAAATAACATATCTCCATATGTACGACGCAAAATTCCTCCAAACCCAGAAAGGCCTGGATTTCCTAAAGAGCTCCCATCAAAATTAAGTTTGATACTCCTGATAACAAGAGGGGTCCATCTGCCTTTTAGTCTGACTTTCAACACATTCTGAAGCGTCAAGTTATGCAGATTAATCTCAACATCCACTTTGTTACTCTAAACCCTTCATTCTGAAGCATCAAGTTATGCAGATTAATCTCAACATCCACTTTGTTACTCTAAACCCTTCCTTTGTCACAGAGAACCAACTGGAAACAGATTTTCAAGCTACCTGAAGAAATATTTACAACAAAATTACATATTATATTTAAATTCAGAGGTGCGCCTTACTTTGACCATTTGGGGTTGAAACCTTATACAAACCACATCCTTCTTAAAAATCTCAAAAATTCCCAAAGGAATTCTCGAAATATAACCAAGCTTTTGCTAGAAGAGGAAAAAACTTGTATTTGTATAAAACCATCCAATTAGGGCCTTAGAAACTCTAGTGATGTCCCAAACGAGTTGTACTTCAGGGTTAGGCATGGTAAACACTTGAGAGAGCATAGTTATATTTCCACAAAATCATGAAATTTCTCCCCATATCTATTTAGTTTTTATCACAAAATCATGAAATTTCTCCCCATATCTATTTAGTTTTTATCAGTGTTTTAAAACCCAGAATCAGATTTTGGATCGGCTACCCACCCCCCATACCGATTCAGATCGGTCGGATAAGTAATCTGGATCCGTCAAACTAGTGGAAAACCAATTAAAAAAAGAAAAATAGTTTGATAGGGCTGCAACCCTATCAAAATAAATACAGCTTCATCTCATAACTCATCAAAAATTGCAATTCAAGTATTGAAAAACCTTTAAATCGATCATCTCAGCTTGAATATTATGGTTGTGCAAAAAAATTAGAATTTCTAATTCTAAACTTATTGTATATTGCAACAAATCATCGACCATCCATTTCGCCCTAAAAATAAGTGTATACAGATCCACAAGATCTATGCCATTTTTTGAGTTTCAAAATTTGTTGTCAGTGTTGGAAATTAATTTTAGCCATTATGAAGATTTTCACTGCCGAAAGTACTTTCTAGATGAGGATTTGAAGTGAGGCTTTATTTTGTTTTCTTGAAGCATAGACCCTGTAGGAACGTCATCCTTAAAAAAAATCAAGGGGTTTTAGGACCCAAATCACCACCCTTCTATCAAATCCAATCCTGATTGACAATTCCCATCCGGATTGCTGGGTTTAAAAATCCTGATTAATCTCAAATATTTTACAAGAACTTCTATATGAGATGCATTCAAGATTGAATCAATTTTGAAACTAAATATGTCCTACAGTAGTAGTAAACATTTTTCGAGTCAATGATCCGTCCTACTCAATGTTTGAAAACGCAAACTCATGCTCAGACTAACTAAGGTTCGATGCGGAACCCTAGAATTGGTAGAGTTAGAAGACCAGTCGGAGGCTCGAATTAGCGGATTATCCATTCGGATGATTATGAGTCGACCCGGTGTTAAATCTTTGGTCCTAACGCATGGCCGGTCCACAATAGATCTCTTTCACAATTTATGAAAACAACATTTTATTAAACACAACAAATATAGGGGATTATATACTATAAGACCATCGATCTTTTGTTATAAAGATTTTACAATTACTTCAAGTTATTACATGTCAAATTCGATAGCTTGGGATGTGTAGCAAAATTCGTGAAATTTTTTTAAAACTTTGAAACTAGTAAATGGCACTCTTACAACCAGTGTTCGCAATCTCGTCCGAGCTCTGGCCGATACGATTTTGGCTGATTTTGGTGGTTCGGACGGGTATTTAAAAAATTCAAAAAATATATAAAATTCCAAAAAATAAGGAATTTGTTTGTAATATATTTTTAAATGTTTTTTTTATCATTTTTAGCAAAGATTAGAAAGTGTTATTATGGCCATGAATACTTATTTTTTTATTTTCCCTTTCTACAAAATTTCAAAAATACCTTTTAGCACAAATTTATTTTATCACCATTTTTCAACTTCATTTGGATGTGTTTTGTTTAATCAAGCTTTAAATATAGTTTCATATTTTTTATTTTTTAAATTTTTTAACACTTCTTGAACCAGCCGGTTTGCAAGCTACTCGGATCCGGTTTGATCTTTCAAACGCTGCTTTAACTACTAGATTTGAAATGAACAAAGTAAATACTCTATATACTTTTCCCTAAATATAATATGTAAGATATCGACCTTTTTATCACTTCTTTTATGTTTTTTTTGTTTTAAACTCTAAGCTTTGAACATGGCCATTGTACCTTCCTACGGGAACGGAACGCTTTCTAAGGCACACGAGGCCTAGGTTGATACATGATGCAAAAGATGTAACAATCATTAAAGTGCATAAAAACTTGTTATTTAAATATTGTAAAGAGAATATATGGTCACTGCTTGACCTACAAAGCACTCTCAAGCTCATTTTTTGTTTTAAATTGCAGAAAGCTATGGACAAATAGTCATGCCTATGCTATTCAAATGTCATGACCAATTTTTTTAAGTTTAATAGGACTGATTATGGGAGCCTTTATGACTGGAGACCATGGAAGATGGAAAACAATAGGCGCAAAACAAAAGATGGAACTTTAATAAACAAAAAAAGGAGAATTTTAAATAAAAAGAAAGGACCCTCTTTGAGCTCAGTTGGTGTTCACTACAAGATGGATATTTGGCGAGATTAAATGAAGGATGCCTAGTACATGTATGAATAATGTCTATACGCATTTGCAAAGCCAAAAGATATCCAACATTTACTCCCTCGGGTAAAACCCTATCAAGTATTTTTAGGACTCTATTGGGTTTACACTATTCCATCAATTTATAGGCTGACATGATATATATATATATATATATACACTAAATGTATATGTATTTAAATAAATTAACATCCTAAGACTGAATAGAGACTATCTAATTTTAGGATAGTTAGATTTAAGTTGTGAGAAATAAAAATTCTAATTAATTTTATTGAAATAACTATTTAGTGAGTCTAAAGTTGATCCCACAACTTCAATTTCAGATTGAAAAAAGCCTCCTAACTTAGTCTTTTTGCGTGAGAAGTGAATACCCAGTGTGCTCTCACAGGAGTAAGCTACAAAGGAAAATACTAGGATAGTTCTAGTATTTCCATAGAAATTTAGGCATAAAGCTTAAGAAATGGAAGGTGGGTTTTATCTCTCCCCAAAGAGAGAGAGAGAGAGGGTGTTTTGTGTGCTTGGATGACATATATAAATGTATGCCATATATGCATGTGTGTGAGAGAGAGTATTATGTGTACATTTATGTGAGAGAGAAGGTGTATCAAATGAGAGGAATATAGAGGATATATAGGATACTTGAATGTATATGTATGCCATGTACATATGAGAGAGAGAGAGAGAGAGAGAGGTGTTTTGGATACTTGGATGCAAATGCATAGCATATACATGTCTTGGAAGAACGTGACTTTGCCATGTTGAAAAAATAATACGCTCTTTATGCATGCTAACACGAAAAGCTCGATTGAATCAAGTGACATATTCCACTTGGGTAAAATATTTCATTCAAAAAAAAGAATAGAAAATAATTATTTTTAAGAAGGCTGGGTCCACTTTGCTCAAGTTACATTTATCTAGTTTCACAAGCCCTAGCCCTTTAACTTTGGTGAAGTTAAAAGTTTGTTTTCTTTGGGTAATTTAACGGGGACGACGAATCCTTACTCATGTTTTAAATTATTAGTGGTCTTTTAATGTGTTAGGTGAAAATAGAAGTCTAGACCTTGGCGGGGCACAAGTGATGCTACCACTACCACTACAACCCCAACCCCATTCTCAAAGTTAAAAGTTAAAGCCAAAGGATTTTAAACTCCGAACATACAGTCCTTCAAGTAAAACCTTATCTACGAGTGTCGCTAGGACTAGGGATGGCAATAGACCTGGACCCAATCCGAGTTCAAGTATGGGTCTAAATATTGGACCCAGAGGGTCTAGTCTGGGTCCAAATTGGGTTTGAGTCCGATTGGGTTTGGATCCCATAATATTTTTTCGGGACCGGGTCCAACCCAACCGAACCCGGACACAACCCGACCCGACCCGACCCGACCCAACCCATAAGAAGTGAAGTTTTGGTACGTAACGTCTTAAAACTAACTTCAAGAAAAAAAAAAAAGTCAAAATTTTATAAGAACCCTACATCTGCATGAAAAAACGGTTTCAAAATTATATATATGTATATAGGGTCAGAAAGCTTGTATAAGGTGCCCACCTTATACTATACAAATAAGGCACACCACTAAATTTTGTCAAAATATATAGTTCTGGTGTCAGAAATCGGCTTCAAAATCTATGTTTACCCCTAATTATAAAATTTAAAATTCCTAAAAATGATGTAGATCGAGCAAATCTATAAACACTTAAAACTCTTGAAAACAAACGGTCCATATAACTTGTTACAAGATGCACTATTTTAAGGGCTTGAGATTCTTTTTTTCAATAAATATATAGATCTCGAGGTCAAGATGGTCAATTTGAAGGTTTTCTAACTTTAAAACAAACTTTTCTACTAAATTTTTGAGGTGCATCTTACATCCACAGTATAAGGTAGTGATCTTATATAAACGTTTCCACACATATATATAGACTAATATCATTGCAAGTGGATCCCAAAAGTCCTATGTAGGTCTTTTTACAAGGGAGTAAGTGTACAATATGCACCGGCAGGAGTCCAGTCCGGTATATACTCTTACCGTCAAAACTCAGTCAAAAACTAACTCTCTTGAGAGCGTAAGTGCCTACAAATCACATAGAGTAAGGTTTTTATATTGCATTTTTGTTCTAATCTTTGTTTTAAAACTTAGTGATTTTCAATCCAAATGAGAATTGGTCAAGGCCAAATCAGTTCTACAATGGTATAGGACATGCGAGAGGAAATTATATATTGTTTACCAAGTTAATATAGAAGGTATATATTGTAATCTATATATTTGAGAAGGGTGGATATAATATCTTGTATTTATGATAAGTCTGCGTGTAGTAAAGGAATCTGTGATTTATTTCTATATTTTTTTATATGTAATTTGTCTATAAAAGACAATTCTGTATATTCATATGTTTAATAGACAGGTTTTTTCAAAGAAACCTGAGTCTCTTCATATAACCCAGTCAGAATTGCCCCCTAAAACCACCTTTTATATATATTTTTTACTTTTAAAAAAAATTATCTAATATTTTCTTAGTTCTCATCTAAATCCCTACCCTATAAATCCCTATTTTTATTTTTATTTTTATTTTATTTATTTTTAATAATTTTTTAGATCACTGCTTCATCAAGACCCAATCCAAGTTACAAATCCGATGATCCAACACCGATATGTGGGTGAAGCATTGGCCTCACCAATCTAAGTTTTAAAACACTAGCTCAACTTGTATTTATTGACCATTGGTGAGATTTCACAGAGGAACCTTAATTAATCTCTCTCTTAAAAAATGCTCACTTCCATATTTTGAATGGCATAACTAAATCTCTCTCTAGTTTAAAATTCTTTTTTGTGATGGAGAATAAGATAAGACAAAATGAGCTTTTCATAAGAATGTGTTCCCCCAATTATGGGACTAACATATGGGGGCAAGTGAACCGCCCAAGATATCCTTTTGGGGACATAGAGAATACCATCCTCCAAACAAGGGCTTTCCACAAAGATCCCCAACCAACAGGCCCTTCCTTTAACCTAAAAAGCACATGTTTTCGTGGTTCTACCAAATTTGGTAAGGCTGCATCTTTGAAACCTGCCGGACCAATCAGATCCAGTTCAAAAATTTTGTCATTGGCTCAAGGGGTGGAATGGGCATAGACCCGATTCAGGACCCGAGGGATAGACCCGATCTGGTCTAGATATGGGTTTGAAAATTGGACCCAGTGGGTCTGGTCCGGGTTCAGGTCGTAATATTTTTTGGGTCCTAATATATGAATATATTTTGGCGGTAGCCTTTTAAAAAACTCATGTATAACTGGTTATAGAGGAGTTGTGAGAAACTGGGCTAGGGTTGTTATGTTCTTCTATGCTGGACCTTTGGAGCTATAACTAATTTTATGGAATTATGCGCCCCTCTAGTCGGAATGAAGCTTTTTCTCTCTAGGAATTTGGGAGATCTTGTAAGGTCCCCTAGGAATTGAGGCATATGATGTTGCAAGTTTTGGATCTTTCAAACTCTGTTAATGCATCTTTTTAACATATTTATAGGGAATCTAATGGGATGGCGGGCTTCCTTGCTTGGGGTGGAGTGTCTCTATCCACTCATACTATTTTATTTCTAATAATGTAATCTCTTTTGATTAGTTTTTGAATAAAAATTAGACATATATATATATATATATATATATATATATATAGAAAAGTCTTCTCAATGCTTATATATATATGGAAAAGTCTTCTCAATGCTTATAGGCGAAATGAATAGTGATTTCGCATATGTTCATTACCGTCCAAAGTTCATCGCACTGTCACGATTGTCTGGTAGTGTTTTATTTTTCATTTTCTTTCTATAAATTGAAATGATCTGATATTTGGAGTGTGTGGACATCTTAGTTAGGCGCACCTAATAAAAATATGAAAAAAATATTTCGTAAAATATAAATTGATCAAGATACCCCTTTAAATTTTCAAGTGTATTTTGGTCAATCTATATTTTGTGAATTATTTTTTTTATATTTTTATTAGATTCTCCTATTGTCTATAAACACATACTCCAAATTTTAGATCATTCTGATCTGTAGAAAAAAATTAAAATTAAAATACTACCAAATAATTATGACCTTGCGATGAGTTTTGGACGGTGATAAGTTTAGGCGAAATCATTATTCACTTTCACCTATAGGCGTTGCGTATATATATAGAAAAACACTTTCAATGCCTGAAAATTTAAAGGGGTATTTTGGTCAATTTATATTTTACGAATTATTTTTTTCCTATTTTTATTAGGTGGGCCTCACTAATATGTACACACGTTCCAAATTTCAGATCATTCCGATTTATAGAAAGAAAAAATAAAAATTGAAACACTACCGTATAATCGTAACCGTGTGATAAACTTTGAACAGTGATGAGTATAGGCGAAATAACTTTTCATTTTCGCCTATTGGCATTGGGAAGGCTTTCCATATGAGTGCAGTTGGCATACAGATGCATTCGTAGCGGTAGAGGTAAAGTGCACCTTCAAATTTTATCATGGTATATAATTTTGATGTAAAATGTCTTAGGATTATTTCAAAATCTATATTTATATCTAATTATAAAATTTTAAATTTCAAAAATGATTAAAATCAAGTAGATATATAAACATATGAAAATCTTGAAAATGGATGGTGTAGATAATATGTTGTAAAATGCATTATTTCTGAGACTTAAAATATTTTTATTTTTCATGGTCATATCTCGATGTCAACATGATCAATCAAAGGGCTTTTCAACATTAAAATTTCGATGGATTTTTTAGGTGCATCCGTAGTTTTACATTATAAGGTTGCATCCTTATATAAACTTTTTCCTCTTCATATATATATATATATATATATATATATATATATATATATATATATATGAAAAAATCTTCCCAACGCCTATAGGCAAAAATGAACAGTGATTTCACCTACCTTCATCACCGTCCAAAGTTCATCGCATGGTCACAATTGACTGGTAGTGTTTTATCTTTCTTTTTTTTTCTACAAATTAAAATAATATGAATTTTGGAGCATATATACATCTTAGTGAGGTGCACCTAATAAAAACATAAAAAAATAATTCACAAAAAAATTGATCAAAATACCCCTGAAACTTTTCAGGGATATTTTGGTCAATTTATTTCATGTAAAATATTGTTTTGATATTTTTTCTTAGATTCGCCTATTTTTTATGAACACATGCTCTAGATCATTCTGATTTGTATAAAAAAAATAAAAAATGAAACACTACCGGACAATCGTGACCATGCGATGAACTTTGAACGGTAATGACTGTAGGTGAAATCACTGTTCATTTTCGCCTATAGGCGTTTTGTAGTATCTTCCTATATATATATATATATATATATATATATATATATATATATATATATATATATATATATATATATATATATATATATATATATATATATATATATATATATATATATATATATTTATTTATTTATTTAATACGCACCTGGACACACAACATCTTTTTATATATATATATATATATATATATATATATAGTCCAATCACGTCTGGGTCCAACTGGCCGTGACTAGACCGGACCCGACTAGTTGCCACCCCGAATAATGGCCTCATAACTCATTTATACCTTGAAACTTCAGAAATAGCGTAAATCTAGCACATCCAAGTATATCTGGCCATTAAGGTGGAAATAATTGACTTGCATGTTTTCTGGCACCGCTTTATAAAATGTCAAAAGACTTTATGCTCTTCAGGGAGCATACTTTCTATTTACTCCGTTGTGTAAAATAATATAAGGGGTAATTTCAGAACTCCAAATTTCAGCAATAAAACATCTTCAACCCATATGCTAACTTCAAAGAAAGAAATTTCCAAGTCACTTTCTCACTTGAAAAAAATAATGGCTCAAGATTGAACATACATCATCTACTTTTTTGAAGGTCAAATCTAAGTGTTAGAAAACTTGAAATTTAATTTTTTTTTCTTTTTGAAATAATCATTTAGTAATTATTAGGTGGTTCTCAAAATTTAAAGGAAAATGATTAAATAGGGTTGCAGCGCTATCAAAATAAATAAAGCCTCACCTCATTACGGATTGGAAGTTGCAATTTAAGCATTGAAAAACCTTCATATCGATCATCTCCGCTTGAACATTATGGTTGTGAAAAAATTAAGATTTTAAGCTCTAAAAAAAGTATATATTATAACAAATTATCTAGACCGTCCATTTAGCCTTAAAATTAACTGTTCGCAGGTATGCAAGATCTATGCTATTTTTTTCACTTCAAATTTTATTGTTAGTGTTGAAAATTGATTTTAAAACTGTCAGAGAGATTTACAAGGCTGAAAGTACTTTCCAAACAAGGATTTGAGGCGAGACTTTATTTTGTTTTCATAAAGTCTAGGCCTTATAAAAACTTCACCCAAATTTAAAATTAAAAAAATCTTCCCAAGATCTTTTACCTGAGGGAGCAAGAACATAGTATAGGCGCTTTTACAAAATACCTTTTCTTCAAAGGACAAAAGAAAATGTCCAGGAAATACTCATGTAGTCTTGTGCAATAAGTAATCTAGGGCAACGCGCATTTGCATTGCCAACTAGGAACCCCTAAACACACCACTCCACAAAGCTAAAGGCTGAGTCCTTAAAGCTGGTATAAAAGAAATACAAATAGGAAGAGGATGGAAGTTGCCCTTGCTTTTGGGAACTTGCCCATTTAGCAAAAGTTTTGTGAAGGGCATTAAAGCAAGATAAACATTGTTGAATAGCCCTAAGAATTGTTTCTCTCATTTTAATTCCTTGTCAACAATTGGGAGAACAAAAAAAAGAGAGACTTTAACTACCTTACCTTATTTAAAACGTTACTGAGTTTGGCTAGTATAATTTTGGGTGTAATTTTTAACTTGGAAACACAAAGTAGCATCGAGGCTGAGTCTTGCTGGTAGCACCCCCGTAACTAGTTATCACGTTGTGGTTTTCAATCCTGCTAACACCACCCACTGACATCTTCAAAAAAACTAACTCCATAATTCATTGAAAAAACAGGTAGGGCCTATCTTCCCCATTGAATTACACAAAAAAAAAAAAAAAAACATAAAGTAGCATATAAAATTAAAATAATAAATGGAGGATTTACGTTGAGATATATATTTCTCTTTCCTTTAAAATTAAAATAATAAATGGAAGATTTATGTTGAGATGTCTATTTCTCTTTCCTTTTTCCTAATTTGTGATAAAACACCGGGAACATTTTACTGGGGTCTGGAGTTTTTTAGGGTATTTATATAGGATTGTCTACAAAGAGACCATTTATCTTTTGTATATGAAAGTCACAATTATTCTCACTCACCAGAAGTCAAATTGGATGGCTTGGAGTAAGTCAAAAAGTCCGAAAAAAAAAAAATCGAACTCTGTGTTTATTCAGTGACACTCTTATAACTACCCCTTTTGAAATTCAAAGGACAATAATTATTGTGACCTCTATGTACAAAAGATAAATAGAATATTTGAACTTTTACAAAAGATAAATAGAATATTTGAACTTTTCTTCTTATTGTTTTTCTTTCTTTTCTTTTTGAACTTAAGGTGGGTCGAACTTAAGAAATTAACAAAAAAAAAATTAATTAGGATCCGGACTTGACTATTTTTTTTCTTTTTTTTCCAATTTTTGCCCACTTTTATCCTTTGTGAAAGGGAGCAAAGGTGGTTAATATTACTCCTTAAAATTTTAAGTTAGATGATTAGTAAATGAATGAGTTGCAATCCAAAGATGCAAAATTACAAATTTTCAGCTTAACCAAAAACGAAAAGTATAAAATTGGAATTTACCAAGAAAGAAAGTACAATTTTTAATGAATAGAAAATGCTTACAGGCTAATTCTTCTAAAATGAATATTCTCAATGAGCACAACTGAATAAGGCCTTTGCCAAATTGCAAGACACCTGGTAATCCTATGGTTGATATCCACCAAAGGAAACATCACAACCATTCATTACATCGCCTATTTTCTTGAGAAAGCCATTAAACTCCTCGTGATTAATGTGTTTCTTCTGTAAAAATAATAGTTTTCATAAAAGAAATATTCCTCCAAAATAATTAAATTGTTTATAATTATACTTTTCCTTATTTAGTGACACGAGTAAAGCAAATGTTCGGGGTCACAGCATCTTTGAGCGTAGTGCTCAAAGGCCTCTGAAGAACATCGATGAACAAGCAATATAAAATATTAGTATTAACCCGCCTCTTCGTAATAACCACTATTAATTCCCTTAAAATTAATATCAACAAGATTAAAAAATGGGTATAACCACTATTAATTCCCTTGAAATTAATTTTAACAAGATTAAAAATGGGTGTCAATTTGATCAATAATTATGTCCACTTAATATGGCAAGGTTGGTCTGATATCATAAGAAATTCTCAATTTGCATCATAGAGAGAGTAGAAGTCTATTGGATTTCAATGCAAAATTTAAATGAGAATTAGGGGAAAAGGGAAGGTGGGGAGGGAGCACATAAGTTTAATATAAAATGTCAATTTGGATTACTGGATGTACCGCATGACCGCACTATACAGATACTCCTTCTGGCAAAAGACCCACGTAGGAGGATTTCTCGATCTAAGATCTTGGGATCTATTTTAGCATCAATTTTTTAATACTTGGAAAAATTTTGAGTTCCTAAAGTCTTTGACGGCCCAATCCACTTAGATTCAGAGATGCATAGTTTTGATCAAATAAAAAAGATTTCCAGATCCTAAACACTTAGATCTCAATCTTAAGATATTATTTTTTCGAGTCTGTGCAGGGTGTCTATGTTATGTTTTTTTATTTTTTATTTTTTATTTTTCTAGGTTGTTACATCCCAATTTTAGGTGCTAAACATACTCTTCCACTAACTTTTAACCAAGGCAGTGCTAAACATACTCTTCCACTAACTTTTAACCAAGGCAGTGAATGTAAGCTATGTCCCCGCGGGAGTATAAAAACTTTAGGCTATTTTTTCACATGTCCATGCATCTTGATGGCGAGATGATCAATTTGAGGATACTTGAGCATCAAAACAACCTCTTGTAGTGAAATTTTTGAGGTGGGCTCTAATTCGATTGTTTAGAGCCTCGGCTCTATATAAACATTTTCCTATATTAAAACGAGAAAGTACCCTGCATAGAGAATGGGCAGGGGACGGTATTACCAGAATTTTGTGAAAAGAATTGCTGCATTGACAGCGGTGGGGAACATAGAGGTGGGACCCACCTCAAAGCAACTGGGTATATAAACCCCCTGAACTCTCTGTACTCCATACCAAGCTTCACTTTCCTTACTTCATTTTCTCTCTCATCCTTCAGTTCATTTTCTCTCTCTCTTTGCAGCACTCATTACCTCATTCTCTTTCTTCTCTCTCTCTAACTTCCAATGGTCTCTCTCTCTCTCTTCAATTTCATGTAGTTTATTTTGCATGCTCTTTTTCCTTGGTTTTCACAGGGAGAATTTGGTTCCAATTAGCCATCTTTCAGGACTTGAATTAGAATCACAATAAGAAGCCAGGGGTGATGGCAGGTGGAGAAGACTTCAAACCTAAGGTCTCTCTCTCTCTCTCTCTCTCTCTCTCTCTCTCTCTCTCTCTCTCTCTCTCTCTCTCTCTCTCTCTCTCAGGCACAGCGGTTAAACTCTATCTTTTGTTTTTGCAGATAGTTGAGTTGAAAGTCTTCATCCACTGTGAAGGTTGCAACAAGAAAGTAAAGAAACTGTTATCCACAATTGAAGGTATAACCTCTCTCTCACTAAACCACCATTTCAATTTCTCTGTTTAGAGTCCCTTTCTCTTTCTAGCCATGATTACAAAACCTCTTCTTTACAACCCATAACTTGCATTTTTAAAGTGACTAGTCTCTTCATTTGCAAAGATTTTAAAACCAGTGTTTACATTTTTCTCCAATGTTGAAAAACCCGGCTCGGAACGAGTTTGAACTTTTTTTTTAGTTTGAGTAACTGAAGCGAGTTTGAGTCGGCTCGTCAAGTTTCGGACCACTTGGTTTTTACAATTTTTTTTTCTTTATTTTACAGGTGTTTATAGAACAACTGTGGATCCAAACCTCCACAAAGTTTCAGTGGAGGTTCTTGGCAGTGTGAACCCTGATACTCTTGTTAAAAAGCTCGTAAGAAATGGGAAAAAAGCAGAGTTATGGCAAGGAAAGAAGCCTGCCAAGGAAGAGAAAAAGGAACAAAAAGCAGAAGAAAATGGCAAAGAAAAGGCAAAAGACAACACTGCCCCTGCAAAGAAATCAGGCAATGAAGGCAACAACAAAGAAGAGAAGAAAACTGTGAAGGAAGATAAAAACGAGTTCACTGAGCAAGCAATAGAGGAAAGCCCTAGCAAAAAGGCCAATAAAAAGAGCCAAAAAGATGGCGATCATGCTGAGGGCACAAGTGAAAATTCTTCTTCTAATAGTGGCAATCCCGATCCTCCTGCGGCCGGAAACAACTTCGGTCATGATGTACCGGCCGTTATGCCGCCGCCTGTTTCGTACAGAGTCGAGAATTACTATCCACAACCGCCACCACCCCCGGTTGTGTACTACGGGAGGGATGTGTATGGACCACCATACACCACCCCCACACCATATGGATTGCCGCACACCACCCCCGCTCCCCAGGTCATGTACCACACACACTATGCCGCAACACAGCCTACGGCGTATTATACAGGCTACGCAGGTCCTGCATACGCATACGATAGGGACAGGTACTATGGACCCTCTTCTGCCTCGTATACACAGGTTGTGCATGAAGATGTGGGTGATTATTTTAGTGATGAGAACGCCAATAGTTGTTCCATAATGTGAATTTAGAGTTGGAAATATTCGAGTCCTTTTTCTATGGTAAAAAATAAGTGAGAGTGTTCAACAATTTTGAGGCGCCGGAAGGGGGATTCCATACACAACTCTTGCAAATTTTGAGCAAAATGTGTATAAAGTCGACTTCTTGTGGACTTCATGTGGTACTACAACTAGGATACTAGGAAAATAGACGCCAAGGCATGTGGTTGTTTTTTTGTTTTCCTTTGAAAGCATTAGGAGCTACCTTTCGGTGGTGTAAGCAGAGGCTGTAATTTAGGAATTTATGATGCTTTTTTATGACTCTTGTTGTATAAAATCTTTCTTTTTATGTTCCTTCTCCCTTCAATTTTCACATGTTTCAGTAATAATAGAAAACATCAGAAAACACAATACTAATAAGTTTATAATTCTTTTAGATGTTTTTGTTTTTTGGAATTTTTTTCAACACTTTGGAACTTGACCACGAGAACCGGCCAAAACTAGACCAGCTAGAGACCAATTCTTGGTAATCTAGCCAATTCTGGGTAACCCGGCCTGGTTGACAAACAATTTATGCTCTACAAATGCGATGATGCTGGTACCTCTACTTTGAGGACTTTAGCAAACAATGTATGTAGAAAAGTTATTATTTTTATAGAGACTGTATACAATGAGACTATTTACCTTTAATACAAGGAGGTCGCAATTATTTATAGCCATCCGATGTGAAATCTGATAGCTTGAATGTGCTTCAACGTTTGAGAAAAATTATTTTGCACTTTGAACTTGGTTAATAGAATAAATGCAACAACCCAATTTCACATCCAATGGTCAGGATTAATTGTGACCACTTTGTACCAAAGATAAATGATCTCATTATATACTTTTCCTTTATCATATTTGATGGTCATTGATTAAGTGGTACCCAAATTTTTATAATTTCAACCGTCCTTTGTGTGGATGCATTGTTCAATAACTCTACAAAAGAAATCATCTCACTCTCCCATCCAACTGTGGATTGGGACTGTGTTAATATAGGCAGTCAGCTCTCTTGAACATTGGTGAAAATTAGTGGGTTTATGCTTCTTTTATAGATTCAAACGGTAAATTAAAGTTTCACTAATATACATCAATTTTTCAAAAATCCGAATCGATATTCAATTAGGCCAAGGTTCCATTTTTATTTCTCCTTTTGACTCTGGCGATTCCGAGTTAGACAGTGTTATATTTGACAAAAAATAATTAAATAATTAAAAAACCAAGAGACTAGGACGATTCTATGATTTTTGTTCTATGATTATTTTTTAGGCCAAAATCACCCGCCTTCTGATAAAGTCCGACCAAGATAAAAAAAACAATATTTAAATCATTGATGAAATGATGTAAAATACTTTAGTTGTTCTATGTGGAATGATTCCAAGGAGGGTAAGGAGACCGACAAGTTGATGATGGCTACTCTATCCCCCTAGAGGGTAACAGTGTTAACTATTACACGCGTTTTTTACTGAATGAAAAAAGTAAAAAGAAGAAATGGACGGTGTAGGTTTGATTACTATCCCCCTAGAGGGAAACAGTGTTAACTATTACACGCGTTTCTTACTTAATGAAAAAAGTAAAAAGAAGAAATGGACGGTGTAGGTTTGATTAGTGTGGAAAAAAGCAAAAAGTAAAAAAAAATATCACTTTTATCTCAAATTCGATTCCTACCACGGAATTATACGGAAAAAAAAAATACTACTTTATGTTAACGGATAGGGTTTAGATGCCATGAGACTCACCTCCCAATTCTATCTTAATTCCACCTTAGGGAAAAAAAATTAGATCCAAATTCTAAGAGGTATATCATCTAACATACCACAATTGTGAATCTCGAAAAAAATAAAATAAAATTGTTTTGAGCATTAAAATTCATCTATGTTGCATGTTAATTTAGACTATTCGTTTTAATTCTTCAAAGATCAACAGATCTACATGTATACAGAGCTCCAAATTAGTGCCTCAAAGGTAGAATTAGATTTGTAGTGATTTGAGAAGTGTTTCTAAAGAATTTTAGAGAGATAATAGAACTTTTGAACCTGCACTTACTTGTGTGGATTCTTTCATTGTATATATAATGGTGATATAATAGTATAATATACATATCCCTATCTTATTAGGTGCAATATACACTTTCTTATCTTGCTAGGTTAAGATATGGATATCTCGGGTTCATATAGATATACATCATTATAGATGTATGGTACATATCTCTTGATAAGATTAGGTATCTAGAAGATAAACTTAGTATTGTTTAAATTCCAACTACTTTGTGTCAAAGCATCTTGAGTTTGAGGGGATATGAATATCTCGGATTCATATAGATATCCATCATTATGGATATATGGTATATATCTCTTGAAAATATTAGGTATCTAAGAGATAATAAGAGACCAAGTCAAAATTATTTTATTATCAAGTTAGTTTGGTGCGAAGGCCTCTTACTATTTACCTCCATCAACAAACTAATTTGATAACCAAGTAGATACCTAATCAAAAGATATATATCATATATCCGTAATGATGTATATCTATATGAACCCGAGATATCAATATCATGTTACATTTACTTCTAAAAAAAAGAAAAATATTTCTATTGTGGCTTTTCCAAAAATTAAAATTTTTAAATTTTTTTTCTATTAGTTTCAACTTCAAAAATTAAAATTGAGATGAGACCGCTGACTCATCAAATACTTTTCCTATGTCACTCGGTTGATTTCTTTTTCTTTTTAGCCTTGGTATGACAAAGCTTTTGAGTTGCTTTCAAACTCTACTACAGTACATAAAATCAAATTCCTTTGAAATTAGCCCCTTCAATTAATAGAACATTGAGTTGCTTTCATACACTTGGGTTTAGGTAGTGGAGCTGGTAAGATTTCCACTTTGGGACAAAGGTATTGGAAGTAGGTTGACCTAGCTTTCATAAAGCCTTCTCATGGTCCATGACCATTCAACAATGCCCATTTGGACACGTGGCCCAGTTAGATTATGTCCTAGCATATTGGCCCCTATAATTTGTGATTTTTATGAATTGCAATGTTTGTTTTCACACCTTACTTTTTGTTTTCTAAGTAAAGATAGATGCTACAAAATGCCAATTAGAAAACATTATAATATTGGGTTAGTAAACCAAGTTTGGGTCTTAAGCATGGAGTCAAGGCATTACGGTTAATACTTAACAACCAGTGTCAAATGCTGGCATAATCACAATAAAAAAATAAGAATTTGTGAAGATAATTAAATAATTTTGGTGAATTTGGATTTGGGAGAGAGATACTAACTATCCAACAGGATTTCCCACAAAGTTTGATTAATTTTAAAAGGAATATGATTTTGGCTTCTAATTTATATATTTTGAGGAAATGATGCAATTTACTATGAGGATTTTTTATTGGGAAAAGTTTATATAGGCCGAGGCTCTAAATAATAAAATCAAAGCCTACCTCAAAAAGTTTACTAGAAAAGGTTGTTTTGATGCTCAAATATCCTCAAATTGATCATCTCGACATCAATATGCATGGGCATGAGAAATAAATGGATTTCAAGTTTTTGAAATAATGTATTTGTAATGCATTTTGGACCATTAATTTTCAAGATTTCATTGATCTGCTCGATCTACACTATTTTTTAATATTTAAATTTTATAAATAAAGATAAAAATATATTTAAAGGCTATCACAAAGATTTCTAGTATTGAAACTACATTTATCAACACTATTTGAAGGTAGGTTCTAATTTGATTGTTTAGAGCCTAGGCTCTATACAAACCGCACCCTTATTTATTAGGGTATTATCGTATTTGTCTTTTTTATTAATTACCAGCACTTTAAAATATCAAATTAATGTATTGTTTGTTATGATATTAATTTTCTATAAGCATGAATCCAAATATGCACAATTAATGTCATAAACACGATGAATATAGAGACCATTTGCATTTGCATTTGATACAAGGTGGTCACAATTACTTACAATTATTTGATGTGAAATTGGATAGCTTGGAAGTGTTACAAAGTTCGAAAAAAATTCTTTTGAAGGTTAAGCTCGGTTAATATAATAATTTTAGCCATCCAATTTCACATCCAATGGTCAAGGTTAATATAACCACCTTGTACCAAAGGTAAATAGTTTCATTCTATGCTTTCTCTATATTATAGTCCACAATAATTTACAATGGATGTCAAAATTGAAATAAGATTTACAATGGATGTCAAAATTGAAATAAGGCTGCAATTAGTCATTTTCTGAAGCAAACCAAGAAGTTTGGGCCAACCTCGACCTCCTTATATATATCCGTGTGTGTGTTTCAAAAATTGCCATTGTTATACTATGAGATCATTTACTTTTGATACGAGGTCATAATCATTTATAGCTATTAGATATAAAATCCAATAAATTGAAGTGTATCACAATATTCAAAAAAATTTATTTAGGATTTTGTGCCCAATCAAATGATACACACACATACACGAGTGCGCCCGCGCACACACATGCACATACACATACACATATATGGACATGGTTTCTATGAGTCTATGCAGAAATGAGTCTTCCTAAAATCTATTTTTTGAGATAGATTTTTTTACCCAATTTTTAAAGATATATAATATCTAACATGGAAATCATGAATATGAAAAAACATGTAAATTTTAAATGCTAAAAATAATAACTCTATTAAAAAAAATGGAACAGTTAGTTTCATCTATTTTTTGACGGACAACCCATTTACCTGTCTTTAAAATATATACTTTATAACTCGTGACACAAATGTAGAAATGCGTTCCCCAACGCATAATTTTCCTATATTTATATATGGGAAAGCTTTCTATGTTCCCCCTATACTATAGAAGTTCTATGTTCCCTTTACCATCCAGCCATCCATTTTTTATCAAGAGAGCCACTCATCGTTTGATCTTAGATCCGACGTCTCAAAGTATTTTGTTTTTAGTTTTTTTAATACAATTTTTCTGAATATGAAATTTAGTACGTGACATCTTCTCATTGGAGCACATCTATAAAAAATATTAACAATAATTTTTTGATAAAAATAATGACCAAAATACCCTTTAAATCTTTAAGGGGTATTTAGGTCATTTTATTTTATTGAAAATATTTTTTTAATATTTTTTGTTAGTGCAAGTTTAATATAAAAATGGACGTCCAAAATTTGGTGTCAAAAAAGTTTATAGAAAAAAAATTAAAAATAAAACAATATAGAGACGTGACATTGTGATTGAAACAATCTTAACCCTCCATTAAAAATGGAAGGTTGGATAAGGGAATGGACGGTTGGATAAGGGAACGTAGAACTTCGATATTGCAGGGGAACATAAAAAGCTTTCCCTTTATATATATAACCTTTTAGAAAAAAAAGTAGCCTAATTTTCAATACTTTGGCGCATCGTTGCTATTTGGATAACCGCTCCTTGAACGAACCAGCAAGTAGGTGTGCTTTCTAGTCCAGGGTCCAAAATCAATCAGACCAAACCATTGTTTATTCTCCCATTGGCTTACTTTCTAGGCATACTTTAATCCATGGTGTTTGTTGTTCCTTTCAGTGTTCGGTTCTAGACAAAAGAAATAAAGATGGAGAGTGTGACCTCTAAAGTTTTGGCAACCCTATCGAGCCCTAAAAAGAGTTGAGGCCGCTCTCTCTTCTGATGGCCAATGCTTCCTGTAAATGGTCAAAGGTTCAAGAACACTGTACATTACATCCTAAGGCGTGGATCGCTCGTAGGAAAATTTTGAATTCGTTGAACAACCATCATGTCATTCTTTTAAAAAAAAAAAAAAAAATTTGATTTTGAGCTCACTTTTAAGACGGTCTACTCAAAATTGGGACTATAGAAATCAAGATCGGGCTGAACTAGTGGTCCAACGGGGCGGATTGTCAACCGGTGCCTTGGCCGGTGGAAAACAAATTTGGTTAAAAATCGATCAAAATCAATGTTTGACTGGTTTAAATCGGTTTGACCAACTAGTTTTGACTTATTCAACCATTTACATGTAAAAAGGCAAAAAAATTAAATATAAGAAAGTATATGATGAGACCATTTTATCTTTGGCACAAGGTGGTCACAATTAATCTTGACCGTTGGATGTGAAATTGGGTGATTGCATTTATTTCATTGACCAAACTTAAAGTTCAAAAGAAATTTTTTTAAACTTTGTGACACACTCAAGCTATCAGATTTCATATCGGATGGTTGTAAGTAATTGTGACCTCCTTGTACAAAAAAGTAAATGGTCTCATTGTATACAATTCTTTTATATATATTGTATATTTTTTAACCACTATATCTATTTTCTTTCATTTTTCTATAATCCAATCCTATCGATTTGACAAATAGTTGAACCAATTTTGACTAGACTAACGCCTCACCAGTTTAATAGTTGGTCTGATCAATTTTGACTAGCCCAACGCCTCACTAGTTTAATACTGATTGAAACAGTATTTGTTTTAGAGTCGTACAAAGTGTAATTTATTTATTTATTTATTCATTTTTGCAGTTAATTGCCGTGTCGTAGGGATTGCACCCCCCAAAATTTGGAGCTTGACAGAGCAAATGAACAATATGCTCCTACAACATAATAAAATCTTACGACAAAAGCCATTACTATTTTGCTACAATGTTTATTTTCTAATCTACTCAAAAAAATTATTATTTTATTCCTTTTTTTTTTTTATAAGTAGCATCACAGCTATTTGTGGCCAAATAAACGAGCCTCGTGACTGGAGCAACGTGGCATAATGATCCTAGGGTTTTAGTTAGTGCGGCGACACGAAACATGGAAACTTAATCAGTTGGCCACTTGGTTGCTTTTTATTGTTGTATTTGAGGGATTGCATTGGTCTTGAATTTCTGTGTGCTTTATTTGGTTGGTTCTAAACAGGGTATTGGATTCATCTTAAATTTCTATGTGCTTTATTTGGTTGGTTTTAGAATATTAATTTTGGTCATTGAAATTTAGGGGAGGCAATGGATCCCAACTCGGACCCGACCCGGTACCCGACGGGTTGGGTCCGCGTTCAAATCTTAGATCCGAACACTGTTTTGGGTCTAGGTCGGGGTTTGGATCCAGTAATATTTTTTGGGTCCTAATATATGAAATATGTTTATATATATTTTTTAATTTTTAGGTCGAGTCTGATCGTGTCTGGGTCCTATACAATTTTTTTCAGGTCTAGCCGGATCCAGACCCGAGCTGTTGCCACCCCTACCGATTGAATGGAATCATGTATGATACAACATTAGTGGGAAAAATTTGGATGGATGTGTGCTCTTAATTTTCCTACACTGTGTGCTCCCACAGGAGTAAAATATCCATTTACTCCCTTGATCAAATGCCCTAGTTATCATAACTTACTTCATCTGAATTTTGGATCCCATTTTAAGGTCACTAGAAAACTATTTTCAAGAAAAAGTATGCAAAGAGAGTTATTGTGTAATATACAATCCCATACCCAAAGGAGTTATTGTATAGTATGCTCTCGCGTAACCGTCGCACAAGCCTTCCATATGCTTTCACGACTCAAATGTATTTATTGTCCCCTTTGTTAAAAGGTATGCTTTTCTCCTTCCATGAATATAGTATGCTTACATGGAAGAAGAGAATAATACCTCCTAGTCAGAGTCAAAGAGGCTGATGAGCAGAATGGATCTCTATTCATACTCACTCCATACCTTGTAATATGTGGATGGTGACACCTGATGTGTGATGAACCAAGTACTATTCCTAAATCCAGTGGTTTAAAAAGCGGATCGATGAATCAGATCGGGCATCTAACAAACTTATTCGAATCGACGATCCGAATCGAGAATCGACTGAATCGGTCGTATTAAGCTTTAAAAAAATTCCAAAAAAATTATTAAAAATGGTTATAAATATTATCTTTTAGGAATCCAATAAGAAATAAAGGTACTATATTATTAACTTTCATTTTTTTCATCAATTTGTAAATATTGAGATTCTCTTTCCTGTATAAATTTATGTTAACCATTAAATTTGCATCGCATAAAAGAAAAATCATAGAATTATCATGGATAAAATATATAATTATACATGGGCTATTATAAAAAGTAGACTAAATCAATAAAAGAATGGCCATTACAATCTCGTTTTGACGAAAAACCCTAATCTGCTAACAAAACCCAAATTATTAGCCTAACTAACTATAATCCAAAATTATTACAACCTAACTAATTATAATATTATTTACTGAAATTATAATTATTAATTTATATTTTATAATTATTTTATTAGACAAATAATAACAAATTAAAAATAATTTATAATATTATCTAATTTAAAATGTATTGTTAACAACTGTAAGAAAAATAGTACATTACATGATTTATAATGTAAAAATTAATAAATAAAATAAAGGATTTGGTTATCAATGTAAAAATTAATAAAATACGTACGTTACATGATTTTATTTTTTATTTTTTTATGCCTTTCATATTATTTACTAAAATAATTATACCACTATATACAACAAAAATTAACTGCTATACAAAAAATTAACTTTTTTATTTTCTATTTTTTTATGCCTTATATATTATTTACAAAAATATTTATACCTAACTTTTTTATTTTCCATTTTTTTATGCCTTTTATATTATTTATAAAAATATGTATACCACTATATACAACAAAAATGTAACACCCAAGGGGATTCGACCTTAGGACATCAAAAGAAATAGCAGAGGTCATAATCATCACCCCGCCTCGCCGCATGTGATTATAAGTTGCTGATTAATATAATATATTTATATTCTATTTTTATTTAATGATGTTTGGGAATTATCCCACATCGAAGGATGAGTATTCAACTTTGCTATATAAATACCTATGTAATATGAATAAGACATGCGTGCGAAAACATTAGGGCAACCTCACACGTGATATGTGGCACGTGATTTTGTCGCACGTGTCCGCGTTTAGTTTAAGACCGCGCGGTTCTCTCTAGACCGGCTCGTTTTGTGGCGATCCGGCTCGTCCTGTGGCGATTCTCGAGTCGAACCGGAGGGAAACTGGCTCGTTCTGTGGCAATTCTGGAGTCGAACTGGACGGGAACGGGCTCGTTCTGTGGCGATTCCCGAGTCGAATCGGGCGAGTCTGGCTCGACTCGACGTTTTTTTAAACCTTGCCTAAATCACTTTTACTATAGGACATGGTTTGTATGAGTCAATGTAGAAATGAATCACCTTTAAAAAAAATATTTTTGAGATGGATTTTTTGACTTAATTTTTAGGGATATGTAATCTCTAACCTGGAGATCATGTAAAAAAATAAATAAATTTTGAAAATTAGAAATAGTAATTCTATTAAGAAAACATGTGGACTGTTAGTTCCAATTGTTTTTAAATTAGGGAAAGGTTTCTATGTTTCCCCTACAACATAGAAGTTCTATCCTCCCCTTACCATCCAATCATCCAATTTTGATCAAGAGAGCCACTCACCGTTTGATCTTAGATTCGACATTTCAATGTATTTTATTTTTAGTTTTTTTTATAAATTATTTTGTGAATATGAAATTTGGTACGTGTCATCTTCTCATTGGGGCATGCCTATAAAAAATATTAAAAATAATTTTTTGATAAAATATAATTACCAAAATACCCTTTAAAACTTTCAGGGGTATTTTGATAATTTTATTTTATAGAAACTCTTTTTATATTTTTTGCTAGTGCGAGTTTAATAAAAGAATGGACGTCCAAATTTTGGTGTTAAAATAGTTTATAAAAATAAATAAAAAATAAAATAGTGTAGAGACGTGACATTATGATTGGGGCAATCTTGGACCTCCATTCAGAATGGACAATTGGATAAGGAAGAAGATAGAATTTCTATGATATAGGGGAAGCATAGAAAGCTAGATGGACCACCTATTTAAAGATGGATGCTTTATACCTTGGGACCATATATTGTAGAAACGTGGTTAAGCCCCCATGAAACAATTTTCTTTTACTCTAGGAGGTTGCTCCAAAATTGGCCACAATAGTTATAGGGGATAAAATAAACGGCTCAAGGAAATGAAAATCTAAATTTTTTTGGCAATTAATTATAATTGTGGAAGTGGATGCAGGTGGCGAATATCAGAATATGGAGGCAGATGCACTAGACAAACATGGTGGTACAAAATCTTTGTTGAGTATCAGAGCTTTCTTGTCTAATATAAATAGATAAATATTTGTAAATTACTTGGCATATGTACTTATTATTTTGATACTTAATGAAAGTAAAAGTTAACAATAAAAAAAAGTAAAACAAGATTGTTTACTTTTTGGTACGAAGAGGTCACAATTGCCATTAAATATTGGATTTACAATAAAAAAAAGTATTTACTTTTTAACTACCGGAAAGTAGATCTACAATAAAGAGTAAAAAAAGTAAAAGTTAACAATAAAAAAAGTAAAACTTAATAATAAGAAAAGTAAACAATCTTGTTTTGCTTTCTAACTACTAGAAAACATATCTATAAACATACAAAAATCTTGAAAATGGATGGTGTAGATAATATGTTGTAAAATGCACTATTTTTTAGACTTAAAATCTTTTTATTTTTCATGGTCATACATTCGATGTCGAGATGATCAATCAAAGGGTTTTTCAACATTAAAACTACCATTTCCGATGGATTTTTGAGGTGCATCCGTTGTTCTACATTATACGGTTGCATCTTTATATAAACTTTTTCCAATATCTAATAAATATATTCATCAATAATTTGTTAAAACATATAATACAAATCTAACTATAAATGTGAAAATCTTAGTCTTAACAAGTACTTTATTTTTAGGAACCGTTTACCTTTGGTACAAGAAGGGCTCAATTATTATAACTATTTGATATGAAATCTGATAGCTTAGATGTGTCAAAAAGTTTGAAAAATTTTCTTTTAAATTTTAAGCTTAGTCAATAGAATAGATACGACTACCTAATTTCACATTCAATGATCAAGATTAATTGTATCTACCTCAAAGGTAAATAGCCTCATACTACACATTTCTTTATTTTTATCTCAACTAAAATGAAAATACTTTGGATGCAAGGGAGATTGAGATCAACTCTATTAGCACATATTAAAAAGAAGGGAATATATACGATAAGACTATTTATTTTTTGATACAAAAAGGTCACAATTATTGTCAATCATTGGATAGAAAATCGGATGGGTAATGATATGTCGCTAACTCTGTACAAATTTTGAAAGTTTTTTTATTGAAAGTTATAACACCTTTTAATATGTTAAATTTCACATCCAATGGCTAAGAAAAGTTGTGATAACAAAAATGAATGGTATCGTAATATACAATCCAAAAATAAATGGCGTCGTAATATACAATCCCTAAAATGGAAGGCTTCTATATCATTTTAAAACTATGAGGGTGATTTTGTTAATTTATACAACATCAGGGGCCAATGGCTAAGAAAAGCTGTGATAACAAAAATGAATGGTATCGTAATATACAATCCAAAAATGAATGGCGTCGTAATATACAATCCCTAAAATGGAAGGCCTCTATATCATTTAAAAACTACGAGGGTGATTTTGTTAATTTATAAAACATCAGGGGCATGCTTGTACCACAATGTATGACGTTTATTTGGCGGTTGTTTTCAAATAAATAAGTAAAAGGGCGAAACAATGGTTATGGCGGGAGGAGACCTGCTCGTACTTTGCCCTAATTCGTCTCCTCCAATATCAAGTCGAGGGTAAGTAATGTTTTTTATCTTCAATTTTTTTGGTCCAAATTTATTTATTTTGTTCAAAGCTGATTTTTTACTTATTTTTCAGTGTTTTCCTCTCGGAAATTACACGTGAACCCTAAATTCTGGATTTTGAATCACCCATTGCAATTTTTCTTCTTCCATTATTAGATTTTTCATTGTTTTGCACGAAAAATTCTAGTTGTTAATTTACTCCATGCTTGGATCATAATTTCAAGATAATTTTTTCATTACTTTTTTAGTGTTTGGAAAATTTGAGAGAGAAATTTTCATGAATTTGTCATGAATTTTCTCTTGAATTCTGGTTTGGAAGCTCCATCTCCTCTCTGTGGTCATGTCTCCGAAAGATTTAGGAAAGAGGAGAAAAGGGGAGTTTCCTCTCTGTTCAAAAAAGAAGAGGAGGGTTTTTACCACCCCAAAATGTATGATCTTGAAGTGCCTTGATGCTCCGATTGTCTCTTCAATCACTGGTTCAACCGGTGACTCCATCTGCTTGAAACCCAACAAGTTATACACATTTGGTAGGAAAAAGAGCTGCTGTGATTTTATATTTTTGGATCGCCGGGTTAGTAAAAGGCATTGCCAGTTATTCTTTGATGGGGTTGATCGCAAACTGTTCATTGTAGATGGGTTTGTTTTGCCGTCTGATAGTGGTTTGGATCAAATTAGGGGGTTCTATGGATCAAAATTTGAGAAACCCAATTTAGGGTCAAGGGGTAATGAAGCTTCTTTGAATGGGGTATTTGTTAATGGTTTTAGGCTTGGGAATGGTGATATTAGGGGATTGGATATTGGTGATGAGGTATCATTTGTTTGTGGCAACAAATTGGATAGTGAGATTGGATGTTCTCTAGGGTTTTTGGTGAAGGACTTCAGTTTTGGGGAGGGTACCGATAGATTAGGTGATGGCAAGACTGATAGATATTTCAAAGATGAATTTGTTCGTGTTATATCTAAGTTGGGTAATATAGAGGGAAAAACTTCAGATAAGGTACTCGTTGATGCTGGGAAGAAATCGCAATTGACTCGTTATGGAAAGAAAAATTTGAGTTTTCTGTGCAATAACGGGAAGCGTAACCTTTGTCAGGTTTATAACTTAACGAATGATTCTTTTTGCAAATGTAGAGCTGTATCTATAATGGGGAATCTGAGGGAGAATCAATTGTTGATGAAGGGTAACAAATCCAGTTATTTTTCAATTCATGGTGTTTTCCATGAATCAGACTTCCATGGAGAATTGATAACTAAGGCCCTGGGACTTCTAGACAAATGCAAAAATTTATTGCAATCATATGACTGTGCTTTTCTCTTGCAGAAAAATGTGGGGACCTCTAGTGTCTCAGTTACTAATTGGTCAGGACATGATGAGTTGTTGGTTGAAGATGAGGTTGCTTTCAGAAGAAGGGAAACTGCCGCTATTAGCACAATTGTGCATTCAAAGAAACTAAATGGGGATGAGAATTTGGTGCTTGAGGAGAAATTGGGTATGAGAAGTTGCTTTGAAAGATCATCATTATCATCAGACATCGTTGAAAAGCTTGTTCCCAACTGTAATTTAGAAGAGCATTGTAATAGAGGCCTGGCTTCTGAGATTCTATTACCCATAAATAAGTGTAATTCATATCCCACATCTGGATTCGAAAACTCTATGAAATTTGAGCCTATGTACTTGCATGGTGGTCCAAGGAAGATGCATTCTTATGGGAAATCTGTTAGGAAAGTCACAGGTGATTATATGTTTGAGGATCACCTCACAAGTGTTGTAGACAGCATTGATCTTCATGAATCTCCAAACTTTATCGATTCAAGTGAGAAGGCAGTAATTCGTGATAACTTTCAGGATGGGAAATCATACCAAAATAGTCCAAATTTATCAAATGTTTCGATGAATGTTAATTTATGTAGAAATAAGGGAATTGTAGCTGATGTGTGCCTTAGCAACATTTCATCACCAAATCACAGTAGAATGCCTGGTTATCCGGACAAGGGTTTGTCAGGGAAAAGCATTGAAGGACTTCAGTCAGAGAAATCTATTGATATTGATTTTCTTTCATCAGGGAAGACAATATTTTTGAACCGCCTTGAGTTTATGAGCCTGAATTCATCAGACCAACCTGCAACAGTGTCTTTGCCCGATCTGTTTACACCAGTGGAGAGTCTATCCGGCATATTCATTGCAACATTTACAAATGATATAATGTGGTATGTAAATATTTTAACCTTCTTTCCAATTCGTTATGGGGCATTGTCTTTTTTCTGTTGATGGAATTGAGTTTGGCTTGCTTTGAACTTGTAAATTTATCAGTGTATTCTTTATATAATGATGTAGATAGCTTTGAGCAAGCATGGTTTCGTCCTCACTAATGCATCCATTTCATGACATACTTTAGAGAATTATTAATCATATGAAGAATAGCTGAGTATGTTGTACCTGGAACTAGAACACCACTTTGCCTTGGACGCTGAAATTCCAGCCTTCTTTTATTATTTGCTGTTCACCATCTCCTGTCAGCCTATATCAGATTACGACTTGGTGATTCCTCTTGTGGGGAAACCTTGAAAGCTGAATGGGCATTGACATTCAGATAGAAAAAATGCATACCCAGGAGAGAATCAAGGACTAATTTTAACATTAGATGAACGTATAGGTCATAGGAGCATTAAATGGCAGAAACGTGAAAGTCCAGCCCAAGAGGTTTTAAGTGTTCAACTTCTTGCTTAAGTTGGTGCTCTCTATTGCCATCCAAATGGACATCCGTACATAATTTGTGATATACTTTAGTTAGTTTAAAATGAAAAGAGGAATCCCAGATCCATCTACCTCCCATTTCGGTACTGTAGTAATAGTTTATAAGCATAAAGTATGTAATCATGTCATGAGGAAGTAATGTTGAAGCGATTCCAAACAATTAGCCTGTGTGTGTGTGTGTTTGGCGTGTCCAAGTCTATGTAGAAATTGTTACATTTTTTTGCCTTTTTTCTTCAATAACTAGGAAAGTATTGTATTTAGTAGAAGTGTAAAATTCATGCGGTACAATGTATTGTACGTTTCTCAAGAAGAATGAAATTTGTTCGTTCGATATTCTTGTGTCTTTCATTTCATAAACTTGCCTTTCTGTCATTTAATGTCTCCAATATTGTATTTATATATATATATATATATATATTAGCATTATTTTTTTGTTTGTTTATCTGAAGCACAAACACTTGCAGGTTTTTGACATGCTGTAAAGTGCCCAAAAATTTACCTATGACCATTGCATGTCATAATACTGAGAGATGTTGGAGTCCTAATTGTGCTGACCGATACTTGTTGCCTTATCCGGAATATCCAAACCTTATAGTCATGTGAGTATTGTTCATTTATTCACAATCTTTTTGCATATTTGGTTATAATCACTCTACAATGAACTTTACATTATTAGGAGTCTGCTCTCAAGGAATAAAATCTTGAGCTTTAGCTACTTATTATTTTGTGTTGTATAATTAATGCACTTTCATTTGTAGTTATCCTCCATTCCCAGATACTATAGCTTTTGGTAAAGATCGCAAGAGGCAAGGGGTAGCATGCCATCATCCAAAATTGTTTGTCTTGCAGAGAGAAGATAGCATACGTGTTGTTATTACTTCTGCAAATTTGGTTTCAACACAGGTGCATACTGCATAATTGTGATTGCTTAATAATGAGTTTTTGGTTGTCCCAAACATTGCTTCATGTTTCTCTTCCCATACGATCTTTAGCTTTCTGGATTTGTGAACTAATTCTAGGGTTTTCATCAACACGTCTGTGGGTTCTTACCCATTGAAAGGTGTCAAAACTGTTGGAACTAGGTGGCGTTAGTGCAACAACTTGTAGTTAAATGGACTAAGAAGTGATACCAAAGTATCTTCATTTCTCTGACAAGCACTTTCTGTCTTTGAAAAATAAAGCTGAGATGATGAAATATGCAGTATCAGAGGTCTTTTAATCAGGATAAGTTCTGTCCTAGTTCTGGCAGCAACATAAATCATCACTTGATATTCCTTTTCAGCAATAGAAGGGGATGGCTTTTATTTATTCTCTGTTGTGACGTGAAAGAAGTTTGGAGCCTAAAAATACACAAATGCTCTGCAAGTTCTTAGATCTCTGCTATCCATTTTTTTTCCTTTTAATGTAAGAGATTGCATTCATTTTGCTCCACGTATACTGTTTCAGAAGGGATTAGGAATAAAATTTTGTGGCATCAGTTTATTATGGCATTACTTGTAATTGAAATGCTTTTTGTGGCTGGTCTCAGTTATTTTCTCACTGGGGGATAGCAAATATTTCATTCTTCTGTTATATTCTTGTCTAGTCCTAGACGATCTAAACTGGGCTTGATAATGTGTATCGTTCTTAGAAGCCTTTTTTTAGTTTGAGGTTTAACAAATGACTTGGATTTCTGCTTTTTTCTTTTTTAGTTATATGCTCTTGATTGCTTCATGAATTCTATCTAATAATTGATCTCATTTCTTTATTTAATAAATGTTTATCTTATTATTACATTTCAAAATTGAGATTTATGTGCTCAAAATACCTCAGCGCTATTGATCCACTACCGTATTGAATGTCATATTACATACTTCTTTGCATTAATTGTGTAATTTCGTTTTGGCAGTGGAATAAGGTTACTAATACCGTCTGGTGGCAAGATTTCCCTCGCAGTACACTTGATCTTCCATCTCTTTTTAGTCGTTCATCATCATGGGGAGAAGACAAAGGCTCACAATCTGATTTTGCTGCTCATTTGGCGGGATTCATAGCATCTCTTGTTATTGATGTACCAAGACAGGCACATTGGATCATAGAATTATCTAAGTATGATTTCAAGAAGGCTTCAGTTCATTTGATTGCTTCAATTCCTGGCTTGCATGAACGCGTCTCTCCTTATATGATGGAGCATATGCATGTCTTAACTGTAAGTTGCTTTGGTCTCAATCACTACTACAATGTTAAGCATTAACAAAAGTAACTATAACTGATAATGCCCCATTTGGATGGGCCAATTTACCGTCCAACTTTTCCTGGTGGCATTAAACTGCTGTTGAGTTGCGAAAGAATGGGTCATGTGCCGGCATGGCGCACCACTCTTCGGTAGTGCAACTCCATGAATCAACCCCATTTACAGGCAAAACACGGCCAATAGCGAGCTTCTAGCATCAGCGGTCAAAAAATAAGAAAGCCTATTTTACCTCTGATGCCAAAAAAGAAAGGTAAACCAGTGGCTGATTACCACCATTCTTGGGTGGCTATTTACATAAATGCCTCTAAGGGCAGGTAAAGGTAAGGCTGTTATTTCTACCAGTACATCCAAATGGGGCCCAAGTGTTTGCTGGCATCAACATAGTATTATTTATATACAACCTCTCATATTTTTGCTTGTGTTTTTCGAATAGTCCCTATATGATAACGATGATTCTTCACAAGGCCTCTATTACGATTACTGATTTTATTTTTGGGTGTGGTTTGTATAAGGCCGCTGAGGCCCTAAACAATCAAAGTAAGGCGCACCTTCAAATAGTGCCATAATATGTTGTTTCAGTATTAAAAATCTTTATGGTGGCCTTAGAATTTATTTTCATCTTGAATTATAAAATTTAAAGATTAAAAATTTAGTATAGATTGAGAGGATCTATGAACACTTGAAAATCTTGAAAATTGATGGCCTAGATAATACATTACAAGATGCACTGTTTCCAAAACTTGAAATCTATTATTTCTCATGTCGATACATCTAAAGGTCGAGATGATCGAATTGAGGGTCTTTCAACATTGAAATATACCTAATCTAATGAATTTTTGAGGTGCGACTTAATTTCATTGTTTAGGGTCTCAAACTTTTTCCTTTATTTTATTTGAATTTAATTTATAATATTTATGGATATTTGTGGATGCAACATTATGTACAGTTGTTTATTTTGTTTGCATCATATCTTTTTTCGTTAAGCTGGTTTGCATCAATATCAGAATGCAAACTTATAGTTAAGCTCATGCGTGAAAGTTTTCCATTTTTCTACTACTTCATAGACGAATGTGAATATTAGAGTGTTAATTGAATTTGTTGATGAACAGTAGTAAAGTAAGAAAGTAATTTTTTCACTCTGTGTTCATCCATGGTTCTTGGAACTCTTTCCGGATATTTTAGAAAATATTATAAACTTGAGAACTTTATAAACACATAGTCACTTCTATGAGATAAATTAAGATATATATTTCAGAATGCTAACCCCTATTCAAAGTTTCTTGCATTTAAAGTGTCAAATGCACTTTGTCTCCCACATTTTTGCAATGGGTTATGCTGCATCACTTTTTTTTGTTACATGATTGTCAAACTTTGTTCAGGAAACTATATGATGATTTAATGGATTTTGAAAAGCTGTAGTCCATAGGGTTGTGATTATCTGATAAATACAGAGCGTGATGGTAGTGAATGGGACCAACCAGAACAGGAAATCCCAATCCCCCAGCCCCTCCCCCACCCCCCCCCCCCCCCCCCCCCCTTCACTTCCAAAAAAAAAGCACACACACACACACAACCCTCTCCTCTCTCCCCCAAAGCATTCTTCATTCCATCAGACAGTCATGACCCCATGGACTATGATTGTATGTAGTCAATTTGACTGTAGTATACTTCTCCTAAGTTCATTGCTTGGTGTTTATTAACTTTTCCCTTCTGTCTTGGATAAATCTTTGTGTAGGCTATGCCTGTCTCGATACATTCGCAGTTTGTGGGTGCAAGCTTTCTTGGCTCTGTGCAAGCATCTGTAGTAGGTCTCACTCACCGGTTTCGTTCTAACGCTGATACAAATGGTGAACAACTGAGGTCTCTTGCTTCTATCCTTGGGAATTGCAGAGGAAATGCTTATGGAAAGTCAGAGGTTGTCTTGAAAAGAAATTTCAACATACCTGCTGATCCCAATGCTGTGAGCGTCATAGTTTCTGATCTAGTTCATTGCTCAGAAGAGACTATTCATGGGGAAGGTTGGCTTTGAAAACAGATCCTATGGGATTTTTGAGTTTTTCCTAGTTGTTCCCTTTGGATTTAGTATTTTTCTGGTGGGTTGTTTGATTTATGCATTCATTCCCAGATGTGAGGCTTATATAGAAATTCTGTTTAAATCAAAGTTGAATTGGTCCAGGTTTTTGTCTTGACTAGGTCTTCATTTTTTCTGTTGATGTTGTTGTTCTTATTATTATTAGTTTGGTGATGCAGCGGGGTGTATTAAACAAACCTTTATTTTTCCGCTTGTAGTAATATATCATTTAGGGGTTTAATTATAGAATGGAGTCTTTCTTATTCTTTCCTTGAGCTTATGTTATGTTTATGTCTCATTGGGGATGCTCATTAGGAGTCAAATAGTAATAAAAGAACATATAAAACCCAATTAATAAGCTAATCTTCAAGTAATTATAGTCGTTAATAATGTCGCTACAGTATATAGGGATGTGAACCTACAAAACTATTGAGGACAATGAAAGCACTCTGCTCTTGGATAGCAACGGCTTATTATTATTATCAGCATTGTTATTATTATTATTACTTTTTTTTTTTTTTGAGTTGTTGCTGCTGTGTGTGTGTGTGGGGTGGGGGGGGGGGGGACCAATTTCTATTTTCCACTTGTAGTGATATATCATTTAGGGATTTAAATATAGTATGGAGTCTTTTTATTATTTATATAAATGTTTGTTTTGTTTTTCTCTCACTGGGGATACCTGTTAGGTATCTAATAGCTCTTGAAAAAGATATAAAACCCGATTAATAAGCCAATCTTCAAGCAATTATAGTTGTTAATAATATCACTATGTAGATGGGGATATGAACCTCAACAAACTTATTGTGGATAATAAAAGTACTCTACCCTTCTAAACATGTTGATGTGCCCTTGGATGTCAATGGTGTCCTAATTGGGTCGAAATGCAAATGTAGCAGTGAAATTAATTCTATACTATAATTATTCAACCAAAATTGGTTGGATCAATGGTTCAGGTACTCCTAATGATTTGTTGTACCTCCTTTGATATGAGATGTCTATATGAAGTGAAAAATCATAAACAAAATCAATCTAGCCATCCGCACTGAGTACAATGCGTTGGTGGGTTTGTTTAAACTTGCGTAGATGATTTGGCAATGTTTAAAGTTTAGATCAAATCTGATTACTCTTTAACAGGTAAATCATCATCATCATAGCCTTTTCCCAACTATTTGGGGTCGGCTAACTCTGAAGCCTCATTTTTGCTTAATAGAAATCAAATTGATCTTTAGAACACCTTGAGGTGAAGGAGGTCATTCCGCTAAAGGCTTTGACTTTGGTCAAGACCCCTCCCAGTGCCAGAGCGTAGTGTGGCTTCATATTGTCCCTAATTGGCCAATCACACTTCTTCTTTTCTTCCCAACATTTTATCATTGCAGCCAGAGTTTTAAAAAGCAGACCACCCAGCGCCTAGGCGGTCCAAAAGGCCTGGGCCTATCGCCCAAGCCTAGGCGGCCAAACTAGCTGGATATCCCTGGGAGCCCGCCTAGGCGCTCGAGAACCAGCCTTGGCGGCCGTCCACAGGTGCAAATGCGGCTCCTTGAGGGTATTTTTGGGTCATTTTTTTAATATTAAAGGGGCAAAATTGTGGGTTTTAGGTTCATTTGAAACCTAAAAGCCATTACATGCTATTTTAGAGAGAGAAAACCCCAAAAAAAAAAAAAATTCTACTAGGCTGCCTAGGTTCTAGGCGCCCCGCCTAGGCGTTGGGTGGCCTGGACTCCCCCGACTGCCTAGGTGCTGCCTAGCGCTTTTTGAAACACATTTACAGCTATAATGTCATTCTTTATCCATAAAAAAAAGAAGATAAAATTTTATGTATATTTTGTACATTTACTTGCAAAGTTTTGGGTTCATTTACTTTCTCACTTTTGTTTGAAGTATTTCTTGGTTGTGTCTTCAATGATTATCTTCCAACACAAATAAATGATTTGCCTTTTTTGTTCTTCATTCTTGGATTGGCATTTCCCCAACTGACACAAATATTATTGACACAGATTATGTCCAGCTTGGTTTTTTACCAAGAGATGTTGCGAAATGGGTAGCACCTCTGTGTGATGCAGACTTTTTCTCTTTTTCTGCCTTTGTATCTCCTCAAGAGGCACTAGCAGCTGCTCTAGTAGGGAACAATAATAAAGTGCATCTACTGTTATATGTGTTTGAGGTATGTCACTTACGCAGCTTCTTATTTTGTTACAAGAGATATGAGTTAAACATAAACAACATAAGCGTGATTTTTATGTTATGTGATCAACAACTTAGATTTTACTTTTGTTGCCATCAGGGGCCAAAGTTTTCCCAAATGCCAAAATTGATGGAACATGAGCATGTCGCTGCTATGTGCCATCTTCTTGTGTCCATACAAAGATGTCTAGGCCTTTGGCGCTTACAAGAGGTATTCGGTGTAGGCTGCATATCTTATTTGATGCAAATGTTGGTTGAATAAGGCTTGCATGCTTCAAATGACTTTGATAATGCTAGTGTTAGTTTACTTGATAGAATCTCTTAAAACATTTTGTGATGAAACTTTGGTATGCGCACTTCTGGGATTAGTCAGGGGCTTAAATTTTCAGGCTGGTTTCAATCGTCTTGATTGTTTAGAACTACATAACGCTTTTGGAACTCATTGGATAATTGGAGTGATGGAAATGGATTATATGGGAATGAATGATTTTATTAGGGCAATGGGGCTTATTGCTAAACATCCCAGGTACAGTATAATAAAATTGGTATGCTTTGATGGAAGTAATGCTATAAACATAAACAAAGATTAAAGAATGGGTTGTATCCTTGACAACTGAAGCACACAGCACACTCTTGTATATTCTGCTCCAGTTTTGCACCTTTCTTATTGGTTAAGAATATATATTCTTCTCCAGTTTTGGATCCTTTCTTATCGATTAACAATATATATTCTTCTCCAGTTTTTTTTGGATCCTTTCTTATATATATATATATATATATATGGGGAAACACTGCACCATCCAAAGTTTATCACACGGTCACAGTTGTCTGGTAGTATTTTAATTTTAATAATTTTTTTATCAATCAGATTTATCTAAAATTTGGGGCATACGTACACATGACCTAGTCGCACCAAAATAAAATATAAAAAAATAATAGCCATAAAATAAAATGATGAAAATATCCCTGAAACATCATAGGAGTATTTTAGGTCATTTTTATCATCCAACTTTTTTTTTTTTATATTTTATTCAGGTGCATTTCACTAAGGCGCACATACTTACAAAATTTCAGATCATTATGATTATTAAAAAAAAATATTAAAATTCAAACACTATCTGACATATGTGACCGTGCGATGAACTTTGGACAATGATAAAGCCGTAGTAGGGCTTCACCTATAGCCGTTTTGTAGTGTTTTCCTATATATATATATTGTGCCAAAACATGAGGTATGAACACAAATAAGTTACAACCTTTTACATATACACAGTTTTTTTAATCTTATTTTTTTTCTGACAGCAAAATTTATTCATTGGCAATTGTAGATATACATATGAGTGGTTTCAAGTCGTGTAGCATGTTTAAAAGATACAATTTTTTAGGAATATGGGTTGTGTTCCCTTGTGCTAGCTACTCTCTGGCTACCCCTCTGACGCCACCAGTTTGTGATCTCTTTGGCATCTTTAAGAAATTGACAGGAAGAACCTAACAAATTCGTATTAATATTTTGAAAATCTACTCAAATATTTATAAAATCTGTAATGCCACATGCATCTCATGTCCCTGGCATTTGATAACATTTTCCAAATCACCCACATCTGCAGTGGTTCTCAGTGGATGCTTAGAACAGTTATGTGGGCTCACTGATTTTGGTTTTTTGAATGTTCAAAAAATGTCCAATGAAAAGTATCAGGAGATTTGTGTTTTCTCTATTTTCTGAAGTCTTTTCCATTGGTCCAATTGACTTAAAATATTTGAAAGTCATGTTACTCAAACACCAATCTTCCAAATTTTAAATTTTGTAATTGTTGTCATGAAATACCATCAAGAGTTCACTTTTTTATTTTTTTGTTTCTTATATTTTGTTTTCCAAGCTACCTATTTCAATGCATCTTTAAAATTTTCAACTACTAATGACTGTCACAAATTTTAAATTTTGTAATTTTGTCATGAAATACTGTCAGGGAATTTGCTCTTTCATTGTTTATGTTTCTTATATTTTGTTTTCCAGTCTTGCTATTTCAATGCATTTTTAAAATTTCCAACTACTGAGTTTTTTGCAGTGACATGTAGGCCAGGACATGACTCAGAGTTAGTCATGACTGAGAGTAGATTTCAGGGGTTGCTGGTGGAATCAGTCTAACTTCTTTGTTTTTTAAATTTGAATTACAATGAGAGCAATATTTTATTTGTGATATTTTTCATTATCCATTGCTTGTGATCCTCTCATGACTTCCTTCTCATTGCCTGATATATATATATATATATATAGGAAGCTACTACGCAACGCTTATGGGTGAAAATGAACATAGGCTCGGTGCCGTCCGATTTTTTTGGACGGTGTGGTTTAAAAGACCGCAACGGATCTATTATGTCTGTTGCATGTCTCTCTCTCTCTCTCTCTCTCTCTCTCTATATATATATATATATATATATATATAGGAATCTACTACGCAACGCCTATGGGTGAAAATGAACAGTGTTTCGCCCATAGGCTCGGTGCCGTCCGATTTTTTTGGACTGTGTGGTTTAAAAGACCGCAACGGATCTACTATGTCCGTTGCATGTCTGTGGCGGTATTTCTTCAAGCAAAAAAATACAGAAAACCGTCACGGCTCCCGTAGATTCGTGTTCATAGACATAGCATGGCCATGGCTGGGCGAAACACTATTCAATTTCACGTATAGGCATTTTTAAGAGTTTTTCATATATATATATATATATATATAAGCGAAATGCTACAGTGTTTCGCCATTGCCGCGGACTTGCTATGTCCGTGGTGGTTTATTGAACAGACTCGCAATGGATGGTGTTGCCGTCTATTGCGGTTTCGCGTGAAGTTTTTATCGCCACAGACATGCTAGGTTTGTGGCAGTCTAAAAGCTTGCGCCGTCCGATTTTTTCTGACGGTGATGAGCCAATGGGCGAAAACACTGTCGATTTTCAATTATTATTGACTATTAGATGTACAATCGGTAATTGGGGATGTGTCATTGATTGGGCACGAAGTCCAAAATAAATTGTGGAATGTTATGACACTTCAATATATCAGATTTCACACCAAGAATGATTGTGACCACTTTGTACCAAAAGTGAATTGTCTCATAGTATACAGTCACACACACACACACACACACACACACACACACACACACACACACACACACACACATATATATATATATATATATATATATATATATATATATATATATATATATATATATATATATATATATATATATATATATATATATATATAGGAAAATACGATGCAACGCCCCTATAGGCGAAAATGAACAGTGATTTCGCCTACCTCCATCGTCGTCCAAAGTTTATCGTGCGGTCACAATTCTCCGGTAGTATTTTATTTTTCATTTTTTTTCTACAAATCAGAATGACCTGGAATTTGGAGCATGTATTCATCAAAATACCCCCGAAAATTTTTGGGGGTATTTTGGTCAATTTATTTTTCTCGGATAATTTTTTTTATATTTTTATTAGATGCACCTCAGTAAGATGTACATACCCTCCAAATTTCAGGTCATTTTTATTTACAAAAAAATAATGAAAAATAAAACACTATCGAACAATCGTGACGGCATGATGAAATTTGGACGGTGATGAAGGTAGGCGAAATCACTATTCATTTTCTCCTATAGGCATTGGAAAGACTTATATATATATATATATATATATATATATATATATATATATATATATATATATATATATATAGGGTTATGTTAGGGTGCTCATACTATAGAGTATTTTATAATTGTACTCAACAAATTTTGGATACTTATATATCTTTTTTTTGTAAATAGAGTATTTTTTTACTAAGGATATTTTTTATCACTAAGAGAAGTGTTATATCATCTGCATTGGATGTGACATCACCCATACAAAACACACTAGTGGAAATTAATGCTCCGTGTGGGTGATGTCACACCTCATGTGGATGATGTCACACCCATTCTAATGACCAAAAATATCTTTACTAAAAAAATGATGTATTACAAAACAAGGGTATATAAGTGTCTAAAATTTATTGAGTACAATTATAAAATGCTCTATAGTGTGAGCATCCTAACATAACCCACATATATATTGGGATTGTATACAATCAGACCATTTACCTTTGATACAAAGTAGTCACACTTACTTACAACCATCCGATATGAAATTCGATAACTTAAATGTGTCATAAAGTTCAATTTTTTTTTTTTGAAGTTTGAGCTTGGTCAATGGAATAATTGCACCCACCCAATTTTACATCCAATGATCAAGATTAATGTGACCACCTTGTACCAAAGGCAAATGATCTCATTCTATACTTTCCCATATATATATATATATATATATATATATATATAGGAGATAATCTACAATTCACAACCTTTCAAATTACAAAGGTTAATGTTAGAGTGAGTTGTGATGAGTGGATTTACTAAATATGAGGTGTTTTTTTTTAAAAAAAGTTACTTTTTATGATATCTTGCTCATCAAGTAAGGGTGTTTGTGTAAATATCATTAAAAGACAAGGGGTATATTTGTTATTTTTATAAGGGTAAAGTGAATTTCTTACTAAAAGACAAGTGTACTCTATAAATAAAGTTCTTGGACACTAAGTTCTAAAATACCATTTTACTTTTATAAAAGTTTTTAATTTGCTCTTATTTAATGATTAAGTTACTTATTAAAATAAATTGTTAAACAAAAAGTAATGAATATTTCAATAAATACACTTATCACAACTCACTCTAACATTAACATTTATATTTTGAGGGGTTGTTAACTCTATATAAGGGGAGTGATTTCATGAAATGGTTTAATAGCAATATAATGAAACAATCTCCAAAAATCACGTTAAGGGCTATTTGTTTGGCCCCTATTTTGAAATATACACTCTCTTTATTTTAATAAACAATTTTAAAAAATCAAAATTTGAAAATACACCCTAAAAAAAAATTAGCTCAATTATTATAGACCCATTTTGGTGAGATGCTTAGATCTAGGCCTTTTAGAAGGAGTATACTGATGCATTTATTATCATTAGATGAAAATGCTAAAAAATAATAATTGATTTGGAGTTTGTAAAGCTTAGATCTTGAAATTTACCAAATGGATGGTCTAGATTCATTGTTGGAGAGGGACTCACTTTGAGCATATCTAGGGTGCAAATTGAATTTTGCGGTTTTGGGGATTGATTATTGGAATGAAGAGAGGGTTTATACAATTTTTGAAGGTTATACAAATGCTAGAAACACAGTTTTCTAGAAGTGTAGTTTCATTGTACTGCAATGATATGGTGACAAGATATATATATATATATATATATATATATATATATATATATATATATATATATATATATATATTGGTGCGGTTTGTATATAGCTTAGGCTCTAAACAATCAAATTAGAGCCTACCTTCAAATAGTATCGGCGAATGTGGTTTCAATATTTAAAATCTTTGTGATAGCATTAAATTATATTTTCATATTTATTTATAAAGTTTAAAGTTTAAAAAATAATGTAAATCGACATATCTATGAAATACACTATTTCCAAAACTGCAATCCATTTTGTTCTCATGTCCATGCATCTTGATGTCGAGATGATCAATTTGAAGATATTTGAGCATCAAAACAACCTCTTCTAGTGAAAGTTTTGAGGTAGGCTCAAATTTGATTGTTCAAAGCCTCGGCTCTATATAAACTTTGCCTTATATAGAGCCGGGGCTCTAAACTATCAAATTTGGGCATGTAATCTTTAAAACCCATAGAATAATCTCGGCAAAAAAAGGTTCCGTTTGAAACTCTCAATCTACTAGAAATAAATTTATGCCTTGATTGAATAGAGGCTACCCAATTTTTGAAGGGCTAGATCTAAGTGTCACAAAACTGAAAATTTAAATTTTTTTCTTGTAAAAATAATCATCTAGTAATTATTATGTGTTTCCTAAAATTTTAGACTAAGTAAATTCTCCTAAGTAGGTCTTTTGAGCGAGGGAGGAGATGTTCAGTTGCCTCCCTAGGGAGCAGTGTTTATGCGCTCGTATATATTAATGCCTTAATATTTTCACCCTCTATATTGTGCCATATATGTAGTCAACCCTGAAAGTTAAAATATGCTTTCAGACGATGATTTGGCATTAGGCATGTTGGGATAAGGCTATGGTGATGATTTTGCATTAGCCATGTTGCTATTCGCACATGGTTGTTATTCTATTCGTAGTTTTACATTGTGACTCAGATTTAGTCTGAATTAATGCTAAATATGAGTTATACATAACTACTAAAAATGAAAACACAATGAACTATGGTGCATGAATGATCCATTGATGTGGTTCACCAGAGCCAATTCGTGCCCTTGATGTGTATTAGTGAGTTAGGATATGCATATGTTCCTATAAATAGTATGATTTGAAAAGAAAAAGGATTATAGGTCTTAGTAGTTGTTGCATCATTGTAGTTAAGATTGATTGTAGAGCATTCGAGGCCATTGTTTCTTCTTTCTCCATTTACTCATCAGTGACACTCATGGATCTGGTTCTTCCACTTTAAATCAGGTTCTTTCCCAGTACAAGTGGCCAGAATCCCAGGAAATCGACTTCATATATGGTATGCATCAGTTATTGTTCTTTCTTTCTGAATGTTATAGCCGGAATCTTATAATTGTTTACAAAATTAATGCTAATTGTTCCAGTTTTCTTACTGCAGGTGCCTCCTCTGTAGGAACATCTCTTGATGCCCAATTTTTAGGTGCATTTTCTACAGCAACAGGGAAAAGATCAATCTTATCTGATGATTCACAAGAGTCTGATCCTGAGGTAATATTATCTTTCAATCAATGTTTTTGAGTCGTACTGTGTGTGCGTGTGCATGCTCTGGCCTTTAACATGTTTTTTATTGACAGTGGGGTTGCTGGAATGCTGAGCATGAGGAGAAGAAATCATCCATTCGTATTTTATACCCCACAATTGAGCAAGTGAGGAATGGGGCCCATGGAATCTGGCCTTACAGACGCCTCCTCTCCTTCTCTGAGGTACCAAACCCTTTGATGGTTTTCATATTGCTGCTTGTATATATTGCAATTATTCAGCCTCATATGATTAACTGTGTTTGTTTTTCATGTTAGAAAACATGGCAGAGATTGAGAACTGCTAATATGTTTCACGATGCTATCCCTCGTCCATGCAGTAGAGTTGGCTATCCCATGCATGTTAAGGTATTATTACTATTTTTATGGTTGTGTTTTTGTTGGTTTCTATTGGTTTCTATGTAGGCATGAAAGAATATGTGCATGTGCTTACATGCACAAAAACACATATTGTAGATGCATTTTATGTTTTTTTTTTTTTTTTGCATGGACATAAAAAACATCTGTTTTTGTGTTGTGCGTGAGTGTGTATGATCGTAAGAGACAAAGGGGAGGTTTGAGTCACATAGGATACTGTTAACCACTGTTGCTTATAAATGCTATTAAAGATTTTGTACTGTTGAAAGGTAAAGCTTAGTTGGGTTTTAATCAGAACATTGAAGTTAAATAGAAATATGGTAACCAAGTAAAAACAAAAATCTAGAAATGCAATTAGCTTCTGTAATTCACGCTTAGCAGAAAAAGGTAAAATTTTCCTCAGTCAGGAACAAACAATTGCTTTTGGTTTCTTATATGATGTTATGTTTCCTCTTCCCCAATTTGCTTTTAATTATAGGTAGCTCGGAGACGCTTTTGGTGCAAATCAAATGCAACTTCTTTTGGTTGGATATATTGTGGTTCACATAATTTCAGCCCAGCTGCTTGGGGTCGTCCTCTTAAAAACTCATCCGGCTCAAAGCAAGGCCCAACCACGAGCTCTATATTGGGCTCAAGACTCCACATTTGTAATTACGAACTTGGTGTGATTTTGATAGTTCCTCCTCCTGATATTTGTAGAAATGCTAAGGGAATTACCGAAAATTTGGATGATATTATGTTGCCATTTGTTGTGCCTGCACCCAAGTATCAGGGTAGTGATAGGCCTGCAACTGCTCAAGCCATGAGGCAAGCTCTGGTTGAAAGTATGGAATTGGAAAAGAAAAAGAACACTCTGTTGGATGTTGAACAAGAGGTGACGGATATCGAAGTCCTAGAAGATGATGAGGAGATGGTAGATGTGAGTTGTATAGATGAGGAGAAGAAAGAGGAGGATAACTATTATGCTGAGATTCTCTGGAACCAAGTGGATTCACCTGGGGTCTAATGCATCTCCAAGCCATTGTAATAATTTCTATGCATTCTTCAATAAATATATTAGTGATTCAATTAATGTTGAAACTAGAGGGGTTTTTTTTTTCGTACCTTCTTTTGTATTATTTGTAACGTTGTGATTCATTGTATTATGCAACCAATTAATCAAATCCCATATTTCTGGTGTTTTTTTCGGTGTTAATGTGGCAGTTGACCTTTTTGTTTGGGTTGCATGGTGGTTGGCATGTGTTGATGCTTTGACCCGTGTTTACACTAGAGAACAACTTTAACTGTGAAATGTGAAATCAAACAGCCAAGTGTGTGCCATTTGAGGGAAATGGCATCCTAAATGTTTGATTTTACATTTGACTACTTGGGGCATATATGACCTATCCAGATGCAAGGGAAATGGTCTCAATGGATAGATTCCTTTTTATCATTATTATCACATCGTATCTATTTCCAAAATAATGGGAGAGAAAACGCCAGAACTTTTTTCTAAGACCAGGTCTCGAATCTGTTTCAGAATTGTTGAAATGCCCATCAATAATCCGATATACATCTGAATGTTACATAATTGAGATTATTATATTAGGACTTCCTATATTTAATAGGATTGTATATTATGAGACCATTTATTTTTATTATAAAGAGGTCACAATTATTTTTAATCATTAGATGTGAAATCCAATATATTAAAATGTATCACAACATTCAAATAATTTTATTTTGAACTTTATGTCCAATTAATGACATCTCCAACTATCAAAATTTACATCTATTGATTAATAATAATTATAACGTCCTTGTATCAAAAGGAAATAATCTCATTATACATTTCCATTTTTAATTATGACGGTGCAATTTAGATGAATTTTCCGAAATGAGATCTTAGCAATGGCCTTCTTATATTACGAAATACGAAGAAGTGCTTCAATTTTTTGGGTGGTTAAAGAAGCTTACTAGGTGGCTTGCAGCCTTTAAATAAATAAAAGTAAAAGGAAAAAATAAAAAACCATAGGAAATCGAACAGATTTTATGCTTTCTAGTGACCAACTTTTAAGAGAACAAAAAAAATGAATTGCATCTAGAATTGCATGGAATTCCAACACACACCGTACAATTTTTTGATGATAAGTAGTTCTATAATAACTGAAATTTTTTTTCTTTTATCAAGGTCAATCATCTAGTAAATCTCAATTGGAACCCAAATTCTCAGATAAAAATATAAAAATATATTTTCATATATGAAAAAAGTTCATGTAAGGTTGCAACTTTAAAATGTAGAATTAAAATGCACCTAAAAAATCATCATAAAAGGTTTTTTGATGTTGGAAAACCCTCTAATTGATCATCTCAACATCTAGATGTATGAATATGAAAAGAAAAAAAAACTTTTTGAGTCCTAAAAATAGTGTAATCTTACAACACATTATCTAGACTATATATTTTCAAGATTTTCAAATATTTATAGGTCTACTTGATTTGAACCATTTTTAGAGTTTAAGATTTTATAATTGGAGATGAAAATGGATTCTCATGCCATCCTAAAAAATTTGGACATCAAAATTATACTTATGATAAAATTTAGAAATGCGGCTTAATTTGATTGTTTAAGGCTGCAACATTATACAAACCATGTCCTTTATATATATCCCTTTTATAGTGGGGTCTTTTAGGAAAAAGAGCATATGTATAGTTTGCTCCCATAGGAGCACCGAATAGGCACTAGAAAAATTATTCTCTCGCAAAGAAGAAAAAAAAAAGGTCTCTCCAAATACAAACCTGCTTTCTCGCGGTCTCCCAAATACAAAACCTTTCTTTAACGCCCACAAGAACTGCTTATGCTTGGCTTAAAAGCCTGGAACCTTCACAGTAACATGTATCATCTATTCGAATGCCCAACTCCCACTGTTACCTCCTTCCCCTCTTCTCTTTCATCACAAATTTTGCAAAGAACACAGAGCCCACCTCTTCAAAGCAAGCTCTTCGCTGTATCCACGTCGTTTGTACCTCTAAAAGCCAGATTTCTAACTACCCAATATCCCCAAGAAACTGCATTTTCGACACTGGACTCTACCAGCTTCAGTTACAGTCCTGCAAATCCTTAGAAGAATTGAAACAAATCCATACTTCTTTGCTTATCAGTGGTATCCTTCAAGGAAATCCACATTGGGAGGCGCAAATCATATCAAAATATGCAAAGTTTGGCCATTTGAGCATTGCACGGTCTTTTTTCGATAGAATATGTGGAAACAACTCTTTTCTTTGGAACACTATGACCAGAGCTTATGCCCAAACTGGGTTTGGCCTAGAAACTATCGAGCTTTATGCTCGAATGATCAGAGAAGGAATCAAACCCAACAATTACACTTACCCATTTGTACTCAAGGCTTGTGCCATGAATTCGTGGCTTCGGAATGGGAGACTGGTTCACCAACAGATTATCAGAAGTGGTTTTCAATCCGATAGTTTTGTTGAGGCTGGATTGGTTGATATGTACTCAAAGTGTGGCCAAAACAATGATGCTCGAAAAGTGTTTGATAACATGTTAAATAGAGATCTAGTTTCTTGGACAGCCATGATCACTGGTTACGAGCAAGCTGAGCTTCCTGATGAGGCACTGATGGTCCTTTGGCAAATGCAAGGTGAGGGCTTAATGCCCGATTCAGTTTGTGTGGTTAGCGTGGCCTCAGCCATTGCTCAATTGGGGAATTTGCAGATGGCTAAATCACTCCATGCCTTTGTAATTTTGACTGGTTTTGTCGAAGATTTAGCAGTGGAGAATTCTCTTTTGGCCATGTATGCTAAATGTGGGAGTGTCAAAATAGCGAGGTTGGTGTTTAACAGGATGGCAAAGTGTGATGGTATCACATGGAACGCCATGATGACATGTTATGATCAGAATGGCCATGCCCATGAAGCTCTAAAGCTTTTCGACCATATGAAGCTTTGTGGTCCAAAACCCAATTCGGTTTCAGTGTTGATTGCACTTTCGGCTTGTGCATATTTGGGGGCTTTACATATAGGCAGGCAGGTCCATGGGTTCATGGAAAATGCCATGATAAAACCAGACATGATGATATGGAATTCACTCGTGGACATGTATGCTAAATGTGGGGACCTAGACTGCGCAATCTGGATCTTTGAAAGCATGCCGAAAAGGGATGTGAGCTCATGGAACGTGATGATATCAGGCTATGGCAATCATGGCCATGGGAAAGAGGCCATGGCTTCCTTCTCTCGGATGTGCGAAGAAGGCATAAACCCAAACCATATCACATATACATGCCTCTTATCAGCTTGTAGCCATGCAGGTCTTCTAGAAGAAGGCAGGAAATTATTCGAAAATATGACAAATGAGACTCTGTTGATGCCTATGGTAAAGCATTATGCCTGTATGGTAGACTTGCTAGGGAGAGCAGGGCATCTAGATGAAGCCCATGAATTGATAAAGCAGATGCCATCAAAACCAAATGATGGGGTATGGGGAGCGTTACTTGGGGCTTGTAGAATCCATGGGAACACAAGAATAGGTGAATATGCAGCTCAAAACTTGTTTAGAATTGAGCCAGAACATGCTGGATATTATGTGCTCATGTCCAATATCTATGCTGCCTCTAACCATTGGGAAGAGGTTGGGAAGCTTAGGGGAGTGATGAAGAGCAAAGGGTTGAAGAAACCAGCAGCTTGTAGTATGATTGAGTTAGAGAAAGAGATACACGTATTCCATTCTTCAGATTGGTCTCATCCTCAATCCAAAAGGATTCAAAGAGAGATGGAGAGGTTGGTGGCTGAACTCAAAAGGGTGGGGTATGTCCCCGATACGAGCTGTGTCCTGCATGATGTTGAGGAGGAAGATAAGGAGCATATTCTAAACTCTCACAGTGAGAAGCTTGCCATTGCTTTTGGGCTTATGAATATCCATGGCAGCATGCCAATACGCATCACTAAGAATCTCAGAGTTTGTGGAGACTGCCACTCTGCGTTTAAGTTCATTTCGAGCATTTACACGCGGAAGATTGTGGTGAGAGATGCAAACCGCTTCCATCATTTCCAAGATGGGGTTTGTTCCTGCAAGGACTATTGGTAACAGAAGCAAAATTGCCTTTCAGATTAAGTTGAATCTGTATTTTCTTTTTCTATTTTTTCGAAATTTCTCTTCTACAAAGGAATGCAATGCAAAGGATTGAGCTAATTTTTACTCACGACGTGTTTCTTTTTACAACATAAACAACAAAATTCTGCAGTTTCTAGGTTCAAAAGAGATGCACTGAGAATTTGGAAGTTCTTTATACATGTTCCTTCTTTAACATAATCAGGTTCATCTATGTATCAATGGACAGCACAGTTTTTGCTCCTTTTCCAAATGTAATTGTGCTTTGTATTTCACGATCATGTTTCAGTTTAGAGCCCACTAGATGAAGTTCATGAAAAGAAAGAACAAGAAAATGCAGCATAATATCTCTCAGGCATTCAATTACAAAGGCACAATAACTTCATGACATTTGAAATGGGTTTTACAGCCATCTTAAAGACCTTCTACATGCATTTGTGTATTGTAGAGGGGGTTAATATCAACCCTTAGGGATCAAAGGTTCAATTAGAGCCTTCAATATTCCAACATTCAAAGAAATCTTTGGAAGAGACAACATTTGTCCACAATTTGGTTATTGTTTGAAATGGTCTTATAAGGGACCCCAGAACACTTAGTGCATAGATAATCTTTGTCAACAACTTGTCAACAACTCGAATCAGCCAACAAAATGGGAAGAAAATAACATATAACCATAGAAAACATCAAGAGAAAATAGACATAATGAAAGTACTAGATATGTGGACTTAGCTGGCCCTCAACATCCAGAGGCAGCAACTAGAGCTAATGCTTACTCAAATGTTTTGGAAATATGTTCATGCTCAAGGCCATGCCTAAATGTCCATACTTCCTGCATTGTAGTATAATCCAAAGACAAAGGGTAGAAAATAAATCAAGGCTGAGATCGCTGTGCGATAAACTTATGCCGTTTTAAGGGAAAAGTACATAAGGCCTAGGCATTAAGATGAAAAAAGTAAAGCCGTACCTCCTTCAAATTGATTATCTCGACTTCAATAATTATGGACATGAAGAAAAAAGAGGATTTCAAGTCCTAAAAATATTGTGTCTTGTAATACATTATCTCAACTGTCCATTTTCAAGTGTTTACAGATCCACAAAGTCTGCACCACTTTTGGTGCTTCGAATTTCATAATCAAAGGGGAAATAGATTTTCATGCCATGGTGGGGGCTTTTGGCAATGGAACTGCAGTTTCTGCTGGTGTTTTGAGGTGTGGCTCTACTTTTTACCATAAAACCTAGGCCTCATGCTAAGGGAGACAGAGAACCATACGAATACTCTTGGTCTTAGGTTGTTATACTTAAGAGCTGAAGGAGGATGCAAACCATATCAGGTGTTTTACAGGAGAACCAAGCAGGACTTTGTTTCCAAAGGAATTACACTATCTTTATTTAATTGTCAAAGGAATTACACTAACTTCATTTAAACCAAGTAGCAACGTCACGGTTACGCTTCTGATTGACCAGATAACACTGGACCTAGGAATACTACATCAAAAAGCCTGTGTTTCTCAGGAGACCCTAAATTTTCTTCTGGGAAAGATATGGCTTGGAAATATGTATCGAAACAAAACCTATATGGCTTTTAGTCCACAATACTATAGATGAGAGATATAGACGCACTGAATAAATCCAGAAAGGTCACCTCTGTGGACATTGTTCCTGTATAGAATAAAGAACGAGAATTAGACCATTTGGGCACAAGTAAGTGGATCTAACACTCATGTTTCCATAGTTTTGATTAAAGCATGAAAATTAAGCAAAGTATAAATGTAATTTTGATAGGAATACGGCTGCATGGTAGTGAAATGGTGTTATTTGTGCACTGTTATTACAGAATTGTGGTCCTCATTGGCATGATGAATTTAGTACTGAAAATAACTCTGGTGGTTATGAAAATCTGTGGAAGAGTACCCCTGTATGTCTAAATTAAGATGAAAAAGGTTTTTGCGTTAATATCCATTTTAGTTTGGGAGTTATTGATTATTCTATAAGGTGTGCCAAAACTTTGCTGTGAATTCCCATGTGAATTCCCAAGAACCCTGCATGTTTTTGTAATGAACCTTTGACTTATCAAATGGTGTCCGAATGACTTATCAAATGGTGTCCAAATGTTTGTATAACCATGTCACTGTCATCAGTTGCAGCAGTTTCCATGACTGTTGTTCATTTTTTTACTTAACTTTTGACCAACCAAATGGTGTCCAAATGACTTCAAACCACTTTTAAATGAAAGATGGAAATGCCCACTTTAAATTTGGTTTTGAAACCAATGTCGAAACTCCTCATAATTTGGAAGTTATGCCTCTGCTTGTATAGACATGTCACTGTTATCAGTTGCAGCACTTTCCAAGACTGTTGCTCATTTTTGTACTAAACTTTTGACTGACCAAATGGTGTCCAAATGACTTCAAACCACTTTTAAATGAAAGATAGATGTGCCTACGTTAAATTTGGTTTTGAAACATTGTCGAAATTCCTCATAATTTGGAAGTTATGCCTCTGTTTGTATAGACATGTCACTGTTATCAATTGCAGCAGTTTCCAGGACTGTTGCTCATTTTTGTACTAAACTTTTGACCAACCAAATGGTGTCCAAATGACTTCAAACCACTTTTAAATGAAAGACGGATGTGTCTCCTTTAAATTTGGTTTTGGAACCATGTTGAAATTCATGATGATTTGAGAATTATGCCCATGTTTGCATGCGTATGTCACTGATGTGAGTTGCAGCAAATTCCATAACTGTTATATGTTTTATGAAGGTTGTGTGCTGACCTATATGTCTCTGAATAAGGCTAACTACTTCTAAAAGAAAGGTGGATGAGTTTATTTTCAAATTGGTCTTAGAAACATGACTAAAATCCCAATGGAATGGAAGTTAGCCCAAATTTTCTAAGAGGCCTATATACTGAAAATCTTGTTCTGTTATGAATTATTGAATATGCATGATTATGATATAGTCAATGCTCATGAACTCTTGAATAATTATAATGAGACATGCTTGGGCATGAGTGAATGCTTATGAGATATGCATGTGCATAGTTGTGGTATGATATGATAAGATTGTGATATGAACCACTACGCAATGGGACATCCATTGGTAGTGGAGATCTGATATGATAAGACTGTGATATGAACCACTACACAATGGGACATCCATTGGTAGTGGGGATCTGATATGATAAGATTGTAATATGAACGACTATGCAATAGAACATCCATTGGTAGTGGGGATCTGATATGATAAAACTGTGATATGAACCACTACGCAATGGGACATCCATTGGTAATAGGGCATGAGATTCTGGGATTTTGTAAAAGGTACTACGCAACGGGTCATCCGTTGGTAGTACAATCTGTTCTGATATGATAAGAAAGTTATGTCGGCAGTTAAGATCTTCCCTAGCTCCCCATGATAGGACCAGAGTTAGGATGTGAATATGAATGATTGGGAGGGTCGCGCCCCCCAAATCTTTATGGGCACTATGCATTGGGTCACACATTGGTAGTGTAACGCTCTCTCGCCAGAAAGGCATAAGGAGGGGGTCGTATCTTGCAAGGCCACAGCCTATCAAAAGCCCCAAAGTGCGTTGGGGATTGTGTGTGTGCGTGAAGACATTACGAAATGGGCTATTCATTTGTCATTGTCTTCCCTCCTGAGTCTAGGTAGAAGTCTCAAGTAAGAGGATTGACTTGACTTTTACTTCGGGTGTAGGCGACACTAGAATTGCCTGTATGCACTATGTGTTTTGCTTGCATTACTAATATGTTATTTTGATGAAAGGATGTGATAGACCGTTAGCTCATGCAATGTATAATATTCTGATATCTGATTTACACTTCTGCCACCACTACTTAAGAATTTTGATACATGACTCCCTGTTGTGACACTTGCATGAATTTTGGGGGATGGTTATGAATGGCATTGCATAGGCAGGAAATACATGATGTTTCATCTGCTTACTGGGCTTTATAGCTCATCCCTTTGACTTTCTCTATGTAGAGTAATAACCTACGGTATTTTTGAGCGGGTGGCTGGGCACTTGTGGCTGGCGGTTGAAGATCCGATAGTTTTATCCTGATAGTAGGTGTCTGTTGGCAGTGGCCTTATAGTCGTTTCGGTGAAGTATTGTATTTTGTGGTTGGGCCTGTAGAGCCTTGGACGTGTTGTAATTAAAATTTTGGAACCTGTATTTATATAAGTTGGTTTTATTTTTTTGTCAAGTTCTTGTAACTTTTGCATGGTTTTTGCTTTCTTTCACGGATTGCTTTGATTCCGCCTTCTAAAAAGAAGTTGAACGCACTCCCACCTGAGTGGCATTCACTACCTCACGTCGCGATCCCACACTCTGTTACCCTCCGGCAAGTACGGTAGGGGTCAAGGGGTGGGGTCGTGACACAGGCTATGACATTCTTACAGTCCCTAAAATAATCAAAGTAGGGCTCCAAGCAGGGTTGAAGTTGCGAAGGCCTTCGAGGAAGGTTAAGGCCTCCGCCATGTTGGACTCAGTGTGGCTGATGAAGCGAGAGAAGTAGAAGAGGGTATTGTTATCCACATCTCTGAAAATACCCCCAATGCGGCATGTTTTAGAAAACGGGCCGCTTGGCCCTCAAGTGGCCTGAACCAAAAATCTGCCCGCCTAGACCCAGGCGGCCCTACACGGGCAGATGTACCTGGGCGGGCGCCCAAGCGAGCTAGGCGGGCGTACCTGGGCGGGCGCCCAAGCGGGCCAGGCAGGCGCCCAGGCGAGCTAGGCGTTTTTCATTTTTTTAAATTACGGGGCGCCCGAGGTTCTGGGTGCCCGCTTAGGCACTGGGCGCTGGGCGCCAGGCAGGCTGCCTAGCATTTTTTGAAACCTTGCCAATGCCAGAGGGACAAGGGTTGTCAAGGAGGCAACCATCGAAATTTGGCTTAGTTTGTCCAATTTCAAGGCCCTACAAAGAGAACCCCCAAGAATGCGCATAGTCCTAGTAGTCAACATGTTATTCCAATTAAGGTGAACATCTGAGGAGGAGTAATAGTGGAAGGCTTTGTTGTGTTTTGCCCATTAATGAAATCACAGTTAGCAACCAAAATAAATAATTACAAGGTTAGGGAAAGCTGAACTAATTTATGACTGCAATGGTGAATTAAGGGTAGGACCTGACGATACGACTAAATATTAAAGAGTTTGGACCATTAAAATCATCCTTATCTCTATCCTGAAAGTTTGAATAGTCTGATAAATAGCATCCTGAGATGACGTTTCTAATCCCATAAATAGACAATATAATTTTTCTTTACAATAATTATATACCGAACAGACTTAACTAAAATTTAGCTTTTATGTACTTCTTATTAAAAGAAATACTAAGTCTATTTTGCAACCTTAACAGTGCAGCATATGGCTCACAAAAGTTTTACATTAACGAAAGTCCATATTAAGTTAAAAAGAGCTCCAAAGCTTCTAGTTGTAATCAATAGACATTTCCATAACAAACATGAATACACAATAATCATCAATTATCAGTGTCAATAATCCTCAATGGTTATCATAATTATAAGAGCCCACCATATCAAAAAGAAAAAAAGTAAAAACGAGAAAAGAAGAGAATACATGGCTTAAGCTGCTTTCGAATAATAAGCAATATAGAACTCATTATACCATATGAAGACTCCATTAAACCGGATTTCTCCTAAGATAGGCGTAGCATATCACTCACAAAGGTTTTTACATGGGAAAAGTTCTAAATATTTGAAGAGCTCCAAAGCTTCTGCTTGTAAGTGTACATTCACCATAACAAATGAACTGACACACCTTAAAATACTCATTAACTTCATTTTCTATAATCCTCATCAATTATCTTAAGAATAAGAAGACTACATAAAGAAACAGAACAAAAAAACGAGGCCCATTGAATGCTGAAGCTGCTCACAAGCATATTGCACTTCGATTAATCCCAAAAAGCATAGCACTTATCATAGCACACGAAACTCCACTAAACACGAAACTCCACTAATACCAGATATTGATAAAAGATGAAAAAGGAAATGCATAAAAAAGAAGAAATAATCCAGTCTTGATAATTCAGAAACAAATCGATTTACAGACTTGTATCCCGCACCTCTCTCTCTCACTCTCTCTCTCTCTCTCTCTCTCTCTTCTGCCTTTTCTTCTCTTCCCCCACTCGTTCTTCACCTCACTCATCATACTCCTCTAACATCCTCACCCTTTTCTGTTTTTCAGTCTCGCATATCTTTTCTCTCCACCTTTCTCTTTTCTCCAGGTCATCTCTTCTCTATCCTGTTCCCGTCTCCTCTCTCCTTGTTTCTCTTCTCCCTCATCTCCCTGCACCCGTTCACAAAACGATCTCACTCAGGGTGGAAGAAGCACGAATAGGGTCTTCCATGTAAGAGCATGCTAAGTTAAAGTGTCTGCCTCATTAGATGCTGCTGCTGTTGCTACTGCCCCCATCTACAAGCTACTGCTGTTTTGTGTCACGGAGAGTCGTTGCTTCGTCAAGGTTGAGGCCTATACAATTAGAGTGTCTATTCCTAGAGTTGTCAAGTTTTTCTGTTCTAGGTTTAATTTTAGTTTTATAATCTTGTATTGCTTTAGGTTTTATCTTATTATTTGTTTTCTTACTCCTTCCCCTCTTCTCCTAGCAATTCATTCTCCCCTCAGCCCCTCTCGCTGTGTACACTGAGCACCCAGGTTGTGGGCTGCCTCTAATGCTCTTAATAAGTATGTAATTTTCCTACTTTATAAAGTTAACCGATTCTCAAAAACAAATCGATTCACAAAGCCACAAAAATTATTGAATTTCAGCAGTTGCATTTTGTATTAATAACCCTTCCATAGATTATTCCAACAACATAGAGAAAAAGGTCACATGCATTAAAAAAAAAAAAAAAGGAGAAAGAAATCAGTGACTATTCTCCGCATAAGGCAGACAAAAGGTCATATTAACTGGCAAGTACAAGGCACTATCAATTTTCATCAATTAATCTTGAGCCTGCAACCAAACCATGACCTTTCTACACCCAAATTACAACAAAAGAGTTGGTAAAAAGGCTAAAACTTACCCATATGAAAAGGAGTCAAAACCCACATTTTCCTTAGACCCTCAAAATCTGAAGCTTCGAGGCGAAAGCAATAGCAACCCAATCAGGCTGGGTTGACGACCATTGCAACTGCTCAATCTCTGAGCCTGCTGTATAAGCGAGAATCGGGTCCAAACCACCCTCAACGGGTTGCCCGGTGGATGACAAATCCCAAATCAAAGCCTGAGAATCATCACCAGCTGTGCAAATATGGCAAGAACTATGAGGGGCCCAAGCTATGGCATTGACACTAGCCTGGTGCCTCTGAAGCTCAACCACAGGCAAAGTAGGGAACCTTATATCCAAAACCACCACCTTTGCACTATCCATTATAATGGTGGCCATGAACCTTGGGTCCTGCTTGTTCCAACCCAATCGAACAAGTGGGGTGTCAGGTTGAGAGCTCTCGTAAATTATAGTCGAATGCTCCTTATCTCTAAGATCGAAAACCCTAACTGACCCATCAGCAGAGACAGATGCAAACACCCCAACTCCACCCCAGGCTATATCATAGACCTCTTTATCATGAGCAATCAATTGGGTATCAACAACTTCTTTCTCTATATCCCAGATTGTGCAGGTGGTATCAATACTGGAAGTTCCGATCCTTCGAGGCTCTGCCTCATTCCAATCGAAAGAGGTTAATGGGCCACAGAACTCACTGTTTTTGTTGCTATTGAGGAAGCTTTTGAGCTCTACTCGATCTTGGGAAACTTGAAAAATCCTTAAATGGTCAGCTGAGGTAGCAAGGAGGTCTGGTTTTTGACAGTCTCGATCGGGGACGAACATGAGCTTAGTGGGTGGGTATGGGTGATCGAAAGAGAGATTGGGGTCAGATTTGATCTCACCAGTGGAGTCATCGAGCTGAACGATTTGGACCTGGTTCGAGTATTGCTCGAGCAGGCTGGCTATGGCGAGACGATACTTCTTGTCTTTGCGAACGCTCCAGTTCATGGCGTAGACGTGCCATGGTGCCTCGTAGGTGTAGATCTCTGAGCGCTTCTGCTGGTCTTCTGAGGCGTCAGGGCTCTGGTCATTGGCCATGGCTCTTTTGTGTCTAGTAGGTGTTCTTGGTGATTTTCTTGAAGGGTTTTGATGGTGGTTTTCAGGGATTTACAAGGAGCTTTGTCGGTGGGTTTCTCAGGGATTAATGTTGGGTTTTGATAGTGGTTTTCCGGTGATTTGTACAGGTTTTATGTAATTCTGAAATGATTTTGTGGGGGTTTTATGGTGGTTTTCCGGAGATTCTCTTGGGCTCTTATGGTGGTTCTATGCCTCTGAGAAGAGGTTTTCTCTGCCCTTAGTAAGGGGCTTTCCTCTGTCTCTATAGGGGCTTTGATCTCTAAAGGCGTTGTAGTTCTCTCTCTTAAAGAGCACACTAGCCACTATTTGGTTCTCTTTCTCTAAAGGGTGAGATTCTCTCTCTAGAGGGATTTTTGAGCTTTTCTCTCAGATTCTTAAATGAGTTAGCAAAGTGGTTCTTGGGCTCTGGCGAGAGGTTTTCATGGCAGTTTTCAGGCACTCCAATGGGTTTTTCAGGCTATCTTCTTCTTGTTATTTCTACTGATCTTGTGGCTTGGATTTTTGGGTCCTTCTCCCACTTAGGTTGCGGCCTTGCAGGGTCTCAAAGGAAGAGGACGAGTCTAAAGCGGTAGGGAGAGGGGAAAGAATGAAGTATGCAGATCTCCATATTCTCTCTCTTCTGTATTTTCTATGTAGCAATATAGACCGTATAACCCTTTTTATATGGGCCAATATGGAGCAGAATCACCCTTTTCTTTAGGGTGCAGTTCGCATACGGATGCATCGGTAGCTGTAGAGGTAAAAGTGTACCTTTAAATTTTATTGAGGTATATAATTTTGAGGTAAAATGTTTTGAGGATTATTTTATAATTTATTTTTATATTTAATTATAAAAATTTTAAATTTTAAAAATAATTAAAATCAAGGAAATCTATAAACATATGAAAATCTTAAAAATAGACGTTCAAGATAATATGTTGTAAAATATATTGTTTCTGATACTTAAAATCTTTTTATTTTTCATTGTCATACATCCTGACCGTCGAGATGATCAATCTATGGGTTTTTCAACATTAAAACTACCTTTTTCAATAAATTTTTGAAGTGCATGAGTTCTACATTATAAGGTTGCATCCTCGTATAATTTTTTTCCTTTTCTTTAAGAGAAAAGCCTTTTAAATGCACTTTCTATCACGGTTCAACACCATGTTTTCTTTAAGAGAGAAGCCTTTTAAATGCACTTTCCATCACGGTTCAACACCATGTGGATCATTGCCTTGAATGATCCTATCATTCCATAAGAGGAGGAGAAGCCTCTCTCTTTTGGGTAGTTACGAGTATACGGCCGTACATTTTACCTCCGGGCATTTGTTTTTACAAAGATATCTTATAGAAAGTTTGAATGTTTTTAAATTTTTTGAAAAGTTGAATGTTTTGTTTTTAAAAAGTTTAAATAAGTTTTGAGTACTGTGTTTGATAACATGTTCGAATGTTAATAAAGTTATAGGTACTATGTTTTATATTTATATATAAATATAAATATGTAACATAATATAATATATTTTATTACTATATATATATATATATATATATATATATATATATATATATATATATATAATGTAATATAATATTTATTTAATATAGTAAATAGATTATTTATTATTATCATATAATAATATAAATATTATATATTATATAAAACATGTAATATATTATATTTATATGTAATATGATAAATATATATTATGTATAATAATATAATAATAATATATTACATATAATACATAATCAATATATACTATATAATATAAAATATATTAATAAAACAAAGGGTGTGGTTTCTATAAGGTTGCAACCTTAAACAATCCAATTAAGGTGCACCTCCAATTTTTATCATAACATGTAATTTTGGTGTAAAAAATTATTAGGATTATCTGAAAATATTTTTTTATATATAATTATAAAATTATAAACTCCAAAAATAGTTAAAATCACGTAGATCTACAACACATATGAAAATCTTGAAAATAGACGGTCTAGATAATGTGTTATAAGATGCACTATTTTCGGGACTCAAAATCTTTTTTTGTCATATTCATACGTCTTTATATCGAGATGATCAACTAGAGGGTTTTTCAACATCAAAACAATCTTCTCCGATGAATTTTGGAGGTGCATCCATATTTTTACATTTTAAGGATGCAACCTTATATAAACTTTTTTCTAAAACAAATATAAATATATTATATAATATTATAATATTATGTTATAGTAATATTATATTATATTAGATCATATTAATAATACTAATATTATGTATTTATATTATGCATAGTAAATAGTGTATCCTCTAGTCACTTAATCTTTCACTTTTTAACAAAGTAAAAGGAACTTTTGTTGAAATATTAGTTTTTGAACTTTTCATGAAAAGTGTGAAACAAACGCGAAACGTTTTTAAAATCTGAAAGAATACTTTATGAAAGAATACTTTCAAAAAAACAAACACGCCCTGAATGTTTGAAAACCTAGCGACTTAGACCCGAAACGGCCGATCTGAATGAGGAATGGGCTGGGACGAAGCTTGTTATGAGACGGTGTTAGTCGCAACATTTCCCTTTAAAAGCCCCTTTTAATTGTTTTTTTCTTTTTTATTACGATTATACAAGGTATTTTTTTAGGCCTTCTAAATCCTCACCCTCTCAATCCCTATTTAAATTGTTTTTTCTTTTAAAAAAAACAATCCCACCTTAAATGTCCCTTTTATTTTTTTATTAAGATTATTTGATGTCTTTTTTTAGCCCCAACCATATAAATCCCTATTTTAATTGTTGTTTTTTTTTAATTTTAATATTTTTTAAGATCATTAATTATGACTAAGTCAAATAACTAATCCAAGACATGAATATGTAGAGTGGATGATCACCTCACGAATTTGAGTTTTGAAACACAACTTTTCTTTACAATAATGGCCCTAGATTATATAAGTTCGTTGAATGCGTAGTCCATAATTGCGGAATATGTAGTTTAAGAGCTCTCTCTCTTGCACAGCCATGTGCCACGCCTAAGTGCTATTCTTTATTCTTTACGAAAAATATATAATGATAATATTTATCCGTGGTATAAGGTGGTCACAATTAATGTTGACAATTGGATGTCAAATTAGATGGCTTCATTTATACCATTGACCAAACTCAAACTTCAAAATAAATTTTTTAGAACTTTGTAACACACCCAAGCTATCAAATGATTTTATATGAGGCAGTTGTCAATAATTGTTACCTCATTGATAAATGGTCTCATTGTATGTAATCCCTATTCCTTATCCTAGTTGGTATTGTTTAAAGCTAAAATCTTTCTTAATCTCATGGGAGTATGTTTTTTATCATCTCCCTCCAACAAAATTTATAGGAAAAGGTTTATATAAGGATGCTACCTTATAATATAGAACTACGGATGCCCCTCAAAAATCCATTGAAAAAGGGCGTTTTAACATTGAAAAACCATTTGATTGATCATCTAGACATCGAGATTTATGACTATGAAAAATAAAAAGATTTTAAGCCTCATAAATAGTGCATTTTACAATATATTATCTACACCGTCCATTTTCAAGATTTTCATATGTTTATAGATCTACTTGATTTTAACCATTTTTTAAATTTAAAATTTTATGATTAGATAGAAAAATAGATTTTGAGATAATCCTAATAATATTTTACATCAAAATTTTATACCAAGATAAAATTTGAAGAGCACCATACCTCTACACCTACGGAGGCGTCCGTATGGAAACTGCACCCAAATTTATATCAGGAACATTTTTTAGATCTCAAGGAGATGAAGTCTTGAGATCCCATGACAAACTTGAAAAGAAAAAAATAAAAAAGCTCTCACTCCCTACGTTTCTTAAATAAATAAATAACATCCCCAAGAGTGTGTAAAAATTGTTCAAAATTTGGAGGGAAACATGTAGATGTCTAATAACTTGAATTTTAAATTATTTTTTCTTTTGAAAATACGAAGATAATGATACTTAGATGGATCAAAAAATTTAGTAGCTTCTTTGCTTGAGGGAGTTTGTCGTACAATAGGCTTTTAGCATGTACTAACCGTGAATAAGTCACTTACCCCCAAAAATAAAAATTAAAAAAAAAAAAGAAAGAGAAAGAACCTTGAATAAATTAGTGGGGATGATCCTTTTCTTTCAAAATAGGTTGCTGCCAGCTGGGTTCCCCCTCTCCAGCCTTCAAGCCGAGCCTGATTTCTAACCACATTATGAGGCTCCTAGGGTCGGGCAATGTTGGACCTGGCCCAATCGTTTTTCACTCGGAGCTTAGTTGTGCCAGAAAAACAGTTTTTTTTCTGAATTTCATATACTCTTTGTACAGCTCGGAATGACAATTTTATCAAGAGTAGAGTCATCATCTTATAGCTTTTTTCTAATTAATTGAAGTCGGCTACATGAATTTTGGTCTATCATTCTGCTCTATTAAAGGTCATACTCTCAGTGTGGTTATAAATCCTATTATCTTTTTCACGGCTTCTAACCATGTCATTTCGGGCCCACATATCAAGAATAGAGTATATTATATAAATTAACATATTATACATAATATTCTTTTGTTAGTTGTTTGGTATGTATCTTATATTATATGTAATATTATTTAATTTTTTAATTTTTTTATAATTGTCAATTATTTTTAGTTATTCTCAACTAAAAACATACAATTTTTGGCAAGTTACTTTGTATAAAGTAAGAATGACCTTTCAAAAACATAAGTTTATATGTAAAATTGCATATAAGTTTATCTCGGATAATTTTATAGAGGATAATAATAATCAATATTAATTTTATTAAAATAATAATTATCAGTGATAACATCCAAACAAACCCTATGTATATATAGACTAGAGGGGGAGAGAGAGAGAGAGTGAGAGATAAAGGAAGAGAGAAAAAGATGGGGTATATCAGTAAAGATAGAGAAATGATTGAGTTTAAAAAGAGTATGTATTTTTCATATTTATTTAAGTTAAAAAATAGGTTTAAAGTTGCGAGGGGTTACAAGATGGAAAAATATTTTCATATCCCCTATTCTTATGTTTCATTTCTTGATAAACCTAAACCTATTTTTTAACCTAAACAAATGTGAGAAAGACATATTTCGCTCTCTTCACTTATATACCCCAAACTTATCTTTTTCTCTCTATTCCTGTGTCTCTCACTCTCTCTCTCCTCTTATGTTTTTCCAAACACCTCTTTCTCTCCTCTCGATAACCTCTCACCTCCATGAAGCCTTTCTCTTTCTATAAATTTGAGAGGTTGGCTTTTAGAAAAAGTATGTCGTTTTAGATTTGTTTGGCCTAAAAAAACATGTTTAAATTAGCTCAGCGGTTAAAAGAAATAAAATCAACAATTTTTATGCCCATCTTTTAAAACATTGGGTAAGTGAAACATAAAAATAGGGGGTATAGAGATATTTTCCCTTAAAAGATATCTTTTCAAATATTAGATTTATCAAAAAATAAAACCTAAAAAAAGAGGATATAGAGATATTTTTTCAAAAAAACAATGATCCTCTACACAATCTTTATGACCCCAAAAAAAATAGCAACACGTTTGAATGAAAAATCCAAAAAAATCATCTACACGACCTTATGATCCCACAAAAAATAGCAACATGTAACCGAGAGTTCGAGATATGCGACGTTCTCTTGCCTTCATTTCTGCCTTTAGTGATATGAGAGAGAGTTTTAATCACATTTATATAAGCTAATGAGGTCAACTTTCTCTTCTTAGTTCTACTCCAAGTGTGTATCTGTGCGTTAATTGCATATACAGTCTATTTAAGAATGAAATTCTACTCCCCCCCCCAAAAAACAAAAAACAAAAAAGTATGTTTTAAATCATATTACTAACCTCAACATTATTTATTTTTGCACCCATCCTCCAATTTTAAAAGTACTTCTTTTGAGCAAAAATGCTTCTCTAAACCAATGCTTTTTGCACCTCAATCTTTGTCTCTCTCTAAAAAAACAAAAAGACCAGTTCGGCATAATGTATGTTGGACCGGCTTCAATTACTTGTGCCGGATTGGCTTCAATAAGTACTAGAAGCCAGTCCGATACGATGTGTGTTGGATCAGCTCGAATAGGGAAAAGAAGCCGATCCAGTATGTATTGTGCGAGACTGGCTTCAATGGTGGCAAGAAGCCTGTCCGGCAGTGTCTAAAATGACGTCGGTCCCACAACAACTTTACTAGTTCCTCCTGTCGTTTATACAAAAGAGAGAGGACCAGATGCCGGTCCAACACATTATATGCCAGACCAACTTCATTTGATAAATAAGAGAAGTATGGGTTTAGAGGGGGAAATTTTGTCTTAAAAAATTGTTTTTTGTACTTGAGGTGGTGGGTGCAAAAATAAATAGTGCTTGGGTTAGTCATGTGGATTCAAGGGGTATTTATAATTTTCTCAATAGTATGCATATGTGCATAATGGAAATTGCTATGGAAATAAGTGTACAGTATGCTCCTATAAGTGCACGATATATCCTCTCTTATTTATGACTTTCCCATTTGACATTTGTAAATGTAGGGTGCAGTTGGCATACGGACGCCTCCGTAGGTGTAGAGGTACGGTGCCTTTCAAAATTTATCATGGTATATAATTTAGATGTAAAATGTTATTAGGATTATCTCAAAGTCTATTTTTATATCTAATTATAAAATTTTAAATTTCAAAAATGGTTAAAATCAAGTAGATCTATAAACATATGAAAATCTTGAAAATGGATGATGTAGATAATATGTTGTAAAATACACTATTTCTAAGACTTAAAATATTTTTATTCTTCATAGTCATTCATCTCGATGTCGAAATGATCAATCAAAGGGTTTTGCAACATTAAAACTACCTTTTCTAATGATTTTTGAGGGGCATCCATAGTTCTACATTATAAAGTAGCATCCTTATATAAACTTTTTCCGTAAATATATGCACGAATATCGAATATGAACATATTGAAACTCCTTTTCAGTGATAATGAGATTGGCTTGATAAAGACATGTTGGTGAGATTCCAAGTATTGCATTCCTGATACTTTTTCACCGGCAAGTTGTTAAACACTGCAACCTTCTTATCTTATCAAATAAGGGCAATAGAAAAGATAAGAAGTTTTTGTAAAATTTAACAAAATGATCTTCTTTTGATCACAATTCCTCTCTTGTTTGCATTATCTTTTGCATATTCACACTCTTTATGGAGAAATGATTACATGCTTATGCGGGAGCCTATTGGTCACTCATTCCCTTAGGATGTAAATATTCATCAACAAAGCTACAAAATAAACAAAAAAAATATGCATTCTACATTTATGTGATAATGCCTTGAGATTGCATAGAGATCCAAATTATAGATAGCCTAATCTAAGTGTTGAACTCAAAATTTAAATTGTATGTTATGAGAGCATTTATCTTTGTTATATATTATTTTTAGCTATTAGATGTCAAATTGGATGGCTTGTGATACGAAGTTTGAAAGATTTTTTTTTTGAAAGATTGATCTCTTCTGCTATGACTCTTGTAGAGATCCTTCTCGAGGTGTATCCCAAGGCCAAGGACACTCCTAGAGATGGGTTGCCCGATTTTTTTTTTGTACAGAGCAAAAGCTTTTTTTGTACATGCACTCAATGTAATTTAATCCACAGTAATCCAAACATGTTGAACATTTAAAAAAAAAAAATTTCTTTTTGAACTTTGAGTCTAGTCAATGACATACACAAAATCATGTAATTTAAAATCTGATAGAAATCAAGGAGTTGTAACTTCGTTGTAGTAGAAGTAAATGGTATCTTTGTATATATATAATGAAAAAAGTTGAATTTCAAGCTCTAAAAATAACATACTTAGTAACAGATTATTTAGACCGTTTATTTTAAGAATTTTAAGTATTTATAGATCTGTTCAGTCTGCACCATTTTTAAAATTTTAAATTTTGTAATCAAGGTTGAACATGGATTTTCAAGCCATCATAAAATTTTCGACACCGGAACTGTCCATTGCCATAAAATTTAGAAATATATCTTGTATTTTATAAGGTACGCACCTTATGCAAACATACCGCTCATTAGGCAATTCTAAAGTGGATCCACGTGGACAAACCCGTGTAATTGGACTCGGAAGGGTTCCAAGCCAGCAAGGAATCTGTGAACCTTGTTTGATTCCTATATTTTTCTAAGAAAAATTTATGCATGTTTGTCTGAAATTACAAGTACCATCCCCCTCTTAGGGGCGTTTTTTTTTCTTCCCAAGTTGCCCTTCTCTCCGGTAACATGAGACAAGAAGGCTAATGTTTTTCAAAATAAAAAAGCTATCTAGTGTTTTAATTGCCGGACAGCTCTCCCTCTTCCAGTAATCTCTGAACCTCTGGCATTTCACATGAATCCATTTTCTGGCCAAATCTGCCATGTTTCCTAGCAATCAACTCGGCCCTAATGTCCACCATTACCTTCTTTTGTATCCTAACTTGGACGAACCTTCCTTTATCTCTTTTTCCTTTACCTCATGTGCCACCTCTCTTGTCTTATTTTCTCTTTCCTCCCAATTTTGTGCACCAAAATTTCTCAATCTTTACCTTCACCATAAATACATCTCTATCTAAATCTCTTATAAATCTCTAGGTAAATCTCTCAAATCAATCAAAATAGGAGACTTAAATCCCTTTGCCCAATATTAAAATCAACCATATCCCGAATCTTCCTAAAACTCCCACCCCACCTTATCTATGCGCACTTAAAAAAACTCAAAAAAAAATAAAATTATATTTTTGAATTTTTACCAATGTTTCTCTCTGCATCAAAACTCCAACGAAGTTTTGGCCGGAAAATCACCATCTACCTTCCTTTTTTCTTCCCTCTACATGTTTGATCCCTATTTTGTTCATATGGAGGGTACATTTCTTAGAGCAATAGATGAATTTTCCCCCAAATTTGATAGAAGCTTAACAAAATTATCTTTGCTTTTCTCCTCAAAAAAAACGGGCGCTCCTCACCCCAAGCTCCATGCTGGAGAACAACTCGCTCATTGGGGAACTCGCCGGAAAAGTCAGGCGACTCCAGCGCTCATTGGGGAACTCCCTAGAAAAGTCAGGCCACTCCAGCTTGAAGCAGGCACTAGCTTTGGGTGTCTTTTTGTTTCCAGGAGAGTCCTCGACCATTTTCTGGCCAAATTCCAACGAGCAGTTAGCATTTAAAACAGTTTGATAATTGAAACACCGGATAGCTCTTTTGTTTTTAAAGTATGTGAATCTATCCGGTATTTCGAACATCAAAGACCATTTTTTATTTTGAAAGATATAAACCCTCTGTCTGATAATACACCAGACAATACACCAGACAGGGGGCAACTTGAGGAAAAAATATGCTACAGGAGAAGGTCCTAATTTTGGACAAACATAATCTCATTTGGTAATTACACCCCCAATAGTATCTGTACGTAAATTTCTCTTTTTCTAGCATAACTTACACAAACTCACATGATTTACTGATAGACTCGGTGGTGTTTGGACAACAACCGCAGTCCTAGCCTTGTTTGTGAAAGTTAAATTTTTCTAATATAACTTACACAAACTCACATGATTTACTGATAGGTTCGATGGTGGGTAGAGAATAAAGTTAAAATATCCCATTGAAAATAAATGAACAGGGAAGACAGGAGAGAGTATCAAAGGATAAAAATTGGAACCCATTTGGGAGTCCATCTTCAAACATAGTTTCTGCTATTGCTCACACAAATTACATGGATATAATTCTTTGATGAAAGAACCCCATGGCCTTGAAATTTCCTAAGGTGTAAAACAACTGAAAAGAGCATCAAAAGAAGAAGCTTCAGATGATTTCGCAGCAGAAGATGCACAGTAAGCAGAGTTTTGATCTGTGATCACTGACAATCCATCACAAGTTTGCATAGTTTGGGATTTGGGGGTCTGAATAAAAAGGAGGGGCTTTTGGTTGGTGATCTTCTTCTTCATCTCTTGCCGTCTGAGGACATAATCCTCTGGGATGAACACGTCCATCACTGAGAGAGAGAGGGGGGAGGTTCTTGATTTAAGAGCAAGAGTTACTTACTACATGACGTCTGTGAGGAGTGAGGGGTATAGAGGTTCCTTTTTCTTGGAATAATAGGATAAGGGGTTGCTACTTCGGCATCATCATCATCAGAGAGGAGAGAGAGAGAGAGAGGTAGTTATTGGGATTCCCATATAAATTGATGGAGAGAGAGTGAGGGTGTTATTTTCAACATAATCTAGAGAGAGAGAGGGGGAGTGTTTACCTCGACATAATCGACATAAAAAAGGTACCATTTATTCTCTCTCTAGAAAAAGGAATAGGAACCTCAACAAATTTCTCTCTCTGTCTCTCTCTCTCTCTCTCTCTCTAAACAAATTGGGTTCGCTCTGAAAATGGATTTAAAGAGGAAAATAACATGCTATATCTTTTCCTGAGTACAAATAATTGCAGAAACTAATTGCAACAGAGTCACGTGTTATCGATGAATGGCACGCATAGCATGCTCCCGTGACGGAGCACACTGTACATTAATTCTTACAAGCAAACGAGCTACTTGAGGATTTTTTTTATATGAACTTTTTGAGGTCTACCTAAAAGTTAATTAAGTACTTATTTTTAAAAGAAGAAAAGTTCGATTTTGCGTTTTCCAACACTCAGATTTTTACTATCTGAAAATTAGACTTGACCTATTCAATATTGGAATGTTCTTTTCAAGCGCATGGAGCATTCGCTTTCAAATTTTCTCATCTCTAGGTTTGTGACGAGGTTCAAAACGCCAAATCCGCAAAGTTTTTTTCTTTTTTTAATGAAATTGTTAACTTTTGTATAGAAGTAAAGGGAGTACAAAAGGTTTAAGTTTTAAGTTCGGAAAAATACTTCTAGGTTTAGATTTTAAGTTCCGAAGAAGACTTCAAGCTTAGGTTTTACCCAAGGGAGAAAATACAGAGTATTCTCATGTGAGAGCAGCAAATCTTCTGGAAAACTACTCAGAATGATGGGTAAGAGTGGGTGATGATAGACCACTAGGACCATCTTTTCATAAACAAATGGATGTTGGCATATGCATGCTCTTCTGACAAGGTAATGTCTTCATAATTTGTGAAAATTAGAACACCACATATTATAATACTGTTTTTGCTATAAAAAATTATTACTATTATTACTCTTAGCTATCTGATGTGAAATCGAATAAAGTCTGGATAAAAGTTTTTTATACTCTGAGCAAGGTTAATAGCATGATGCCAACCACCCACATCTAATGGGGATGGTGAAAGTGACCACTGGCAATGCTAATTTTCCAAAAAAAACAAAAAAAAACACAATTACACAATTTTGAGCATAGGCTTGGCCCAAATTTTAGGCCCACAATGGAAAGCGTATTGCTTTCGCATGAAATCCAACTTATCGATGAGTCATACAAACCTCCAAAGAAGTTGTTGCAAGAATAAAAAGTAAGCAATATTTTGGAGATAAGCATGAGAAGTTTTTCACTTTCATAATTATTTTTGCCAACGTCATAAGATTGAAGATAGAACCTCAAATTTTTCGACAAACAGATCCAAGTGGTTAGAAACTCGAAATGCAATTAGGTTTTCAAGCATGCGCCTTGGTTTCGAAGGATTAAGGACTCAAAACACCCGAGTCGCTGTAAATTTGTTTCCACCTCAGATGCATGAATATGAAGCTTTAAAAACAGTGTGGATCTGATGATCTTTGAATAATTACAATGAAACGGTCCAAAACAAGTACAAAATAGATTATTTTAAAAGTTAAATTATATATATATATATATATATTCAAGATTGTGGTGGTCTAGATGATATATATGCAAAGATTGAGGTGGTTTAGATGATATACATGCAAAATTTCAAATCCAAAATCCATATCCAAGATGGATTTTGGGAGGGTGGACTCAATGTAATAGGTGCATCACCTAAACCTTAACCAAACTTATTTTCCCCTTTTATTTTTATTTTTTTTGGACAAAGTACCCAAACTTAATTTCACATATCATTAGTCAAACCTGACCAATCGACATTTGCCAAACCTGACCAATCGCCACCTCTCCTACATGAGGAGTATGAAAACAAGGGCTTCTATTTCCACCACGATCTCCAAATGAAGCATTTCTATGTATGTGCAAATGCATGCATATCTACACATATATATGTACACATAATCCTCCTCTCCTCTCCTCTCCTCCACCTATGTTCAAAAAATCGGCTTGTTAATGTTACTAGATTCGCTTTTGGAGTCTTCTTCAGTTTGGTGAGAAAAATGAAGCAATTTGGTGCTTTAGCCGATTCAGAAAAAGACTTTGGATTTAAAAAAAAAAAACATTTATATAGCTATTTCTTTGTTGGCCGAAGATTCGAAGCAAACCCGAAGCGATCCGAATTTGACCGAATCAGCGCCAATCTGACCGAACGGCAACACCAGGCTTCGCTTCTCTTCGGTTTATGTCTAAACTTTTTTGGCCGAAGCGAAGCGAATTTGATAACATTGGTTAGTAGCCAAGGCGAGTCCAAGTGTACTCGCTTGAGCAGTGTACAAGTGAGATTCCACAAAGAAAGGGAATCGTCTTCCATGAAAATATGTTATTAGAAAAACCAAAAAACCAAAAAGCACACATGATTTAATATATATATATATATATAGAGGGAGAGAGAAAGAAGAAAAAGCTTGAGTGAGCCCACTAGCCTATGGAATAGTACAAGCCCAATGGCCCAGACTGAATCTAGACCGATCTGACAAACACAGATATCTAGTAGTGCTTGAGTTCTAAATTTTTTTTTTTTCTACAAATCCAAATCACTTGAAATTTTAAACGTGTGTTCTTCTCATCAAGCCACACCTAATAAAAATATATAAAAAATAATTTGAGAAAAACAATTGACCAAAATACCTCCAAATCTTTTTTAATGTATTTTGGTCAATTTATTTCATGTAAAATAATTTTTTGATATTTTTCGAAGATTCATCTATTTTTTATGACGCAAGCTCCAAATTTCAAGTGATTTGGATTTGTAGAAAAAAAATTAAAATTCAAACACTACCGGACATTCGTGATCGTCAGATCGGCTTAAATTCAATCTGGACCGTTGGTCTCATTTTTTCCTATGATATATATATATATATATATATATATATATATATATATATATATATATATATATATATATATATATGCATGCTTATGTAGTTTTTTCATTCTCTAAATTTAGATTTCTCTTTCAAATTTCATCATAAACCCCAATTAGCTCCAAAAGCAATTACCTTATTCTGTAGCTCCCATAATCTTTTTAGCATGGTTGCATCTCAAGTGTTAGTAATTCTTGTCAATGGGCAAACTGCTGTAACTTTATTCTCTTATATAATTTTATGAAGTTCATTTCTCTTATCCTTTCCATGATGTTTCTCATTGTTTATTGCCAAGATACCTGACCAGCCTAGACCTCAGAAGTGGACCTGAAGGATGAGGCCGAGAACTACAGACCTGAACCCAATTGTGTCTGAGTCCAGGTCTACCTATCTGGGTCAGGTTTGGGTCCAGGTCAAGGCTGGGACTCCTTTGCACCTCTTAGGTAAACTTGATACATGTATCCTCACAATGCAAGATGCCTTATGAAAAGGCAATTTCATTGGTGGCAACGCAAACTAGGTAACAAAGCACTAATATTTCAATTACCATTCTACATTTAGCACCCTATGTGCACAATAAATCCTCCCCATAGATAACAAATATAGGTAGCGTTTGCCACTAGACGACACTAGTACCCATGATAAGGTTGGACATTCAATATACAAACGCAAAATCACATAATACCAAGACAGATAGCCGACCCCAAATAGTTGGGGAAAGGTTTTTGATGATGATGACATACCAGGATAGATGCCTGGTCAGAAATAGATGCTCTATAATAGTATACTAGAAATATGATATTTTATTCATAAAAAACAGTCGTCTGGACATGTATGCCAGATTATGGCCGTAGTACCATACACTTTTGAAATTTGTGGGCACCAACACTCATGTAAGTGCCAATGGAATACTAGATAGATGTCATGTTAGCAACTTCCAAATTATATTTACATGCATGTGTGTACGCATAGTCGCATATATTTATATATGTACGCATGTCCACATATGTGCATATGTTTGTGCCTTTGAGGATGTGGGTGGATGCATGCATAGTCGCATATATTTGTATATGTACGCATGTCCACATATGTGCATATGTTTGTGCCTTTGAGGATGTGGGTGGATGCATGCATAGTCGCATATATTTGTATATGTACGCATGTCCACATATGTGCATATGTTTGTGCCAGATTATGGCTGTAGTACCAGACACCTTTGAAATTTGTGGGCACCAACACTCATGTAAGTGCCAATGTAATACTAGATAGATGTCATGTTAGCAACTTCCCAATTATATTTACATGCATGTGTGTACGATTGCACAGTTGCATATGTTTATATATGTACGCATGTCCACAAATGTGCATATGTTTGTGCCTTTGAGGATGTAGGTGGATACGCATAGTCGCATATATTTGTATATGTACGCATGTCCACATATGTGCATATGTTTGTGCCTTTGTGGATGTGGGTGGATGCATGGTTCATAAGGATGTACAATGTACATGTATGTGTTGGTGCATGACTCTATCATATGTTGGTGAATCACATAATTAATGAATGAACATATCTCAACTCCTGCATTTATAAGTTCTTATAAGTCGACAAGCTTTTACACCGAGTTTTGTGAACCATTACAATGAAGGAGTGCAAAAACTCATTGATGAAATAATACTATACAATCATTTCATCCCAATAATTCCTACAGCACAAAGAATTGATCCATCAAGGATGCACATGGCCATCCGCTTCATATAACACAGCTTATGGGCATGTTACATAAAGAAAGGGAAATACAACATTCAGGAGAATTGACCTAGAACTTACCTACCTAAAACGACGTTGATGCAGTTGATGTGCGCTGCTTATTTCCAAGCATAATTACAATGACTGTCACATCATCATGGTATTTTCTCCTCCTCCCGGCAGGAATTCTCATTAACTCTTCTATGCTAAAACCTGAATGAAACGTGTTTACATCAATTAAATTCGGAGGCAAAGGCACATAGAAAGTATAAAAAAATAAAAAAAAAAGTTTATATAAGGATGCTACCTTGTAATGTAGAACTACGGATGCCCCTCAAAAATCCATCGGAAAAGGTACTTTTAATATTGAAAAACCCTTTGATAGATCATCTCGACATCGAGATGTATGATTATTAAAAAATAAAAAGATTTTAAGTCTCAGAAATAGTGCATTTTACAACATATTATCTACACTGTCCATTTTCAAGATTTTCATATGTTTATAGATCTACTTGATTTTAACCATTTTTGAAATTTAAAATTTTATAATTAGATATAAAAATAGATTTTGAGATAATCCTAAGAACATTTTATATCAAAATTATATACCATGATAAAATTTGAATTTAAAGGTGCACCTTACCTCTACATATGGATGCGTCCATATGCAAATTGCACCCAAAGATAAATGTGGAAGTATCTATAATTATTTTGTGCATTGACGTCATCGCCGTCAAATGAAATGATGAGTAGTTATGGGAAGTGGATCCCATGAATGGGCCCATATCCTATTCTTGTGGGTTTCAGTCTCTCTCCCTCAACGTCCAATCGTTTCATTTCATGGTGATGACCCCAATGGACAATGGTTTTACATAGTCCATTGATTCATAATATTTACTTACCCAAGATAATGGTTTTCCATAGTCCATTGATTTATGCACCTATTGTTAGGTGTGCCCCGAAGTTTCCAATGTCCAATTTCTCTAGACGGTGTATGGTGCAGATGAATCATATCCGATTTTATTAGACAATCGCCTATTTTGAAAATCACACCAAATTTGCACCGTCCAATGAAATCGGACAGTGCAGATGATGGGACAATGGTTTTACATAGTCCATTGATTCATAATATTTACTTACCCAAGTTAATGGTTTTCCATAGTCCATTGATTTCTATGTTGGGTTCTGCACCTATTGTTAGGTGGGCCCCAAAGTTTGCACCTTCCAATTTCTCTAGACAGTGTACGGTGCAGATGAATCCTGCTCGATTTTATTAGATAGTCACCTATTTCAAAAATCACGCCAAATTTGCACCGTCCAATGAAATCGGACAGTACAGATGTTGGGACCGCACAACAAAATATATGTGGTCCTTTATAATATATACTTTCAAAATATAAACACAAAAAATGTACCTGCATTTTGAGCAGCTCTCAGTAAAAGTTGTTCAAGAAGGTATTTTGCCGGATCACCAAATGGGTTTTTCTCAATAAACTGGTGGACTAGCTCAACCACTTCATCGTTGCTGAAAAAATCAAATAATCCATCGCTCCCAATAACCACAAACAAATCACCGTCTGTAACTCTGTGGATCCCTATTGATGGATTAGCAGAAATATATGGTGGACTGCACAAATTGCGGACTCGAAGAATACCCATCAGAGCATCGTTCATTTTGCTCTGTTGAGAGAAGAAAACGTACATATGCATGATGCTTAAGATATATCATTGGGAGAAAAGCTGAAACCCTCTCAATAAACATCAAAGGGAATAACAAAAGGAAAGCATGTCATACACCAAGAGTGTATGATATGTGATATAGCATGGGAGCATCCACCATCCATTCTCGATGAAGGATCAACCATTCTTAAAATGATGGGAATTCATCTGTGCATGGTTAATATCCGCCATCAAATGAAAAGGTTATTGATTCTGTGTGGTGCATTATGTACCACCATACACCATCAGCACATGACATACCACACACCACTAGTGTAGGTATGCTTTCCCAAAAATTACAAAAATAAAAAATTTGGTTCACCTCTTTCAAATAACCCACACCAAAAGCGCGAGTAACCTTCAGCTTCCCTTTAACTCTTCCCCCAACGATTGTTGAGGCATCATCAGGATGTTCAGCCAATAACTTCATGCGCTCCTCATCATTCTCAACTGTATGGCTATCAGTAAGTTGAACAGATGTTACAGAACCATCCTCACTCTTTGCAAGCACAGCTCTGCTGTCCCCTATGTTGAGGGTGTACAAGTCATTTCCATGGAGGAGAACAACTAGCACACACGACCCAACAGAGACTAAATCAGGCCGATCCTCCATCTCCTGTTCCACCATGTACATAAAATCACTCTCAGCTTGAGAAAGTGCTCGCCTTAGGCAATCGATTACACCATTTCGAAATGCCTCAGAAGAAATTTCACCATATAGAGATATTGGGAAAATGGGTTCGGTAAGTGAAGCTCCCAATTTGTTGAGCTTCAAAGGAATACTGGTGTCTTCTGGTAAACTATCAAGAGGAAGTTTTGAGGACAAAGGGGCAAGCGTCGACCCACCTTGTTGCTTTGTGCGCCATTCCAACAAATGCAAGTAAAACCCAATATTATCATATAGTGTCCCAGCGAGAAAATCAGCTGCATCTCGACCATTGAATCCATCATAGACACCACAGTAGAGCCACCCATTTTCTTCCGAGCAAACAGCTTGGACCCTATCTTCACCTGCAGCACCACCAGCCATTTGAACATCCATTGCATTGAGAAAACTTGAGGCTTCAAGCCTTGTTGGGGCACTCATGGGTTTCATCGATATACTCCTGTTGCTTTCGAGCATATCACTCTCAGTCGATATGGTCCCCCCTAAAGTGGATACACTGCTTTGTGAGGAGGAAAAGAATGGATCTAACCTTGAGAGGGATGAGGAGGAGGGCAACCTTCTAAATGATTTTGGAGAATCGAAACTAGGGAGTATTTCTTCAGCAATGAGACCATTACATATATTTGTGTTTGCCAACGTAGCATTGGCACTAAGGGCAGCCCCAGATAGGCAAGAAAATGAGCTACTCCTCTTCCCTATAGTTGAGTTTTGGCTATCTGGAACAGTTGAGATATCGATATCGTCATCAGAGGTATTCTGATTTAAACTACAATGGTAGCCAAAACTAACACTTAGTTCGCCAGTGGGCTCAAGGTTTTCATCAGAGCCTAGCATCTCTTGCATGGAAGATGGAGAAGAATAGGGAAGGGTTAGTGTTGATTAAGGTCAGACCTTTCTTCAACAGACACTTGAAGTCCCATATCATATCAAGAGGCAAAGTTTTAGACATTCAGAGAAAAGATAGATACTGCACCTGAAAGAAAGCATCAAATACAACAATCGTAAGTGTTTCATTTGGAAGTTATAACTTCCCTACATGAATCCCATGCATATCAGCAAAAGAAAACTTACATGTTAAATCTTAACTACATTCATAGGCACAGTATTCTTATATTCAAATTCTTTGCATCCTGAGAAGCAGTATCACATCCGAGTCATTTTGATTGTTACCTTGGCGCTTCAAACTAAAATCCTACTTAGTTCATATGAATATGATTATAATAATAAACAAATAACATTTGCCCATGAACCAAACATGAAGATACATTGATACACAGTCACATCACATGTCCACGCCAACTCACACATGCTAAATATGTGCACACGTATGAATATCTATGCAATGGCCACACCAAGCATGCAATTGCCCTATGCATGCATATATCTATATAATATAATGGGTAAATAATATATACATGTATACACAGATGCACATGCAAGCACAACACTTATATATCTATATTTTATGGATATAAACCTATATATGCAGAGCATCATGAATAGAGAAATATAACCCAATGGTTACCAAACAATGCATCAAGAGAAGAATAAATTCCAGTTATCTCATGGAACACAATAAAATGGGATTTTAGAAGGGTTTGGTTGAATATTTCCAAGTAGATACTTTCTCATTACTGATCCACTCTCTCCAGCAATTATAAGACAAAAGAAAAAGTCCTCAGCCCTGGAAGGAATGGATAGCCTATGCCTGCATTTTTGGGTTGAGTTAGCGCTGAGCAAATGATGCATCACCTACATCTATTGTTTCTCTCCCATCTCAAGCTTGTGCTGTTTCAGTTTTGTACTGTGCTTTGATTTTGATGAAACACAATACCATCAGAAAAAGCTAATAAGAAAACGAAATCCTGAGGTTGGATGGAGACGTACCTTAAATATGGTGGTTTTCCATGACCATTTGATCCCAGGTCTGGGATGTATGTTAAGCAATAAAACAAAGAGTTTGACTTTGACCTCAGACACATTCTTGCTGTTAAATTGTAGAAGAGGGCAATGAATGAGAGAGAGAGAGAGAGAGAGAGAGAGAGAGAGAGAGAGAAAAGTGAAGAAAATATGAGCAGATGGAAGTGAATGTGACATTTGTGAGCAGAGACTTTTCTTACTTCTTAATTGTGAAACAAGTCACCCTCCGAGTGTCAGAAAACCAGATTTTTCACTTCAAAAGAAGATGTAAGACTTCTACTTGACGAGCACCTTTCTCCATTTCATGAGTTCCCATCTGTAGCTCTCTTGCAGCAAAGTTAAAGAGCTCCAAAGCACCCAATGGAATAGCCCCAAAGGCTTAATCAAATGCAACAAGTCAACTATATCAAAAACCAACAAAAACCCATCAGAATTTGAGGGAATATTTCATCTAATTCTTCAAAATCTAGACAAAAAGTGCAAGTCCTTATGTGAAATGATTAAAAAAAATTGCATTTACCACTATATCTACTACTTTGAAAGCTTCAATGAATGAAACCACTGAATATGTCCATTTAGTACACTACAAACTTCGACACATAATTTGGCGTAGGAACAGAAACCACAACTTTGTTATATTGCATCCACCACTCCACCAAGAACTTACTTAAAATCTAATCAACAATCTTCATAAGATGGACAAAAATTAAAACCATGTGTTTCAGATTGCAGAAACTTCTAACCCCATCTTAGGGCAAGAAGGATATATTAGCCATTTCTCTATCCCCAGAGTATTATTCAGCCCGGAACTTGATATTCCTAATATTACTTTCCATTTCATTAGTTTCTCCTGTTTGAAGGAAAAAAAACTCGCAGAGCTTGAATCTATCCATGACTCGCTGTTGGGATTGGGTGAACATCGAGCCAAGTCTGAATCTTAAAGCTCTGTTCTTAATTTCTTGACACATGAAAAGACTTCCCAGAACCTCATATATTTCCCTTCACAACTCCAAAGAAACTCTACAATCACATTTCATGGGGAAACTTTGTGCTTGAACCTTTAAATGCAACCTAAATCCCAAGCCTTCTTACTGGGCTACCAGTGGACCCCCCTTCAAAGAATGAATCACAGAGGCCCACACATGAACTGAGGACCCCGCTCTATGTCAGGAGCTATAAATCACTAAATCCCCATCCATTGATAGTAAAAACGAAAAGATCATAATTTTGAAATAAATTTGTAGGAAAATTTTCGGTTTAATTATGCGCACCAAACAAATGGTACACAGCATTGCCCCAACAGAACTAATTGGACTAATACTTATAAGGCAACTAAGATAGCATAAGTGGACATAACCACTCAAAGTGCAACTGCAACTTAATACCATCCACCATGAAGTCCCATGGTCATGAGTCAATTCAATTTCAACCTCTTTTCTTTCATCCTTGGTATCAATAAAGTCAACAAGTTAGATATCCTATCCTGTTCAAGAGATGATTAATATGCCAAGACTGCATGGATCTCCAAGAAGCATTGAAAAGTCCTGGTATGAAGACGAAAGAGTGTCACATTTTTTCCTAAACAAATGCTCAACAACCCCACAATATTTTCAATGGGAATAACTATGAGATCCAAAAGTGCAAGTAAATCAAATAACTGAACCATATGATGGGTTCAATCACCATAGCCTGGTAATATTGCTTAAGTCATCAGGTAGAGCCCATGCTTTCAAACTCCGAAAAATAAGAACGTCTAGTATATCCATTTAGAATATGTAATATCCCTTAGGACAACCGGTAATAAAGTGGATACTTATTACTGTATAATTAACCACGAAATATATAACATCATAGCACTAAAACAGACCCAGTGTTGTCCCATGGCCTTTTGGTCCCGAGTCATGATACTAGTTGCAGGAGGGGATCAAAAGACTGAAACTTAAAGGTTTTCCAAAACCAAGCAAACCACAATTTCAGTGTCTACTTCTGTATCGAAATCCTATTTCAACATATAACAGTGAATAATCACATAACCTATTATTGGATAACCTAGCGCAATCACACAACTTGGCCAGTGAGAAAGCAAGCATTGCCATCTATTTATAGGAACTTTACACGGTTTTGTTAACTTAGTTGCACTTACTGTTAAAGACCTTAGTTTGCTAACTCATGCATGTAACATGATCAACTTATGAATGATAAGCTGTTGGACAACAGTACTGTACCATAATTCTAGGAATGATACATCTTAGGTAACTGAATCACAAAAACCTAATTGAACTATTGTACTCTAATTCTACATGAACACAAAAGGAATGTAATACAGATGATTTCTATCAAGCCAAAGGCATAGAAATCGGTTTGAAAAGCTTTTCAAAACTTACGGAGTCCTCCTGACAAAACCCTGAACAATTTTAGACCCTAAACTCGCTTAAATTTAAGAATATCCGGAGAAACTTCTCCCTGAGTTTTGCTGAAATTTCCCACATAGTCCTGAAAATTGCAATAGACAACCAGCAACTCAATCCAGGTCTAATCAAAACTTCAAAAAGCATGCAGCAAGTTCATGAGCAAATTAAGATAAGGCATGAACTCGTTATTAAACTCTAAACCTAAAACAGGATCACCATTCAATAATTCATCGCATCTCAGCCATCAAAATGATGGCAGAGAAACAAAGCAATTGATCTCTCATTTCAACCATAAAAAAGAACAAGGAAACAAACAATCCATCTCTAATTTTAACCATTAAAACGAACCCAAAAACAAACATTTGATTTAGTAGTGCATCCATAAAAATGAACCGGAAGAAAAACAATCAAAGCTCATCTCCTCCACCAAAAAGCTCCAGAAAAAAAAGAAAAAAGGTCCAAACTGAGCTCCTAAACATTTAAATGAACCACAAAACCCTAATTTACTTCATTCCTCCGCTAAAATTGACCACGAATCCATCTTTACCATAAACAACAACAATCATTAAGATCATTCACTACCAATCTATCAAAAAACAGAGTTAAAAAGCTATAAATTCAAAAGACAAGAACATTTTACGCAAAGAAAAACAATTTATGGTCACTCACATGAGGCAGGCCTGAAGAGAGAAAAAACAAAGGCAGTGTTTAGAGAGAGAGAGAGAGAATGGTCTCTAAATTAAATACAAATAAATTATCGAAACACCGTTTCTTCGTATCGCCATATAACGAGTTCTCTCTCCCCAAGTTGACCAGACACGAAGACAATTACTATTTACGGTTAAATATCATTAAAACCGTAAGCCATCGCAAAAAAAGGATGCTTAAATTAAAAAAAGATGCTTAAATTGAAATTTTATCTACAAAGTGGTTAAGTTGAAATTATCTTCATTTGGGTACGTCTTCAATAACTTTTACTAAGATTGTCCAACTATCTATGTTCTATGCGTGTAACCCTCAACAAGCAAAAGTATTTTTATCGGCAACTAAATCACCGAGAGCAAAATAATATCAATGTACTTGCTTGTTCATACTTTCAAAACTAGAACATGTATTTTGTTCAAAATTTCATAGGGGCAGTTATTAAGCATTTTTCTAGTATGTGAGGTTTGCATAAGATGCCCATCTTGTACCATACAGGTACATCTCTAAATTTGTTGGAACATATAATTATGGATTTGGAAAATAAAATTTTAAATTTCAAAAATTGTGTAGATCAAACAAATCTATAAACTTGAAAATCTTGAAAATAAACGATCAGATAGATTGTTATAAGATGCAATATTTTTATTACTCAATATTATTATTATTTTCAATATCTATAATTCCATACATCTTGAGCTTGATATGATTAATTATCGGAAGGTTTCCAACTTTGGAACACTACTGAATTTTGAGGTGCACATTATTTTATATAATATATGGTTGCAACCTTGTATAAACTTTTTTCTTTACTAATTTACCTTTACTTAAGTCATTTGAGCCAAAACATTCATGTCTTATTACAAATAGGGAACCACACATTTTTTAGGGGAAAAATCATATTTTGGTTATGATATATGGAAAATAATAATAGGTTAATTATTGGCTAAGTCATCACTTGTTCTAAGTTTCAAACATATGACATAATACTTGCGAAAAAAATAGCGAATGATACCTTCCCAAATTGATTTTAAAAAATAACCCAACTTTGTCAATAAATTGGTTGATGTAGCTGTCTCATCGATTTTAAATCTTTTAGTGGTTTGATATTCTCTCTTTAAGTTCCATGGTCCCTTAGTAATCGGTTATTTTTATTTTGAGGTGAAATAATTTTGGGACCTTAGAAAAGTGCAAAAGGGCGCCATCCATGTTCGAGGCGACTCGAGGACCATATCGTAATGAAAACCAAGTGGAGAGTAGAGACAAATTAAAAATTTATTAAATACATAGGGCAACATTTGTACCCCCGAAAAGAAGAAGTTTATATAAGGGCGAAGCCCTAAACAATCAAATTAGGGGTCACCCAAAAAATTCACTAAAAGAAGTTGTTTGGATGCCCAAAAATTTTCAAATTGATCATCTTGAACTCAAGATGTATATATATGAGAATAAATGGATTTCAAGTATTGAAAATAGTGTGTCTTGCGATGCATTTTCGAACCATTTAATTTCCAAGTGTTCATAGATCTACTGGATCTATAATATTTTCAAAACTTTAAATTCTACAAGTAGGTATGAAAATAAATTTTTAAGCCGACCTTAGCCTTACACAAACCACACCCGAAAAAAGTAGGCCTTCATTTTTACCCATTTTTATTGTCCCAATGGTAGAAAAAGCGAACATAAGGGAGAGAGGAGGGCAAAATTGTGTTAACACCCTTGTTTTGGGTGGTAATAGCAAGTAGGCGAATGAGAAATTGGCCATTATATTTAAGTGAACAGTATGATTCCGTGTGGAGCACGAAATCTTTTAGCATAATTGAATTGAAAAAGGTCCAATAAAATAAGGGATAGACGACGAAAAGGCCCTCGGCTTAGGCGATCCACGCGCGAGGGTGATTGTTTCCACTGGACACGTGGCAACAAAGCCTTGGTTGGATAACGTCTGTAATGTGGTCCCCACAAAAGACTCGGTCTTCTAAGGCTGACGTGGACTCATTGCAGGTGTCATTGTTGCCTCCACTTGTGAAAGATGCCCCTCCCACGGGAGATCTCATGGCTGATCTCATGCGTTCTTGACTCGTTTCACAAAAGGATATAAAAAAGGAATTTTAAATTGTAAAAATAATACATTTTACAATTTAAATATTTTCGATCTTTATTTATTTGGGAGCTTCCAACTTCCTATTTTAGAAAAAGGATAGATTTTTAGATCATCACAATTACTATTGTTTTGACCTTTTCGACACCACAAGTGTATCTTCCAGCTAATTTTAGAAATGTGACTTACTTTGATTGTTTATATTTGACGTCTTATATAAACTACGGAAAATTGTTCCATGGGGGCTAGACTGCATTTCTATACATGCGATCCAAAAAGTGTAAAACATCTCTCTTAAAGATAGATGCAAGTAGGTGTTTCATCTAAAAATAATGAATACTAATGGTCCAAATGTTTTATTACTAGATTATTATTTTTAGTTTTTTTAAATTTATTTAATTTTTCATATTCATGATTTGCATGTTAGAGATTACATGTCTTTAAAAATTAAGTCTTAAAATCCATCTAAAAAATAAGTTTATTAAGAGACCCACATTTCTACATATGCGGGCTTGGCCACATAAAAACTGGATCCATAAACTACACACGAATATAAAAGAAAGGGAAAAACCGGGTCCATAAACTACGCACTAATATAAAAAAAAGGGAAAGTATACAATAAGACCGTTTGTCTTGAATATGAGAAGATCAAAATTACCCCTAACCAACAAATGTCTAATAGGGCAGTTGGGTTGTACTCTGAATTGCGCTTAGACTTTGGAAAAAAAATTAAAAGGAAATTTTATGTACATACCGGGAAACAAAGGCATATTTATTTTATGATCCATATTTTCCCAATTTTACACCCAGGTTCAATATTTTTCTACTTTGTTTACTTCAATTTGGTCCTCAATTTGATATTTAGCAACATATTATTGTCACCTCTAAGAGCGATGCAGCTCTAAAAAATTGAACTGCGCCATATCTGGTGTTTGTCTGTGGGAAAAATTACATCCGTGAGATAAATAAAACACGGAATTATGTGGAGGTCCAATTTTTTTTGGCAATTTTTACATGGAGGTTTATTTTCTAATTTTGCCGCTCTGTGCGGTATAATACCTTATTAGATTATTGTGCACAAATACAACCACTCTCAATCATTTCAAGTCACTGGCAAGAACATTGCAAACGAGAACACAGAAAATGGATAAAAATCCATTGAAACTCAAGGAATCAATAACAAAAACGGATACTTTTATGAAAGTCTATGGCTCCAAATCTTGAGCATTCTCTTTTCTCTATCACTACCTCTATCAAGTGAATCTTAGAGTACTCTCTGGTTTATATATACCTGTCTACTATTCAGGCAAATATCATCACCTATTTTCATTAAGGAACTGCAATAAACCTCTGAAACAAGAATCAACCAGAGAGGACCTGCCCTAGTTTTGTTTTGAACACCGGGGCCTTGGACAATATAAATAAAATAATAGTAAAAGAAAAAAAGAAAAAAAAAAGGGTGCAATTTGTATAAAGCCGAGGCTCTAAACAATCAAAGTAAATCGTACCTTTAAATAGTGTCGATAAATGTGGTTTCAATGCTGGAAATATTTGTGATAGCCTTAAAATATATTTTCTCTCTAAGTATAAAATTTAAAGCTTAAAAAATAATGTAGATCGAGCAGATCTATCAAAACTTGAAAATTGACAGCGCAAAAAATACATTACAATATGCACTATTCCAAAAAAAAGGATCTATTTTATGAGGATTCATAGGGGCTGATCTACCCGGCCGATAGGTTCTTAAATACTAATTCAAGATGACAAGAACAAAAACCAACTTAATAAGAAAAGAAAAGTATAAAATGAGACCATTTACCTTTGGTATTAGGCGATCACGTTAGTCTTGACCATTGGATGTAAAATTGGGTAGCTGCAATTATTCTATTGACCAAGCTCAAACTTCAAAATAAATTCAAACTTTGTAGCACATCGAAATTATCAAATTTCACATCGAATAGTTGTAAGTAATTGAGACCACCTTGTATAAAAATAAAAGGTAAATGGTCTCATTGTATGCAATCACAATAGGAAAATTAAATAGGGTGGAGAGGGGGGGGGGGGGGATTTGATATCGGTTTCATGAAGCGTTCTTTTTAATGCCAAGGGGGAAGCCAAATCAAATTCATCATAGAGATTTTTTTTGTTTTTTTTGGCTAAATCGTTAGTGATTGATGAGCCCCTACCTGTTGTTTAAATCGTTAGTGATTGATTAGCCCCTACCCGTTGTTTAAATCATTAGTAATTTTTTAATACGTAAGGTGAAAAGGGAAGCCTAAATCTTAGTTGAAGCACAAGTGGTACTACCGTCACGATCCCAACCCCAACCCTATTTTTAGGCAGAAAAAGTAAGAGAGAGAACATGTGGTTTCCTATTTAAGGGTGACAACAGGTCGGGTTGGGTCTGGGTCCGACTAGACCTGACTTGGACTCGAAAAAATGATATGGGAATCAGATTCGAATCCAAACCAAAAATCAAAATATCTATATGTTTAACTATATTTAAATATATTGAGACTGAAAAAATAACATCAGACCTAGACCCAAAGCTGGACTTGACCGATCCGAGGTCCGAGTAGTAATAAGATCCAAAATTTGGACTCGGACTAGACCCGTCGGATCCAATTTTTAAACCCATAACCAGACCTGGTTCAGGTCTACCCTCAAGTCCGGGCCCATTGCCACCCCTAGGGTTTGCAAACCAATTAACCGTGCATTCCATGGTTGGTGTGGGAGTGGAACAGAGATTAATCCATGTGAGTACGTGACCATTGAAAATCGAGGACTTGTGTAGCCAGTCCATGGATGGGGAGAGATAGCACTTTTAGAGAGAAGAAGGACACCTTCATTTTGAGCGGTTAGGCCCATCACTGTTCCCGCCAAAAAGCCTCCATCAAAATGTTGTGCTGCACTGTGAAACCCCCTTCAATCCCCACTTTCTCTCACGACCATTTTCTCTCTCCTCAAAGCTCGAACCCCAGTTTCTCTCACTACCAAGCTCTCTCTCTCCTCCAAAAATGCTCAACCCCAAACCATCTCCTCCAAATCCATGCCCACCTCTTCAGAACAGGCCTCCACCGAGATTACATCCTCATAACAAAGCTCATCAACCTGTGCTCAATTCACCAAAAAATAGATCATGCAACCTTGGTTTTCAACCAAATAGAAAACCCATTAACCTTTACATGGAACACCATGATAAGGGCCTATATCAAATCAAATTATCCAGAAGAAGCTATTCTCATGTACAATCTGATGGTTATTCATGGCTTTTTACCCGACAAATTCACCTACCCATTTGTTATCAAGGCCTGCGTCGCCTTCTCTTCTCTTGAAAAGGGCAAAGAGGTTCATGGCCGAGCCATTAAAGCTGGTATGGTTCCTGATATCTTCTTACAAAACACCCTAATGGAGTTGTACATGAAATGCAATGAGAAAACTTTGGCCCACAAATTGTTTGATAAAATGTCTGTGAAAAGTGTAGTTTCATGGACTACCATGGTTGCTGGGCTGGTCTCTCATGGTGATATGGCCTCTGCCCGCAGAGTGTTCGATGAAATGCCCGAGAGAAATGTAGTTTCGTGGACGGCCATGATCCATGGCTATGTGCGTAATAACCAGCCCCACGAAGCCTTAGAATTATTCATCTTAATGCTAAGAGCCAATGTGAGACCAAATGAGTTCACGATTGTTAGCCTTCTCCTTGTCTGTACGAGCCTTAATAGCTTGAGATTGGGGAGGTGGGTTCATGAGTTTATGGCAAAGAGCGGGTTCGAGTTATCGGTTTATTTAGGCACAGCTCTTATAGATATGTATAGCAATTGTGGCAGCATTAATGATGCGAAAAATGTGTTTGATGGGATGAGCGAGAGAAGCGTCGCAACATGGAACTCGATGATCACCAGCTTGGGGGTGCATGGAAAGGGCAAAGAGGCGCTCAATGTTTTTGGAGCGATGGAGAAAGGGAAAGTGAGGCCTGATGACATTACATTTGTGGGTGTGTTGTGTGCTTGTGTTAACATGGGGCTGGTAGAAGAAGGTGGTGTATACTTTGATTCTATGTACAGTGTGTATGGAATTGTGCCCACTTTGGAGCACTGTAGGTGTATGGTTGAGCTTGTGGAGCTTGGGAGGAACAATGATGGGGTTTTAGTGGAGAAAGGGATCATCTCAACCTTATGCTAAAGAGGACGGTGGGGATTGGCCAGTACTATACACACCATAGACAATTATACATTGTGTATAGCAATGTTACCTGGGCATGGACACGGCTGTTTGAGTCCGGTGCATGTCTTTAAGTGTTAGATGTGCTGGACTCAAACCAAGATATAGGAAGACACGCTTATACGACGAATATTTGATTATAAAGCAATAGATTTCTAATGTGCATATAATTAGAAATTATATTCGTTCCATTTATATGTGGTTGGTGAAGTGATATACCAGATATACATCACAAAATGCAACATGAACACCGAGGAATGAGTGTGGTGGTGCAACATGAACACTTGGTTGAAGTTGTGGAGCAAGGATTTTGGGACTTGAATGCTTTTAGAGGGAAAGGTGGGCAAGGGGAGGAGGGTAGAAGTTGTGGAGCATGGATTTGGGGACTTCAATGCTTTCAGTGTTGAAAAACTTGAGGGCAGAGATGGACCCATTTTTAGGATTAGGGGCAGTGTCGTGAGACTATCGATCGTAAAGATCAGGCTTTTATCTGAATTGTGAGAACTCTGTAAATTTTTTTGTAACTCTCCATGGCCATGAAACCCTTCTTAAAGAGCGATGGAGGGATGGAGGGGGCGTTCTTCAACATTCAGCTCCCTCCTGAATCTCTGAAGAAACGTGACCTTGTAATCCTATAATCTTGGAAAGTGGGTGGTCACTTTCTAGCCGTTAAATAACGGTACTTTCTCTATCTAAGAACTTCTTTTTTAGTGATAAGCATTAAATTATAAGAGAGAGAAATATTATACGTTTAAAGGCCTCATGGCTACACACGTACCAACATCTCTCATGTGGTTATGAGGGCCGGATATATTAAAATAGTATAAAGTCTTTATCATTTAATGAATTTAACATTTATGTGTAAATTTTTTTGTTTTTTGAACTGTTAGGTATTATCTAAAAATTTAAAATGACAAAAATAGACACATAAATGTTAAATTCATTAAGTGATAAAGATTTTATGATATTTCAATATATCTCGCCCTCATAGCCAAGTGAGAGATATTGATATGTGTGTGGCCATGGAGCGTTTAAACGTGTAATATTTCTCTCTCTTATCATTTAACGCTTATCACTCCAAAAGGGGGGCTTATTAGAGAGAGAAAATATCGTTATCTAATGCTAGAAAGTAACCACCCACTTCCCAAGATTACAGAGCTACGTTTTCTCAAAGATTTCAGGAGGAAGCCGAACGTTGGAGAACGCCCCCTCCGATTTCAAGAAGAAGCCGATTATTGGAGAATGACCTCCTTCATCCTTTTTAAAAAGGGTTTCATGGCCATAGAGGTACACATAAATTTTCAGAGTTCTCACATTTTTGGTAAAAGTCTGATCACACATTTCTGGTAACAGCATGATCTTTGCGATCAATATTCTCACGACACTGGCCCTAATGATAGGAGTGGGTCCATCTCTTCCCTTAAGTTTTTCAACATTGGTATCAGAGCGAGTTGTGGAAGTGTGGTGGGCTCGTAACCTACCGTTTCTAGGTTCCATTATTCATTTATTTATTTTTTATTTAATTTTTGCTCATAACCCACAGGTCACAAGATCGAAATCGATTATTTGATTTCATGTGAGTTTGTATTTTATTGAACAATAGCTCTTTTAATTGATTTTTTTTCAATTCTCTATTTACTCTATTGAAATTTGTCATCTCTGAAAAAGTTGATTTCATAAGCGGTGAGTCAATTATTATTTATTCGCTATTTTCTCTAAGATAATTGTTCCATTGTTGGGTTTATCTTATTGTTGTAAAAATTACCTGAAATCCTTTGATATCAATCTGTTGCTATTTTCTCTCATAAATTATTATACCTTTGCAAGTTAATAGGCGTACTTTGTTAAAGCAACAAAAGTAGATACACTTTGATTTAAACCATATGCACTTTTGATATACACACTTTGTAAATAGGAGATTTCTATTGAAAGGTAGAGAGAAACAAATCACATATTTTTTATTCTCTCTTTGGCCTTTATTTCTTGCTCATCATCAAGGTAACATTTTTTTTAATGCTGATTTTTTTTTTTTTTTTTGTGCCGCTGTGTAGCCAATATTTTTTTTGAGGTGAACTTTTTCAATAGAAATCGTTGTTAATGGTTATAAAAATAAAAATAAAAATAAATAAATAAAAAGTTGCTGAAATTTTAGAGAGAAAAAGATAAAGACACACATAATTGTTGAAAATCAGTTGGCTGCACCTTTCTTTCTTCTATATTTTATTGTTGAAAATGAGTGCATAATTTTATTGGATTATTGAAAATTGTTATGCACACAACAACTATTCAAGTAAAAGTTGTTATATCAATTGCATGCATTTTTTTTTTTTTTTGTGGCTTATAATTTTAGGATTTACTACATATTTTATTTGCATAATAATTGTCAGTGCATTGCATAATTATCCTATGCTTGGGTCCTTTTTAAGTTAGAAAATTTCATGATCTTGATTTGTGAATTCATTATTTTTATGATTATGCAATGTCATATATTTGTTGAAAATATCAAAACATCATTGTAGACTCCATCTCTCTTGTGCTAAAACATATTCATATATTTATGAAACTTATTTTTATGCAAGATTTGTCATAAAGTAGTTGTTGCCTTACTTTATTAATTTTTTGTTGCATCACAGCAGTGCGAACATAAACTGTTTGAGAAATTGTTTTTTGAGGTCTCAGCTCACTAAGCGTCGGCAAACCTATTGAGTTAACTAGCAGACAACCCTTTCTTAAACACAATTAATTTTTTTTTTTTTTGAACTTTTAGGTATTATCTAAAAATTTAAAATGGCATCTAGGCTAGTCATGTTAGAACTATCCAAACTTGAAAAACTCAATGGGACCAATTTTTCTATGTGAAAAAGAAAATTTGAATATATTCTTTTTCAAGATAGGGTAGATTATGTCCTATAAACAGAACTACCAGTTTTAGAGCCTAATGCTAATGGTCAAGCTAGAAGACGACTTGAAAAGTGGTTAGAAGATGACAAAGTAGCTAGGACTACTATGTTGAGTTTTATGGAAGATGATTTAATTAGAGTATTTGAGGTTTACACCATAGCTCAAAGTATGATGGACTCCCTATCTGGAAAGTATGAGACTACTTTTGAGACCCATGTACAATTGTTGTTAGAAAAATACAATTCTTGCATAATGAAAGAAACAGATTCAATGACCGAGCATGTCATATAAAATGACAGTGCTCGCAAAGGATCTTGTTGCAGTTGGGAATCCTGTCCCCGATCGCATGCAAGTATCCATTGTCTTTAATAGTCTCCTTCCATCTTGGGAGTTTGTTGTAATTGCATTGAACAATTCTGCACAAGGGATGACCATGTTAAATCTTCCCATGCATCTTAGTATAAAAGCTGTGAGAAAAATGAGGAAGAAGTCAAATGAGCTCCACTTTGCCTAAAGTTCATCTTCTTAGATCCTCAAGAAACCTGTCAATTATCAGAAAAATAATAGGTATAAGGGAAATGGGAGAAATTTTAAAAATCAAAAGAATAAGGTTGAAAATGCCTGTTTTTATTGTAAAGAAATTGGGCACATCAAGTTTAATTGTCCTAAGTCGAAAAATAAAAATAGGAACCAAAATAACAATCATGTTCAAAATAATCAAAATAAGAGAAAGGACTTGATATGCGTAGTCCTAGAATCAATAGTTACCGATCATGACCTAAGAAATTGGTGGGTCGACTCAGCCTCCACTTGACATGTCTCGATGACCAACGATAGATTCACAAAATTGAAAGAGATTGCAGCCGGTAACCAGCATATTTATATGGAAAATGACACCTATTGCGATGTACTAGGTGTTTGTACTTTCAAGCTGTGTTTTTTGGGTTCATGTGGCCTTTAAAGGCCTTATGAGTGCTTGTAAAATGAAATGATATAGTGGAACATGAACTCAGTAGGAGTGTGGTCCCTCGTGGACCATACTAAGCAAACAATGGTTTGCTGATATCGATCTGTACTTAACGATCTAGGCCAGTCGGTTGGAAAAAACCCATGTTACCTAGGCATGAAGAACAAAACGATGAGGGTTTTTGGGTTAGCCCTTGATGAAGTCGGAAAACATGCCCGGATGAGTGAGTCGAGGGTCTGTGTGACCCTTGTGTGTGATGGTAGCCTGCAAAGACAGGGGTCAAAACCTCATCCATATACCATCACACGACATGTATATCGATAGATCATTAAGAAAAAGCTAGAAATCCACCTTTTAGGGTAAAGCGTATGCATGTGCGAGAAATACCTCAATGCACCATAAGAGCTATAGTCGCATCAGGTCTAGGTGACCTTAACTCCTGTCTATGGGAGGTCCTGAAATCCACAGAATGGGATTGCGATCCCTTGGCTCATCGGGCGGACTTTGGTGACCCGCTAATGAGCTCCTACTTGTACTGTGGGTCATGAGAAACACTAGGTCGGTCTGATAAAGCAAGTGTGGTCTGTAGTCCACAGTTGAAGGTGGAGTGCCTCATGATTGTTGATTCTTAAACTATATGGATCATTTTCCCATCAAATTAATTTAATTGTGTTTGTTTTATGATGGAAATTATTTTAAGATTATTATTTGAATTTTTATAAACCCCTAGATATTTTATTTATAATTTTTTTATTTATAAAATTAAATATATTGATTTTATAATTATTTAAATATTCAAATAATATTCTAAAATCTTTTTATTAATTTTAAATATATAAAAATATCGTGGTGGCCCATTGTGCACATGGGCCCGCCATATTTTTAGAAGGTGGGGCCCATGAGTGCCTCCCTTGGGTGGCACGCCCCACCCTTATTCTCTTTCTTATTTTTTTGGTAAAATGACATGTGGCCATATGGTTGGAAGATATTAACTAAATATTGATTTGATATATCTTTGAAAGATTTTGTGGAAAGATTGAGTAGACTTGTGCTATTTTATAGTATGTACAATATTTTGATTAGATTTAATTTATTTAATTTCTATTGATGAGAAAATGGTTTAGGAAATGGGGATAATAGTATATGCACCTTCTATAATGTTGATAGCCCATCTATGAAATGGGTGGCCCAGATCTCTCATCCCACAAGTCACCCTTGATTGACGGTCTATGTTCAATCTCACAATAAGAGGTAAGCTAAGAAAAACCATAATAAACCATAATCTTATTCAAAGCCCATAAAAAAAGATTGTCTCTACCAAAAAATCTCTACACCTTATCTTTCTATCTCTCTCTCTTAAGAAAGTTTATCTCTCTCATGTTTGATCTCTTTCTCCCACATTGTGAAAGAACCTAAGGGTTTAGGTTATGGAGTTCTTCTCTCCTATCTCTCAAATATGGATTTATGACTAAGAGTTTTAGGGTTTAGCAAAAAGAGAATCTATCTCTCTCAAACTAGATTGCTAAGAGAATTCACCTAGAGTTTGAGTTTATGATCAAAGAGGTTCATGTTTCATTGGTGTGGCCTGGCCGAAATTTGCTTTTTCGGTTCGAGATTGAAACTAGACCGTTGATCCCGCGCTATCGGATGGTGGTGACTCGGTGTGGGGTGTAATAAGCTCGGTTGAGGTAATCTCTATCACTCTTCATTTTGTTTCTTGCAATCTTATCTCTTATTCTCAAGCATAGTGCATAGTTGTTTCAATGGCACCAAGTTGTTAAGATTTTGATTTTATTGTATGCTGATTTTATTTTGAAATTTATCTTATCATAATAAAGACCACATGTAAGTGATCTTTTGCCTAAAAAAAAAAAAAATGTATTCCCTGGTAAAAGATCACATAGGTCTTTCTTTCAATGTTTACTAGGAGAAACAAATCTCTTATTGACTGATACATTGTATGCGCCCAATATGAAGTGCAATTTAATTTCTGTCCCAAGGCTAGAAGACAAAGATTATGAAATAAGGTTTAGGTTTGGTCGGGTTACCATTGAAAAGCATTCTAGAGCTTTGGTGTACGGTACTAAAGTTGACAATTTGTACTGATTGAATATTAATGAAAGTTCATCATTTTCTAGTTATATTGATGCTTTTATGTGTATGGATGATCCATATTTATGGCACTTAAGATTAGGACATATAAATAAAGACAAAATGAATCAAATGGTTAAAAGAGGCTTGCTCTCCAATTTAGGAGAAATTGTGTTCAAAACATGCGAGTCATGTATTTTTGGTAAAAGCCTGATCTTTGCGATCGATAGTCTCACGACATTGCCCCTAATCTTAGGAGTAGGTCCATCTCTTCCCTCAAGTTTTGCAACATTCAAAGGGAAAGGTGGGGAAGGGGAGGAGAGAAGATGGGGGACAAAGAGGCCACATCATCATCATAATCTTTTTTCAATTAATTGGGGCTCCACAAATTTCAGTCTGCAATTTTGCTCAATTAAGGGCCATACCCTCAGACTGGCCATATCATATTTATAAAACGATTTTTGATTATCAGCTAAGAAGAAAAAGGCTAGAGGATTTGATATTTCTCTTTGTTTTGATTAATGGAAAGACTAGTGATGTTGGTATCTCTTTTTCTATTTTGGCTTGGCTTTAAGAGCTTTAAATTTGTTACAATGAGGCCATCTACATTTATTACAAGAAATCATAATAACTTATGGCCGTAGGATGTGAAATTGGGCAAGTGGGGCTGTGCCATTGACCTCACTAACAGTTTAATAAATATTATTTTGGAATTTGTAATGTACACCAAGGTGTAAAATTTCCATTTGATAATGACTAATAATGATAATCTTTTTGTGTCGAAGGTAAATAATTTTATAATTTATTCTAAAAAATAATCTTTAATGTTTTAGAAGCTCGCGGAATGGCCTTTGTAGGTGTTTCTAGTAGGCTATCTTGGATATATATCATATTTACTTCAACAAAGCAAAAAAATATTCACTTAAAAAAATATTACAAAGGAAAAACATAATGTAAGAAACCTAGAAACCTAGTTGCATAGGAAAGATGCTTAACCAATATAGTATAATGCTCATCTCGAACCTCTTGTAAGGGAGAACCTAAGAGCTAAGAGTGTGCCATTCTCATGAGAGTGATGGTTCCAAATATATACACACATGATTTTTATATGATTTGAAAAATGTGTAGAACATTATGGGTTGGGTCAGGTCCAGTCACGCCCAACATAGAACTGAACAACCTGGTTGGGTCTGAGATGGGCCCATACCCGACCGGACTTGACTATTGGCTCCACACTTCTATGTTGGACCCTACCTGCCAGGTTCGAAAACTAGATTTGTATTGAAAGCTAAGTAGAGTCGACCCAACCCAATTGCCACCTCTATTCGAGGCCTATATTGGGTAAAATCTAAGAGAAACATGTTTCAAAATTCATAGTTTGGTTTATAACAAGAAATTAGGGTACCTGGCATTGCAGTTTAGGGAATCAAGAAAAATATGGGAAAAATTATGCCTAAATAAGGGGTATTTGAGACTTAGTATGATATATGCTTCATAGAGGCACTTTGGGAAGAGAAAGCTTTGGGAGAAAGTTCAAGAAGAAGTTGTAGCATAATGTTCCCACAAGGTGGTATTGTGAAACTTTTTAACAAAATTCGAGTTTTTAGGCAACGTCTATTACGTACAATACAAGATGTGCATCACAACATAGTTTCCGGACCTGATTGAGTCGATGGGTATCTTTATCGGTCTAGTCCAAAGTGAAAACTAATTTTTATTAAAAACCGATTAAAATCAATGTTTATTCCATTTTAGACGGTCGAATTAGCGGGTTTTAACCTGTTCAACTATTTAATATTCTTAAACTAATTTATACATTAGTCTTTCCTTTTTCTTCTAAAATTCGATTCAACTAGTTTGGTTAGTGGTTGGGCTGATTTTGACTTAACCAAACTCCTCACGGGTTCGATGCTCAGTTCGATCCTCGTAACATTGTATTACAGCATGTGCCACATGTAAACCTAAAATAGAATTTGCATATTTGTTTAGTAATGGCAGTGGCTTTCAAATGGTCGGATCTTGGACTACTGGAATTTAGCTCCCGACAGGTTTTAGATCAACTGAACACAATTTGATAGTGTAGAATTCGTTGACATAAGTTCGAAGGTTTTTAAGGGTACCATGATAATTTAGAATCCTAAGGTGTATGAAAAAGCTTTTAAGGTCTATATAAACGTGGTAGTAGCAAGAATTCAAACCAATCAAATATCATGTCCCAAAATTTGGGGTCCTAAAAATACACGAAGGTTTTTGCATGATGAGAGGAGTGCACAATTTAGTCCCCTTGGAGAATACTATCCTAGACTTGTTAAAACCTAGAATCGGCTCGAGTTAGTCCTCTAGTAAACTAATTTGGATGGGATTTGTCTGATCCAAATTAGTCCACTCTCCAATATAAGAAAATTTTAAATACTAACAAGAAAACAATAACTAAAAATTTAAATAGGTGAAGATCTCTTGGTGCTTTGGCCTAGGTTGTCGATTCTTGTAACACAATGGCCCGATTTCTCTGGTAGATCCAAACAATTTCCATCTAATCAGGCCTATTCCTAGTTTCGAAAAGAGTTTCTACATATATGAACATCTAAAAATAATATACACGTTCTAACATATATATTCACTAAACTCTAAGTCGTTAAGATTTCTCATAAAAAATGTAAAGATTCCATATTTTAGATCCATTCAAATATTAAGAAATTTCAAATGATCTCAAGAAAAAAAAAAGGCTTATGTGGAAAGAATTTTCCTACTCAAAGTATAAAACTTCTAGTAGAAATCAAATTTTCTTCTATTTTAATACGGGGCAAATTTAAATGGCCGAGTAAACGCGGGTAATTATTTCTTTCTTCTCTTCTTGCATGATACACTACCTCTGCTTTTAAAAGACAAATGTCAAATAATGCTATTCGGTAATAAGGTGTTACATATTACGAGAAAATATGTTTTTTTTTTTTGTTATAAAGAGGTCATAATTATTCCAAATTATTAAATGTTAAACCGGATGACTAGAGATTTTTTACAAAATTCAAATAAATCTTTTTAAATATTGAGTCTAGTCAAGATCATTCTTTGGATCATCCGAGTTCAAATATGCCAAACAAGAATAAATGTGAGCGCCCTCTAAAAGTAAATAATCTTCTAACATATTTTTTCCAAAATAATAGGTCCCCTCGTCTACAATAATGGGAAGAATACTAGCCCTACGGACAGTCCAAAGTTGCCCCAATATTTTAATATGAGCCTTTTGTGAACATGTACTTGTGCAGCACAAGGGTGAGGAATGGTCGGCAAATAAGGATTCTAATGCGAGTCAAGTTAAGAAGGGAATGTTTCTACATACTTATAATTTAGAGAAAGTTGCTAAAAATTTTCAAAAATATATTTTCTAAACACTTTACCTCCACTTTAAACTTTTTTCATTTATTTTTCTCAAAAACCATCTTTTATAACTAATGCCCCTATCTCAAAAAGTTACATCCTTTTCTTACGAAAATACCCTCCCTTCACATAACAAATCATTTTCGGATCCTAATAAAATAAAACGTCGGACCACATTTATACAACGCATGCTCAGTTTATCATACTTCAGAACGTTGGACTGCCCCTACAAAATTCTGGACTACCATATCAAAACACTGGACTGCCCCTTCAAAATGTCGGACCGCCCATTCTAGCAAAAAATAATAATTTGTCGGACGGCCACTGTAAAATGTCAGACCGCCCATTCCAGCAAAAAAAAAATGCCAGACTGCTTGTTTAAAATGCCGGACCGCCCTCTCCAACGAAAATAATTTGTTAGGTAAGGAAAGGGTATTTTCATCTAAAATAAATGAACTTTTTGTATAGAGGTATTAGCTAGAAAACATCATTTTTTGGGGGGAGTTGCTAAGAAAAATTGTGTAGGGTGTAAAGTGGGTAAAAAGTCCATCATGGGGGGTTTAGCAGTTTTCCCTATAATTTATATTGTTTTCTAGATATACAATCTTTTGGTTTTTATTTAATAACAAAGTATGAGCTAAAATTAACTTTCGACATCGACATCTAATGTGGTTATTCAATTATTATTAATATGTGACAATATTGTTGACTCATTTTTAACTATCCAATCCAATCAATATGAGTTTGAATGTCTCCATTGAGATGAGATATCTGTATCTTAGGTCAATAATCCAAAAAAGTAGAGATGTTGAGGAAGGATGTCACATATAGAATTAGAGCTGGGTGCGCAAAGTGGATATGCGCAATCGAAGTTTTATATGATCGCTACATGCTAATGAAGCTGAATGGGAAGTTCTATATAACAACTATGAGACCAGCTTTGATTTTATAGAACAAAATGTTAGGCGGTCAAGAAGCAACATACATATAAGATGATTGAAGCAGAGATGAGAGTGTTGAGAATGTTGAGATAGGATTCGAAATGAAAATATTTAAGGGAACTTGGGAGTGTCTCGAATAGGTGATAAGATAAGGGAAAGTAGATTTAGATGGCTAGTCATGTTCAACGCATACGCAATACAATATTGGTTAGGAGGTACGATTTGGTTAAAGTGAAATATTTCAAAAGGCAATGAGAAGGCCTAAAAGGATATGTATAGAGGTAATAAAAAAAAATATAAAGACTTATAGTCTTAATGAGGGTATTGTTCTTGATAGAGAATAATGACGGAACATGATTTATGTAGCCAACCTCAAATATTTAGAATAAGGTATTGATGATGATGGCGATGATGATTATGTACAAGGAAACATCCAAGGTAAGCCCCTAGAGTAACATAAAACTTAAGAAATTTAATTAGTTGAAAACATTGCATTGTTGAATGTACAACGAGGATGACTTAGACGTCATTGTACAAATATAACAAGACTCACAACTATTATTGATCATTAGATGTAAAATTGGGTGAACTAGACACAATGTTCCAAACAAAATTTTTTGAATACTATAATACACTTCAATACATTAAATATCACATCCAATGACTAAGAATAATAATAACCGCCATGTACAAAAAAATTAATGATTCGCAAAAAATAGCCCTCTCACGGCATAAATTCCAAATTTCTAAAGGACGTTTAAAGTACAAGGAGCCTTTATAGTCCTTCTCTCGTTGTAGAGCTCAGCGTGCGAAGACAACATTTCGCGCGTGTGGCTTTTAGGGTTTCTCAGAGCGCTCACTATATATTACACTGAAACCCTAGCTTTCCCAGAGATTGTAGAGAGAGAAGCGAAGGGAAGCAGGAGATTGTTTTAGAGAGAGAAAGATGCCTGCTGGTCATGGTGTTCGTTCTCGCACCAGGGATCTCTTCGCAAGGCCTTTCAGGAAGAAGGGTTACATTCATCTCACTACTTATCTTCGCACTTACAAGGTTGGAGACTATGTCGATGTCAAGGTTAATGGCGCTGTTCACAAGGGAATGCCCCATAAGTTCTACCATGGACGCACTGGTAAGGTCTGGAACGTCACAAAGAGAGCTATTGGTGTTGAAGTGAACAAGCAGGTTCATTTCTCTTGTCCTTCATTTTAGGTTTTCTTTTTCTTTTTTTCCTTTTTGTTTCTGCTGTGAGTTTTTTTGCTGGTATTTGATTTGATTTGATTTTGCGATGATATGGGAATGCTTAGAAGTTAAGGACCTGTGATTTTTAGGTTTTGTTTTGTGATTGTTCTGTTTTGATTGTGCTGATAACATTTTGTGTTAGCACTGTTGTTTACTTGTTTTTCTCCAATTGTACTGGTATTTGTGCTTGGATATGGTAATTTTCACATTTATTGTTTGGAAAATGCTTGATTACTTGATTTGTTAATACTGCGTAGAAATGGACTTCTTGTTCCAGTGTAGATTAGGTTTTTGTATTATTACTGTTAACTATGTTCTGGAGTAATTTTGTTGCGCAATTGATTGGAATTAAAATGAAACTGAGAAAGTTATATAAAATTTGAATTTGAAACTGAGGACAAACTGAATAAGCAAAATTTTGGGAGATCTATATTGACCGAAATTTGGAATAAAGAACTTCAGATAAGATCTATAAATTGCAAAGCTCACCTAGGAAGAGTAAATAGAGGAGCATTGTTCCAACATTGGTGCTGAAGTTCGTGTTTGTAGAGGCGTTTGATTGGAGCCCACTGTTCAGTATCATATGCAAAATGTATTTACTGCTTGTTAAACTTCACACACTTTGGGAGATTGTATTTTTTGTGATTTTCCCCAGTTGGATCTAACTGAGGCTTTTGCCTTATTGTGCACTGAAAGCAAAGATCCATGATTACAATTAGATATCGAAGCCTGATTAGAGTTGTTCTAGTTATCATTTGTGCATTATCTGGCACTGAAATATAGTATTTGGGATTATTATTAGATATGGAAGCTTGCCAATGTTATTCTAGCTTTTGTCAAGAAAAGATACCCACTAATCTCTCTTATAATTGCAGATTGGTGATGATTAAATTTATAAGGTTTATTGGCGCTTCTATTGTCTAATTAGTTGCCTGTAGGAAATTTGGAAGGACTAGGAAAAATTAGCAACAAAGGGATTATGGAAAAGGTTTTGAATACATAATATTATGCTAGCATCTGGGTTTCAGACGACCTGGTAACTTCTCCACAGTCATCCTGATGGATGACGAGGTGCTAGCCTAGTAAATCCAAATGCTTTTGCTCCCCCAAATGCTAATGTTTATATTTGGAAATATAACAAAATGCATTTTAAATTGAGGCTGAGAAGTTTTGTTTTGCTTTTTTTTTTTTTTTTTTCCCCTCAGCCCCCCTTCCCACCAGGGGGGTTGGGGGAGGGGTGGTGTGGACTGTTGGTTGGTGGTGCATACATGGGCTTGGGTTTCTTTGAAATCCTGAAAGCTTGCGGATTAGTCCATTTTTCAGATGGACAAGAATGTTTTGGGAAATAAGTACAGTAGTTTCACACAGTATCTGCTCAGAAAGATGTTACGACTAAAAGTAGACCTTCAAAGGTATTTATCAGAAAAGAAAAAGTAGGCATTCAAAGACTGACTAGAGATGTTGTTTTGCTTTGTCAAAGCCAAATATCTGAGGTCAAGTGGATAGCTTCCAGTATAATGTTTCTTAAGTTCTTATAGAAAGTTATCAGAGCTTTCCCATTGCAGTAGCTGTTGAAGTTAAAGCACTTCATTAAGTGGGCTATTTTGCATCTAAATTGGCCAAATCTGCCGTGCTTAATAACTTCAGTTGACATTAGAACATCACTCTGTGCACCCATCTTGTGGGATGCTGTCTGTAGATTAACCTTTTGGATACCCTTTTACCATTTATACAAATTAACGTTTCTCGAAAAACATTTCTCAGAAGAGTTTCTCTTTCATCTCAACGATGTCATAGTTCGTGACGTCTTATGATATGTTTAATTTGTGAGTGGTGGTAGTTGCAAGACATGATAAACGACTGCAAAACACAGTTAGGCAGAAGATAACAGGAATGGAGGTGTAAACATTTCAAGGATACACTTGTATTTTCTATTGTCTTAATTAGTAAATTAGAATTTGACAAATTAGAAGGAATATAGAATTTTTTAGAATTATACTTTGCACACTTAGGCTTTTTTCTTTCTTTTTTTATTTTACTCCTGGCAAGCTTTTTAAGTTTTTTATAGGCATAATTATGCTTGAATATGAATATATGCACGAATGCATTCTATGTGATCTTTTTTCTGAATGTGGGATTTTATAATTCTTAATACTGTGGCTTATTGAAACTTAAACAAGATGTCATTTGATAGTAATTCACTTGCAATATGGATTCTAGTTACATCTCTTAATCTATACAGTTAACATTATAAAAAAAAAAAAAGTATTCCAGGTACAAATTGTAGACATTTACTTGAGGTGTTCATGTGGACTCGTGTCTTGAATATGGTATAATGCAATGTCACTGGCTGCTGGCTTAGGGTCTTTGAATTTTTTGTATCTTACCATGTGACCTTGTGAACATTTTTTTTTGTCACTTCAGTTTTGTCTATGCTTTTTGTTTCTTCAGTGAAGTGATCCTTATCTTAAGGAATCTTGCAGGGAATTCCCTTGAAGATACAAAAAGGCATTGAGATATTTTTAAGAGAATAACTTTGTTGAACACCTTCTATATCCCATTTTCATCCACATATGGCCCAATATCGTCCATCCTAATTGTGATCATGTTAACATCTGAAATTTCCTTGGAAAAATCTAGGAATTAGTTTAATAATATCTTGTCTGTTTCAGGATCTCATGATCTTTCACGTGCTCCTCAGTGAGATCATTTGATATATCATCTGAGGATGGAGATTTTATTAGCCTTGTTCACTAACATGTAGTTTGGATGCAAGATATGTTTTGGTCAATATACTTTTGAGTTCCAACAAAATGTAGTGTTTTGCAAGCGGTATGAAAACTGCAATTTTCAATTTCCATCTTGTTCACAAAACTGCAGTTACTTTTATTTGTCTATATCTAAATGTCATTCTGTAGTGCCATTCAAAGAAGCCAGTTTATCACAAATTTGGCATTGCCGAAACATTTTTCACTGTGGCAGCTGGAGGAGCCTTTTTTGTTAGGAAAATTCATCTGTTGTGAGTAATGAGTGCAGTGGCACTTTCTAATACTCTAGTATGATTGGGAAGTTGAAAATGACAATGTCAAGGTGACCATACCCTGCTAGTGATTCCTCTAAACCCATAGAATTTTACATTTTTAGTTACCCTTACATAATCCATTGAAGTTAAAGTAAATGTGTTGCTGGCTGAAAGGATAAACATTCCTTTCATTGAATTAATATTTACTCATATCCTCTTCTGTTACATGTCATCTCTTAGTCTTTTATCGTCAGGGAAACCGTGTTGTACTGGATTGCAGTGGCTCAAAGATGCCATGTGTTACTAGGGAGCATCAAAGGTCATCTTGAATTTTTTTTATAGACCTTTATTGTCCTGAAGTTCTATTTTTTTCCGAACACGAGCTTCTTTATTTTTCATCTCAGTTAATATTGTGTTGCATCAATTAGAGATGCTGATTCTCTGCTACCCTTTATACATTCAATGCTTCTTCTTGGTGTTTCCCAACTACGCCATGAATTTCCCTCTTGAGCCTATGCCTGTGTTATTGTGGTCCCCTTTTACCTTCTCCAGGTTTTGTGTTTTATTTATCTCGAATTACATCTTTCATTGATACTCTGAAGCCACCAACAATATCGGATAGTCACAAGTAAACACGACATTATGATTTGTGATGGAATGCTAATTTATATACTGGTTTCTCATTTTTTGCTTTCCTTAAAACTTTTTGTTTTTTCAGGTCGGAAACAGGATAATCAAGAAGCGGATCCATGTTAGAGTGGAGCATGTGCAACCTTCACGGTGCCGTGAAGAGTTCAAGCTGAGGAGAATCAAGAATGATGAGTTGAAGGCAGTAGCAAAGGAGCGTGGTGAGAAGATAAGCACAAAGAGGCAGCCCAAGGGCCCCAAGCCCGGGTTCATGGTGGAAGGGGCCACCATCGAGACTGTGACTCCCATTCCTTATGATGTGGTCAATGATCTCAAAGGTGGATATTGATAGTGCCCATTATTCAGTTTTGGCCTCTCTCCATCTCTTCTCCCCTTTTTTTGTTTTTTTCATTTTTTGTAGGCCTTTATTTTCGTAAATTCAGGACTCTCTTGTTTTACTTTTGTCACCTGATAAGATTTTGGTAGCACTGGATGCAATATCATTTTTGTTTTTGAATTTTTTTTTTCCTATGCAAAGATAATGCGAAGTAACATACGTTTCTGCAATTTTTTTGAGCTATATATTCCAAGTTATGAGCAATTTTCAATTGGGGTAATGTTGGCAATTACTTGCGAATCGTGGAAATTCACGAAGGTACATGCATTCTATGGCATTTGCCATGTCAACATGATATCTATATTATTATTATTATTTATGGCGTAGGCATGAGTAGTAAAAATGGAGGGTGATGCTACGCCTAAAGAAGATATAGGGCAAGTGTCCTTTAGGGAAGAGTTAGCTACATAGGAAAATTAAGGTGGGTACGCTTCCTCCTAAATTTTGAAAAAACGAAGGAAAATTTTTATTTAAGGTTGCACCTTTAAAATGTAGAACTAAGGATGCACCTCAAAAATCCCCGGGTAAAGGTGGTTTTAATGTTGAAAAACCTTCTGATTGACATCGAGATATATGGTTTTGAAAAATGAAAAGATTTTTGAGTCTAAAAAAAGCGCTTCTTACAACATATTATTTATACCGTCCATAAACACGAGAATGGAAAGAGAGAATTTCTCGACTATGTTATCCAAAAGAAGTTAAAAAATGGTAGGTTCTAGTCCATCAAGGAAAGGTACTTATCTATCTTATTTGATATAATTATATCCCTACGAAATCGTTGGTGAGAGAAAGGAGTGTGGAGGTAATCTAAAGTTTTTTAGATAAAGGAATTGTAGTGAAAATATATAAGTTTGTTTCAATACGATATCTATACTAAATATGATAATGGTAATTTCTACGTTACAATATCTATATTAAATATGATAATGGTTATTTTTACATTTTTGCTATGATTCTCAACTTCTAAAATCACGTATGGAGTTGTTGGTTTTAACTTCTAAATAACGAAGAAATAGTTTCCTCTATTTAACTGTCCATGAATGGGTCCAAAAAGGCTTCGACGTATCTGCTCTTCCTCAATATCTATACTATATTATTAAGCAAGATTTTAAGGTTCTTTTCTTTATCACCATGAATCGGTTTCGAGGTATTTGCTCTTCTATAATATCTATATTATATTATTAAGCAAGATTTAAGGGGTGGATACGTGTTGTGAAAATAAAAAAAGTCCCTAATTGTATAGAGGTTGTAGGACACATTCTTAACTCTAAAAGAAGAGAGAGAATAGGAAGGATCTAGGGAGGGTTCTTAATTGTATAGAGGTTGTAAGATGCATTCTTAACTCTAAGGGAAGAGAGAGAGCTCAATCTTTGAAAATAAGAAAGAGTAAGTGAGGGAGAAGAGAGAGTACATATGTTTTTGGGGAAGAAAGGGGGGGGGGGAGGCATAAATTTTATGGGCAAAAGAGAGGAAGAAAGGGAGGAGAGTCATAAATTTTAGGGGGAAAAGAGAGAGAGAGTAGTCTCCTAACATACTATATTATATATATATCTAAATATACATATCTCTAAAATATAGAAGAGTGAGAGAGGGGAAGAGAGAGAGAAAAGAGCATGAAAATGCTCATCTCAATATTGTTTCTATATCTTAATTTGAGAGAGAGATCAACATTGTTTTCTTATTTTAATAAGAGATTTCCATATCCATCTTTATGTTGATTAGAAAGATAGTTAAGCAAGAGTTAAGGGTCGAACACATGTCTACATATCTTGATTAGAGAGATAGTTAAGCAATAGTTAAGAGTTGGACACATGTCGCGAAAATAAGATGGGCCTTAATTTTATAGAGATAGTAGGACAAATGAAGGGCCTTAATTTCATAGAGATAGTAGGACAAATTCTTAACTTTAGAGAGAGAGAGCAATCTCTTAACTTGTCATATTATATCCTTATCTAAACATAGCAGATCTTTTTATATTGCATATTTTATATCTTTTCAACTAATTTTAGGGAGAGAGAGAACATTTTAAGGAAAGAGAGAGATCAATCTATATCTTAAAATCTATACTTACTATTTTCTTACCTAAAATATCTCTCCATGCTAAGAGAGAGATTCTATATCCTATTTGGAGATAGAGATAGATAGAATATAAGAATGAAATTAAAGAGGTTGTAGGATACATTCCTAATTTAAGGGAAGAGAGAGAATATGAATGGTCCATGTATAGAGGTTGTAAGATGCAGTCCTAATTCTAAAGGAAGAGAGAGAGCTCAATATTCTAAAATAAAAAAAATAAAAAAGAGTGAGAGAGGGAAGAGAGAGAGTATGTATATTTTAAGGGAAGAAATGAGAGATAGAGAGGGACATAGTGGTATAAATTTTAGGGAGAAAAAAAAAGTGAGAGAGGGGAAGAGAGAGAGAGAAAGACTTCAAAAATAGGGAAGAGTAAGAGAGGGGAAGGGAAGAGTGAGAGAGGGGAAGAGAGGGAGAGAAAGGGCATGAAAATGTTTATCTCAATATTGTTTCAATATCTTGTTTGCGTATTTTAATAAGAGATTTACATATCAATACTTATCTCAACATTGTTTACATATCTTGATTAGAAAGAGACAATTAAGCAAGAGTTAATGGGTAGATACATGTTGCAAAAATAAGAAGGGTGTGGCCAGTGTTATAGAAATTGTTGGATAGATCCTTAATTTTCGGGAAAAGAAAGTAATCTCCTAACTTACCATATTATATCCTTATCTAATAATAACATACTTTTTTATATTTCATATTTTTTATCATTTCAACTAATTTCATAGAGAGAGTATGTATGAGAGAGACAGAAATACTATATTTTATGGAGAGAGAGAGAGCCATCTATATCTCATCTATATCTTAAAATATATATTTAGTATTTCCTCACCTCTCTCATGCTAAGCGAGAGAATCTATATCCTAATTAGAGAGAAATAGTATTTTCTATCATTTCAACTAATTTCATAGAGAGAAATAGATAGAATAACAGGAATATGATAAATTACAAGGAGATTATGAAGAAATTAAAGATAATATGAGATTATTCCATATTTTAGAAAGAGAGAAAGAGCAATCTGTATCTCACCTATATCTTAAAATCGATACTTACTATTTTTTCACCTATAAAATTTTATAATTAGAAATGAAAATAGATTCTCAAGCGATCCTAAAAATTTTAAATGTCAAAATATGGTTATTCAGAGCCTCAGCTTTATATAAACTTTTTTTTATTTTAATAATTACAATTTTTATAAAATATTTTAATTAAATTAATGAAGGATGATATTGTCCTATTAACGACATTAGCTATTTTGGAAAAATAAAAGTGATGATTCATTAGCATTTATTACACATGGTTTTCCTGCTTCCAAGATGACATATGTGATTGTGATAATTATCTAATGAGTTAACCTTATAATAGCTTGGCAATTATAATGAATAGTAATATAGGTAGAATGAGAGCCGCCAAATCTTCATCATGTGGTTCAGAAAGATATCACTACATGAATTTTAATATTTTTTCTAGAAATCGGATCATAATGATATTTTAGATATGTGTACTAAAAAATAAGATGCACAATTAAAAAAGTATAAAAAATATTTTTTAAAATATAAAATGACCGAAATACCTCTTAAAAATGATGAGGATAATTTAGTCATTTTAAATTATTGAAAATAACTTCTTTTTACATTTTTATATTGTGCACAATAGCGTTAGGTATATACACCTAAAATTTAATCTTAATCAGTTTTATACAAAAAACTTAAAATTAAAATAGTGATATGTATTTTGTACCACTCGATGAAGATCTGACGGCTAGGATTCTACCTATATTACTATTCTTTACAGCTCTCATAGATTTTTCTTTATTTAATAAGTTCCTCTATGTACGTCGATCCATCGGAAAAATCCTACTTTATACTACTTTATCTATCCAAAATTTAAAGGAAATAGTTTATATAAAGATGCAACCTTATAATGTAGAACTACAGATGTGCCACAAAAATCCATTGGAAAAGGTAGTTTTAATGTTGAAAAACCCTTTGATTGATCATCTCGACATCGAGATGTATGATCATGAAAAATAAAAAGATTTTAAATCTCAAAAATAGTGCATTTTACAACATATTATCTACACCATCCATTTTCAAGATTTTTGTATGTTTATAGATTTGTTTGATTTTAACCATTTTTTAAATTTAAATTTTTATAATTAGATATAAAAATAGATTTTTAAATAATCCTAAAAACATTTTACATCAAAATTATATAGAGGTATGCATCCATATGCCAACTGCACCCAAATTTAAATGCCAACTGCACCCAAATTTAAAATATAAAAGTATGCATCCGTATGCCAACTGCACCCAAATTTAAAATATAGAGGTAGTTGCAACCTCATTGACTTAAATAGCTCTGGTTTGTGCATATCTAAAATCCATATGATCCGTGCACACCTCTCTTTCTCTCTCTAAAATACCTCCATCCGTGCACACCTCTTTCTGTCCTCTCTCTACGTTCCCCATATATATCCTCTCCCAATTAGAACGGATATTAGGGAGTGGTAGAGAGAGAATCTCTACGTTCCCATATATATCCTCTCCCAATTTGAAAGGATATTAGGGAGTGGTAGAGAGAGAAAACAATGTAAAAAACGTTTTCTCTCTCTAACCACAATTCAACTGTGAGATGAACCGACTTTCTATTTTATCAGGATTCCTGGCTCTCTCATGATTTCGATCTATAAATACCTTATTGAGGAGTTCATTGTGAAAACCATATTCCTCATTCACCATTACTGTTCTATACTAACTAAGGATTAATTCCTCATTCTTCTCTCTCCTTCCAAGCTTTTACAATCCTCACTCCAGGGATCCTTTCTCTCCAGGGTTTTAGGTTACTGCTTCTGAATTACCCAGGAAGAAAGAAGCAACTTTCCTACTGGTATGTTGAACTTAGCCTTTCTCTTTTTTTCTTTAAATTAATATTACTCAATCTTATACTTTTCCAGATTTTTATGCGCTTTTCTCATGCTTTTTTTTGTTATGCTTCCCTGTGTCTTATTGAAACAAAACCAATGAATATTGTAACGAGAAATATAAAGGAATTATTGAATTAACATATTTTGCTGTAAATTAAGTTCTTCGAGTTTTTTCAAGTTTTAAAGTAAAGCCAATATTGCATTCTCTAAATAGATCTAAAAGGATTAATTTGAAATAAATTGCTGTCAATTATTAACTCAATGTTGTTGCTTTTTTTCTATTTTGAATTTTCTTATAAAATCGGCTTAAAAGTATTTTATTTTTTATTGAATTTTTATGCTTCTAAATGTTATGCATGTAATAGCTTTTATAATATAAAGATTAAAGTATTTATTAAATACAAAGCCTTAAAAATTTTTCTTCACCCTTAACAAATAAATAATTAAGGTGGATGCTAGTTATATTTTTTTTAGACAATAAATTTTTTTATTAATCAGAAATGTAAAACAATAAAATTGCAATGTAATAGGAGAAACAAATAAAAGATCGACTTGAACTGCAGCTTAGCCATCAAATCTGCCTTGACATTGGGAATGGGGTAGTTTAATAGCATCAAAGGATTTGGGTAGTCTAATGGAACTTCTATTAAACAAGTATTATAATGAAAGTCCTATTCCAAAACCAATTAGAACTATATCGATTTCAATCTTAATATAAATAATATATATCAACTGAAACTTCTATTAAACAAGATATTCCAAAACCAATTAGAACTATATCGATTTCACTCTTAATATAAACAGTTTATATCAATCTTCTCTTTGGTTATTATATTTGTTTGATTCAGATATCTTATATTTGCATCCATATTCCTTCTCCAAGCTTCTCTATGGACCCCCTCAAGAATCTGTCTCCCCTGTTTATAAAAGGCCAGCTAATCTAACTACTCACCAGCTGTCTCTAGTTGATCTTCTCATTGTACGTTATCTTAGTTATTTACTTAATCTTTTGCTCGACTTAATTAATATTTTGCTCGTGGGCCATTCATGCATATTTGCATGCAGGAATTAACTGTGAATTTTCTTATGCTTGTTTTTTTTTTCTGATCCCATTATTTCGTCTGTCTTCTCCATAATTTTCTTTATTGAACCTATATTATAATTGTGCTATGAAAGTTAATTAGGGTTAAATGAGGTTTCTTAATGTACTACCATGTTTATGCGGGCATGCAGGAATAGATTATATTCTTGGATGAAAATCTTCTTTTTCTGAATCTCCATTATTCTGTCTCTACTACTTATAACCCCTTGTGGAATAAAGAGTCAAGGCTTAAGACTTATACAGAAGTCTTCTCCATGGTTGTCTCAGTAAAATTTATATTGTGATTTGAAAATCAAGGCTTAAGAATTTACATAAGTCTTCTCCATGAAAATAATGGAAAATTAGAGAAAATCATGGAGACCTAATTTATAGGGACTCTAAGCGTTTATATTCAAAAAAATTATCACTTGAAGTATTGGTAAATAATGAAAACCACAACAGAAATTTCCATAAAACCAAAGAATGCCAAGTTCTCTACTTTATTGAAAATTCCGAAATAATTCAGTTGAAAATATTTCAGAATATATCTTTTTCTTATGTGCCCAAGGAATTCTAATCTATAAGAATTCTATTTAATTATCTAAATATTTATCCAAAAATAATAGACATAAAAACCCTTATCTTATCCAATCCAAAAAAAATAAACACAAGGACCCATAAAATTAGAGAATTATCACATTGAAGTGACCCCATCTTATAGTAAAGAGTAACCATATAATTAGAGAATTATCACATTGAAGCGACCCCAACTTATAGTAAAGAGTAAAGACTAAAGAGTAAAGACTAAAGACTAAAGACTAATGAGTAAAGAATAAAGAATAAAGACTAAAAACTAAAAACTAAAAAAAAAAAGGCAAAACAATTCATAAAATTAGTAATTTAATACATTAAAGAGACATTATCGTATATATTAGAAAAAGAGTAGGAATCCATTCTCTTTAGGAATTCAAGAAGGAAAAAAAAAAACCCATAAAACTACTTTTACAAGGGCTCTTGTTTACAATGCAAATTGGAGATATCTTTAGAGGAAGATCACTTAGATCCGTACCACAAATTGATTTTAAAAGTGATAAAGAGTGGCAAACATCAAATTATGATATGAAGCAAGATCTCTTTAAAAACGAATAGATATGCTATCAGATTAGTGACAAAGCCAACATTGATCTAAAAAACACAAAAGATTGAATAAAAAATAAAAATAAAATAATAAATCTGATAAAATAAATGAAAAATAACAGAAAAAGAGTTGATGAGGAAAGTACCTGGCCGGGCCAATTGGCCCGAGGCACCCGAGGCCTCGCCCGTGTCAAAACCTTGGCTGTGTACGTATGTCCTCTGTTATTCTCTCTTCAAACTTGACTAAACCTTGACTTAGTTGAATTAGAGTTTTGCTTATCTAGGCTAAAAGTTAGTTTCAAGGGGGGGGAGGGGCTAAGGCTTAAGGTTGCTTCTCTAGATCTAGATTTTCTCACGGTTTTCTTCCTGGGCTCCCTCTATCTCTCAGATTTCCTAGCCTACAGGTTAACATAGTTTAATCCTAAATGGGTCACAAAATGTGTTTATATAAAGGCTCAAATCATACCATAATGGATACATATCAATTCCAAACATTTTTGCTAGCCAAATTTCCATTTTTGGGGTCTAAGGGAGCCCAAATCTGACCAAAATTAGCAGTTTAGTAGTTTCAGATTTTGGGGTGATTCATATGTTTTTGTGATATTGCCTACCAAAAAAGCCGGCTTGCTCTTTTTCTTTGATTTATTACTAAAGTGGTCCTGCATGATTCTAGGTCAAAGGATAGGGATCACAGACTATGGTGGTCTATGGTTCGGGGGTTCACTAAGATAATGTAGTCCTAAGGGTTCAAGAATATCATAGAATGTGTCAATTTTAAAAATAGGGTGTCTACAGATGTCCCTCTTTGGTACTCCCAGTACTTCGATAGCTGAGTATTAAAGAAGTAGACATTGCGGACATTTTAATTTATCTGATGTCACGTGATTAGAAGGTATACCACCTTTCCCTCCAAGACAATGCGCTCCCTGTTCATCCACCTAGGGCATTTTCATCTTAGGGATTTCGGCGTGAGATGTTCTGGTGATTTATGCAAGCTTGGAACTTAAGTTGCATTTTCTGGCAATGTCATTTAACTTAAGAGGTTTTCACTTTTAAAATTTTGAACCTGGCATTTTCTTTGATTTTTTTAGGGTTTTCTAATGCCTTCTATAGGTTTTACTTGTTTAGAAAAGTGTTTGCCTCTTCAATTCTGAAGAGAGAGCTGTGGCGACAATGCCATAATCACCATCTATGGGTGTCCAAACTCTTTCATTTTAAAAGACATTTTTAGAAATTTTGAAAATAGGGAGAGATTTGAAATAGAACCCAGAACTTAAACAAGTCATGATTTTAACAAAGAAATTAAAATTTTTGAAAATACAAGACATATTGTGAATCATTCTAAAAAGAGAAATAAATTTTGAAAAACAAATTTTTTGTTAGCAGTTTTAGCTCCTACAACCATAGAGCCCTCTAAACAGTTTAACGTCAAGCAGCAATGGACAGATACACCTGACCCTTTTACATCATACAGGGCTAAACGGATACACCGACCTTTTATGTCATACGGGGCTAGACATTTTCTAAATACATGCGACCTTTAACGTCATACAGGGTTAGCCGTTTTCCTGTCTCGGCTCTTTTACGTCGCACGAGTTTGACGTTTTCTGAAATGTGATTTTGATCGGCAGTATAAACTCCTGCCACTAGGGAGTATCTGAAATTTTTTGAAAATTAATTAAATGTTTGAAAGCAATCTTTTTCTTTTCTTTTTGGTATTATAGCCTTTGCCCCTATTTTGGGGAATTATTTGCACACACTTGTCTAACTGAATTTTGAGAAACTCAATCCTCCTATTTATAGGGTTTCTGTCCAAAACTTCCAGTTAATGGACCATCATACATACACACAAGGATAAGTTTGCCAACTATAGAGTGTCTAGCTAGTTTCAAGCCTTCATAACAAGCATAGGAAGTTGGCTTCGAGAGCGAGGCCAAATCGACTAACAGTTTAACCTCTTGTAGTGATGGAGTCTTGATTCTAGAAAAGGAATTTTGAAAATGATTTTTTTATGAGAAAATGAAAGATTACTTTTGAAAACATTTTCGAAAGAGAGATGGGCCTTTAAGTTTTTGCCACTTGTAACCCCTTTGGTAGTTATTTTCTTTATTTCATTTTTATTCACTTATTTAAAGAAGATGAAATGGATTTCCTTGTGAGATCTTGAGGGCCCAAGAGTCTTGATGTTTGACTTGGCCTTTGAAGCTCACATCTTGTGTTTCACAAAACTAAGAGAAGTTCTTTGGGTTCTTGCTGGGCTTCCTTCTTGGAGAGGTTTCGATGTTCTTCCCAAGGTTTGTCGAAGTTTCTTGGGTCTCTAATTCATGTTACCTTCCCATATCTTCCGAGGTTGGTTGTGTTGGGATTAGGAGGAGTCTCCATCCTTAGGGACTGACTGCTTATGCAATAATGTTGTAACTTGCAAGTACCTGTTTGTACTTGAGGTTTTTGATCAAAATCTCCTTTTTGGATGTTTTATTTTTTTTAACCCGTGGTACCCTTTTCGAGTTTTCACCACCTTTTTTTTTTTTTTTTGAGCCCATTACGGGTAGTATTTCTTGAGATATACCCCATTAATGGGGTCGCTGAGTTCATACCCCTCCTGATTTTTTATTTTGTAGGAATTGTCTAGATGCACTTGGGTTACCACAAATGACCTATCCCAGTTAGGTTTGAATTTGCCTAATGCGTGTGGATTAATAGGAGCATGAAAAATCTCTTTGAGTACCATGTCTCATTTTCTGAATTGTCGGGGAACAACTTTTCTTTGGTATACCCTTCCGATTCTATGATGGTAAGCTACGATGTTATGTGTTGCTCGTAGTCATAATTTGAGTACCATGTCTCATTTTCTGAATTATCAAGAAACAACTTTTATTTGGTATACCTACTTTTCTTTGGTATACCCTTCTGATTCTACGATGGTAAGCTATGATGTTATGTGTTGCTCGTAGTTGTCTTCATCCAAAGCATCGAGGGCAACGACTTGTGCTTTGATCTTTTCTTACTCATCTAAATTATTATGAATGAACACTCGGAGAGATGGTATCTCAACTTCAATGGGTAGCACATCTTCTATACCGTACACTAATGTGTATGGAGTCATGCTAATAGGAGTCTTCTCATTTGTTTGATAGGCCCATAACGTGTCATTTAACTTTTTGTGTCAATCTTTACCACCTTCTATAATTCTGTCCAAGGGTTTAAAAAACGAATTAGTGCCCCAAATCGGGCACCCAAAAAACCCATCCGGATCGGTGATTCGGATCGGGAATCAATCGGATTAAGCCTTAAAGAAAATCCAAAAAAATTATTAAAATTCATTATAAATGTTATTTTTTAGAAATCCAATAAGAAATAGGGGTACTACATTATTAACTTTCATTTTTTTCATCAATATGCGAATATTGAGATGTTCTTTCCTGTATGAACTTATGTTAACCATTAAACTTACATCACACAAAAGAAAAATCATAGAATTATCATGGATGAAGTATACAATCATACATGGACTATAATAAAGAATAGATTAAATCGATGAAAAAATGACCATAAAATCTCGAATTGATGGAAAACCCTAATCCACTAAAAAAAACCCAAATTATTACAACCTAACTAACTATAATCCAAAATTATTGCAATCCAACTGACTATTATATTATATACTTAAAGGGTGTAGTTTGTATAGAGCCTAGGCTCTAAATAATCAAATTAGAGCCTACCTTCAAATAATATCTAGAAATATGGTTTTAATATTGAAAATCTTTGTGATACCCTTAAGATATGTTTTTATATTTATTTATAAAGTTTAAAGCTTCAAAAATAGTGTAGATTGACAAATCTATGAAAACTTGAAAATCTAAAAAATTGACGGTCCAAAATTGTATTATAAAATACACTATTTCCAAAACTTGAAATCCATTTTTTTCTCATGTCCATGCATCTTGATGTCGAGATGGTCAATTTGAAGATATTTGGGCATCAAAACAAACTCTTCTACTGAAATTTTTGGGGGAGGCTCAAATTTGATGGTTTAGAGCCTCGTTTCTATATAAACTTTTCCCATACTTAAATTGAAATTGTTGGTTTACATTTTATAATTATTTTACTATACAAATAATAGCAAATCCAAAATATTTTATAATATATTATTGACAACTGTAAGAAAAAATAGTACATTACATAATTTATAATGCCTATAAATTAATAAATAAAATAAAAGGTTTGCTCATCAATATAGAAATTATTAGAGTGTGCGCCAATTTTTGAAATAACACTTTAATTTTTCAAAAATCTAATTTTTTAGATTTCTAGAATAAATTTAGTGCAAAAAATTGTTAGTAGAGAGAGATTTCAAATGGGCTCATTGTATGAACCCTATCTTTAAATTATATTCTTAAATTTATGTTAAATACCACCATGTTATAAAAGTAAAAAATATAATTAGACTATTTATTTCTAGGTAAAAAAAATCTAACGATAGGCATAGATGAGAGAGAGAAAAAGAGCTAACATGCTCCATCCCTATATTGTATACCTTTACATATCCAATTTAAGTTTATAATAATCGCAACTTAAATGCATGCCTGAAAAACATGATACTTGTTGTATTACCTTTTATTTATTTATTGACAAGAACTACTTGTTGTATTACTTTTTATTTTTTTTTTACAAGAAAAATATGATACTTGTTGTAGTACCTTTTTATTTTTTATTTTGACTAGAAATACTTGTTGTATTACTTTTTTTTTTTTTTACAAGAAAAATATGATATTTGTTGTATTACCTTTTATTTTATTTTTAACAAAAAATACTTGTTGTATTACTTTTTTATTTTTTTGATGAAAAAATAAGAAAATAATTTTATTTTTGACGAAAAATACTTTTATTACTTTTCATTTTTTTCTTGACAAGAAATACTTATTGTATTACCTTTTTTTTTTCTTACAAGAAAAATATGATACTTGTTTTTTACAATAAAAATATGATACTTTTTGTATTACCTTTTATTTTATTTTTAACAAAAAATACTTGTTGTATTACTTTTTTATTTATTTAATGAGAAAATAAGAAAATAATTTTATTTTTGACAAAAAATACTTGTATTACTTTTTTATGGTATTAGTTTTTTATTTTTATTTTTGACAAAAAAAATATGAAAATAACAAAAAACTAAAGATGGTGCCTCCAAGGAGGTTCGAACTAGGGGACCTTCAAGTGGGTAAGAAGACATGATAACCAAATATACCACGTACTGGTGGTTGTAATGTATGCGTGAATAAATGATTATATTAAAAGGCAAAAGTATATTAAGGATTTGTCCCACATCGAAGAGATGTCGGAAGAAACTCCTCTATAAAAGAAGAAAACCAACCTCCCTCCAATGCATTATCAATGCGTGGCCACGTGTAGAGGGGTTGGGCGATGCGACCTTGATTGCATTAGGGCGATTTATGATATTATTTTAACATGTGAGGGAAGATTCTAATGTGTGAAGGAATATTCCGATCTATGACATCAGCTTACGCCGAGTGATGTGTCATACACCCGAATCACTATACAGAATCGCTAGTTTTTTTTTATAAACGGGAGATTCAACGTCTTACACAAGAATTGACACGGGGTGACCGATTCCCGTGTCGACTTGTGCTAGTCCGTTGTGATTCACAGATTTTTAAAACACTGATTCTATCAATAATTTTGAGTAGTCATTTGTTTGTGGCCTTTGCTTGTCCATTTTCTTAAGGGTAGTAAGATGTGGAGAATTTCTGCCTTATCCCAAACCTTTTGCACACCTTAGTGACTCTTTCATTTTTGAAATTGGTTCCATTGTCCGTAATGGTTGATTGTAGAATGCCAAATCTGAATATAAGGTTATTTTTTATCAACCGGGCAACATGTTGACCTTCAATTTTGATAAATGATGTGGCCTCTACCCATCATGTGAAGTATTATGTAGCCGTTAATATGTAATGGTGGCCATTCAAGGCTTTTGGTTAAATCATTCTAATACTGTAAAGACCCCACATGGCAAATGGTTATATGGACGGTGTTGAGTTAAGTGGTACAGACGGTGCATGAATGAGGTCTCCATAAAGCTAATACTTGAGACACCTCTTAACGAATTTCCAACCGTCTTTGGCCATGGTGGTCCAATAATAACCTTGGCGCTTGATTTTCTGAGCTAAGGTAGCTGCTCAAGAATGACCTCCTTCATTGTTTAATTTTGTTAATACTTGATCGATTTTTGGTTGATCGAGGCACCGCAAGATGACACCATCAAAGGATTTCTTGAATATAAGGTTGTCTCTCATTAGAAAACCCATAGAAAACCTTCAGAGGGCTTCTTTATCTTTTTTAGTGGCTCTGTCAGGGTATGACTCATCTTTCAATTTATTAGAAAACCCATAGAAAACCTTCAGAGGGGTTCCTTATCCTTTTTTGGTGGCTCTATCAGGGTATGACTCATCTTTCAACAGGGACAACACATCGTGGAACTATTGCCTGGACTAGTGCATCTAAGGCCACAAAAGATACTTCCTCATCTTTCTCGTTTTCTTGTTCTATTTCTTTTTCAATCCTTGGTGGAGAAGGGTAATGTTTGTGTCTCATATAATAGCATGGTGACTTCTAAAGGGATTTTTACTAAAACAGTGGTCATGCTGGATCACAGGATAGAGATCACGAACTATGATAATCTATGATTCAAGGGTTCACTGAATAGTGTGGTCCTAAGGGTTCAAGAATATCACATAATTTGTTAGTTTTAAAAATGGGGTCTCTACAACTCTATTATTAAGTTAATAGAGAATGTATTTTCTTTAAGAAAAATGAGAGAGAGGAAAAAGGGTGCATTGCACTATATCTATATATAACCTCCAAGCCTGAGCGTCTATATAGAACCTCCAAGCCATAGCAATTTTAATTATGCAATTTTAATAAAGAAAAAGTTTATATAAGGTTACAACTTAAAATGTAGAATTACGGACGTATATCAAAAATCCATCGGTAAGGATTATTTTAATATTGAAAACCCTCTAATTGAGCATCTCGATATCAAGACGTAGGATTATGAAAAAGAAAAGAATTTTGAGTCCCATAAATGGTGCATCTTACAACACATTATCTAGACCTTCCATTTTCAAGGTTTTCATATGTTTATAAATCTACTTGATTTTAATTATTTTTGGAGTTTAAAATTTTATAATTAGATTTACAATAGATTTTGAGATAATCTTAAGAATATTTTACATCATCAAAATTATATATTATGACAAATAATTTTGATAAAAATTGAAGGTGCGCCTTAAATGAATTGGTTTGGTTTCTTTTCTAAAAGAAGTCGTTTCTGCAGAATTCTCCCCCTACTAACCGGTTAAAGAAAACTATCGTTTCTGCATAATTCTTCCCCTACTAACTGGTTAAAGAAAACTAACAGGTTCAAGAAAAGGAGGTTAGAAGATAGAGAGGTTTAGTCTTGATGGCGTATAAGATGGTTTTAGCGGTGTTGGCCATATTTTTGTGCATGGCCTCTGCTATGATAGTTGAGAAGCAAGGATTTCCTCATTCGGTAAGGAATGAGGTAGAGGCGAGGATGAAATACGAGCTCTGGCTAAGGAGATGCACAAGGGCCTACAATAGTTTGGAGGAGAAAGATAAGAGGTTTGAGATATTCAAAGACAACTGGGCTTATGTCGACCAGCACAATGAGAAGAGTGGCATGACATTCAAGCTCGGGTTGAATCAGTTTGCGGATCTAACAAATGAGGAGTACCGGGCGAGGCACCTGGGCACGCGTGTAATGAACTACACTACGGTTCACGGGGCTCCAGCTGTTTCGTATGTGGTGGGTGTTGTGGAAAAGCTGCCAAAGAGAGTGGACTGGAGGGAGAAGGGGGCTGTCGCTCCTGTCAAGGACCAAGGAAACTGCGGGAGCTGCTGGGCTTTCTCGACTGTTGCTGCAGTTGAAGGGATAAATCAAATTGTGACTGATGATTTGATTTCCCTTTCGGAGCAGGAGCTCGTGGATTGCGACACTTCTTACAATAATGGATGCAATGGGGGCCTCATGGATTATGCTTTTGAGTTCATCATCAACAATGGCGGAATTCACACTGAAGAAGACTATCCATACAAGGCTAGAGAAGGCATGTGTGACCGAACCAGGAAAAACATGCATGTCGTGACCATCGATGGCTATGAGGATGTTCCTGTGAACGACGAGAAGGCTCTGCAAAAGGCTGTGGCGCACCAACCTGTAAGTGTTGCCATTGATGCAGGGAGCAGGGAGTTCCAGCTCTACCACTCCGGTGTCTTCACTGGAAGGTGTGGCACCCAGCTCAACCATGGTGTCACGGTGGTGGGATATGGAAAGGAGGATGGGGTGGACTACTGGATAGTGAAGAACTCATGGGGGGACAAGTGGGGTGAGTCGGGATTCATGAAACTAGAAAGGAATGTGGAAAACTCAACCGGAAAGTGTGGGATTGCCATGGAGGCATCATACCCGGTAAAGACAAGCAAGAACCCTGCCAACCCCGATAGGTCTCTTGTGAAACCATACTTGACCCATGGTGGCTCTTATGAGGGGAAGAGCGATTGAGTTTCAATTACAATAACATCTTGTAATTCTCTCTTTTTTGTTAACGTCAATTGCTAACCATTCAAGCCCAAGCCAGACTCACAAGGGTGGGAAGCCTTAGCAATCTTGGAGATGTTAGTATATAGCATTGCTAGGACACCTGTTTTGGTTTTCTTTTCTTTTATATGCTTTTGCTTTTGTCTTGGACTTGGAACTTTGATGCCCATGATAGTCATGATGTAAATGTCTATTGGGTTAAAAGTGCTTTTATGAATACCATGTTATTTTCCTTTTATACAAAGAGAGTCATGAGAATAATCTTAAACCTGTTATTCACTAATATAAGGATGAAGTTTCTATTTGGGTTAGGCTTTATGAAAACAAAATAAAACCTTACTTCAAATCATTGTCCGGAGAATACTTTTGGTATCAAAAATCCTCATGATGACTCTAAAAACAATTTCTAAGATAAATATCTATTGAGTTAAAAGTGCTTTTATGAATAGTATGTTATTTTCCTTTCATACAAAGAGAGTCAATAGAATAGTCTTAAACCTGTTATTCGATAAAACAACAGGAATAGTGCTTATTGGGCAGAGAGAATAATAGAAGGATAAAGTTTCTATAAGGCCTAAGTTTTATGAAGACAAAATATAGCCTCACTTCAAATCCTCGTCTGGAAAGTACTTTTGGTATCGGAAATCCTCATGATGGCTCTAAAAACAATTTCCAACACAGAAAATAAAATTTGATATTAAAAAAATGTTATAGATCTTAAAGAACCGTGAATACTTATTTTTAGGGTGAAATGTATAGTCTAGATAATTTGTTACAATATACACTTTTTTAGAGCTTGAAATCTTAATTTTTTTTCACAACCATAATGTTCAAGCCTAGATGATCAATAGACAGGACTTTCAATACTTGAATTGCAATTTTCTGATGAGTTTTGAGGCATGACTTACTTATTTTGATAAGGTTGCAGCCCTATCAAACTATATCTATAATATAATTGGTGAAGTTTGCATAAAGTTGCAACCTTAAACTATCAAAACCAGGCGTACTTCCAAAGTTTGCCATAAGATACAACTTTGATATCTAAAATTTTTAGGAGGGCTCGTGAATCTATTTTCATCTCTAACTATAAAATTTTAAATTTTAAAAATAGTTCAAATCAAGCATATTTATAAACACATAGAAATCTTGAAAATAGACGGTCTGAATAATGTGTTATAAGCTATGTATTTTTAAGACTTAATTTTATTTATTTATCATATCGATATATCCCAATGTCGAGATGATCAATTAGATGATTTTCCAATATCAAACTAGCGTTTTCAGATGATTTTTTAAGTATACCTTAATTCTACAATTTAAGGTTTTAACCTTATATAACTTTTTCCTAATATAAAGTTCTTCAATCAAACAAAATTAAGGTTTCTAATCGCAAGATGATAACACAAAGAGGTACATTATTATGACTGAAAATTACACATATCCAATTACTTGTAACCAGCGTTTCAAAAATTGTTGATTCGGATTGAAATCGTTCAATATAGATCGGATATTATCCAAAGCGATCCGGATCCAATAATATATCGAGATCCGAAATTTTTATATTATTTTAATAACAAATTTATTTTATAATATAAATTTCTTACACCATACGTATTTGCTGCAGCCACCATTTACATTATTTTATTTAAAACTTCTTACACATATGTGCTGCAGCCACCATTTAAATTATTTTATTTAAAACTTCTTATACATATGTGCACCATACGTATCTGCTGTAGCCACCATTTGCAATATTTTATTTAAAACTTCTTACACATTCCTGCCGCTAATATAAGTGCCTATTATTTTATTTAAAACTTCTTACACATACGTGAGCCACCTTAAACAATCCATTTAAAGCGCACCTCCAAATTTTATTGTAGCGTATAATTTTGATGTAAAAATATTATTAAGATTATCTCAAAATCTATTTTCATATCTAATTATAAAATTTTAAACTCCAAAAATGATTAAAATCAAGTAGATCTATGAACATATGAAAATCTTGAAAATGGATGGTCTATATAAAACTCTAAAAATGATTAAAATCAAGTAGATCTATAAACATATGAAAATCTTGAAAATGGACGGTCTATATAATATGTTGTAAGATGCATCACTTTTGGGACCCAAAATCCTTTCTTTTTTCATAGTCATACATCTCGACATTGAGACGATCAATTAGAGGGCTTTTCAATGCCAAAACAACCTTTTCTGATAGATTTTTGAGGTGCATATGTAGTTCTACATTTTAAGGTTGCAACCTTATAAAAACTTTTTCCTTTTTAGGTATAAAGGTTTAGTTGGACTAATACAACTAATTTCTTTTAGAAATTAAAAGAACACTATTTTTAAATATCCATAATGATTTTTTTAAAATATTTTGAGACAAAATTTGCTTATTTCGCCGATTCTCCTAATTTATTGTTAACGTTTTAGATTTTTAAATTAGATGATATTATAAGATAAATTTCAAATTTACTTTTATTTGTATAGTAAAATAATAATAAAATAATAAAATACATACAAATAATTCTAATTTTAATGTATAATATTGTCTTTAGTTAGATTTTAATAAATATTTGATCAGAATCTTCATACAGGGAACGAAAATCTCAATATTCACATATTGATGAAAAAAATAAAAGTTAATAATACAGTACCCCCATTTTTTATTGGATTATTAAAAAACAATATTTATAATGAATTTTAATAAAATTTTGGGATTTTTTTGAAGGTTTAATCGGATCGATTCGGCTGACTCCTAATCCGAATCGTCAATTCACCGATCTAGATGGGTTTTTGGGGTGCCCGATCCGGGGCACCGATCTGTTGTTTAAACCACTGCTTGTAATAGATTAATTAAATATTCAATGATCAAAGAGATCTATTAATGAAAATTTTGATTCATCATGAGTCGTCCCTGCAATAATATGTAGTTATATTTAGAAAGAAAAAGTAATACAAATTTTTTATTTGTTACAATTTTTTTCTCTAAAAAATATGTGCAAAAAATTCGTATAGAACAACAATGATTTTGAGTTCATACCATTGTCATTGTCAATATTACATGAGGATCTCTTTGAGCGGAAAAGATTATTGTCATTGGTGAATTGGTTTGATGATGAAGGAATGTTATTTGTCATTGGTGTAGAAACGCCTTGTGAAATATTAGTTTCTGAATTTTCGGATTGCTCATATTGTTTATGTTGATAAGCCTTTTCCATTACTATCAGATGAGCACGAGAACATGAATCTCTACGTTCATATTTTGTTCAAAGAACTCTTACAAATTGAGTAGTTTCTAAGGTTACGAAACAAAAATAAGAATAAAACCAAAAAATATAATGAAACTATGAAAACTAAACCCATCCATATAGCATGACAGGGAATTATTACCTCAAACAAGCTCAAAATCAGGTAAAAGCCGGACAAAACTATATAATGCAAACACAAAAAATTAAAATTAAAATTAAAATTAAAATTAAAATTAAAAAATATAACGAAACTATACAAACTAAACCCATCCATATATGTTCTATGAATCAATCCATTGAAGAAAACACCCTGCTTACGTGGTAACAGATCACAACCTAATATAGCTAGTCAAAACAGAATCACAGCCTAATAAAGCTAGCCAAAAAAAATTTCTTTTTACATTAAGTAACATTTCATAGGGAAACAAAATTTTTTTATATAGAAAAGCATTAAAAATAAATTTTTTATCACTGCAAACATAAATAATAATAATGTTTATGTGGAAAACTCACTAATGTTGTGAAGTAGAGTAAAAATTTGTAATTACTTTCATTGCTTGTAATTTTTGTTTGTTATTATTTTTTTACTTCAAAAAGAACGTTAGTAAAATAAGACCACGTACAAATTAATTCAAGGCAAGTACTTATAAAAAAAAATTTAAAAAATAATTGCATACCTTTGGAAAAGCAAGATTTCTCTTATTTTTAAAGATTAATGTGTTTCTCAATCTTCATAAAATGGGAAGAACACCTAAAAAAATACAAACAAAGATAATGTAAAAAATAAATAAATAAAATTACTACGACTTACCTTCAATATGAACAACTAAAAAAATATAAAGAACACCTAAAAAAAATACAAATAAAGGCAATGCAATAGATAAATAAAAAAAAATTGCAATGACTTCAACAAAATTAAAATTACATTAAAAACAATAAATATAACAAAACTATGCAAACTAAACCCATCCATACATGTTCCACGATTCAATCCATTGAAGAGGCGTAATAAATACTCGCATAATATATTTCACTTTAATATGTTACATATTATGTTTTTTAAATTTTTTATCTTAAAAAATTGATGAATTAGATGAGCACGAGAACGTGAGTCTCTACATTGATCTTTGTTAAAAGAACTCTTACAAATTGAGTGGTTTCTAGGGTTACAACCCATTTCCTGTTATTACATAGTTACTACAATTTTTTAATATGTATTGCATACTAATTTAGTAAATCATAAAACCAATGGTTTAAAAACCGGATCGGTGACCCGGATCGGGCTTTTCAAAAACTGATCCGAATCGGCGATTCGGATCGGAATCGGGTGAATCGGTTAGAATAAAACTTCAAAAAAATCCGAAAAAATTATTAAAATTCATTATAAATATTGTTTTTTAGGAATTCAATAAAAAATGAGGGTACTCCATTAATAATTTTCATGTTTTTGAATGAATATGCGAATATTGATATGTTCTTCCCCTGCATGAACCGCCATTCAACATTTAATTTACATCACACAAAAGGATAAACATAGAATTATCATGGAATAAGTATATCAACATACATGGACTACAATAAAGCATAAAATTAGTAACATACGATCTAAATTAAGATATAAAAAGTTTAAATTAACCTGACAGTTCAAAAAGAAAAATAATCACCATATGTAGTGATAATATATTGCGGTAGTTCATGTAGTCATATTCGTTGTTATTTGTTATTGCAAAATACCTTTTTTGACAATAATATTTTCGTACATATCAATTACAAACATTTAGAATAATACAAAATGCAAGCTCCAAACATGGCTACAACTCAATTATCAAGAACATACATTTTTTGCATTAAAAAATTAATAATAAAAACAATTCTTCAAAGAGCCGGCTAACATCAGTCATTCCAACTAAAAAATCCATGAACAACAGATAAAAAAACTATAGTTTTGTATTGAAAATATAATAACATGCATTTTTTTGCATAAATAATCTATCAACATACAATTTTTTCAACAAAAACTTTAACAATAAAAATTTAAAATATGGTTTAATACCTCATGATAATTAAAACCTTGTCACGATTTTCACATCTTTTCGGAAAATCATCATTTTTCAAAAAATTCGATCATGGAAAAAAAAAAAAAAAATTTACAGCAAACTCAAACAATAAAAATTAAAAATTGGGTTTAAATGTTTAATACATCATGATAATCAAAACTTTATCACGATTTTCACATCTTTTCGAAAAATCATCATTTTTCAAAAAATTCGATCATGGATAAAAAGAAATAATAAAAAAAAAGTACAGCAAATTTTCAAAAAATTCGATCATGGATTAAAAAAAAAAATTAACAAATTTTCAAAAAGTTCGATCATGGATTAAAAAAAAAAAATCATAAATTTTCTAAAAAATCGATCATGGATTACAAAAAATTCGATCATGGATTACAAAAAATTCGATCATGGATTACAAAAAATTTAATCATGGATTACAAAAAATTCGATCATGGATTACAAAAAATTCGATCATGGATTACATAAAATTCGATCATGGATTACAAAAAAAAAAAAAAAACATAAAAAAACAAAAAATTCGATCGTGGATTACAAGAACAGAAAAAAACAATTCGATCATGGATTACAAAAAATTCAATCATGGGTTACAAAAAAAAAAAAAAAACAAAAAATTCGATCATGGATTACAAGTAAAAAAAACAAACATTTCGATCATGGATTACAAAAAAGTCGATCATGGATTACAGAAAGTTTTATCATGGATTACAAAAAATTCGATCATGGATTACATAAAATTCGATCATGGATTACAAAAAAAAAAAAAAACAAAAAATTCGATCGTGGATTACAAAAAAAGAAAAAACATTTACATCATGGATAACAAAAAATTCAATCATAGATTACAAAAAACTCTATCATGGGTTACATAAAAAACAAAAAACAAAAAATTCGATCATGGATTACAAAAAAAAACAAACATTTCGATCATGGATTACAAAACATTCGATCATGGATTACAAAAAATTCTATCATGGGTTACAAAAATAAAAAAATAAAAAATAAAATTTGATCATGGATTACAAGAAAAAAAAACAAACATTTCGATCATGGATTACAAAAAATTCGATCATGGATTACAAAAAATTCTATAATGGGCTACAATAAAAATAAAAAAATAAAAAAAAAAAAAAAAAAAAAATATTGTTCTTCACAGAGTTCGTTTTACATAAGCGATTTTAACTGTAAAATTCACCTCTAAGTGAAAAAATTACATCCAATTGAGTATATTTTCTGATAAACAACAATATAAGGAATCAAAAACCTAAATTTCTAACACATTATTTTTAATATACCATGAAAACAAAATCAAAAGGCGGAAAAAAAAAAAAAACAGCGGAATTTGGTTCCGCAGACATCTCACTGTTCATATCAAATTTCTTGCTGTAATTGACTAGATTACGTAAAATTGAAAATTTTAAATCATACTAGACACAATAAAGATTAAAAACCCTAATTATTGAACTCATTTTGTTCAAAATATGCCGTGAAATAAATCAAATGGCGGAAAAAAAAAAAAACCCAAAGTTCTTACCTGTTTTTGTGAACCGAAGCCTTCAATCTCCAAAAAACTCTGTTTTTCTCAACGATTATCACAAATTAGTAACAAAAGGTTTTGATTCACAGCTTTAAGATCAAAATGCCTACAAATTTTGAAAGATTCATGCCCTAGTTGGTTTGAAATTTCAGAAAAGGCGGAAACCCTAAACCCCGAAATTTTTGTGATCCAAAAACAACCAATTTTTCCACCATTTAATTCTTGAAAAAGCTGAATAAAGCTGTTTACAGCCTGCAAATCAGATCACATGCCAAAAAAAACAAAAAAAATGATCAAAAAATGACAAATTTGAAAGAATCCGTGAAGAACACTGTGCAACCCGTGTTCTTCACGGACTCGCCGATTCCGCACTTCTTGAAACGATCCGGTCCATTTTCGTGAAATCCGAGTCGAACCGGGCGAGTCCGGTTCGACTCGGCGATTTTTTAAATGCTGCTCTCTTCTTAAAATCTCTACTCTCTTTCTCTCTTCTTAAAATCTCTATTCTATATGCACAAAATTTTAGTTTCTCTCTCTTCTCCTAAACATGGGTATATGTCCTACAACCTCTCTATAACATTAAGGTCCTTTCTTATTTCCACGATATGTATCCTCCCCTTAACTCTTGCTTAATAATATAGTATAGATACATGCAGCTCAAAGAGGTTCAGCCTAAAAAATCTAGTATCCACTAGTCCTCAGCCAATGCAATAATCTTTTTGAAATTAATTACTGATTACAAACCGCAACCCATCCATATACGCTATGAAATGTAATCACTCACTACTTTATAACGTGACGGGAGAATACAGAGTTTTCAAAGAAGTCCAGTAAAACCTAAGGTTGTTATTGATTCAAACAAAGTACGAGAATTTAAGACGGCCCTTCTTTGACAAAAATTATGAACCACTAAAATTTTGAATCCAAGATTATATTTTAAACAAGCATGAATGGAAGCAAAATATTTGAAAGGAAAAAGTTTATCTAAGTGCAAGGCTCTAAACAATCGAATTATGGCGCTCCCCAAAATTTTCACTAGATGTTGTTTTGATGCTAAATAATCCTCAAATTAACGACCTCAAAATGTATAGACATGAGAAAAAAATTGATTTCAAAATTTGGGAATAGTGCATGTAATGAATTTTTTTACCATCAATTTTCAAGATTTTCTAAGTTTTTATAGATATGCTTGATCTACATTATTTTTGAAGCTTTATATTTTTATGACGGAAAATATAAAAAGATCATTTACCTTTGATACAAAGTGCTCACATTAATTTTGACCATGGATGTAAAATTGGGTGGCTAACCAAACTCAAACTTCAAAAAAAAATTTCTCAAACTTTATGACATCCAAATTGTAAGAAATTGTGACCATATGAATCAAAAGTAAATAGTCTCTTTGCATACAATATCATTTTATAATTGTACGAGGTTTCTGTAAGGTTACAACCTTATATCCAATTAAGGTGCACCTCCAACTTTCATCATAACATGTAATTTTGATGTAAGCAATTCTTAAAATTATCTAAAATTCTATTTTCATATCTAATTATAAAATTTTAAACTTTAAAAATGGCTAAAATCAAATAGATCTATAAACATATAAAAATCTTGAAAATGGACAACCTAGATAATGTGTTGCCAGATACACTATTTTTGGAGCTCAAAATCTTTTTGTTTTTTCATGTTCATACATCTAGATATCAAGATGATCAATTAAAAGGCTTTTCAACATTAAAACAACAAGATGATCAATTAAAAGGCTTTTCAACATTAAAACAACAAGATGATCAATTAAAAGGCTTTTCAACATTAAAACAACAATTTACGATGGATTTTTGAAATGCATCTTTAATTCTACATTTAAGGTTGCAACCTTATACAAATTTTTTGATAAAAATATATTTTAAGGTTATCACAAAAATTTTCAGTATTAAAACCACATTTGTCGAAACTATTTGAAACTGCACTTTACCTTGATTGTTTAGCCACGACTTTACACGAACCTCACCCCATTTTAAAACCCAGATTAAGATTATTTGAGCAAATCAACCATCCATTGGACTGATCCAAGAGGCCAAATTGGCAACCCTAAAAACAAAAAAATTAAAACAATTTTATAAATCTACGGCAAGCAACTTTTTAATGTTTGGGAGTTTAAATCACCAAAATACAGAATTGAAGCACACCCCTACACTGGACTGATCCAAGGAAGCCAAATATAGCAACCATAAATTTTAACATAACTAATATGAATCTATATTAATATTAGACAACAACCGACTCTCAAAGACTTTTAAATAAATAGACAACCGACTCTTAAAAGACTTCTGATTTCAAGAAGAAACACCCTTTGGCCCATTTGTTTCTCTCTCGTGTTGGATGAGATCCCATGGTTGAGAACTACAAATTTCCAGCTCCAATAACAATGAAACAAAAGAGTACTAGGGTTGAGATTGAAACAAAAGCGGAAATAAAAGAGTAATAGGGTTGAGATTGAAACACAAGCGTAACGGGGTCCAGATAAAAGTAGTAGCACCACCAGTGACACAACCTACCCGTCTCGGATTCGATTTCTACCAACACCGACCCCTTTCAAAAACCAACAGTTTCATAAATTGCTAACCAACTAGCAACAGATAAAGAGTTCATAAAAACATTAAAAAATAAACAAAAATTCAAAAAGCAACCCCTACGGGGTGGGTCCAAATCTATGCCACTCACCTGGCTAAATTATCAGGAGAATCACTTTCATAAAGTCGGGCACATAAACAGCGCTAGAGAGAGATTTAGTAGTTGGCACATTATATAGCATTGGAGAGAGAGATTTCATGTTAATGGCACATGGTCATGTTGGCAAGAAAGGTTCATGTTCCTTGGAGAATGATTTTTTTATTTTTTATTTTTTTAATGTCCGAGAGAGATTGTAATCGGTGCGCAAAGAAAAATCTTCCTTGGAGAATGATTTTTTTTCATTTTCCTTTATTTAATGTCAGAGAGAGAGAGAGATATTGTAATCGGTGCGAAAAGAAAGATCTCGCAATCGGAGTATTACATTGGCAAGAAGATGGAGGTTCACAATTGTAGCACTCGCAGACTTGTAGGTGAAAGAAGGGAAACCAACAAACTTCATGCTTTCCAACCCATCCACCACCAAATTTAGGTGAACCATTGCAAAAAACCAAAAATCACAGCTTTCCAGCTTCTCCAAGAGGACATCATCCCCCAAGCCAAAAGGGGGAATACAATGGCACATAAAAAACATGATCTTTGAACTTAATTTCACTTCACCAAATCCAAATGACTCATCTAAAGCATGAGTAAGAATCCCCTCTCTCATGAGCAAGAATCCTCTCTCTCTAGCCAACATTGTCACTCTTTGTATATGAACCCGATCTCAAAACCAAAACACAAGGAGGTTTTCAGGCCACTAAGCATGAAAAGAGACCCCTGCAAGAGAGTGAAGGCAACCAAGTATCAAAGGCATGAATAGGATGGTTATAATAGGGACTATCTATCAATACAACAAAAATAAATTAAGTAGTTGATCCTCAACTAGCAATCCAAATTCCCACATGATATGGTTGCCAGCGCATCCTGCTTGCATCTTAAAACTATGATTAAAAGACGAGCTTTCCATTTACCATCACACGTATAAAAGTTTATATGGTCATGGATTAAAGAAGATCTTTCTAATGCACTACCACATTTAATAATTTACCAAAAACTAATCTAGTTCTTAGCTGGATAGCTAAAAGTGAGCTAATAATACTATCACACATTAATTAATTATCATCAAGTTTCATTTTCAGCTCAATCACAACCGTATGATCAAAATCGGACAGCTACGGGTCTCAAGATGTTTATAATTATATGTATCTAGAGATGCACAAAAACGTCTCCACATCGGAAAATGGATAACAGGACAGTAGCCACAAAACCAGCATAACGTCATCATCCTTTCTTGTGAGGAGGCCAAGTTCCAACAAAGAGAATAAGCTACGAATCCATCAAGTATCAAACCCTAGGCTTCAGGTAGATTTGTGCTTTATTTCAAAATTTCAAAATCACCACATTCTCAAAACAAATAAATATCTATATTCTTAAGCACAATAAGAGCTTCAGACCGCTATGGCTATAAGGATCCAACCATGAAATGGGCACTTTAGGCCACATTTCCCTATAATGCAATGTATTAGACTTGAACAGCTTCTTATCACCACATAACAAAGTTCACCTTATTAGGCCTAACATAGTTAACAAGGTCCACCTTATTAAGTTTAACATAGCAATCGTAGGCCACGGAATTTCATCCGAACGATTTAGAGTTTCTCTGATTATCAGAAATAAACATAATGCTCACAATGGGCCTTTGTGTGGTTGGGGGCCTAGATACAACTTACAAGGGACCATATAACTACAATCAAAAGAACCACAACTCTGTTTGATTTTTAGACAACCAAATTACTCTTTTTATCTTTTGGGTTATGCCTACCCTTTGGGTAAAGTCTGCAATTCTGACATCAAGGTTGCAGTCCATAGAATTGATAGACCTTTCCAATTTCAAGAAAACCCCAACTGCCTGAATTGGGGAATGATTTTACCAAAAGATTGAATTTAATACTTTCTTTATTGAGCATCAGGAGATTGTTTTTTATTGTTTTTTAAAGATGGATAGAGAAATCGTTTTACAGAGATCCCAATCTCCAAACACCACCATTTTGAATATCAAATTTCTATTTTCTTGGGTTTCGAAAGTAGTACTCGTGATGGCATTAAGGTTGCAGTTCATAGAATTGATAGACCTCTCTAATTTCAAGAGAACCCCAGCTGCCTGAATTGGGGTATGATTTTACCAAAAGATTGACTTTAATATTTTTTTATTCATCAGCTGATTGATTGTTATTGTTTTTTAAAGATGGATAGAGGCATAGTTTTACAGAGATACAAATCTCCAACGACCACCATTTTGACTATCAGATTTCTATTATCTTGCGTTCTCTAAGGTGATCGTGGTGGCATATAAGTATCTAAACAACTACAAGTAAACATTAAATATAAAATATGTTCTCTACACATTTGTTCTTATTTCTCGATCCAAAAAGCCATTATGTCAAGCTAATCTATCTCTATCCACATTCTTACATAATCTACACATTGAGTAAACAACCAAAAGGAAGTCTAAAAACACAATGAAGGAAAAATTGCAGCAAATTCATGATCCCAAACGGTTCAAAAATTGAAACTAAGTATAATTCACAATTACTCATCAGTGCATGCCTTTACAAAGGCCATTCTATTCTAAAAATAGGTATTAAAAGGATTTAGACTGAGATTGTGTACTTACAAATAACAAAAACCCAACATCAAAATTGATGGATGCTTGCATGCTCGGCATATGATATCATTCAAGCAAATCCCAATTAAAATGGGAAAAGAATCCGATTACACCTGAAACAAACAAGAATTACACAAGGAAATTAAAAGAGGCACTCATGAACACACCAAACAGAAAAACAGATTCCCAATCAATATCGAAAGATATCCATTCACAAATTAAGAAACCATCAATCACAAAAACGAAATCAAATCCAATTAAATGCTTGATTCCATTAAGAGAACCAAGAAACACACAAACAGCCATCTTCACTTTAACACACACCAATACGAAATGAAAACAACTTAAAAGGCTTCATTGCATTCAAGGGCAAATACCAAAACACAAACCCCATCTTGTGTATACTCATACTTTGTCTCAATTATAGGTACTCTGATACTTGCATTTCTTTTCACTTCATGAGAAAAATTAAGTTCCTTGTTATGTAATTGTGGTGGGCATATCATTCCAATTTAAACGTTTCCCACCAATGCAGCGTTTGAGCACCATAAAATACGTTAAAATGTCATGGAGTTGAATGCTTTTCTGTGCCAAAGTACCAGTAGTACTGATTGCTTAAAGAGGCATGTTTCTAATGAACCGGTTTCTTCAAAAATGCAATGTTGCTCCCTATTTCTACATATTCCACCATTAAACTCCCTTAAAAATATGCAGAACCCATGTCCCCAAATTCACAAACCCACATTATCCACACTGTCCCATATCAACAAAAAAGGCATTCACCAAATTAGATGTATATATATATATATTTCATTTATATATATTCACCATTCAGGACTGAAACTTCCAAACCAACCAGTACACAAAGGTCCAATACAGAGAAAATCAAAGAAAAAAAATACCCATTTTCTCCAAGGGATCAATCTGGTAAAGGGAAGATCTTGAAACTATCACATGGCTAAACTATACTGAGGCTAGACCCTTCTCAGTAGACCCTTTTCAATAACATAGGCAGCCTAAATAGAACTACTCCCTCAGATTCAATAGACCCTTTTCAATAACATAGGCGGCCTAGAGAGAACTACTGAGAAAAGAAGAGAACAGAACAAAAAAAAAAAGGAAAAACAAAGGACAAATACAAAAGAAACAGCCCAATATCCACTTAATTTTTTATCATTGTTTTCCCTTTTTCTTATTGGGCCTCTACTGTTCTAGTAGTAGAAGCAGAAACAGCAGGCTGAGGGGGCAATGGAGCATTAGACTGATGATGGTGATGAGACTGGTGTTGATGGCCATGAGAGTTTACCCTATGGAGCCTGCACCTGAATGAACCAGCATGAGTTGTTGGGGCACAAACACAGGCCCTTGGAGCACCTGATTGCCCACTTAATGAGTCATTGGACCACGTCCTCTTCATGGTCCCTTTTGGGGTGTGGTCCTTGGACTCCTCAGAAGAAACATATGAGGAAGCCATGTCTTCTTAAAGAGTTGTCTGGTTTTCTAGCTGTGTTTTGTTTTTGGAAGAAAGATGGATCTGCATAAGGTAAAAGGTCCTTGGTCAGAACGTCAAAGACCATAAAAAAGAACAATTGGTTTCACCACAAAGGAGATCAGGACTGTATTGATTATAAACAAAAAGTGCTAATTTTTCTGCAAACTCCTAGAAGAATGAACAATGGAAATGACCAGACACGTGGAATTTAAAATTGGTCATATCAAATTAGACATCAGCACTGTATGTTAAGGTTCTTAAATGAGAGAGAAAAATCTCTGCAAATTCTTAAGAGAAAAGGAGCAATGGAAGTGATCAGGAACACATGTATTTTTCAAAGGAGAGTCTTTTTCTTTTGCAAATTCTTCAAAAGAAAGATTAATTGAAAATTGGGTTTTTGAGATTTCAAAGGGTAAATGCAAAGAAAAATGATTAGCAACAGTTAAATCTAGAAAAATGAAACTTCAGCTCAATTGAAGACACCCATCATGGCCATCTTAATCCACTGTCGAGCCAAAAATACGAGGAATTATCAGTGGGTTATGATTCAGAATTTCAGTTAATTTCGAGATAAAATTCAAATTTGAACAAATACGATATTTCGCCGAAAGTCAAGAAGCACAAGTCAGTTTTTGTTTGTTTTGAAATTCCGGTATTCCATCCTGTCTAAAAGTGGGAACCAATCAAACAGAAAAGGACATTTATAAAAGAGCCCCTGATTTTTAAACAACGAAAAAATTTATATAGAGCCAAGGCTCTAAACAACAATCAAATTAGAGACCCACCTAAAAAATTTCAATAGTAGAAATTTCAGTTGAAGAGGTTGTTTTCATGCCAAATATCCTAAAATTGATCATTCCGACCTCACGACGCATGGACATGAGAAAAAATCGATTCCAAGTTTTGCAAATAGTGCATCTCAACATCAAGATGAATGGACATGAGAAAAAAAATGGATCTCAATTTTTGGAAATAGTGCCACTGTCAATTTTAAAGATTTTCGAGTTTTCGTATATCTGCTTGATCTACACTATTTTTTAAGCCTTAAATTTTATAATTATAGAAAATATATTTTAAAGCTATCACATAAATTTTCAGTATTGAAACAGACACTATTTGAAGTACGCTTTACTTTGATTATTTTGAGCCACGGCGCTATACAAACCCCATTCTTTAAAAAAAAAACCTAAAGCAACACAAGAAATTAAAATAAATAATTAAATAAAACTTGCACAGTTGAAAAAGTTTCAGCTATTCACATTTTTCTATTCCTTCCTTTCTAAAGTTGGGTAAATAAGAATTGACGAAATCCAACAAATTTATGATATTATAAATGGAAATTAACAACAGTTTGGACAGCTCACTCATTTCACAAAAATAAAAAAGGTTCAGCTTTTTTCTTTTTCCAAGAATGCAAGACCAAAACAACTTTGTGTTTTAATTTTTCTAACTAAAAAAGAAATAAATTTCTCAGAGCTAATGAACTCATATCACATAGCATATTTTCTCACCTTATTTGATCAATAAATTAATAAAAGCAATTAAACGGGAATTAAGAGGGAATTGATAAAATAAAAAATCCTCGCACAAAAATAAAATAAAATCAACATCTAACACAAATCAAGCACTTGATCAGAAAAATAAGGCAAACAAATTTGCTAGATCCAGGTTACCAGATATATATATATATATATATATATATAAACGGAAATAGAATAAAAAATTAAAATAAAAAGTAAATAAAGAAATAAAATGCCAAAAAATTGCTAATAAAAAAACAACACCATGACAAGGAAGATAAATCCAAAAAATATTAATTAACGGGATCAAATACAACACCGATCACAACCTGTAAATAATCCCCGAAATAAAAAAAAAGGATATCACACAGAGCTCACGCTTACTAAGTGAATAAGACAGAGATATAGAGAGAGAGATGGAGAGTAAAGAGAGAAAATGGGGGGAGAGAGAGAGAGATTAAGGCAATCAACAAAAACCTCCCGTACACGAAGAAAGCGTTGAAACCGAAACGATTAGCAGGTGGGAAACCAGTCACCAAACGCTCTCGAAACAGGTGGATTAATTGAAAATAAATTTTGATGTTACAAATCTAGAGAGAGAAACAAGCTCAACAAAAAGAGAGAGAGGAGTAGAAAGAGAAAGAGAAAGAGAAGAGAGGAAAAGACAAACCTGCACAACGGTCTTTCTGAAGCCAAAGCGGCAAACTGCGTTTCACAGGGCGAGCCTTCTATTTATAGCCCAAAAATGGCAATAAAATTGGCGGAAAAAATTAAGAAGTAATTATTTGGGCATTTAATATTAATTAATTAAAAGGAGCGGGCAGGGCGGGCAGGCTGCCCAGGAATCCGGTTTAAGCAAAAACCTGGGCCCACCCTCCACCCAATGGGCCTAGAATAAATGCTACTTTCCAAAAACAGAAGACCAAAGTACCACAATACCCCTGGACTGGCCGAGATCAATCTAGAGGGTAGAATGTTCTCCTTTGAAGACATCAAAGACTAAAATGACCCTGAATCGCTCAATTTTTGGGGAGAAAAACGACCAACATTGAATACTTTTCCTTCGGAACAAGGGTGGCAAAGTGGTTTCCTAGGCGGGTCGCCCCGGTCTACGACCTGTCAGTCCTTGCCAGGCGGACCTAACCTGGACCGACGCTAACAGGGCCCCGGCATCGGGCCCTTACTTTATTAATGCCGCTGGGATAGGTCAAATACATAAACAATGAAAAAGAAGAAAATTAAGATAACAGGTTCGGACCAGGCCGGTCTGACCCAGACTAGGCCTACTACAAACCTCGACCAGGCCCGACCTAGCCCTTTCCTTGGGTTACGTTGGCCAAAGACCAAGGCCCTTAATTTTCTGGGCTTTGCGAACCGGAGCCGGGCGTGTTTTATAGTGCCGGCCATTGGGGCCCATTGCCAACCCTACTTCCCAAAGATTACAATGACCCAACGGTAAACTTGGATGGGCACTTTTGGAATTAAACAACGTTGTATCGACGGTAAAGATTACACGATGCGAGATGGATCAGACGTTTGTTAAGGGATTCCGCAAGGTGGGGCCCACTTTTTAAACGTGGCGTAATATGAACGAAAGGATGAGGATAAGGTCCGAAACGTACGGTCCCGATTCGATCTTGCCGGCCTCAGACTCTAGAAGCCGAATCCTGGCCGCCCATCAGCAACAAAGTGCACGACACGTATTAGACACGCGTACGCAGCTCCTTGTGCATAGCCGTAGGGGTATTTCAGTCAATTCAGATGAAAAGACGGGGAGGACTAAACTAGGATTAGAAAACGTATTGGGGGTGGTTTAGGGTTTTCAACCCGGCGCCGAATCGCTTCCCTTAAAAGAATGAACCAGAGCAGCTGAGACGTGGCAGTGATCGGACGGTCCACCTCGGTTTGCGTAACTTCCTACAAGGGTCGCCAGGTCTTTGAGTTTAAAAGGGCGGGAAAAGGTCCACATCTAGGGTTAGGGTTTTTAACCTCGAGAAATATGATATTCGCACCATCGTTTTTTATAATACTATCCAAACTACTTCGAATAAATGGTATAGCCACCCCTATTGTTCGATGGAGACATTAAGATTTTGGAGTTGCGATAGTATAAGTTTCAGTTTTTTTGGCGGGTCCAAGGTAACAGGGTGTGGTTGAGGTTAGAGATAAGGTTAGGTTTGTGTTGTCGGGAAGCGAAATACGAAAAGATCAACCGCCACCGAAATTTCGGCCACTGCAGTAAAGATAATGAACGCTCCGACTGCCGGATGAGTTCGGTGGCAGGGATCGCGATTTCTTGGTTCGGGTCGGGATCGGGTTGGATCAATGCGTCGAAATTGAGAATGGGTTTGGTTCTTATTTACTGAATATATGGCGGTCTAGATCATCTAGTTCCTAGATTAATTTTTTTTTATTTTTCAACTATTCTTTTAAATTGTATAAACGAGTGATTTAAAAAACTAATCAGTAACTCGGATCGGGCATCGTAAAAATTGGTCTAGATCGATGAATTGGTTGTCCAGACCACCTTTTTATTATACAGAAGAAATAGTGAACCAATGAAAATCGCCAATTCTTTTCTAGACTAGAAAGATTTCCTACATATTAACAGAATGAACCGATGAAAATCGCCAGACTCGAAAGATTTCCTATATATTAACAGAATTGGTACGGGGTGATCGATTCTCGAGTCAATTCCATACTAACCTGGTGTTTTTAAAATCACTAATATAGACCAATATAAAGTGGTTGAATCAGTTTGATTCATCAAATCGTACCAGTTTAAAAAAGGCGAGTTCACCATCTAATTCGGGTTTTCAAACATTCCAAATTCGTCGAGTCGAATGAGCAACTACTCCTATCAAAATTGGGTGTTTCATTAAAATCATGAGTCGGGCCTGCCTCTCAATATTTTTATATTTTATTATATTATTCAATATTGTATTGGATCCATTGGTCCTTTCCGTGGTATCTTCAACTATTGGCGTGGTCAGTCATGTAAAATTAGTCCAAAACCGCTCAAAAATTTAAAAAAGTGTTTGATTAGTTTTGGCATGTTGGACTAGATAATTTCAATTGTGGTTAAACAAAATCAGGTGATTTTTTATATAATGTATTCTATATATCTAGTCGATTTTTTATATAATATATCTAAACTATTATTCTTGTCTTTTAAATATAGTCCAATTGATTCGATCATTTTTTTACCGAGCACAAATCCTTATAACTCCACTGGGCCGTTCATTTTTTGGTGCCTACTCAATTTCTGTTAACTATAGCATGATGCAAATTGAAGATCGGTCCGAGTCAGCCCAAGATAATCGAATCAAACCCCATAACTTGTTGGACCATGATTTTAGTCTTTGAAATAATGATCCTTACTTTGCCTACTCATATCTACGTGTTCTTACAAATTGAGGGGTTTTAAATGTGATTTTTGTTTAGGCCCTCCATTATTTGGGGTGATGCATTTCTATAGCTTGTACAAATACTCCCTAGTCCCTATTGTGGATTATTTTAGAGTCCTTGTAATTTTTTATTGTAATGATTGGCTTTAGAGTACTTTATTTACTTGGTTGGAGAATAACTTTTGATTCCCTAATTAAGTGATGAAAGTGACACATTTCATCTATAAGTTTAAGAAATTTGATTACATTTTCCTAGAATCTTTGTCTGGGTTTACCAAACTTCCCCATTAACACCTGCACCACTATAATTGGGGAAAAAAAGTTTATATAAGGGTGTAGATCTAAACTATCAAATTAAAGCATACCTCAAAAAATCAGCAGTTGCCACCATGTTGAAGAACCCTCAAATTTGATCGTCTTGACTTCGAGATACATAGATTTAAGAAAAATGGATTTCAAATCTTAAAAATAGTGCATCTTTGTTATGCATTATCTAAATCGTTAATTTTCAAGATTTTCAAATTTTGCTTGATACACAATATTTTTTTAAGTTAAAAATTCCATAATTATAGATGAAAATAAATTTTCAATCATCATAAAGATTTTTGGCACTCAACCGATATCTTTTGACACTATTTTAAGTCATGCCTTATTTGATTGTTTAGAACTTTAGCCTTATAAAAACCACACCTTAAAAGATAAGTGTAATATATTTTAACACAAGCTTGTTTTTTTTTATTTGGGCTTAATTTGGTTGTTTATTTTCTGAGAACCAAAACTTTATGTTAGGGATGTGGCATTCACGAGTTGATATTCTCTAAATTCAGAACCACCACATGTGGAATGATTCCTCCTAACAAGGACTTTTATTCCTCTAACATAATACTGATATCACACTCCAGCTTTGAAATATAAAACAGAAAAGAAACTATAAACAAAAAATACTCATATTTAGAAGCCCATCAGGTGAAATACATATCTGGATAAACTTTAATGGGTTGTAATTTGTGTAGGGATTGTCTACCAGACCATTTATAATGGTAAAATTACAAAAAAAACTCCAAGATACCCCAACTTAACTTTTTCTCTCACTTACCCTTTTCATACGCAAAAATCATTATGGACAAATATGATGTTGACTTTTGGACCCCAGTAGCACCCGGAGCGCACCATCACATTACCGAAGTGAGTTGGACCGTCCTTTGCAACTACCAAACCGCCCTTTACAACTGCCCGACTGCCTTTCAATTGCCGGACCGCATCTTTCAAAGTGTTGAAGCCCTAATGTCGGAACGTGTGTTATATAGTGCCGGAGCCTTACTAACCGATCGAACTTTATACAGTGCATGAGTGCTATTGCCAAACTGCACTGACATGGTGCTGGAGATAGAGGAGAAAGAGGTATGGATAAGGTAAAAGTAAGGGAGGGTAGTTTAGGTATTTTTTTATTTTTTATTTGGTTGGGGGAGGCATAGATAGTATATTTTGGGGAAAAAAGAGAGAAAAAAAGTTAGGTTGAGGTAAGTTGCATAAAAAGTATAGTTTTGAGGTTTTTGTAATTTTTTATTTAATTTTTATATGGCGGTCATGATCATTATTGTTCCTTAAATTTCAAAATGAATGACTGTAAGAGTGTCATCCAATACAAGCAAAGTTAAAAAAAAAAATTAACGGACTTCGTAGCTCACCTCCATGTACAAAAGATAAATGGTCACTTTATTGACAACTCCAATTGTGTAATATTTTTATGAAAAACAAATAATTTCAAAAGGAGATGAATTTTGAGTTTTTTAATGCTTAGATTCATCTGCCAATAAATAGATGGTTGGCGTTAACCAAAAATGGGAGACTCCCTATCTCCCATTTTTTCTATACAAATTCATTAGAAAAATCTCTTATCTAAACGAGATCTACATGTGTGTTAATTTTGAGTTCAAACAAACTCCTATGATCCAAGGAGATTTCACTATAGTTAGGCCCATATTTAAGGTCGTTAACTAATATTGTTTATTTGAAGGTATGGTCTTTAATAGAGGATAATGATAGATCAAGATTCGTGTAGCTGACTTCAATTAGTTAAAAAAGAACTTTGATGATGATGAACATTGATCTCGTCAATGTCAAATACCATAGCTTATTGTATAAACTATAAATTTTATTACAACCATGACAAAAAACCATGTCTACTAGACAAGGAGATTTGTTTCTTGTATATCCATGGACTTTGAGTTTCAAATAATTTCTAACCTGGAGGTTGAGAACTTGCATCCACAGAGCATACTAGCACAATGTTGTCGAGAACGCACCGGACAACCTGTCTAGTTAGATTGCTAAGCAATAGTTTAATCTGTCTTATCCATGGTAAAAACCAGTCTTAATCGAAAATTGATCAAAATTAATGTCTGACTAGCTTGGGTGCATTCGATCAGTGGGTCTAACCGGTTGAACAGTCGAACAAAGTTGGCATTTTTATGTAGTAGTTTAAGTTTTATTCTCATATCTATTTATATCATTAAAAAAATTGGTCCGGCCAATTCAACTAGCAATTAAACTGAATTTAACTCGAATAGACCTACAACACCACAAAATCCATCTCTCATTTTCTCTATGAAGTTACCGTACATTAATAAAAAAAAAAAACTACTGCTACAGACTGCCTAATAAGAAAAGTGGTCATCCTTATAAAAGAGAAAATTCTAAATCTCCAAAGAGATAATAGTAAACGATTTCACTGAGAAAAGAAGGAATACTGATCTAGTGTTTTAGTTCTCTTAATTCAAGGAGAACTTAATTGAGCATAAAGTCAAAAAAGTGGGTCGAAACTCGAAACAACCATCGTTTTCGCACATAGTACTAGCATGATCCCCATTCCATTTTTAATCGTTTACTTGTCCTCAAATGACTAAGTCACACCTCACATTTTCCCTTAAAAAAGGATTTCAGTATCATTTTTTATATTTTGTATTTTTGGGAAATTTATATAAGATATCATTTAATTTTGAAACTTAAAAATAGCATCATATATCTATATTTTACGTTTAAATATCACTTCTTGAAAGCATGTAGCATATTTCAATTTAATCTTTTTAATATCATATTAAACTCAAATTTGAGACGCACATGCTTATAACCATCACACCCTAGTAAAAACTATAAAAAGATAACTTAAAAGAAATAAAATTATTAAAATACCCCAAAATTTTGTCGCTCCACTTGCAAAGCGGTCGACAGGAGTTGCAGGCAAGTGCTTGGTAGGCAACAGCCAAGTGAACCGGGCGGGTCACTCAATGAAAGGGGGGCACAAAGATCAAGCAAGTACAATAAATTTGCCCTGATTTAATGAAAGCAAGGATTATGCGAGATAAGAATTTGGGGTTCGTCCATAAAGCTCTGAATTCTTATAAATAAAAAAAAGATTTTCGAACTCGTCCCAATGGCAAGGTGAGCAACGAGCAAAGTGGCCAAGTCTTGTCAAAGATTCTTATACCAGAATATTTTCTTAGTAGAAGCTAGTCAGAAGCGAAGTGAGTAAGCAAAGCACTTAGCGAGCCATGACCAAGTTTTTAGTTATTTTTATTATTGAATTGATCTTGATATTTTTTATGCAAAATTTGAGTTTAATCAGATGAGTTAAATGCACTATATATTCTCAAAAAATGAGACTTACGTCTAAATATGAAGCACTTCTATTTATAAATTCTATATAAAATGTTAGTTTTTTTTGTCAATTCCTTCTTCGTAAGAGTGTATCCATCTATTGAAATGAAACACTTCTATTTATAAATTATATGTAGTATGAGAGGTTTTTTTTTGTCGATTCCTTCTTATTAATAAATATATTTAGATATTGAATACAAATCGGTCTAAAATGACTATACGTCTCCTCCATACCAAAGAATTGATCCTATGTATTTATAGAAATGGAGGGGTTAATTAGTCACCAATTAATAGGGTGAGGCCTCTGTTATTGCTTTATTCTCTCTTGTTCCTCTTTTTATTTCCATACTACCCCGCTCTATTGCACCCCTACAACGATATCAAAAGCTCATTAGAAATGGATGGCCTTGACACTACGCCAAAGGACCATATTGACAATAAGACTTGGCTGAACAAAGATTAATTTTATATATGACAAGGAAATAAAATGAAAGGCAATAAAATACATTTGTAGGAGTTTATTGATAACGCTTATGGTTTTAACAATAATAAAATTATGATTATTGTTCTTAATAATAATAGTAGTAGTAATAATGATAATAATAGTAACAATAATAGTAATAGGAAGTTTTCAAATTACCATGAGAGATGAACAATTTAACACTTTGTCCATATGATTTAATTTAACTCCAAAAGACCTGGAAGAAAAAAAGCATGGTCTTTGAGTTGAAATAGCTGCAATTAGGCAAAATATTAAATACTTCATCTCTTGTGGATACTTTGAACACATTATTTTGGACAATGGGTATGTGAATACTTCAGATAGAGAATCCCAAAAACATGTAGACGGATATTTGAGATTATTTTTTTCTTTTAATATGTAATCAACAAATTTGATTTGTAGATTATTTAGTACAGAAACTACATTTTCTAGTGGAACTTGTTTTGCAGCTTTACAAAGAACTAATGAGAGGACCACATGTTGAACCTTGTCCCATATGATTTGAGATAAATCATTGTACTTTTTTAGTCGCTTGCAACTCTAAAACATTGAGGGGCTTACTTAAAAGTGTGAGAAGTCAGATGAAAGACACCTCCCACCTTAGAGTAAATTTCGAACTCTCAACCCAGTCACAAGCGGTCCCCTACAAATATATATAATTTCAGGATGGCGAAAATTCGATTTTACATGGTCGCACTTCACATCTCTTTGAAAAATGTTAGAATTTATGGGAGCATACATGTACAGATATTGAATAGAGAGAAAAAAAGAGAGAACACAACATTTACATGGTTCAGGCTAAAGCCTTACATCCTTGGATCCAAAGCCCAACTGGCTACATCAGGCCGAAGTCTTACATCCACGGATCCAAAGCCCAACTGACTACATCTTCATTATTTTGGATAAACGTTCACATCAATGAGTACCTCTATATATAGAGGACAATCACACAATTAGATGAGATAATTATAGTATGGTAACTCGATGACTAAGTAACTTGGTCTCTATCTTCTAGGTACCTAACATTATCAAGAGATATATACATATACATTCATCAAGAGATATATACATATACATTCATAATGATGTATATGAAAATGAACCCGAGATATCCATATCCCACCATATCCTAACACCCTCCCTCAAACTCAAGATGCTTTGATACAAAGCAATTGGAGTTTGAACAATACTAAGTTGCCAAAAAAAATAAAGAATAGTGATCGAATCCATAATAAATTTCACGGGTTACCACGGTCTTCTAAGAAACAACCTTTTCTTAGACTCTCTATTTTCTTCTCTGAAGACCTTCTCTCTTCAAAGGCTTCTCTGAAGACCGTCTCTTTTCATAGGCATCTTTCTTTCTAGAGGTTTTTTCTCTCTAAAAGAAAAGGATCATCACACATAATGGAGCAACGGAAAACTCCATCATCCAATAGGAATAAGTAACGAAAAACTCAATCATTGAAACATAGGCTTCTGCTCCATCATCCAATAGGAATGAGTAACAAAAAAACTCAATCATTGAAACATAGGCATCTGAAACAAACAGATCATCACACGAGATGGAATAACGGAAAACTTCATCATCAACCAGGATTGAGAAATTTGATCATCTTCATCTCCTCATTTGGACTTCGGAATGCTTGATCATCAAACCGAAACTGAAACTAGAGTCTTGAAACAAAAAAGTCTTGAAAAATCCGCTAATCATGAATGACTGAAAAATGCGCGAATACCTAAACATAACGAGGCGCTAGGAGCAAATAACGTGCGAGACAGATGAAAAATGGACGAATACTCGAACTAATATTCTTGTCCACATAGCGGGTACATTACAGATGTTGACTACATTTCTATTCATCTCATCTCCATATCTCATATTCTCCATATCTCCTATACTCTCCCCCTCAAGTTGGGTGTAGATGCGAAGAAACACCCAACTTGCAAAATACAATTGTGTTTTTTTTTTTTTTTCCTTGTTAGTATCAAAAAAAATGCCAATGAATTTGGGCTTCTAGACAAAAGCCCACATCTTAAAAAAATACCGCCCTTTTTTTTTTTCCTTCTCTACTTTATCAAAAAAAAAAATTTCTTTTATATATGAAAATCCAATATTTCCTCATTCTTCAGAAAAAGAATCTACACCTTAACAATCTGAAGTCTAGAGTACCCCAAAAGAAGAGTAAAAGAGTCAACGGGCAGGCGTTTCAGTCCGGACAAATACTAAAACAGATGGGCAGGCTCTTCCTCGAGCAACGAGCATCCGTAGCAGGGGACGAGCAGCTATCGCCAAAAAAATCCTTTGCCCTCATGTAATAGTGAAGGGCCTCTGCTTCCGTTAAGGAAAAAGGGGTTTCGGCATGCTTCAAAGTCTCGATATTAATGGCATCCCCCTCTCTCTTGAGCTCACATACCACCAAATGGATAAGATCGATGCTTTAGTAAATGGATAAGATCAATGTTCTTGATCGACTGCTAACAAGGATTGTGCGCCATATGGCTTTCTTAATTGAATTGAATATGCGGTGGTGGGTATGTAAGGGTAAACGAATTGTTGGAATTGAACCTGCGAAGACTTGCTAATGTTCCCCTAAAAGCACATACCACCAAGAAGTTGCTAGAGAAAGAGGGTAACAAAGTTTTTGCAACCAAAAGATGAAACAAAGGTAACAAACGAAAACAGGGTTTCAATCGATGATTGAAAGATTGATGATTACAATAAAAATTTGAGAGATCGATGATTGCTTCAATAGTAGATGAAAATAAAATTGATTTGATTAGTGACCTTCACAAAACAAGCGATCTGTGAGCCGCAAATCAAAAAATCAAAATTTTCTTCAAATCAATAAATCAAAATTTTCTTCTTCGCTCTGATACCATGTTAGAATTCGTGGGAGCATACATGTATTGGTGAGCCGCAAATCCAAAAATCAAAATTTCCGTCTTCGCTCTAATACCATGTTAGAATTCGTGGGAACATACATGTACAGACATTTAGTGGAGAGAGAAGAAGAGATAACACAACATTTACATGGTTCAAGCCGAAGCCTTACATCTACGGATCCAAACCCCAACTGGCTACATCTTCGGCCAAAGCCTTACATCCACAGATCCAAAGCCCAACTGGCTACATCTTTATTATTTTGGATAAATGTTTACATCAATAAGTACCTCTATATATATAGGACAATCACACAATTAGAAGAGATAATTATGGTAGGGTAACTTAATCTTCATTATTTTGGATAAATGTTTACATCAATAAGTACCTTTATATATAGAGAACAATCACACAATTAGAAGAGATAATTATGGTATGATAACTTGATGACTAAGTAACTTGGCTTCTATCTTCTAGATACCTAACATTATCAAGAGATATATACATATACATTCATCATGATGTATATCAATATTAACCCGAGATATCCATATCCCAACAGAAAATATATCTTGAAAAATTGCTGATCGATTATCTCCACCTCAATGATCATGTCCTTGTCAATAAATAAATAAATTTGAAATGTTTAAACTGATTTATCTTGTGACTTTTTTGCAGTACATGTCTCTGCACATTATTGGGTTTACATTATTTGTGGAAATTCAAATATAATAGTCAATAGTAAAAATAAATTTGCAGGCCATCAAGGTTTTCTTGTACTAGTTAGTATTTCTAAAAAGGGTTATGAGATGTAGCCAACCCCAAATAATTGGAGAAAGTTCTGATGATGATAGTTTTGAGACATGGCCTTGCCAAATTTTATAAAGTTGCAGCCTTAAAAAAATAATAAATAAATAAAAATAATATATATATATATATATATATAAAGTCTTTCCAACGCCTATAGGTGAAAATGAATAGTGATTTCGGCTACTCTTGTCACCGTCCAAATTTTATAGCGCAGTCACGATTGTTCGGTAGTGTTTTATTTTAAATTTTTTTTCTACAGATCAGAATGACGTCAAATTTGACGAGTATGTACATCTTACTGAGGCGCCTCTAATAAATATATATATAAAAAATTATCCACGAAAACTAAATTGGCCAAAATACTCCCGAAACTTTTCAGGGGTATTTTGGTTAATTTTTTTCATGTAAAATAATTTTTTTATAATTTTCGAATATTCCCTTATTTTTTATGAATTTACGCTTCAAATTTCAGGTCATTTCGATTTATAAAAAAAATAAAAAATGAAACACTACCGGATAATCGTGATCGCGCGATAAACTTTTGACGGTGATGTAGGTAGGCAAAATCACTGTTCATTTTTTCCTATAAAAGTTACGTAATGTTTTCTCTATATATATATATATATATATATATATATATATATATATATATATAAAAGGATAAAGTTTGCCATGGGTATGGTATTACAGCTTTTCTATCCATAAATCGACATCAATCTCTATCTTTTCACTCCCAAAACAAGAAAGGAAACGGCAAGAGTACCTACCCACTCTTCGACAAAACTCCCAAAACAGAAAGGAAAGGGCCAGAGTTCCTACCCACTCTTCAATAAAGCGGTTACATTTATTTATGGGACCAATCCTAGTATTTCCAATAAAATTTACATATCCAATGTTACTTAAACCGCTATAAGCTTGAATAGCATGCTACTATCTCTCACTCATGTAAACATTGTTTATCTTATTTATGAGTATTTTCTCTTGAATACGAACTTTCATATTCATGGAGAGAGAGAGACTCATTAAATATTGGAACGATTGAAGCACTAAGTTATTTTCACCAAAAAAAATAATAATCAAATTTTCCTAAATCATCAATATCTCTTCTTCACCCAAAAAAAAAAAGAGTCAGTAGAAGATATTCCTAAATATCAATATCTCTTCTTCATGATATTTGGGAAAGCGTATTCTTTTTTTTTAACAATTAAATTTATGAAAGTGTATTCCATCTCACATGAAATTCTTCTTTTTGTAGAAACAAAACTTTTGCCAAATATCACTGGTGTATTTAAACTGGGGGTAATTACCATGATTCGGTAATCTTTTCGGGATGAATGAGAAAGAGAGAAAATCACCAAAACTTGCTCAAGAGGATGAATTATTTGCATTTTTTGCAAAATATTATAGGATAATGTTCTAGGACGTGCGTGTGAAAGAGGTGAAAGAGAGATCTTTTATGCCAATTTTCCCAATGGGTTGGATTCATATAAGGGATTGTTTATAAAGAGACTATTTATATTTGGTACATGGAGGTCACAATCATTCGTAATTATTAAATATCAAATTGGATGTTTAGGATGAGTTACGAAGTCGAATATTTTTTAAAAAAACTGTCTCTATTCAATGACACATTTCCAACCACCCATTTTACATTTTGTATTTTTTTTTAATAATAATAAAAAAAAAACTCTATTAAATGACACTTTCCCAACCACCCATTTTACACTTTGTACCTTTTTTTTGTTTTTTAGAACTTTGTGTCTATTTTTTCACGAAATATGCGTTTATCAGCAGTATGATATAAAGTAAAGTTGAACCTTAAACAATTTTGGCACAAAAAACTCATATGACAGTTTGAAAATTTATTTGCACACCTGATTATGAAAATTAAAGCTCAATAAATAGTGCATATTTGGTGGATCCAATGAATATGTAATGAGGTTGGGTTGTGCATAGATTGGATATAGACATGAACCTAACTTGTTGAGTCAACGATTGAATTTGGATTTGGACCCACTTCGGTTCGAGCCAACCTATTTACCACCCCTATATGTGAACATAAATAAAATAGACAATTTATATAATATATTATAGATGAACTATTTATAGGATTTGAAATCTATTTTTTCTTTAATTGTCATGGTCAAGATCATCATCAATATGAAGGTTTCCACAAAGTTGCCTCCCCTAAGCTAACGTTTCCTTTATCAGAAATCCTTTCCATGCAGCTCTTTCAAAAGTTTTTTGCTCAAAAAAAAAAAGGGCATTTCTTCCCCATATTTTATTTTCTACAAATAAAAATCAGAAAAAATATTTATTAGTGAAAGTCATACGGCAGCTATAGAAAATGGACCACATTCATGTGCCAATTTAATGAACTGCCTCTGAAAGAGCCGACAGAAACCCAATTGCCCCTCTGTCCCATTCTCGGGGCCTTTAGGAGAGAGTGGCACTTTTTCTCTCTAAAAATTTAAATTTTAAAGTTTCAAACTAATCCACTTATTATCAAAGTTAAAAATAGGTTGATAACAGCTGGAAAAATATTGTTTCTTTACCCAAGATTTTGGTGATTTTCTCTCTTAAAATTGCCCCCAATTTTTGAGAAAAGTGGACCCTATGCTTTGTTTACAAGTGACTAAATTTTCAAACCTAAGATCTATCTAATAACAACAACGTTTGGGTTTTTTTTTTTTGGTACCTATTTTTGTCTGTATAAACCATGGAATTTGTTGTTTTTGAAAGTGTGGGTGGGTTGACAATGTGAGTGGGTGGTGTCAGCATGATTGAAAAACACAACATCGTAACTAGTTATGGGGGTGCTACCATACGACTTAGCCCCTCCTTTCCTTTATTTTATTTGGGGTTTCCTTTGCGTCTCCATCATGGCTCGTTGGTCATGAGAAAGGAAAGGATGAATGTCCATCATGGCTCGTTGGTCATAAGAAAGGAAAGGATGAATGGGGACATGGTTAATGTTTAAAAAATCGTCGATCAGATTTGGGAATCTAACCAGTCTATGGTTGTTTCATTTTAAAAAAATATTGTTTATTATTTTACATCCTGATTAGGACTCGATTGATATGGTCGGGGCAGTGTTGGAAAAATTAGGCGATTTAAATTCTAACTGCTTGGGTAGACTCGATTAGATCGGAACTAGCCATTGTGAACCAGCTGGGTATTTTTAAAAAAATTTATATAAAATCCCAAAAAACAAGGAATTTTGTAATGCATTTTTTTTTTGAATATGTTTCATCATTTTGACAAATATTGGATATTGTTTTGGCCAATTAATACTTATTTTTACATTTTTTCTATCTTTTTTTAAAAAAATTCAAAAATACCCCTGAGCACAAATCAATTCTTAAAATCTAATTTTTCTTTAATTTCAATTTCATTTGGATGTGCCTTGTATAATCACGCTTTAAATATAGTTTTCATAGTTTATTATATTTTTTATATTTTGTATTTTTAAGACTTTTTTTAACACCTTAGACTTGCACGGTTAGGCCGGTTGAACCAATTGGTTTATCAGTTTAGCCGGTTGAACTGTTTCTGGCCGTATGTCTAGTTAACCATTCTTGTTTGATTTTTCCTACAGTCGTCAAGGGTCACATGGTCAGAACATTGGTGAGTTAAAGCCCTAGCATGCCTTTCGAAATATTAAATGTAGGTGATAAAAACCAAGATTTTGACATGAATAAAGGAAAATAAAAGTAGTGCTGAAAATTAAAGAGCAAAATGTGAAGATTTAAGTGGTTCACCTTAAAATGGCTAGATTCACGTGCATGACAAACTGAAATCCATTATGTATATGAGAATTGCCTCATATATTTGGGACACATGGTAACCTTTATAACCCTCGATAAAAACCCAATCGAACAAGTTTTTTACACCAACTCTCTTGACCGACATGGAACATGGATCTTCTACTATTTTCCTATCTCTATGGGCTTTTTATAGCTTTGGAATTGAGATGGGAGATCCATCTTTCATGTCGGTTGAGTGAGCTGCTTACAACCAATCCCTATTAAAAATATATCATCATTACCCTAAGTAAATGATACCAAATATTTTTGGGAACAGTTTATATAGGGCCAAGGCTCTAAACAATCCAATTTGAGTCTACCTCCACTAGAAGATGTTGTTTTGATGCTCAAATATCCTCAAATTGATCATCTCAACATCAAGATGCATGACCATGAGAAAAAAATAGATTTCAACTTTTGAAAATAGTGTATTTTGTAACACATTTTTGGATCATCAATTTTCAAGATTTTCAAGTTTTCATAGATATCTCAATCTACAATATTTTTGAAGCTTTAAACTTTATAAATAAAGATGAAAATATATTTTAAGGCTATAAAAAAGATTTCCAGTATTGAAATCACATTTTCGACAGTATTTGAAGGTAGGCTCTAATTTGATTGTTTAGAGCCTAGGCTCTATACAAACCACACCCAATATCTTTGCCCATTATTTCTTTTTATCTTTTCTAAGGCCGATAGCATATTACAAAGATATGAATATATTTATCTTTTTTTTTCTTTTTTTACAGTGCACAATTGTCTAAAATCCTAACCTTAAACGTATCCTTTTAAATACTACGCATCCATGCACCAATTGAAGAAGGGAATTGTGGGATATAGATGATATTAAGTTTTTTTAGAGTAAATTTTTTTATAAAAAAACATAAGAAGTAATTAAATTTTAAAGTATCACACACGTGTTGTGTGGTTGGTGGAGGCGTCCATATCGCATAACTTATGGAAACCGAGGCAAGCACTGTGTTAGAGTACAAGTTGCAATATTCATTTTAGGGGAGTACAATAAGCAGTGCATACTCCTTTGTTCATCTCCGCCGTCCATTCATTCAATTAGAGAATGCAGTTATTTTGTTTTTTTTATTTCTTAATTTGAACTGGAGCATAATATGAAACTATCACGCCCCTCCATTTTATATCATCTTGCTTATCCTTCATTACCAATTTATATATAAGCAATTAAGCATTCACAATAAGGTCATCAAGCATTAGAAGGCTTCTCATACTGAAATCATGAGGAAGATGAGATCCATTATTGACCATTTGGATTCGGTAGCATTTTGTGGATTGGTTAGGTTGAGAAATAGGCTCCCTCAAGAAAGGGGTTGAGTCGTGGTGGTAGTACCCTCATACCTAATTATTACGTTGTGGTTTTTAATCCTACTAATACCGTTAACTGACACTTTCGAAAAGTTAATTTTTTTCCTAATCTATTTGATAAGAAAATGCGTAGGGGCATATCTTCCCCACTAATTTACCACAAAAAAAAAGAAGATTTCCTCTTGAATGCTCGAAGAAAAAGAGTGGCCATTTATCACCCTCGAATGATCGGACAAGAATACAATGTTTTTTTTTTTTTTTTTGAGCTCGGACAACCATTCCAATTATTTTCTACATACAAAGATTGCTTTATACTCAAGGGCGTGCCATGTCTTTTGACAACTGGTGTTATCTCTTACTCTTTGTCAAAACCTTTAGTGACAAGTATATATTATGGATGAAAGTTAGTACTAAAAACGGATCACCTAAAAATAAATTCAAGATGCAATAAAAAAATACCTATGTCAAACAGTGATAGAAGTAGGTATCTACTTAAATAAACTATATAAATTCTGAACCATATTATAATTGGTGAAGGTCTAATACGGTGAGCCATATTATAATTGGTGAAGGTATGTCTCTCTTCCAATGGTAACTCCCAATATGGAGGAATTCGCCACTTTAAGTGCTTTTTGTGTATGGGAATAGGGTTGAGGTTGCGGTGATAGCACCTTAAACCTTGGTTTTGGTTGTCATTCCCACTAACGCATTCGAAAATTGGATAGGGACTTGTATTCTCCATTTGGAAACAAAATTTAATGGGAAAATTTTGTATAGACTTCTAATTCTTTATATTATTTCATGGTAGAACATCTTTTTATTTTTCTTTCAAGAATCATAAGAAAACTTAAAAAATTTCAACATACGCCCTCATCTTTTATCTCCCTCTTTTATTGACTTTTTACTATAAAAATTAGCTACAACAAATATTTTTATGCCATTTCAACCCAAAAAATTTTTAACTATTTTTTCTTTTTCCACTCATTAAATTTTTTTTTGAGTTAAAATAGTATAAAAAGATTTGTTAGGACTAATTTTTATGGTCAAAAATCAATAAAAGAGATAAATAAGATATGAAGGGTACAATGAAATCCTTAACGATTTACTTATGCTGCTTTGAAAGAAAAATGGAAAGAAGGTCTACTATGAAATAATATAAAGAATTAGAGGCCTATACAAAAATTTTCTAAATTTTATTTTATAGTTTTATTATAAAATAACTCAAAATGAATTGAATAAATTGAGCCTTAAGATTGTGTATTTTATTTTAATTATTCCACAAACATGATATGCATGGTCTTTTGTGCTCTGAATTATTGGATCTGAGACATAAATAGCTGAAATAAATTTAGAATAATCCTTGATGGGCTGAAGTCTTCGATGAATGATGTGTTGAAGGAGACATTTTTTTATAAAATTAATAACAAAAATAGCAAAAAAATTGCACCAAGTCTCCTTCCAATTGACCTGGTCAGGTTTTCAAGAGAAACCGAGGGTAAAAATGTAAATAAAAATATATTTTTATTTCATTAAAAATAACAAAAAATCATGTGGATAGGATAAGCTGATAAGGTCGCAAATCCACAGCGCCTTAGACGGTTACTATTTGTCCCGAGCCCTTTTCCTAGACCAATTAAGTCAAGACACGTGCACGTGGGACCCAGGCCACCGCAACACCAAATGGAGAGTGTCGACATTTCTTGCTGGCGATGACGGTGACGTCCTTTCGGAGAAAAGTAGCGAAAAGTCTTTTGGCCTTATTTGTCATTTAAGGAATGAGAGCTACGGTTCGTGCGGGTTCATTTACATTGATGTTTAGTGGGGGGAGAGCGATGGAGAATGTGAGATAGGGACCATCATCAAGATTTATTGTGTTCCGAGTATTAATTTGAACTTCTGTAACTTGTAGATTGATTTTTTGAACTTTTAGAGAGAGAGAGAGAAGGGAGAGAAGAGAGAGATAGGGTAGGGCTAAGAATTTACTTCGTTTGCATAATGGATCCAAGATTTGGATCCGATGGGTTGGTTCAGGATCTATAAATTGGAATAATAGTTCGAATTAGATACGGGTATAGGTGGATCAGATCTAGATCTGATTTAGTTATTAAAATATTATATATTATTGTATATACATATATGTTATATAGATATATAAAATAATATATAAATTTTATTTTTGGATCCGATAGGGTCTGGATCCTGTATATACTTTTTAGATCCAAATCCGAATATATTGGATTCGATTGGGTCCAAATCTGGAACGAAAACCCGTGCACACTTTTCGAATCCGAATCTGAAATCCCAGGATCCGAACCCAATCCGACCTGTTCTCACCCCTGCTCTAAGAGGTTGCGTTTTGAGTTTGAGTTTAACATAGCAAGTGATGATGTTAAAGGTAAAGTGATTTACGCACGGTCTACAGAGACATCTTACGTCCATCCTATGGATGTGGAGTTGTGATTTCCCCGGAAGGGTCAAATCCAACAATTTAAAAAGTTTTCTTTCAAAACCTATCCTTTATCCTTTGAAGTTTTCAAAATTTACTTAAAAAAGGAAAAGTTTATATAGAGCCTGGGCTCTAAACAATCAAACTTGAGCGTATCTCAAAATTTTCACTAGAATATGTTGTTTTGATGCTCAAATATCTTTAAATTGATCATCTCGACATCAAGATGCATGGTCATGAGAAAAAAATGGATCGTAAAATTTGGAAATAGTGTATTTTGTAACGTATTTTTGGACTGTCAATTTTTAAGATTTTCATAGATATGCTGATCTACACTATTTTTGAAGCTTTAACCTTCATAAATAAATATAAAAAATATTTTAAAGCTATCACAAAGATTTCCAATATTGCAACCATATTTGTCGATACTATTTAAAGGTAGGTTCTAATTTGATTATTTAGAGCCTAGGCTCTACACAAATCGCACCCATTTTCTTAAGGGTGCCATTTGTATAGAGCCTATGCTCTAAACAATCCAAATAGAGCCTACCTTCATATGGTATCGAAAAATGTTGTCTTAACATTGGAAATATTTGTGATAGCCTTAAAATATATTTTCATATTTATCTATAAAGTTTAAAGCTTAAAAAATAGTGTAAATCAACCGATCTATGAAAACTTGGAAATCTTAGAAATTGACAGTAAAAAAATGTGTAACAAAGCACACTATTTCCAAAACTTGAAATCCAATTTTTTTTCATGTTCATGCATCTTGATGCCGAGGTGATCGATTTAAAGATATTTGGGCATCAAAACAACCTCTCCTAGTGAAATTTTTGATATAAGCTCCAATTTGATGGTTTAGAGCCTCAGCTCTATGGAAACTTTTCCCTTTTTTTTGAACACTTATGTTCTCCAATTATATGTGCGTCTAAAATCTATCTCAATAGATTAAAAATAAGGGACACATATCTACATATGAGTTCTAAGTCACAAAAAACCGTATCCATGATAAAAAGGTGGAAAAGAATGAAACATATAAGAGATAATAAGTAAGTTTAGAGAGAGAGAGAGGATTGATTCGTAAAGAGAGAGGAGTGATTAGAGAGAGAGAGGATTGATTAAAGTCTTGCTCAATCAGACGACCTGTCTGATTTTGAGAGTCACCCGGCCCCTTAAACGTTCGCCTGACAACCTTTTGATAACTACTTTTGCAATAATGCATTGATCAGTGATTAAAGCTCAACCTAAAGTGATAATGCGAGAGCACCATCATTTTTTAGGAAAGTAAGTATAATACAAAGAAGGAAAATGGTTTTCTTGAATTTTACATTTTATTTCCGGCATTAGAAATTGATTTTAGAACCATTTTGAAGATTTACGTTGTCAAAAATATTTTTCGGACCGAGGCTAGACTTTATTTTCTTTTCATGAATCCTAAAACTTTATCAATAAATTTATTCCCTCTTGTTGATCTGACAACTCATATAATTGACCTTTCTCTGTCTATCTCTCTCTCCACTCTGGGATAGGTGAGGCGTGTTCCCCACTTTCATTTTAGATTTGTGTGGTGAATGATAGTTTTCCTAAGTCAAGGAAACGCACTTTCTGCCTCCATGATAGGTCCATGAAAGGGCCAACTATGAAATTATAACCTTGGAAAATTTAATCAAAATACACTGCATATCAACCATTTTAGGTGGGAATTTATATAAGGAAAAAAGTTAATATAAGGTTGAGGCCCTAAACAATCAAATTAAGATATACCTAAAAAATTCACTAAAAGAAGTTGTTTCATTGCCAAAAATCTCTCAAATCCGATCGTCTCGATCTTGAGAAACATGGAAATAAAAGAAATGGACTTCAAGTCTTGGGATAGTGCATCTTGTAAAGCATTATCTAGACCATCAATTTTCAAACTTTTCAAGTGTCTATATAGATCTACTTGATCTACACTGTTTTGGAAGCTTTAAATTTTATAACTAGATATGAAAATATATTTTCAGGCCATCAAAAAGGTTTTCGGTACTGAAAAGACATATTTTGATACTATTTGAAAGTGCACGTAATTTTGATTGTTTAAGACCTCGGCTACACCCAATATTTAAATAATACATGTCTATATTTAACATAACATTTAAATATATCTTTTTTATTTTTGGGTTGGGCTCGGGTCCAATCAGGTTTGTGTGTTGGTCCGGTCAGACCTCAACCCGACTGACCCGTTGCCACCCCTAGTATTTATAGGATGTATTGAAGGTATTAATATTGGGCAACCAAAACATGGCGCATCTTTATATTTTACTAAAATATGTAAATATAGTTTTGGAAATTTTTGTGATGACCTAAAAATCTATTTTCACCTCTAATTGTGATATTGAAGGTAAAAAAATTGTGCATCTATAAACACTTAAAAATCTTTGAAAAAATGGTGCATCTATAAACACTTAAAATCTTTTGGATGATCCTATTACAAAATACCCTTGTTTTTTTAAGACTTAAAATCCTCTTCTTCTATCTTTTTTCCTTTGTTTTATTTCATATCCATACATATTGAAGTCGAGAAGATCATTGGAGGGTCTTTCAACATCGGGAAAATCTTTTCAGGTGGATTTCTATGGTGCAACAAGGTTGATATCTTATATAAGTATTTTCCTTTATTTATTTACCGTTTTTAATTACTCCAATTCATCATCATGAACATTTTGATGGACTTTTTGAATTAAATAAAAAGTAAAAAATAAAACATTCCATATCTTAGGTGCATTTTTATAAAATTATTATTATTATTATTATTATTGGATAATTTTTGTTAGACCCACAACTTCAAGCTTGTTTAGGTGAGCCATAGGCTTGAGCCTAAAATTTTCGTCATAGAAATAGTAGTCTTCGTAGGTAGGGGTGGCAATGGACCTGGACCTGACCCGGTTCCGAGAATGGGTCCAACATTTGGACCTGGCAGGTTGCGTCCGGGTCAAAAACTTGGACATAAACATTATTCAGGTTCGAGTCCAGGTCCAACCCTACCCGACTTGTACTCATAAACCGTTGGAGATAAAATACTTTATTTTAAGCCCTATTTGTTAGGGTGTATTAAGGATTGTATACAATAAGAACTCGTAGTCATATTTAGCTATTAAACGATAAATCAGACGGTTTGAAATCTAATAGCAGATGATTGTGATTTGGTTGTCACTAATACGTATATATGATGATAAAAAGAAAAAAAAGTTCGTAGTGAGGGTGGCAATGGACCTGACCAAACCCGAGACCCGACGGTACAGGTATGGGTTCAATTTTTGGACCTAGACCCAAATACTATTCGGGTCTGAGTGTGGGTCCAGCTGGACCCGACCCATACCAAATCCGTTGCCACCCCTACAAAAATTGTCTCTGTCTTTTGTTTGCTTGGGAAATATTTTTCAGAAGCAGATATGCTCCCCCTTGGAGTACACATGCTCCATTCATGAGCACTTTTAGGACCCTAAATTTTAAAAATGCGATCTCGTTCGCTTAGCAAATAATCTTAAGTAACAATAAAAAACACAATTAAACTTGAAAAATAAAACCAAACTAACCTTGGAAAAAAAAAACTTTTTTATATACTTGAAAAGTAATATTATAATATTAGAAAGAGATCGTCCGATTTTGGGCAATTAAGTTTAAATGGACATGAACCAAAATATATTTTCAATATAATTTGGTATTCTAATTTTGGTAATATAATTTAGTAATTCTAAGTTAGATTAAAAAATCCTCCTACCTAGGTTTTTTGTTGAAAGGAGTAAGTATGAGGTTGTCTACCAAGGTACCATTTTTTTTTCGTTCATGGAGGTCACAATCATTTTTATCCCTTAAATTTCAAAATGGATAATTGTAAGAATGCCATTGAATAGACATAAAGTTCTAAAAAAAAGAAAAATTTTCAGACCTTTGTAAACAATCCCTAAGTATATAATTGCTCCAGTGAGGGTATCGCTGCACATGAACTTTTATAAAAAAAACATATTAGCCAAGTAGGGGGATTAGAACTACATAATTGATACCAATTATTGACATTCAACTCTGTGTGATTACTTTGAAGCTAAACATCTAATAGTATTTGGAAAGGTTTTCTATTTCCATTTGTAGAAAATCATCTAACCACTAATTAAAATATAAAAAATTGGACTAAGTGCACAATGACCCAATAATTCACTTTTGATGACAAGGTTTCCCACTAACTCTTAGATCTCAAGATTGAGAGGATTGTATCTTTAATACTAAGATACATCGCAAGGCAAATTCGCATGGGTGCACCCCTAACCTTGGACAATGATGATTTGCAAGACACCAAACGGGTTCCAATAATAGATATAAAAAAGATTAAAGAATCAGTTTGGATAATGAAAATTTTCAAGAATGAGTTGGATTTAGGTGCATCCACCTTTTGCAAATCCGTAATGGAGATGGATTGAGGATCCAAAACATCACAGATCTGACGTCTTAACCACTATGATCATGAATTCTATGAAAATAAATTGATTTCTTGATCCTTTAAAACGTTCGAATCAATCATTTGAGTTCTTCAAAGCTTATCTGATCTACATTGTTTTTTGGGCTTCATATTCATGGATATGAGGTGGAAATAAACTTTTTAGTTATTTAGAATTTGTATTAGATTCTAAAACCCTAGAAGATTAGGTAGATGCGTGAGCTAGCAGACTCGCTAAAACTTTTCAGCTAAGTACTCTGCAGTAACTTTAGGTAGGGCTGCAATGGGCTGGGCCAGCCCTGGACCAGGCTACAGAGGCCCTCACCTAAGCCCAATCATCACCCCATTAGGCCTGGGCCGGGCTAAGTAATATTAAAAAAACAAAAAAACGGGTAAATAACTTGGGCCGAACTAGGCCAAACTGGGCTGGCCCTGTCTTTGCCCAGCCCCTGCCCAGGTCCTAGTTTTAAGGTCCAAGCCGGGCCACCCCATGCATTGCCACCCCTAACAAGTTATAAGCTGGTGGATACCACAAGGTGACTTCTAGAGTTTCTATTGCCACGATGCCCCAAATTAACAATTAGTAGAGAAGAAAAAAAAAGGGGGAAATTTATCAAAATAACCATGAGTTATAAACTATTTAACTTATTTAACTTTTTACCAATATCTTTTGATAGTTTCAAAATACCATCAAAGACGCATGGAATAGTTGCAAAAGATAAAATATTAATAGTAATAGTGTATCACTAAAGGGTGATTTGGTAAATTTCCCAAAAAGGTTTCCATAAAAAGAAACAATAGTAGTTGAAGATCACAATGCCTATGGACTTTGCTAGCCCATTTGAAGGAATTCTCGATTAAGTCATGTATATAGATATTTAATCACAAAATCATATTTTTAACTTTTGATCTTATTTTTTTCCTTTTAGAGCATATCACAAAAAATTTACAAGAAGAGATTGTTTTGAAGCTCAAATATCTTCAAATTGATCATCTCGACATCAAGATGCATAGACATGAGAAAAAAAATTAGATTTCTTAAGTTTTGGAAATAGTGCATCTTGTGATGCATTTTTGGACCGTCAATTTTCAAGATTCTCAAGTTTTCATAGATCTGCTTGATCTACACTATTTTTTAAGTTTGAAATTTTATAATTAGAGATGAAAATATATTTTAAGGCTATCATAAAAATTTTCAGTATTGAAACTATATTTCTCAACACTATTTGAAAGTTTATTTTGACTGTTTAGAGCTTTGGCTCTATACGAACCACAACTTTTTTTTAAAATGTTTACCTTTCCATTAAAAATGCTTTACAAATTTAGGGAAGTATTCAATGTACGTATTATAAAGGAAAATAAAATCTAGTGATAGTCATGTAGGCGTGCTGCTCCTCCCTTGGCTAATTCATCTGCATCTTTGATGGCTTCTTTGTAATAATATGTATTATATTAGTTACATGCAGTATCAACGTTTAAAATTTCTACAATGATAGTTGAGAAAAGGTTCTGATGATGATGATAATAATGATTCTTCATCTTTGATTCTAAAATAACAGGCAGGATATAGTTCCAGCTACTTCACCAATCGCCATTATTTGTTTAAAGACCTCCAATTAGCGGTCGGCCATTGGTTCACTTAAGCGTCATGTACATCACATGCACAAGTTAGGCTACAAGGGGTCGACCTGGACTCGGTTTGGTTCGGACTAGGTCCAAGCCTGGATACACACCTTGTTTATGGATAGAGAGTACAAATGCCGGAAAGCTTATACGGTAGCATAGAGTTAAAGCCACGGATTGAAGGGGAGGAGGTGACTTATATGTTCTAAACTGATGGACCCATTTTGCAGAATAATATTCCAGTATCCATTTTTTCATATTTATTTAGAGCGCCTAGATGAGGTTCATGTTTGTAAAAAAATTATAATTCATTGGACTCCAACCAAAATTTTTGTATAACACTCACCATTGTTCTTTAGATCCTGCGATGTAACCATCCTTCGTTAGACTCCAACAGGAATTTCGTAGACAGAGGTGACAATTACTGATGTTCATTAGATTTGAAATTGGATTGCTGACCTTGTGCCATTGACTAGGTAGAAGTTAAAAAATAATATTTCTTAAACATTGAAATACACCGTTAAAGGTGATAATGACTTTCTTGGTGATAATGATCTTCTTGTACTAAATGTAAATTAATTGCTTATACCATAGGCAAATTGACTATGTCTATGTGGTTTTCTTTGTTTTTTATTTTTTATTTGTTGTCCCGCATTTCCTAGCTTGAGTGATTTTGTTCTCTTGGTAACACATTGTTTTTCTAATACAACAGATGATACCGTTATAAAAAGAAATAAAGACCGGCCCATCGGTTCTATTATTCCCGTTATTGAACCTTGCTTGGACATGCTATTTCACCCAATATAAGAACCATCAGTGTTCGTAAAATCGAATCGGAATGGTTAACTGGACATGGGCCCGGAAGCGATTTAACCGGCCGATTCAGTTGTTCTAATTGGGCAAGTCCTGGACGGTCAAAAAATGTTGAAAAATTTAAAAATATACAAAACAAATCTACTAAAATATGAAAAACATATAAAAATAATTAAAACAAAACACATTCAACTGAAGTTGAAAATTATTGAAAAATAGATTTTAATGAATCGCTTTTTGAATTAAAATGAGTATTAATGATCAAAACAATTTTCAACCTTTACCATAATGTAAAGAATATTAAAAAATGCATTACAAACCAAATTCCTTATTTTTGAGAATTTATATACATTTTTTTGATTTTTTTTTTTTAAATATCGGTTAATCACCAAAACCACCCAAAATCCGATCTAATCCGGCGTTTAGCGGTTAGATAGTCCAGTTTTTCCAATAGTGAATACCGTACGGATTGCCTAGAGTGGGATTGTCACGCAAGAGACCATTTATCTTTTGTACATGGAGTTTACAATCATTCCTACTCATTAGATATCAAATTGGATGGCTTGGGATGAATCACAAAGTCCGAGAAATTTTTTTGGAACTTTGTATCTATTCAGTGACACTCTTACAACCACCCATTTTAAAATTTAAAGAACAAAAATGAATGTTACTTTCATATAAAAAAGATAAAAAGCAAAGTTTAGATAGAGTTCAGGCTCTAAACTATCAAATTTGAGCCTACCAAAAAAGTTTCACTAGAAGAGGTTATTTTGATGCCTAAATATCTTCAAATTGATCATCTCGACATCAAGATGTGTGAACGTGAGAAAAGAAATTGATTTCTAATTTTAGAAATAGTGTATTTTGTAACGCATTTTTGGACCGTCAATTTTCAAGATTTGAAGCTTTAAACTTTATAAAGAAATATGAAAATATATTTTACGGCTATCACAAAGATTTCCAGTATTGAAACTATATTTCTCGACACTATTTGAAGGTAGGCTCAAATTTGATTGTTTAGTGCCTTGCTCTATACAAACCGCACCCAAATATAAATGGTCCCTTCGTAAACAATCCTATCATCGCTTGAAATGGACGTCCCCTAACAAATGTTAAATCTAGCAGATATGTCAAGACTTGAAATGGACGGCTCCAAAAAAAAAAACCGTTACACACTCTATTGTTTAAAATTCGTTTTTTTCCCCATAATTTTATGATCGATGATTGTGAGATGAATTTGAAGGCTTGCCAGGAAAATCATTACATTTTCTGCTGAAATTTGAGGTGATGAAACCCTACAAAATACTTTCCCATCTTGAACAGTTGGATTATGCACATGAGGAATTATGTAGCGGCAGAGCTTGTCAACTTTCTTTGGAGAGGTCTCAAGTTCAAATTTGGAGTGCATATTTTACTGAACTATGAAAAGAAAAGAAAATATTTTGATAGTGCTGTAGCTCTATCAAAATAAGTAAAGCGTCATCTCAAAACTCACCTAAAATAGCAGTTCTGATGTTAAAAAATCTTCAAATCGATCACCCTGACCTTCACCATTATGACTGTGAAAATAAATAGGATTTCAAACCCTAAAAATAATGTTTATTGTACTACATTATCTAGTATCCGATTTGCTTACAAAATTATTGTTCACATATCCACAAGATTTTTACCCTTTTTTGAGCTTCAGATTTCACAATAGGTGGTAGAAATTGATTTTCTAGCTACCATGGATATTTCAGATGCCCAAAGTGCTTTCCATATGAGGATTCAAAGTGAGGCTTTATTTTATCATCGCAAAACTTAGGTCTTATAGAAATTGTATAAAAAATATATAAAAAAAAGTAATTCCTTAAGGCTTAGGTCTTATAGAAATTGTATAAAAAATATAAAAAAAAGTAATTCCTTAAGGCTTCAACTGCATCAACCACACCACGAACTTTGTTGGAAAATATTTGTGTTAGAAAATGTAGTTTTGGCACCATAAAATCTGAAATCAATCATGTCCGCCTGGACTATCATTTATCTGAATGAAAAAAAAAAAAGATTTCAAACCCTAAAAATGATATTTCTTGTAATTTTTTTTTTTTTTTTATCGTTTATATTTCAAATCTTCATTGATCAACTGCACCATTTCTTTTTTCAAATTTCACATTCCACTGGGGAGAAACAACATCTTATGGTGGGTTTCTGAGTTGCGGTTTCACTAGATTTCACAAAGCTACGGCCCGGCCGCTTTGCATAGAGGCTTGCAAATTCCTAATAAAAAATGAAATCCAACCCATAACTTTGGAACTTTTTTACTAAGATAATTTATGCATCATTGTTTTATAGGAAACTAGCGCCTAATTATTACGGTGACGAGATACCACAACATGATATATTGAGTTCCATGTTTATCTTATATATATATTTTTTAAAAAAACCCAAGGTTTGTGCTAGGTGACTTTGTCAAGGAATATTTGAAGTTAGAACAACAAAATTCTTTTTTATGAAGTCAATTTAGCGGCAGAGAGAGCGGGAGAGATGTGTCTACTATTAATTTGTTGCTCCTAAATGAAGAGCAAATTATTCAATAAACATCAAACATTAGTTTGGTCCTTATAACATGGTTTAATCCCTATATAAGAATTAGTGATCTAATTTCTAGGGGCGGCGTGGCAATGGACCCAGAACCGACCTGGAGGACCCGAGGAGTAGACGCGATCTGGGTTTGGGTATAGGTCTAAAAATTGGACTTGGCGGGTCGGATCCGAGTCCAAATCGTGGATCCGGACACTATTGCGTCCAATAGGATTCTGGTCCCGTAATATATTTTGGGCCCAAATATATTAAATATAGTCTTCAATGAATAGATATTTAATTCTTAGATCGGATCCTGGTCCCACACTATATTTTCGAGTCCACATCTGGTTTAGGCCGACCGGACCCGTTGCCGCCCCTACTAATGTCTGGCTTAGTAAAACTTGGGGAAGCTAGCGAATTTAGAGGAATGCCATGGTTCTTGCATGGAATCCTCTAACTCTAAAACCTCGCTATCCATGCAAAGATGACTATCATTCCCTCTCTAACTCACCCCAAAGAGGCATTCCTACACATTTCTTGCCTCTTTGCTATTTCATCGCAAATGCTACTATATATTCAATCCAAGCATTATCATTTCTCAGGCTTAGGACCTCAAATTAATCCAAGCAGTGTCATTCTCTCTCTAACATGGCCTTGGTTGCCTCATGTTTCTCTTTCCTCTTCCTTCTATGCTTGGCTCTGACCACACATTCTCTCTCTACAATGAATTCATGTGAGCAAGATCTCTTAGAATTTTCCCTAAATTTGGAGTTCTTGGAAGCTGAGTTCTTTCTCTATGGTGCACTGGGATATGGCATAGATGCAATTTCTCCAGCTTTAGCTAATGGTGGGGTGGCCCCCACAGGTGTGAAGAAAGCCAACCTCAGTCCCATAACTAGAGACATCATGATCCAGTTTGGATACCAAGAGCTTGGCCACTTGAGGTTTTTGCATCTCTCTCCCTATAATATAAAAGTTGTCCGCTCCTCGAAAGTAGGGGTGGCAACGGGTCGGATTTGGGTCTGATGACCCTGGACTTGAACCCGAAATTATTGGATCCGGACATAAATAGTGTTCGGGTCCAATATTTGGACCCAAACCCGACCTGCCAGGTCTAATTTTTAGACCTATACCCAGACCCAGGTCAAGTCCGGGTCCATTGCTACCCCCACTCAGAAGCAGTTCAATCCACTTACGAGTAATATGCGATTCTACTACATCTATGTGTGTAGGATTTTAAAAGATCACCTTTAAATTTGATATATATTTAAAAAAAAAATCAAGTCTCACATTCATGTGATAATTTTTCTAGAGATCTGTACCAAATTTAATGGTGATCTTTTGAGATCCTACACATTTGGGTATGAGAGGGTCTCATACGATCATTACTCTATTTATATATCCTTTTTTTTTTCATGTGTGGGTGGGAGAGAGCTATCTATTTATGAGGTGGTACTGGCATTGTATTGATTACCTCTCCTCTGTCTTAATGGTGTTTTTATGTTAATTTTGATCATGTAATGTATGGGTCAGGGCCATACAAAACATAACAGGTGGTGGTATTCCAAGGCCTCCAATGGATCTGAGCAGCAGCCACTTTGCGACACTCATGGAAAGGGCCATGGGAGTACCACTCATTCCCCCCTTTGATCCCTACATTGATGAACTCAACTTCCTCCTCTCTGCCTATATGCTCCCCATTGTTGGCCTCACTGGCTATGTTGCTGATTTCAACTACATTAACACCTCCAAAACCACCACAGTTGCCAGAGTAAGTTCAAAATAATTAACCCACTTCCACATTTTATTATTTTTTGAAAATAAAGTATAAGAGAGAGAGAGAAAGGCACAGAGAGAGAGAGCGAAAGGCAGAGAGAGAGAGAGGGGAAGGGAGGGAGGGAGAGGGGAGTAACATATTTGTAGCGCATGCTTTTTGAAGCTATATCCAGCATTAATGCGTAGCTAGGGCGGGCAATAGATCAGGTGGGACCCAGGCTAGCCCCGAAAACCTAGGGTCTGGCACATAAAACGTGGACTGAGGGTTGAGCCAGAGCGAGCTTACCAAGGTCCATGTTGGGCCATTCTCGGGCTAAAGCTATGGGAGGGCCAGCCCGACCACTTTATTTCATTATTATTATTATTATTTTTCAGTTTATTATGAGCAGTATTAAGAAAGTTGGCCATTCTATTCGAAACAGGCCGGTTAAACCGGAACTGGGCAGTGATAGATCCCATTTTGGCCGGTTTAGGTTGTCCCGGGTATTTTAAGAAAGAAGTTAAAAAAATATTAAAAAAATAAAACCCTAAAAAATAAGGGATTTATTTGTAATGTCTTGTTTTTTTATGTTTTTTATAATTTTGGGAAAGATTAGGTAGTGTTTTGGCCATGAATAATTATTTTTACATTTTTTTTCGCTTTTATATTATTTCTAAAATATCCCTAAGCACAACTCAATTTTTTTTAAAAATATATTTTTTCACTACTTTTCAACTTCATTTGGTTGTGCTTTATTTAATTATGCTTTAAATAAGTTTTTAAATATTTTTTTTGGATGTTTTTGTATTTTTATTAATAATTTTGAGACCGGCCAGGACCTCCCCAGTTAAGACGAGTGAACAGGCCAGTTTATCTGTAATTCGGACCCGACCATTGGCCCGTTTTCAAGTCCTCATGGATTTGTCGAACACTGCCATGACGATCTAGCTCGTGCCCGGTTAGACCAGGCCTGGACATGGGCCCCTTCAGGCCGGTCTACATGTATAGGAACTCGGGCGGGAGTTGGCCCATCCCATTAGGAGCCCTATGCACAGTGAGCAAAAAAAACCATGACATAAAAGAGAGAGAATATTCTTTTCCTTAATAAAGTCGAAATGTAAATGAAATTCAAATAAGTTGCGTATCGTAGAAATTTTTGAAGGAAAAAGTTTATATTAGGTTGTAACCTTAAACCTATAGAATTACATATGCGCTTAAAAAATCTATAGAAAAAGGCTGTTTTAATGTTGAAAAACCCTGCAATTGATCATCTCGACATCTAGATGTATGAATATAGAAGAAAAAAAAGATTTTGAGTCCTGAAAATAGGGCCATCTTGCAACACATTATCTAGACCATCCATTTTCAAGATTTTGATCTACTTGATTTTAGCCATTTTTTAGTTTAAAACTTTATAAATAGATCTAAAAATCGGTTTTCAAATAATTCTAATTATTTTTTACACTAAAATTATATGTTACAATAAAATTTGAAGATGCACCTTAATTGGATTGTCTAAGGTTGAAAACCACACGCTTTCTTAAATTAGAGTTAAGTATTTTGACACTCATACTCACATTTGCACTATAAATCCTAAGAGTTTATAGTCTTGAATGCAATGTACGTATTCTTTGAGATTAATACAATGGGCATGGTTTTGGTACAAAACCCCAAGCCTAACAAAGCACAAAAAACCCCACGCCTAACAAAGCACAGGCAAAAAAACAAAAAAAAAGAAAGAAAGATAGAAAAAAAGAAAAATGGTATTAGAGCCCATAGGTTCAATCAATTTTGAACTGCCTACTAGGCTCGTACCTTTATTTATCAGATAATTTTATATTTATCTCCTATTTTAACTGGAATATTGATGGCAAATTTTCCAATTTATTTCTTAAAAAGGAAAAGTGAGAGAAGGATATTGGGATTGGTCAAGAGGTCACTCTCAATCAGTAAAAATGGCTCATATTTCAGCTACTTGCGGGACTTTTGGGGATAGAATCAGGCCAAGATTCAATTATCCGGGCTCTACTATACCCGAAGTCCTTGTTGAGAGTTTGGCCCTATCAATACACAGTCGCCGATTTCACGAACAGGATCTCTAACCTTGCGAACAGCTTGGGTCACAATGGCATCAAAGAAGCTGGCCTGTTTGTATTCCCTCCGAACCGAAATGGAGGATTAACACCGGGAAATATTCTTAATGGTGATTCTAACTTCTTATCATTCGATCGATCACCTCAAGAGATTCTACGGATCCTTTATGGAACAGGAAATGAGAGCAGGCCCGGCGGCTTCTTCCCTTCGGGGGCCGGAGGGAACATTGCTCGTTACTTACGTAACATTGGGTTGATTAATAGGCCATGTACGATCCAAGACACTTCAGGATCATGAGTTCTTAAAAAGTGCAGGTGCCAGTTGATATGCAGGAAGTTTGGCCTATGAGTTCTCAAATAATCCAATGGTCATGGTGTTTTTCACCTTCTTTTCATTTTTTTTTTTTTTGAAGGGCCGGGGGTCTAATAAGTGGGAGGAAGGCTGAGGGAAAGGTGGGCCCTCATTTTTCTAGCTGATAGAATGGAAATTAGTGCATTTTTTCAAATATGTTGCATCAATGTCTGGAGAAAAGATTTAATGCTTGTATGGCTTTCCTGGTCTCGCTTTAAATCTTCACTGCGGATTATGTTCTAACCAGTTTTTGGATCATATTAATGATAGGTAATTCTTTAAAGGGAAAAGTTTATATAAGGTTGCAACCTTAAAATGTAGAATAACATATGCACCTCAAAAATCTACTAGAAATGTTGTTTTATTGTTGAAAAAACCCTATAATCGATCATCTCGACATCGAGATGCATGAATATGAAAAAAAAAGCTTTTGATATCTTGCAACACATTATCTTGACCGTCCATTTTCAAGATTTTCATATATTTATAGATATACTTGATTTTAACCATTTTTGGAATTTAAAATTTTCTAATTAGGTATGAAAATAGATTTTAAGATAATACTAGTTATTTTTTACAACAAAATTACATGTTATAATAAAATTTTAAGGTGAGCCTTAATTGGATTGTTTAAGGTTGCAACTTTGTAGAAACCGCACCCTTCTTTAAATAATCAATGCGGATTATATCCTAATCAATTTTTTGGGCCACATTAATGAAAGCTAACTAAGGATGGTACTTTTTAGGGCTTTATTTTCTTTTTTTGAGTAATTTTATAGCCAAATCTTGACAATTATTTTCAAAATTTTGGTTCCAACTTTGAATAAATACCTGGAAGTGTGCCATTGAGCATGCCTAATGTCCGAGAAAATTTTACACCTTTAACCAAAAAAACATGAATATATATTACAAGATTATTTTATTTTGTTATAGAAAGGTCTAGTACAAGATTATTTTATTTTGTTATAGAAAGGTCAAAATCATCTGTAACTGTCATATATGAATTCATACGGCTGGACGTATCCTTTCTCCATACAAGTCCAAAAGAGAGCTTGTTGGAGTTTGAGCAATGCCTAATGGCATACTTCCAACTGCCTAATTTTACATTAGATAGTCCGCTGATTTTACATTTGAGATTCGGGCAAGTGTGGGCTTTTCCATGAAAATAACTTCTCTTTAATCCAAGTTTAATCTAATGATCATCTATGCGTTAGGATTGGCCCAAAGCTCCATGAAATCTAGCTCGTGTGACTGACCAGGGAAAGCCAGGGACATGGATCATGGCCTAACCCAGCCCATTTAGCTTTTTGTTTTATTCAATTATTTTAAAATGCTTGGATTTTTAGTTGGCTTGGTCCGACACATTAACAAGGCCAGATCATGCCCAAATTAGACAGCAAGTGTGTGTCAGCCTGGGACAAACCAGGTCCAGCCTTCTGCTACCCTAACATGTGTTCATTTATTCATTATCATCTAAGCATCATCCCAACTATTTAGGGTTGTTTGCACCCAAATATGCCTTCATCCATGATTGATAAATCCTAAACTTTAAGTTTTAAAGTGCATTTATGCTCGTTTAACCTTCAATATTTGTGGTAGAGTGAGAGCACATGATCTAGCTAATCAACCATCGGTACATGAGAGAGCTAGAATCGGTGTATAAGTTTCTATGAAGTATATGAATTCAAATGATATGTAATTTTAAAGAATATGTACATTTTGTAAGTGGAAAGTTAATAGTTTTTCAATGCATTCAAAATTAAACTATCAAAAGCCACTATTCAACTTGGTATCAATTTTTAACTTAAAGGACACGGTTTTTATGAGTCCATGTAGAAATGAGTCACCTCTTCAAAATATATTTTTTAGATGGATTTTTGGACTTAAGTTTTAAGGACATGTAATCTCTAACATGAATATTAAATAAATAAATAAATTTTAAAAAATAGAAATAATAATTCTATGAAAAAAAATATTTGGACCGTTAATTTCAATTGTTTTTAGATGGACCACCTATTTGCATCCATCGTTAACATGGATGCTTTATACCTCGGAGACTGCAAATGTAGATATACAGTCCCTACAACATGAAACAATTTTCCCTTATATTATCATTATCGGCTCCTTGCAATTTGCTTCATGTTTTCCATATTGAGAGCTGTTTTTAGGTAGGTCATGCTTCAAATGGATAATTTTTCTTTAGGACTACCTACATTATATTATATTATGAGGACATTTTTTTATCACAATAATAGTCTTCAATTATCATCAAAATTGAACTTACACGGCTATTATTGGAATCAAGACTTATCACGGTAAGATATCATTATTGTTATTTGAACCATATCCCAACTATTTGAGGTCGATCTATCATGATAAAACATAAATAAATTAAATTACAAAGATAATTGTCAAGTTTCCGCTTAAAAAATCGCCTTGCGCATTTCTTTGTTCATCATGAATCCTCACAGCATTTGGAAAACTCAAGTCACATCCCTCTCTTCATAAAAAAAGAAGTAAAAGACAAAAACATGAGAGCTATTTTAGTACATATTCCTAGATACTACTAAAAGAAACCCTAGCATCAATCAAAGCCTTTCTAATAAAATCCTATATTATTCTTACAACATGTATGGTCCTTTTACAATAAGTACGATATTTGGTAGAGGAGAATGTCAAAACATGATTCGTGTAGCTAATCCTAATTACTTTGATAATGAAGACTCTCACATTTTATTTCTCGTAAGAAGACAAATAAACCAACTTGAACAACAAAAAGACTCATTAAGTGTACGTTTGACAATGAGGATATCTCAAATTCCATGTTTGTTTGATAACCGGATTTCCATGGATTCAACCGAGAACAGGAATCCCCTTTCTATACTTTTGGGGATGAGGGATTCTCAAGTACTATGCAAATAACTTCTTGCAATCTTACCATCAGCTCCTTTAGGGAAAAACCCACCTGGGGATTTCTCATTCCCACTACTATACACAATCCTAAGAATTTCTTGTGGTGTACGGTCAAATGACAGAGAAAATTGGTCACTAGCTAGCAAATTCCCTGAGATCTTCCTCTCTGAACCCAATGTAGGAGGAACAGTGATCCCTTCATCTTTGATGCCAATGCCTCCCAATCTATTCCTCAATTGAGAGATGTTGTTTGTGAATTCTGATATTGTGTGCGGGTATGGGTCTACCTTCTTGTTTGCTTGCTCATATAGTATTGTTCGGATAATCGCATCCTGTCCGGATTCCACCCCCAACAATCCAGCTACCAACTACATAATCACCACCAACTTTAAATTAGTTCCAATTCTCACCATTTTTTAAGGTTGTTGCATCATATTACTATATAAGGTGTGCATGAAATCATTGCTCTATGTTCTTAGGCCTCTTTTTGGATGTTCGAATATTTAGGGTTCGAGAAAAAATTCTTTAAATAAAAGTTGCACGGAATAAGTAGGCGTCACAGGGAATGGGGTTGGGGCATCGGTGGTCAGGAAGGTGGATTCCTCACCCTAAAAGAAAAAATCCTAAGACTGAACTAAAAATGTCCGATTTTTTAATAGCTAAATCTAAATGTTTGAAAACTCAAAATCTATTTATTTTCCAAGCCACTCATTTTGTAAAAAAAATCCCTTTTGTTCTTTTGCCCAAGGGACTCAGTGTTTCATGTATGCTCCTGCCGGAGCATGGCTTTACAAGCGCAAAAGGGAAAAACATAAAAGAAAATAAGGAAAATGAAGACTAGTGAAGGTGTCCCTTACCCGTCTAGAGTCAGGGGCTGTGAGGTGTGGATTAGCACCCACATAACCAGTGAGACCAACATAAGGGACCACATATGAAGCCAAAAGATAATTGAGGGTGTTGGCATATGGATCAAAGGGCGGCTCAAGTTTGTGACCAAATGCAGAGTTCATCACCTTTGCAAAATTTTCTGAGCTCAAGTCCAATAAAGGCCTTGGAAATCCAGGAACACTCTTTTGAATCGCCCTGCACTCAAATTTCAGTGGAGAAGAAATCAAACAAAGAAATAAAAATAGGAAATGTATATGAGGAGACCATTTACTTTTTATACAGGAAGGTCACAATTATTGTCAAACGTTGGATGTGAAATCGGATGGGTAATGATGTGCCACTAATTGAGTACAAAGTTCGAAATTTGTTTTCTCGAAAGCACTGTGATACATTTTAATATGTTAGATTTCACATCCAATAGCTAAAAAAAATTGTGACTTTTTTGTACAAAAAATAAATAGTCTCATAATATACAATCCCATAAAATAAAACTAACTTATACAAAGATAAGATAACGAATAATATCAGTCGAACTATATCCCAACTATTTAAGGTCGACTTCTAAGAGTTGAACTCAAAATCTACTTGTTTAAAAAATAATGATTCTTTAGTGAATTCCAAAATTTCATGTCCAAATTTATTTTCCCAAGGAACTTTTACACCCGAGGGAGTCCATATGCTCCCTCACTCAAGAGCCGTGGTCAGATTCGCTTTAGAGTCTTTTTCGATTTGGTGAGAAAAATGAAGTAATTTGGTGTTTCGGCTCATTCAGAGGAAGACTTCCGAATTTTTTTTAAAATTTAAATTAAATTAGATATTTATATATAAAATACATAAAAATAATAAAAAAGTTAAAAAATAATAAAAAAATATTTTTATATAAATATTTATTTGTTTCAGCCTAATCGGCTCGAAGCAGACTCGAATCTGACCAAAGCAGCCTAAAACAGTCCAAAGGGGCACCACCTAACTTCGTTTCTCTTTGGTCTAGACCTAAATCCAAAAGCTAGCGAATTTGACAACATTGGCCGTTGTGAAGGCATGCATGGCAAAAGAGGTAAAAAATCCGAACCCCAATTGTACCTCAGATGACCAACTTCTTGATAAGCAAACTGAGTGATAATATCCCTAGTTAGGGGATCAAGGTTAGCCTTTGTGGCTCCAATTGGAGGGGGCCCTCCCTTGGTTAAATTTGGGGCAACTTTATCCAAGCCATATCCGAAAGATCCCCATAAGAAAAACTCAGCCTCCAAGTACTCTAGATTTAGAGGGAATTCTAGGAGGTCCACATCCAACTTTGGCAAGGGAGCTGGCTCAGAAGAGTGAGGAGGAAGGGTACACAAGAGGAAGAGGAGGAGGAGGATAGAGGTGAAGAAGGTGGAAGTTAAGTTAGAGAAAGCCATGAGAGAGAAGAGAGAAGAGAGAGGTTCCATGGGATGTTCCTATAGACTGAATTATATATACAAGTTTGTGCTACGTACGTGGCTCAAGAATTGAAATTGAAGACCAATTGGCTTTGGCTTTATTGTCTAGAGATGAGACACGTGAGTAGTGGACAGACACGTTTGAGATGAGACTGCACCACATATTTTTATATTATTTATATATAAACAATTGTTGCATATGTAAGTATTTATTTAAGGAAAAAATTTATATAAGGTTGCAACCGATTACATATGCACGTTAAAGAAAAGGTTGTTTTGGTGTTGAAAAACCTTCTAATTGATCATCTCAACATCGAGGTGTATGAATATGAAAAAAAAATGATTTTGAGTCTCAAAACTAGTGCATCTTGTAACACATTATCTAAACCATCCATTTTCAGGACTTTCATATGTTTATTAATCTACTTGATTTTAACCAAGTTTGAAGTTTAAAATTTTATAATTAGATATAAAAATACATTTTGAGATAATCGTAAGAATCTTACACCAAAATTGCTTGTTAAGATAAAATTTGGAGGTGTGCTTGAATTGGATTGCTTAAGGTTGCAACCTTATAGAAACCACACTTTTTATTTGAAGGGAAAAGTTTCTATAGAGCCGAATCTCTAAACAATCAAATTTGAGCCTACCCCCACAAATTTCTCTAGAAGATATTGTTTTGATGCCCAAATAACTTCAAATCGACCATCTCGACATCAAGATGCATGGACATGAGAAAAAAATGGATTTCAAGTTTTGGAAAAAGTGTATTTTGTAACGTATTTTTGGACTGTCAATTTTTTAGATTTTCAAGTTTTCATAGATCTGTCGATCTACACTATTTTTGAAGCTTTAAATTCTATAAATAAATATAAAAATCTATTGCAAGGCTAATAGATTTCCAATATTAAAACCATATTTCTCGACACTATTTGATGGTAGGCTCTAATTTGATTGTTGAGAGCCTAGGCTCTACACAAACCACACCCTTATTTAAATATTATAGTAAAAGTTATTTCTTTATCTAAAATCCAACTCATACCAACCGAGTCTAGGTAAAGTTAGGACCCAATTGGGGTCGACTCAGACCTGACCCATTACACCCGAACTACTGAGAGAGAGTTGTGCTTGTGAGAGAGTAGTGCTTATCGAATATACGTGTGCTACTAGGACTGTCAATAGCACCAGGCTTATGCAGCCATATTTGGTCCACTGGCTGGGCTCAGACCTGGCATGGTTTAAAAATCGGACAGGGCCTAGCAAGAAAAGCAAAGGCTGGGCTTAACATGCTGTAAAAATTTCGAGCCCAACCCTCTCTCATGCCCACTTCAGCCCGGCCTATAGACTGCCCCATGAACCACAACTTTTATACAATTAGATAACACTAACAACACGTTTGGTTTATGTGAAAATATTTATTAGAAAATATTTTCACGTGAAGGTGTAGAAATATTTTCACATTAATTAACTGCTAATTGATGTGAAAATATGCATTGGGGCCAATTGTTGTAAAAATATACACCTAACCATATAAACGAATTTTTTTATGTGAAATATTCTCAGAAATTATTTTCACACGAACCAAACTGGCCCTAAATGTCAAGAGGATTTCAAGTCAAGCTGCTGTGAAAGGTACACTAAAAATAATAGATAGATCAATATTAATTTATCAATACTTCTACTCATTTATAGATATCTAAGAAGAAGGTGACTCTTTTTATTCTTGCAACAAATGTCTCTTTTGACTCCTAATTTAGACCATTTTAGTCCATTTGTCTATCTATCTTTATCTTCAAATTAAATCAGTATATCTATCTCTAATCTTTAGTAAGATATTCTCTTTTAATTTCTAAATCCTAAAGTGGTTATTAGTAATAGGGAATGATATGTCACTCATTTAACCTACTAAAACATTTCCCTCCCCATCTAAAAAAACCTATGGCAGAACAAATTTTCCATTGTTGTAGTAGTAGTTTGAAGGTTTTCATGTTGAAGTTGCCTATGACCAAATTCGCTGAGGGATTTGAATAGCTATGTTTGATATTTTCATTTGTGATGGTAGGAGTTTGTTTTTGTGTAGTTGAACAAAATTTCCTATCTAAGTTATGTCCTCAATCTTGACGCGCCCATCAAACACACAGTTTATATAAGGTTGCAATATTAAATGTCAAATTAAGGTGCACCTAAACAGTCCATCGGAAAAGGTTGTTTTCCTCTAATGGATCATAAAAAACATCAAAGGTAACTTAAATGTCACATGTACAATTGCGTGGCTGGAAGTATGCCATTGAGCATGCCCTATGGCCGAGGACAATTTATACTTTTAACTACATAATGGAATTATGTTCAAGATCCTTTTATTTTGTTATAAAATAAAATAAAAAGGTAACAGCCATCCTTAGCTATTATATTGAATTCGGACGGCTGGAGGTGTCATTTCTCCATCCAAGTCCAAGAGAGAGATCCTTAGACTTTGAGCAATACCTAATTGTAGATATAGAGATAGTTGTAGATACATAGTTTTGTACCAACTGTCAAATATCATCTGATATTTGGGACATTATCATATTTGGGTCATGAATAGTGCTAGATGGAGGGGTCTCCACCTTTAGTCCGTTGGAAGCATATTAAAAAATATCCTCAACTATCTCTATCTCCTCAACTATCTCTATCTCTACACTAATGGCATTACCTCTGCCTAATTTTACATAGATAGTTTCTTGATTTTACATTCGAGAAACGGGAGCTTTGGACTTTTCCATAAAAATAGCTTCTCTTTAATCCAAGTTTATTCTAATGATGAAACCCCCATCTATGCATCAGGATTGGACATCACATTTTAAAGTAATCATGGATATATGCCTATATGCACCTTTGAGGTGGCCATGGGCTAGGTGGCCCAGTCCTAGACCTCTAATTTTGGCCTGATGGCAATGGGTTTGGTGGCCGAGTCCTAGACCTCTAATTTTGGTCCCAGGGCTCCATGAAATCTAGCTCATGTGGTTAGGGAAGGCCTTTGGACCAAGATCATGTTCCAACGTAGCCCATTTAGCGTTTTGTTTTATAGAATTATTTGAAAATGCTTGTTTTTTAGTTGGCTTAGGCTGACCCATTAATAGGGCCTGAACATGCCCAAATCAAACATCAAATGTGTGTCAGCCTAGGACAACCCAAGTCTTGCTCTCTACCCGCCTAATGTGTCTTCGTTCATTCATCATCATCCAAGCCTCATTCCAACTATTTAGAGTCGCCTACCACCTAAGATGCCTTCATTCATGAGTTATAAATGCTAAACTTTCAGTTTTAAAGTGCATTTGTGCTCATGTAGCTTCAATATTTATGGTAGAGTGAAAGCACATGATCTAGCAAATAAACCATCGATACATGTTATGGAGATATTACTTGTGGAAAATCCTATTGGGTGGCATTTCTACTCATGTTTTATCAAGAATTAATTAGATAAAGGGAAAGCTTTCTATGTTCCCCCTACCATCCAACCGTCCATTTTTTATCAAGAGAGCCACTTACCTTTTGATCTTAGATCCGACATCTCAAAGTATTTTATTTTTAGTTTTTTAATACAATTTTTCTGAATATGAAATTTGGTACATGTCATCTTCTCATTGGGGTGCACCTAAAAAAAATATTAACTATATAATTTTTCAATAAAAATTAATGACCATCATTTTATTTTATTGAAAATAATTTTCTTATATTTTTTGTTAGTGCGAGTTTAATAGAGGAATGAACGTCCAAAATTTGGTGTCAAAACAGTTTATAGAAAAACAATTAAAAATAAAACAGTGTAGAGACGTGACATTGTAATTAGAGCAATCTTAGTCCTCCATTAAAACATGGATGGTTGGATAAGGGGGAGGATAGAACTTCTATGTTGTAGGGGGAACATAGAAAGTTTCCCCATTAGATAAATCTTGGATTGGTGTATAATTTTTGTGAAGCAGATGAATTCAAATGATAGGTAAATTTAAAGCATATATTAAACATTTTGTAAGTGAAAAGTTGATAATAGTTTTTCAGCGCAATCAAAATTAAACTATCAAAAATCACTATTAAACTAAATATTAACTTATACAAGGGATTGTATACTATGAGAAATCACTATTGACGATCATTTTTAGCCATAGGATGTGAAATCCAATAGATGTAAGTGTGTCACAATATTCAAAAAAATTTGTTTGGAACTTTATGTCTAAACAATGACACATCCTTAACCATCCAAACGTAAAAGTCAATCATAATTGTGACCTCGTATTAAAAGTAAATGAACTCATAATATACATTTCCCATTATATAATCATCATTGGCTCCTTGCAATTTGGTTCTTGTTTGCCATATTCGTATTTGAGAGCTGTGTTTAGGTAGGACATGCTTCAAGATATCATCATTATTATATGAGCTTTATTCCAACGATTTGATATTGGTATGTCATGATAAAACATAGATAAATTGAATTCATAAAGATAATTGTCACTAGGTTTCCGCTTAAAAAATGGCTTTGCATCTCTTTGTTCATCATGAATCCTCACTGCAATTGGAAAACTCAAGTTACCTCCCTCTCTTCATAAAAAAAAGAAGGAAATGAACAAGAGAAAGAACATGAGAGCTACTGCTTTAAGACATATTCCTAGACTACTAAAATAAATCTTATCATCCATCAAAACTTTTTATTAAGCAAATGAATGAGACAAAAATATGAGAGATATTCCAAAATACTACAAAAATTAACCCTAGCATCCATCAAAGCCCTTCTAATAAAATCCTATATTACTTTTACAAATGTTGTGGTAGAGTAGAATAGCATAATAGGATTTGTGTAGTCGATCCCAATTAATTGGGACAAGATTTTAATGATGATGACTCTTACATGACATTTTATTTCTCATTAGGAAACAAGTAAACCAACTTTATTTCTCGTAAGGAAACAAGTAAACCAACTTGAACAACAAAAAGATGCATTAAGGGCACATTTGGTAATGAGGATATCTCAAAATCCATGTTTACTTAATAATCGGATTTCCATGGATTCAAGAGAGAGTAGGAATCCCATTTCTCTACTTTTGGGGATGGGCGATTCTCAAATATTATGCAAATAACTTCTAGCAATCCAACCATCAGCTCCTTCAGGGAAAAATCCACCTGGGGATTTCTCATTCCCATTACTATACACAATCCTAAGAGTTTCTTGTGATGTAAGGGCAAATGACATAGAAAATTGGTCACCAGCCAGCAAATTCCCTGAGATCTTCCTCTCTGCACCCAATGTAGGGGGAACAATGATCCTTTCATCTTTGATGCCAATGCCTCCCAATCTATTCCTCAATCGAGATATCTTGTTTGTGAATTCTGATACCGTGTGCAGGTACAGATCTACCTTCTTGTTTGCATGCTAGCATAGCAGTGTTGGGATAACGGCATCCTGGCCAGATTCCACCGCTAGCAATCCAGCTACCAACTACAAAGTCACCACCAACTTTGAACTAGTTCCAATCCTCACCATTTTCCGTTTGCAAAGACCTGAGTTGAGGTTATTAGTAGGAAACCAAAGAATGGGGTCGGGGCATCAGTGGTTAGGAAGGCTGATGCCTCAACCTAACGTCCCACCATCCATTCTCACCGTTAACATATCAAAAAAAAGAAAAGTGTTGCCATTGCATAGTGCACTACTATTCACAAGTACCTATCTTTAAAAATGCCCTTAAGAAACATCCAAACAGGTCTAAGGAAGTGACACTCTGTTGGCCAGTCTGTCTTTCGTGGCCGGGCTAGGAATTTGAGCCCAAACCCTTGTTTCGGAGGACCTTAATCAAGATTAAGATCTAACTAACACTTAGTTCATGTCTTGGCAAGAGGCAAATTGCCAACACAGGAATATGCAGGAAATTTATCATGTTATGAATTATGGCAACATAAAGCTTAAGATATATGTAAAGTTTTGGCTATTTGTCAAATGTTTTAAGAAGTTTTATACCTTACAAATTGATGTCTAGAGCATGTTTGGCCGAACAGGCATAATATGTGTCTAGAGTGTCTGGTACTCTGGGCCAAACAAGTGCTACAACTATGTCACACAAGTGTTTATACAAAAATTTAATATATGTCACTTATATAAAATTCAAATTTTTATAAAAAAATGTGGAGCATCAAAAACATAAAATATAAAATAAATTTATTTCAACTGAGAAAATTTTAAAAGCCTGATTCTATTTATGTAATTTTACTTTATTTTTCAAACTAATGTTGTGTAGAGGCAATTAATACTAAAATTTCCAAAATAAAATGCAATTATTCCTTGTTATCCTTAGTGGAGGACTATATGAGTAAGGCAAGACAGTGTTGATAAGTTGACGATTGGTGCCGTAAGTGGATAAGTTGTTTTGCTATATTAAAAGTATTGACACATATTGACATGCAACACAAAGGTAAAATTGAAGTACCTAGGTAACAAAAGAATATATAAAATCCTAGGTATACGAAGGGAGAGGTAGTGGACACTAGAAATCCAAGGGATGAAAATGCGAGACATGTCTCAAGGATTTCGATGATCTATATTAATGAGCTTTTAAAAAAAATGTTCTATATATATCACCCTAAAATATAAAGTCCGAAGATTGAATTGAGGATGTCCAATTTTTTAATAGCTAAGTCTAATTGTTTAGAAAATCAAAATCTATTTCTTCTCGAAACCAATGATTTTTAAGTGGATATCAGATTTAGAAAAGGATTCGGTTTCGATGCTGCCAAGCCCGCATATGTAAAAATGCGAGCTTCTTAATAAAAACATATTTTTGAGATGGATTTTTTGACTTAGTTTTTAAAGATACGTAATCTATAACATGTAGATCAGGATTATGAATAAATAAATAAATTTTGAAAATTATAAGTAATAATTTTAGTAAGAAAGCATTTGGACCATTAGTTTCCATTATTTTTAGACACAACACATGCTTGCATCCATCTTTAAGATGGATGCTTACACTTTTTGGACCACATAAGTGGAAATGTGGTCCAGCCCATGGGAAACAATTTTCCTTCAAAAAATCCATATAACTACACCTTCTATTCTTTTGCCCAAGGGAGTAAGTGTATCATGTATGCTCCTGCCGGAGTATTGCTTTACGCGTGCAGAAGGAAAAAAACAGAAAAGAAAATAAGGAAAATGAAGATCAGTGAAGGTTTTCCTTGCCCGTCTTGAATAAGGGGATGTGAACCAGTGAGACCAACATAAGGGACCACATATGAAGCCAAAAGATAATTGAGAGCGTTGGCATATGGATCAAAGGGCGGCTCAAGTTTGTGAACAAATATAGAGTTCATCACCTTTGCAAAATTTTCTGAGTTCAAGTCCAGTAAAGGCCTTGGAAACCCAGGAACACTCTTTTGAAGCGCACTGCACTCGTATTTTAGTGAAGAAGAAATCAAAATAAAGAAATAAAAATAAAATAATTTATACCAAAATAACGAATAATATCATCTGAGTCACATCCCAACTATTTGAAGTCGACTAATACAAGGGATAGTATACAATACTGTTTAGCTTGTAAGATCCAAAACTGATATATCTTCCTCAAACTAGCAACCAACCTGGAAAGAAAAAGAAAAAATTTCAAACCCACTCTATCGGAGAAATACAGTGATAATGTCCTAAGTTTGAACACCGGACGTACAATTTTTTATCAGTCAGATCTAAGTGTTGAACTCAAAATCTACTTGTTTTAAAAATAATGATTCTTGAGTGAATTCAGAAATTTCAAATCCAAAAAATTTCTTGAGTAGCTTTCGCACCCGAGGGAGTTAAGAGTGCTCCCTCAAGCGCCAATGTGAAGGCATGTCAAAGACCGTGAGAAATAAAACCTAGGGGTGGCAATGGACTCGGACCCAACATGGGTCCAGGTATAGGGCTAAGAATTGAACCCAGAGACTATCCGGACCCGACCCGTTGCCACCCCTAACAAAACCCCAAATGTACCTCAGATGACCAACCTCTTGATAAGCAAACTGAGTGATAATATCCCTAGTTAGGGGATCAAGGTTAGCCTTTGTGGTTCCAATTGGAGGGGGGACCTCCCTTGGTTAAATTTGGGGCAACTTTATCCAAGCCATACCCATAAGGAAAACTCAGCCTCTAAGTACTCTAGATTTAGAGGGAATAACAGGAGGTCCACATCCAACTTTGGCAAGGAAACTGGGTCAGAAGGGGAGCTAGAGAAGAGGAGAGAGGTGAAGAAGATGGAAGTTAAATTAGAGAAATCCATGAGAGAGAAGAGAGAGAGTGACTGAAGATAGAGAGAGAAAGGTGTTATGGGATGTTCATACGTGGTAGTTTGTGCTACGTACGTGGCTCTAGAATTGAAATCGAAGGCCAATTGGCTTTGGCTTTGTTGTTTGTGCGATGTACGTGGCTCTAGATTTGAAATTCAAGGCCAACTGGTTTTGGTTTTGTTGTCTAGAGATGGAACACCTGAGTAGTGGGCTGACTCGTGTGAGAATAGTGCTAACATTTGGTACTGCTTAGTGTCTATGGTTAATGCCTTTTATGATAAATACTTATAAGTTGACAAATACATTGGTATACTTGTACCTTTACTATGTTGAGAGGAGGATTTCTTTTATTAAAACAAAAGGCATCAATTGATATTCAGAATTAGGCTAGCAATCCGATTGGGTGTGCCCACCGACCTCATGGTTCGATTCGACCTTGGAGGACCAGGGCCAAGGTCCGAGCCTGGATATTGGACTCTATAGGTCGGGTACAAGCCCATTCTAAATTATTGGATTGGGTTAGCTCAGGGTGGACCACATCTAATATATATATATATATATATATATATATATATATATATATATATATATATATATATATATATATATATATATATAAGAAAATACTATGCAATGCCTATAGGCGAAAAAAAATACTATGCAATGCCTATAGGCGAACAGTGATTTTGCCTACTCTCATCACAGTCCAAAGTTCATCGTGAGGTCACGATTGTCCAATAGTGTTTCATTTTTCATTTTTTTTTCTATGATTCGAAATTACCTGAAATTTAGAATGTATATTCATCAAATATAAGAGAATCTTCGAAAAATATAAAAAAAATAGTTTACATGAAAATAATTGACCAACATACCTCCAAAAAGATTCAGGGGTAATTTGGTATGTTTATTTTAGGGACAATTTTTTTTATATATATTTTTATTAGATGCGTCTCAGTAAGATGTACATACCATCAAAATTTTAGGTCATTCCGATTTGTAGAAAAAAAATGAAAAAAACACTACTAGACAATCGTGACCACACGATGAAATTTAGACAGTGATGAGGGTAGACGAAATCACTATTCATTTTCGCCTATAGATGTTGGGAAGACTTTTCTATATATATATATATATATATATATATATATAACATGGAAACAACTATTATATAAGTAATTTTTTAGTGTATAATAAAATTTATTCTTTATCTCGACCCGAACTCCAACCAACCCGGTCTAGGTAAAGTTAGGACCCAATTGGGGTCGACCAGACCTGACCCATTACACCCGAACTAGTGCGAGAGAGTTGTGCTTATTGAATATATGTGCGCTACTAGGACTGTCAATAACACCAGGCTTAGGCAGCCATACTTGGTCCACTGGCTGGGCTCGGACTTGGAATGGCTTAAAACTGGGCTAGGGCTAGCTAGAAAAGAAAAAGGCTGGGCTTAACATGCTTTAAAATTTTCGAACCCAAGCCTGGGCTAGGGCTAGCTAGAAAAGAAAAGGCTGGGCTTAACATGCTTTAAAATTTTCGAACCCAGGCCTGTCTCAGGCTCATTTCGGCCCAGCCTCTAGACTGCCCCATGAGCCACAACATCTATGCATTTAGATGACTCAAAATGTCTAAGAGGATTTCAGGTCCAGCTGTATGCGGAAGAAAAACTCAAAAAACGACCTATTGAGAGTGCCACACAAATCCCCATAACCTCTGCCCTTGAAGGAGGCAATAATAGATAGATCAAGGGCATATTAATTTATCTATGCCTCTATTTATTTACTCATCAACGAAAAACTATCTTTTTCGATGGATTTTTGAGCTGCATCCGTAGTTCTATATTATAAGGTTACATCTTTACATAAACTTTTTCTTTTATGGATATCTAACAAGAAAGCGGCTTTTTTTATTCTTGCGACAAATGTCTCTTTTTAATCGATCTATCTATCTTTATCTTCAAATTAAATCAATGTATCTATCATTATTCTTTAATGAAAAGATATTCTCTCTTAACTTCTAAATCTTGAAGTGGCTACTAATAATAGGTAATGATACATCACTCCTATAACCTACTAAAACATCTCTCCCATCTAGAAAACCCTCTCTCTCATATTCAATTCCAGTCCTGTTATTTCTAGATCCCAACTGGTCTTCCCTTTAATAAACATTGACAGGTACACATCTCTCTGGGTTCTCTTATACAGGAATTGCCCTTTAGTTGCACTGCATCTTTTTTTGCAGTTCTTTCTCTCTCTCTCTTCCATCAGAGACTACTAAGCTTAGATGATGAAAACTTGAATGGGTGTTGTATCCTTGTTTGATGCTTCAGACATGCAATGAAATGTCACAAAAAACTGATGTTACAGACATGTACATAGGAATTTTCCTGGGGTTTCAATCTCATATTGAAAAAAACCAAGAAACCTTAGCGCCTCATTTCCATGGTCCCTCTCCTGAAAAAAAGTTCATAGATTCAAACTTGAAAAGAGCAAATGAAGAAAAGTTCATAGATTCATACTTGAAAAGAGCAAATGCAGTAGCTTATCTCTAGGCCTGGAGCACAGGGAACATCATGATATGAGCAAATTTCTTCACAAACCAGAAACCTTAAAAATCAGACACTAAAATATGAGAACCATGCGTGAAGTGGCATCAGGCATCTACAAAGTCACGGGATTCGAGTCTTGGCTGAGGCGAGTACTCGAGTGTACTCGCCCAAGTCCCGCACAGGGCAAGAAACCTTAGAAAAATCTAAAACAAAATCATAAAAAAAAAAATATGAAAAATAAAACAAAGGCTTCAAAAGTAAAATAAAACCAAAGTCCAAATACGCTTAAAAAATTACAGAAAAATAGATTTTAAAATTTTGATTTATAATAGAAGATATTTTTAAAAAATCCATAAAAAAAAGGAAAATATAAAAATAGGGATTATGGTATTATAGCAAAAAGAACTCATCAATCATTACCAAAAACATCCAATTCAAATACAAAAAATTTATACAACATTCCTATATTTTTGGAGTTTTTTTTAAAAAAAAAATTTATTTATGCCCCTCTAGTCATACATACAAATTGGGGTTACTCAGCCTCATCTATAGGGCAAGGCTGAGTTACTCGCCCAAGGCTGACTGGACTCAGGCAAGTCCCGTAAGATTGAGTATCTGAATTAAAAATAGAAAAATGCTAGATGAATGACCACAATCACATTAAACTAGCAAGCGCAAAGAACACTCCACCTAATCTTCAATTTATGAGAATCAGAGAGCAATTGAAATGAGTCCTGAGTCCTAGAACATGCGGTCCAAGCTTTAAATTAGAATGCCTTCAGAGCATTTCCTTAGTCTAACTCTTGTAAAGTGTAACTGATAATGCAAGACACTTGCTTGGCTTAAGGCAAAAGTGAATCAGAGGGGAATCCAATTCTTGACCACTGCGTCCAACTTAGACATCCTTGACAGTTTGAAGGCTGATGACAAGTAAATTGCATGTCTTAAATTAATGTCCATTGTGTTGCATAAGAAATGGCTCCCCATGTAATCTGCCACCATTTACAAGCAAGACACAAAATCGACAGAACATGCAGGTTACGGAATCTCTTTGCTAACATCTTGCAGGTTATAACTAAAATTTGGCAGAACACTAATTTACTAATATAAACAACAAGAGCTTTTTGATTTAGAGAATTCCAAGTTGCATGACTTATTGCTAAAAGGGCCAAGATGTGAGTAAGAGACCTACTAAAAATTTAATCCCCATAATAAGGTACACACTGAGCAAATTTCCCTTTCTTAAAGACATTATCTGCAGCTGCCGAACAAAAATAGAATGGCGAATAAAGAGATTAGACTATAAAAAGTACAGTAAGATACTTCATCAAGACGATCAGTAATAAAATGAATCATGGAGGTGATTATCATTCATGTAACATGACGATGTTGAAATCAAGTTTAGTGGTGTATAATAAGAGAATAGAAAGTCTCAAGATCCCACAAAGGACGGCCACAAAATGAAGCAAAGAAGAGGGATGATGCGTTTCCTTTCCTCGTACCAAGGACACTCCTCTCTTCATGCATTTTTCCCTTTTCCCTTTGGTTTTTATTTTTTTTCTTGTTCTCTGGGAGGTAAGAAAAGGAAGCTGACATAGTGGGATCATCCAGGATGAGAGGGAGAGCAGACAGGGGGAGAGGAGAGCAAGAGATATTCAAGAGATCTAGTGCGTCTGTGTGCACGTGCGAACGTGTGTGTGTGCCCGCGTGCATGTATGTGCATAAGCGTGCGTTCATGTGTGTGTGTGTCAGAGAGAGAGAGTTGATCAAGAAGAGTAGATTGGGGTAGGAGGGAAAGAAAGAGATGGAAAGTGAAGGTTGCTAAGATGGAAGAATAAAGACTAGAATTTCAAAGTAAAAGAAAAAACACAAATTGCATGACAGCAAACACATATCAACCAGGAAGGACACTACAAATTTCCCAACCATGTAGAAATATATGCAATTAAACATGTTGCTCCTAGAGAATGAACACATAAATTAGGGCGGCTGCTACGCTGACACATGTCATTGCACTTCCCATCCAAAAACTTAGGTGGCATTACCAGCTAAGAAGTTTGATTAAGCCCTCCTGTACTTTGGGTGGAAACAGCAAAACATAGAGGAGAATATCAAACCCCCTTCAATTTAACAATCTCAAAAAAAATGTTAACCCCCCTTATAAATTGGAAGGGGCATAAAGAAATAGAAGGCAATCCAACAAAACTGCATCCTCTTAACTCAGAAAAGAACGATCTTAGCAGGGAACCCTATGATCCCAAAACAAAATTGTACACATGCAAAACTTGATACAATCACAAAACAAAATGATAATATAACTTTTGCTTCGTTGGATAAAGAACTCGTATTTTTCATATGCATATCTTCCAATACTCACAGGTGCAACAGTTGGTGACCAGTGACAATTTGGTAGTCATGGCAATGTTTAATAACATATTCAGTGAGACATTTCGGATCATGATCTTTAGACAAGACATAGTAAAGGTAGGTGATGCCTCATGTCAGTATCACTCGAATGGAATGACAATCAAAATGTCATGCTTCAACAAGAAACACTTGACATAGCTTACAAAGAGTATCCTTTGCTTTATAAAACATACTAAGCCATCAAAAATTACAAAATTAGTAAGATTATACTTAGCAACACATAAGAAGTTAATATAACATGTTTGTGACAATTTGGTAATCATGCCTATGTAACTTATTCGGTGAGCAATCTCTTTTTTTTTTTACTAAAAGGCGGAAAAATAGTTCGCTCTGTGCTCACCACACAGCTCCAAATTCAGTGAGCAATCTCTTTGGACAAAACATATATAAAAGGAAAGTAAAGCCTCATGTCAGTGTCCGTCTAATGGAATGACAATCCGCCAAAATATGTTGAGTTTCAACATAAACACTTAACATTGCTTATAAAGTGTCTAAGAACCACTAGAGAGAGACTGACATATTTTGGTAGTCAACTATGTTTAGTAACTTACTCATGGGGCAATTTTGGATCGTGATCTTTAGGGCAAAAAACATATAAAGGTAAGTGATGCCTTGGGCCAATCTTTCTCTAATGAAATGAGAATCCACCCCAATATGACGTGTTTCATCATAACATACTTGACATTGCTCATGAAAAATATCCTTAGTCACTTTATAGAAATTGAGGTGGATTCTCATTTCATTAGAGAAAGATTGGCACAAGACATCACTTACCTTTATATGTTTTTTACCCTAAAGATCACGATCCAAAATTGCCCCATGTGTAAGTTACTAAACATAGTTGACTACCAAAATTATGGCAGTCTCTCTCTAGTGGTTCTTAGACACTTTATAAGCAATGTTAAGTGTTTACGTTGAAACACAACATATTTTGGCGGATTGTCATTCCATTAGACGGAGACTGACATGAGGCATTACTTTCCTTTTATATATCAAAATATAAAAATTGCAAAAATTATGCTCATTATACTTAGTAACGTACAAGTTAGTATAACGTGTTAGTGAAACCAAGATTGTAGGCAACCTCGGTGTCTATACTCTTAAAGTAGCACTTAGATATACGAAATTTTGTCCGGCATGATTTTCCAATAATAAGCATTCCAATATAAGCAGAAGGCCAACATTTCATTATCACTAAAGTCCGAAAGAAATCCCTCAAGGACGAACCTAAAGCTCATATAGATTAGCATTGCAATATATAGCAGCTCATAACAAAGAAATTAAAACATAATGTTATTCCCAAAACTATGTTGGGCAAAACTGATTCTGCAGAAAATATTTACCAAAGCTCTGGACTGTTAGTTTGCAGCGGGCAAACGATTCAACTTATACATCGAATAAGCAAAGCCGCTATCTTTTGGCAAAAGGAGTAAAAAACCTTCAACGACAAGTAAACTAAATAAAAAGACAAATCCCTTGAAAAGGAACATTAAAGATTCCCTCTTTAAAAATGATAACAATAGTCCATTGGAGCCATTTTTCTCACTATTGTTCTTGGTCCTCACCGTGCTTCTTACTCTTCTTCTTCTTATCTTTCTTCTTTTTCTCACTCTTTTCGGATTCCCCGTTGCTCCCGCCAACACTAGGTGAGGCCAAGCCCCCATCCTCCCCCGCATCCTTGCTTTTCTTCTTCTTCTTCTCCTTCTCCTTTTTCTCCTCCTCGGCCTTTGCCTCCTCACCTCCAGACTCTTCTTTCTCCTTCTCACCCTTCTTTTCCTTCTTCTTCTTCTTCTTCTCCTGACTTTTCTCGATCTTCTCCTCCCCCACTTCTTCCTCCTTTGCCTTCTTCACCTGCTCTTTCTTTGAACTCTTCTCCACCTCAATTTCACCATCAGACTCAACCTTCGCCTTCTTCAGTGGCACTTCAGGGCTCTCTCTCTCCTCCAGTTTTCGCTTCTTCCTATCACCAGCATCATCACCATTCTCCTCTCCCCCCTTATCTTTCTTTTTCTTCTTCTTCTCTTTCTTCTCTTCCACTTCCGTTTCAGCCTCCTTCCTCACCTCAGCTGGTTCATCACTCGCCGCCGCCATTTTAGCAATGATCGAATCTCCACCAACGGGAAGAGCCACATTTCTCAACCACTCAGCAGGGGTCTTCTCATTGGGCTTCCCATGCTTATCAAGAAAACCCTCAGCAACCATCTTCTTCTTCATTGAGGCCTTAGGACCCAAACCCCATTTCCTCGGGTAAGTGTCTCTATCCATAACCACCCTCTTAATCCTAGCCACCACCCCATGGTCACAAGTAGCCATCACTGCAGTGGTCATCTCTGCAATTCCAAGAGCAATGGCTTCCCCTTTGGTGGTCATAAGGACCACCTCTTCCCCATTCTCAATATCATTCTCAAACCTCAAAAGACCAGGAATCATAAGCTTTGCTCCATAACAAATGGCATTTACAGCCGAATCCTTCACAACTAATCTCTTATAACTGGTTAATAGAACCTCCAATGGCATAACCACTCTCCTCAGATAAGCCTCATCTCTGTAATTGTCATAGAGCCATTGAGCATCCATTACATCATGCATAGTCACCATGTTATCCTTCTCCCCCAAAATCCCTGATCTCACCCTTCGAAGCTCCTGCATATGGCCACCGACCCCTAAAACAAGGCCCAAGTGAACGCAGAGAGTCCTTATATAGGTCCCAGCCTCACAAGAAACCCAGAAAACAACCAGGTGCTTATCTGGGTCGTACTCCAGGAGCTTGCTTTCATAGATGGTTCGAATCCTAAGCTGTCTTTTCACTGCCGAAATCAATGGTGGGCGCTGGAAAAGAGCACCAGTGAGGGTCTCGAGAGCTCGAGCTACCTTTGCGACATCAGGAACAGAGGAATGGAGCCTAGCTATGCAAACATATTCCTTCCCCGCCCCTTGCTGAGATTTCACAAGGCGAGTAGCTCTATCGATGCAGACTATCAATGAACCAGTGACCTTGGGATCGAGAGTTCCGCTATGGCCAGTTTTTGAGACCCTCAGGATGCGTTTTATCCATGCCACCACCTCATGAGAAGATGGGTTCGCTGGTTTATCAAGGTTTATGATGCCATAACGAATGTACTCTTCTAATGGCCGCTTCAATGGAGAAAAACCAGAGGGGATTGGGGTGTAATGGCCTGTTCTCACATTGAGGCGGTCATAATTTTTTAGGAGAATAGGCCATTGAGAGGTGTCTAGAGAGGGAGTGAAGCTCTGAGGTTTTATGAGGTAATCCTTATCAGCCTGTTCTTCCCCTGAAACTACTGGTTCTTGGCTTGGAAATGGAAGGAGATCGTATTTAGGGGTTTCGGTCTTACCTGGTTCGTGGTTTTCTCCATCGCCTTTGACCTTCTTCTTCTTCTTCGTCTTCTTCTCCTGCTCAGAAGACATGGCGGCTCCTGTGCGCTCTTTGATGAGAGAGAAAATGGAGAGAGAGAGATAGAGAGAAGCGAGGGGGAGTGAAGTTTAAGTAAGGTGGGAAGGGGTTTAGGGTTTTGTTTTGGAGAGTAGAGTGCCCTAGGGCTTTTCCTTTCCTTTTTACCCTTTTTTTATTTTATTTTTTTGTTTTAGTTTTTCGCTTTTCTTGCTTGTTTATATTTGGGAAATTTGGGACTAAAGTCATTTGTGCTCATTAAGTATTTTTCTCCCTGACATTCATTCATTAACTGCCATGGACATTCATTCATTTAGTCATGGTTTGCATAAGGTCTCAACCTTAAACGATCAAAATAAGGCGCACCTCTAAATTTTATCATAAGTATCATTAAGATAGCTTGAAATCCATTTTCATCTCTAATTATAAAATTTTATACTCAAAAAATGGTTCAAATCAATTAGATCCATAAATATAGAAAAATCTTGAAAATAGACATTCTAGATAATATATTTCAAAGTATACTATTTTGGAGAATCAAAATCTTTCTTTCTTTGTTTCCATATTCATCTATCAAGGTCGAGATGAACAATTTGAGGGTTTCCCAACTTCAATACAGTTTTTTACGATAAAGTTTTTAGGTGCACCTTAATTCTAAATTTTAGTTTGTGTATTGGAAAAATGTACCGTGTTCTTATGTTTGTGTTTTGGAAAGATATACCACCACAGAAAATAATGCAATATATTTTAGTAGATAGCAATTTTTTAGTAGATGGCTATTTTATGGTGCTCCTTATTCGTGGAAAGTTCAAACGAGAGTGCTTTTTTATTAGCAACAAAGAACAATTGCTCGATCTGATACTCAATTCTCCCCAAAAATTGAAGGCTTCTGTTCATTGCATTTTCTCCCTCCTCAAAAATTAAATTTTTTATTCTTTTTTTTTTTTTCTTTCACAATACGAGACCAATAGATTTTCAACACCAAATTTGGGTGGAAACTTGAAAGCAATTTTAAACTCATCGATTCGGATCAGGAGTTGTCGATCTAGGTCAGGAATCCGCTAGGATCAAATACAAAGGTAAGCATAGCAAAAAAAAAAAAAAAAAAGAAGAAAAAGAGACATAAGAAATTAGAGCCGATCGGCAACGCCATTTCATTCTACCCTGACCACCTATGCCTTAAATCGACTCCTATGTTGCAATTTCATGTTTTAGGAACTTATGCTAGGATGAGGCAATTCACATCGATATGGCCCGTGGTCCTTTTTCTTTCTTTTTTGCCTTTTATGGTGGTTAATGTTCACCTTGTCGCCCCTTAATACAAAGAAGGTAATTTTATCAAAGGAAAAAAAGTTTATATTGAGGAGAGGCTCTAACCAATATAGAGCCCACTTCAAAAATTTCACAAGAAAACGTTGTTTTGATGTTCAAATGGACCATCTCAACATCAACATGTATGGACACGCGACAAAAATAGATTTCAAGTTTTGAAAATAGTGTATCTTATAACACATTTTTGGACTGTCGATTTTTAAGATTTACAAGTTTCACATATCCACTCAATCTACACTATTTTTTAAGCTTTAAATTTTATAATTGAAGATAAAATATTTTAAGGCTATCACAAAGATTTTTAGTATTGAAACCACACATTGCTTAGAGACTTGTATCAAAAGGGAAAAACCATAGAGTCGAGGCTCTAAACAATTAAATTAAAGCCTGCCTCAAAAATTTCACTAGAAAAGGTTGTTTTGATCCTCAAATATCCTTAAATTGATCATGTCGACATCAAGATGCATGGACATAAGAAGAAAATAGATTTCAAGTTTTGCAAATAGTGTATTTTGTAATGCATTTTTTGACCGTCAATTTTCAAGATTTTCAAGTTTTCATAGATCTACTCGATCTACACTATTTTTAAAGCTTTAAACTTTATAAATAAAAATAAAAATATATTTTAAAGCTATCACAAAGATTTTCAATTTTGAAACCATATTTCTCGACACTATTTGAAGGTAAACTCTAATTTGATTGTTTAGAGCCTAGGCTTTACACAAACTACACCCCAAAAGGGCAAAGTTCCTTATAAAAAATGTATTTATGATATTAATTATTTAATATTTTACTATTTTGACTTAATTTAAAAAAACCTATAAGATAAGGGTGATCTGGGGATAGTTAAAAATAAGTATTAAATAGTTGATGAGTCACGTTTATTTTGATAAATTTCTCTATACAGAAAACGAGATACCTCAGGATTTACAGGTGCATTTTCTTTCGCTAAACATCTGGTAAGACCGACAAACATATAGTTTACAAACAGCACAATACACATCATCTAAACCGTTTATTTGTCAATAATGAACGATTCAGATGAATTTTTCCTGCCCCTATCAGACTAATGAACTGCTCACCCCAACCGTTGATTGTTTGGACTTGAGATTGTGGGTGGTTTAGATTGAGTGAGTAATGATAATAGGTCACTCTAGCGACCACCAAAAGTCATTTTCGAGTGAACTTTATTACACCTTATTTTGGGTAAAAGAAGGTCCTCATAATTTTTCTGGGATATAGGTCATACTCATAAGAGATGCCTATTTAACATTTCAAAACTATTCCAATTAAGATCATGTGTGTTTTATGGGTAAGTTAAATCAAAAGATATAAGTAAAATGTTAAATTGTTCATCGTACTTTGATAAAGTTCCAAATTATATTTTGAGGTAACCATTGCCTTTTTTTTTCTTTCCAAAACATTTAAACATAGTTCTCCAAAATTTGTGGTATTCCAATCAAAATAATATTTTTTGGTACAAATTGCTAAGCACAAGCAACACTGATAGAAACACACATGACCACATACAATTGACCCCAAACAATCATTTTTAGTTGTGTATGTAGAATTAAGTTATTAAAGGTCTACAATCGACCAAAATTTAAACCAGACTTCATCTAAAGAAATGAGAACCCAATCATTCAATTTTGTATGAGGTGCTTGAAGGTTTTATAAACAAGGTCTAGTTACGTGGACCATACCATACTTATTACGATCGGATCACCTACCAAACTAGCGAGGGGTCCAGTTCAATTGCCAACCGAATTGGTTAGATTTGATTAAAAATATTAAAATAAAAATATAAAACATAATAAAAATAAAATGGCGTGGATGCTATATGGTTGCAACCTTAAACAATCCAATCAAGGCGCATTCCAAAATTTTATTATAACATGTAATTTTGATATAAAAAATTCTTAGGATTATCTTAAAATCTATTTTCATATCTAATTATAAATTTTTAAATTCTAAAAATAGTTAAAATCAAGTAGATCTATAAATATATGAAAATCTAGAAAATACACAGTCTAGATAATGTGTTGCAAAATGCACTATTTTTTGGACTAAAAACTTTTTTTTTTTTTTCATATTCATACATCTCGATATCGAGATAATCAATTAGAGGATTTTTCAACATTAAAATAACATTTCTGATAGATTTTTGAAGTGCATATGTGATTCTACACTTTAAGGTTGCAACTTTATATAAACTTTTCCCAAAATAAAATATTCTCAATTTTGTTTAGTAGGTTGAACCAGTCAAAATTGAATATTCCGATAGGCTAAAACCAATCAAATATTGATTTTGACTCATTCATGGCCAAACTAGATTTTTGCTTTGGATTGGATCGAAAAGGCACCTATTGGATCTGGTAGTCTAATCGGGTCATAATAACCAAGGAATGGCTCCAACCAATGCCTTGAATAGATTACTCTTATGATAAGCTCCTCTTGTCCTCATCTGTTCATTTTTTGGGCTCTGATTTTCCAAATTCACACATGAGAAAAGTAAACACACAACCATTGTTAAAAAAAAACGTACTGCCCAGTGCCTAAGCTGTCCAAAAAGGATGGGCACGTCACCCAGGCCTAGGCAGTAAAACTGGGTGATCTGTCATTGGGCAGTTGCCTAGGCGGTATGGAATCCACCTAGGCGGCCGCCTAGCGCCCCATCCAAAAGAAGAAAAAATGATTTTTTTTTCGTTTTGTTATTTTGAAATATTTAAAGGTTAAGAATGATGGCTTTTAGGTTCATTTGAACCCTAAACCCACAAGAAGTCCCTTTAGACTAAAAAAAACTCCAAAAAACTATATTTCATTGGATCGATCATCAAATCATTGAAGTGTTTCTCAAAGTTTTGGAGTTCAAGCAACCAAAGTAAGTGCATTTTTTAGATTGCTTGCTTTATTTTGAGATATCTTCTTCAGGAGTTAGTCGGAATGGAGATCCAGGTTGAAAATATGGATACAACTCGAATCCAAATGACAAAAATTCCGTCAGATGCAATTTTTGTGAACAAAAATACAAAATGAAGCATAAACCGATTTCAGAAACATCTTGCCGATATTAAAAGGGATATTGTCCTTTGAAAAAATGTTCTTGAAGCTATCAAAGATGAGGTTAAACAATTTTTAAGTTATGTAAAACAAAAACAAGAACAAAATCCTTGTTATAAATCTATTTCTGCTACTCCTAGAAAAAGCAATTCGAGTTAGAAGTATGGATATAACCCAACACCAAATGATAAAAATTGTATAAGGTGTAATTTTTATTGAAAAAATATCAATGGGGGTATTAACCGATTCAAAAAACACATTGTTGGTGTTAGAAGTAATGTTGTTTATTGTACAAAGGTTCCTGAAGCAGTTCAAGATGAGATTAGAAATCTGTTGAATTTTGAATAACCAAAAAATGATGAAATAAGCATTGTTCTATGAAGTATCTTCTCTAACTTCTAGTTGTCGAAATAGTGATCCAGGTTGAAAATATGGTTATGTCCTGAATACAAGTGATAAAAATCGTATTAAATGTAATTATTGTAAAAAGGATACTAATGAGGGTATTTACCGGTTTAAAAAGCACCTTGCCGGTATTATTAAAAAGGATGTTACCCAGCGAAAAAATGTTCCTGAAACTACCAAGAAAAAAATTATACAATATTTGAGTTCAGAGAAGCACAAAAAGAAAAGTACAACAGCCAAAACTTCTAAACCCTCGTCTGCACAAACTACACATACTAGTAAGAAGAAGATAAAAGAAGAGGAAGAAGAGGTAGATTAAAAAAAAAAAGAGGAAGATAAACGTTATAGTGAAGAGAGAGATGACTCTGATGATGGCGGCCTCGACTCTGATACATATAACAAAGCTTACACTATTGATATTCCTTTTGATGATGATGATGATTGAAGACTCTTGCCTATTGATGCTGAGTGTTAAATCTATTGACTGTTATGTTGAATCTGTTGACTGTTGACTTTTGTTAAGTTGTATAGTCTAGTGTTGAATCTGTTGATTGTTGTGTTAACTTTGGTTAAACTGTATATTTTATAAATTTCTATATATTTTTGTTGTGTTGGGTGTTGATTTTTATATCACTTGTATGGTTTTACAATTTACTGTTTTAACAATATGGATTATCCAAATTCTCTTCACCGACTTCTTCTTCTTCTTCTTTTTTTTTTTTTTTTTCCTCAAGTTGGATTGTTGGAATATGGTATATTGGGACAATGGGATTTTTATTTTTTTTCAATTGGGCAGCCGCCCAGGTTCTGAACGCCCGCTTAGGCACTGGATTCACAACAATCCAGTGAAAATTTTATTTTTTAATCAGCAGTACCAAATTCAACCAAGATAAAAAAAATATTTAACCAGAAAAATGGCAGCTCTGACTACCATAAAATCCAACTAACATGGTTTTAGCATCATTCCATCTTATTCAATCCAAAAAGGATACCAAAAAAAGAAGAAAATCCACAGTAGAAACAAATCACATGTTCATTGAAGGTGCCAAAAATTGTCCCCTTTGGCTTAAGGTCTTAAACAGGGATTATTGCAAACTTCATGATGCATCAGGGCATCCCTCTCTGAGCTCTCACCTGCACAAGATGAAGACCATTTCCAAATCATACAAAACAAACCCCACAAAAAACTTTAAACAAACCAGCGACGCAGTATTTTGATCAGAGAAGGTACTTGCCGAACCACAATTTTTCCTCTCTATCAAACTTTTATGTTATTGTAATAAGGGGTAATTATGATTGCTGTTAAAATACCTGGATACTCATTTATACTAAGCATTATCGAAAACAAGGGCAAGCGAACACAAAATAAGTATTATCGGAAACAAGGGCAGGGAACACAAACACACAAACACAAACAAGTGCAAGCCACCACAAACACATACAAGTGCACATGCACACACACAAAGACTACATGGATGGTAGAATTATATGTCATCATCATCACCATCACATTTATAGCCTTTTTTCAATTAATTGGAATCAGCTACACGAATCCTGATCCTCCATTCTGCTCTATTAAATAAAGTCATAAATCTTCAAATCTTTTTAGACTACTTCCAACCATGTCTTTTTTAACCTACCCCTTGTCATTTTCAGTCTTTTTACATGAACTTACTGTCACCTCCTAACAGATACTATACTTGATCGGCACCACGCATGACCAGCCCACCTATGTCTACCATCTCTCATCTTATCGCCTATTGATGCTACACCTAAATTCTCCCGAATGAATTCATTTTGAATTATATCCCTTCTTGTCTTGCCACTCATCCATCTCACTATCCTCATCTCCGTTACCCTCATTATATAGGTATATTATTTGCTACATGTAAACCTGTATCGACAATTAAATACATGCCAACATGTCCAAAATGCGCTAGACACGCTTACTGTAGATGTTTGAAAAATTTCTTACACCAACACTATGTGTCGACACACAGACACGCCGTACCACAATCTTATGTATCAAACATGTTTTGTTCAAGGTATTTGAGCCCACGACCGTTCAAGCAAATGTCAAACTCACTAGCCACCGAAACACTGCTTTGAATTATGTTAGATTTTGGAATATATATTAGAAAGTGTACCCGCAAGTAAGGCTTGCCGTGCATATAGTGGTGCATTTATTAGAGGTACAAAATAACATTCATTGGTGTATTCATTAGAGGTACAAAATAAAGAGAGGAGTGCCTTCCATGAACATATTTAATATGCAGTTAAACTTGCAATTATTCACGGGACATATTTAGTATGCCTTTGTTACTTATTTATTATCATATTAATATGGTCCCATATGGATTAAGAAACTATCCCTTATAGAAGAAGTTACTTGTTTTATCAAAAATTTATTTTTATTTATTTTTCACTGAGTAGAAGTTTTTGGTTCATGGGTTTGAACCTATATCTAACTTTAAAATTTTAGATATAGTTTACAATCCAAAATGTAGAATACCTTTGAGTGATTTGAACTTGCAAGTCTCTATTTCAAAAATAATGCTCCTACCAACACAAAAGTCAAAGATATTTGACATATTTATACAAAACATTACTACTAAAATAATCTAAAAATAACCAATTAAAATATAAAAGAAATCGCAGCAAAATATATTTCTATTTTTTACATAAAGTGAATTAATACATTTTTTTTGAAAAATTTGAATTTATATTTTTAAGACATATACTAAATACAACACCCACGTCAATTGCCCATCTAACAGTGCCTCACCCCAAATTTTCACCCCAATTTTTCAAGAGATTGTTGGTTCTAAACATTTGGGGCTCAACATCTTTATTTTATGGGAAAATATCTCCGTATCTTCTATTTTTAAATTTTGTTTTTAATAAACTTAAAGTATCAAAACCTATCTTGAAGCATGAAAATTATAGACATTATATCTTCTAACCTTTTGGAATAACTTTATCCACTTTAAACCTTTATTTTTAACCCAAACAAATCTGAGATTGACATGTCTTTTCTAAACTCCATTTTCTCTCTTCACATGATATTCCCCAGATTTCTCTCTTCCCTATGATTCCCCGAACCCCTTCTTTCTTTCTCTCTCTCTCTCTCTCTCTCTCTCTCTCTCTCTCTCTCTCTATTTTCCCCCACTCTCTCTCTCTCTCGCTCTCTCTCTCTCTATTTTCCCCCACTCTCTCTCTCTCTCTCTCTCCCCCCATGTTTCCCAACCTCTCACTCTCACCCCAAACCACAGAGAACTCCATTTGTGAGCAAGCTTATCCTCACAGTTATCCCCCTGGCACTGATTATTACCACTAATTTGCATCTCTCTAAATGATGGGAAATGAAATAGAGAGCTCGAACCAGTGGGTAACTTGTTATGTATATCACATGGGGACACAAAGTCCATGCCTTCAAAAATAGAGGGCTTATACATGATTTTCCACTTAATTTTCTTCACTGAAAAAGCCGGTACCATCAAGCACTCGCCCATTGCTGATAGCATCATACTTAGAAGCTACTATAGTGGAATCCAATTTTATTTTAGTAGAACCTGTCAAATCTGGCAATCCAATAGGTTCATTTTCATTTCTCTCAATGGAAAAATCATCATCTCCAATACCTTGATGCACCCTCACGCAGCCCAGCCCGGCCTGATGGGGCCCTGGCCCTATCTTTGACGTTGAAAATAATAATAATTGAAAAAAACAAAAAGTGAGGTTAAAAAAACAAAGAAAAATATAGGACAAGGCCGGTCGGGGCCGGGCTAGCCTTTCATGTCCCTTTCCCAGGCCCGGCACTCGGGCAGTGGTGGCTTGGCCCTCTGGTCACATTTTGTGGCCCAAGCCCAACTTTTCAGGGTCAGGCTGGGCTGGCCAGCAGGTTGCCAGCCCCATAGAATAAAGCCAGAGGGATCTCTGCTAACCTCGCTGTTTTTATATTCACCATTGCTTGATAATTTAAAAAAGGACCTCGAATCAATCTAAAAACAATCAAACTCCACATACGAAACAGTATCTAAATCAACATTACACATTCTTCTAAACATAGTTATGAAGTATTACCTATGCGCAATGCATATTCAAAAGTGGTATATTATAAGCTTTCAAATAAGTATGTGTGATCAGCCTACTTAGTGATACATATATCATTGGCTCAGCAGAGGCAGCCTCCATGATATATTTTATTAATATTCATTAAACAAAATTGTTATTAGCTTTTTATAATGGTTTCTAAGATGTGTTTCAACTTCGCAAATGCAACCTCCTATAATCTTCATAAAAAAATATCCTTAAATGCAAAAACATGACTACAACAGTATAATTTTGCATCTCAGATTTACTGTTTCTTTCTATTGCTTCCTGGATTTTATTTTTTTTTTCTGCTTTGAGATTTACTTCAAAATACACATAAACAATCCGCATAGCTAAAGTTTGTTAAAATAAGATCATATGGTTTATACCACTCAATGGCTACTTGATAATGCAATAGAAAAATGTACCTAGCTTACCCAATCAAGGACTTTGCACATGTACATACTATCTTATAAACTTAAAGGCGCAGCACAATTAAAGTAATTAAACTTCTAAACAATCCCATGTACAAGAATATACTCCTTTTTTTTATAATTTGAAGAGCAATTTTTTCAACAGCAAATGCATTCAATGAGCACAGAAAAGTTTCCCACAGAACCTTCATATCATCCCAACCCTACTGTAAGACATCAACATGGGGCAGCTAGGATGGCCCCCACGGTGCTCATGATTTACCCTTGTCAATAAATCATTTTATCATTAAAATACCAAACCATTTTTAAATCCATGGTAACCAACATCCCCATAGCCAACTTCCATCATCATGGAAAACCTGGTTTTGGCTTCAATTATTGACTTAGTGCCACACTCCAATTGTGGACCATTTAAAGCATGAAAAGCTCTTTCTCTGATCAAATCCCACAAGATAGATGCACTCTTTACTAGTTTACTTGACCATCTCACAATTGGATCTGACATATCGATATGTACATTATTTCGTACTCTCCGTAAACCCTAAAGTATTACAAGACGAAAAATCATACGGGACTCTACCACCTACAAAACAGCTTCACAACAGTCCACCCAAAAGACTCAACCATTATTGGCATTGCACATGAGGATCCAATTAAAAAGCCACATAATATAACTCCCAAGCCTTCTTGAGTACACAGAATGGAGGGGATGTAGACAACAAGAATTGGGCACCTTGGTGTTAAATAATTGTTATCCTACAAGCATTTTGTAACCAACCAAAGCAACAAGAATACCTGAGAAGTGATTATCACCCAAGCCTACAACATATAAAAGAATGAGTCGACATGAAACACCCCTAGAATTCACTCGTCTAGGACATCCTATCTTTTCTGTATAAGTTTGTCTAAATCGATCCTATAATCCCTGTTGATGAAATAATGATTCTAATCTTATTGAAAAATCCCTGATTTCCACTAGTATTAGTAAAATCATATTGCCCCAAGAGATCCCCACCAAAACCAATCTGGCTTCTCTCCAAATTTCCACAATCACTATGCTAATATAATCCTGTTCATTAGTTTGAGCCTCCTTATCCCAATACCCTCCAGTTTCTTAATCCTACAAATCTCCTCCCACCCATCCAGATGGATTTTCTGACCCTTACACAAAACCCCCCCCCAACCCCCCCTCACCCCACCCCAGCCCAACAAAAAAACACATACACACCACAAAAACAAAAAAAGTAAAAAATAAAATAAAAAAATAGCATTACAAGGTCATCTATTCCAGGAACCCTCTAAATGAAAATCAAACTGCAATGTTGGCATTCATAATCAAATGAGCAAAGACCCAAAAGACCAAAAATACAATATCAGCTTGAATAAATTCCATGTAAATTAAATAATCCTTAAGCTGCTTCAGGCAATTTCTCGCATCATAAAAATACCAACAATAAAAAAAATGGATATGGTCCAGATAACTACTTGAAAAGTATTTAAGAGCCATATCAGAATCTAATATCCACAAGTCATACCTAAATCAATCAATAATCACCACTAATTCAGGTAAAAGATACTAAATAATAACAAAAAGGCAAATTAGGGTAAAATGCAGAGAGCATTATAGATGAGGCAAAGTGATACCTCTTGTGGCGCTGAACGAATGGGGAGTTCTTCGCATCCTCCTCTGTGAAAAAATTAATTCAGAAACATCAAACTACTGTACCATTGATCAGTTCATTAACACAGTAAATGCAATGAAAAAACAGCAGGAAAAAAAAAAGAAATTGATGAAATAGATGGATGGAAAATACCAGTGAAGCCAAGCGTGAACTTGGTGATGATAGTTCCAGTAATGGCGAATCCGATCAGGAAAGGCCAATTCCTGTTCCATTCTCTCCTGAAGAAAACCGGCCATGGGTCGAAGCGTGCCATCTTTCTCTATCTTCTTTCACCCTCTCTCTTCTTTCTCTCTCTAAAAATACAACAGAGCCCTGGTTAGCAGGTAAGGGCTTGGAAAGCTCAGTGACCATACTTATAAGTTATAAGGTTTTATTGTTGGCACATGCTCATTCGATCGTTTCAATGGACGGTTCAGATTCTTTCAAAAGTGATTTGCGAGGAGGGACATTGTGATTCATGTGACCACGGTGATGTGATCATAAGGTACTAGCCATCCATTGTTTGGATTGGACGGTGATTGAGAGAGTGAAACATGACTGGAATGGTGTCATGTTTGGCTGGGTCCCACTAGGTCCATCCCCGTTCATCACATTTATTGGACGATGCCAACTTAATGATGCTTTATTTTGAGGTGACTGTCTTGATCATTGTTATTGTGTTTGATACGTGGATGAGTTGGCTTCCACAATTGTGGAAGCCGCCCATGTTTGGTTCACATGAAAATATTTTCGAGAAATATTGTCATGTGAAAAACTGCTCTCTTGTGATTAAGTGTGGGAACATTTTCACACGAATTAGCTGCCAGTTGGTGTGAAAAGATACAATGGGACCAATTGGCAAAATCTGAGCTAGACTAGACGTGAGCCGTGACACCAACCTGAAGGGGAAAAAGGATTCATAATCAGGTGTAGACTTAGATTGAGAGCTGGGTTTAACTGGGTGTGAACCCTGACTCAGGCCTGAAAGGGAAACGGGGTAAGCATACCTAGACCTGACAGGGGTCTAGGTTCAGACCCAGGGGTGGATACAGTTAGGAACCTAGGCTGGACTACGCGTGGGCACCTTGCTTTTACAGAACCATCTTCTTTAGTAATCTTATCAAAGTCTTCCAAAACAGACGAAACATTTTTACGTTTGGAGGACGCAGATGACATCTCTATTGTCATATTTTGCTGATCGTTTTCCTACATTAGACATTTTACTAACAAAAAAGAACAGAACAATATCAAAAAAAGGAAATAGCACTAGAATTCTAGAAATGCACCACAACAGTAGCATAAAATAAGAGAAATACAGTGATATTTTTGCTCTCAAGTTGTTTTCTCTACCCCATGATTCAAGAAACTAAATAAACTCAGTAAAAATAGCAAACCAATTCCTTTGGCAAATCAATCTTAAAAAACTAGCAAACCAATTCCCTATTTGATAGCATCTATTCTAATACTTTCATCAAAAGCATAAGAGGCAATCTCAGTAGCCATATTCTTCCATAATTAGTTTCATAGAAGTGAAAAACCCCATGAACTCCGAGGTCTATCTAAGAACTAAGTCTTCCAGAATATTGACAATTGCATCTAAGAGCACACACATAAATTCAAATGGCTAATTCACTCAAATACTCATCTAAAATGACACAAATGAGTCTCTAAAACCAAAGACATCAGTAACAACTAAACTATCAGGCCTTAAACCCATTGAATCATTCACAGAAATATGCAAATGACAGATCATGAAGTCATATATAAGAATCCAGTAAAGACCAAACACACAAAAAACAATATCCCTAACACCCTTGTACACACTGCTTTGATAAAAGATTAAACGCATGAAGAAATAAAATGCAATGGAAACCTGAAAAATCAAGAACAGCATACAAATCTACAAATCTAACACTAAAACCTAATAAATGGTTTAAGATAATTCCTACAGAGAGAGGCAGAGTAGATACAGCAAAGATCTTACCATGGAGCAGGAGCAAAACCTAGAAATAACAGATGAAACCCTAAAACTGAGATATAGAGACGAGATTTGCAAAGAGAAACTATAGAGAGAGACGAGAACTAGAGAGAGAAACTATAGAGAGAAAGTGAAACTGAGATATAGAGACGAGATTTACAAAGAGAAACTATATAGAGAGACGAGAACTAGAGAGAGAAACTATAGAGAGAAAGTGTTACAGGGAGAAAGCTCTCATCATTGATGCGGCTAAAAAGAAACCCTAAGGTCGTTGCTAGATCGCCTCGCCCTTGGTTGAGGAAACCCTAACATAATTTAGGGTTTCTGCAGGAGATTCGATTAGATTCAATAAAACTAAAAAAATCAGAAAAAATTACAGAGAGATGAGACAGAAATCTAGGTTTTAGCGGATTCTTTTTTTTTTTTCTGTCAACAAAAACCCTAGAAACATGATAACAGTAAATAAAATTAGAGAAAAGATTGGGCTTACCTGTTTGTAGCGACTGAGAAGAGCACTCGTAGAGGCAAAAGCAGAGCAACCGCGGCTTGGCGCAGAGCAACGTCCCTTGTATGCCCACCTTTAGATTTTATCATGACGTGTTAAAAATGGTACATGGCTTATTTGGAGGATTTTTCTTGGGGTGAGGTTTGTATAGAGCCTAGGCTCTAAACAATCATATTAGCCTACCTTCCAATAGTGTTGTGGTTTTAATACTATAATTTTTTTGTGATGCCCTTATAATATATTTTTATCTTTATTTATAAAGATTAAAGCTTCAAAAATAGTGTAGATCAACGGATCTATGAAAACTTAAAATCTGGAAAATTGATAGTCCAAAAAAGTGTTACAAAATATATTATTTTCAAAACTTAAAATCCATTTTTTTCTCATGTCCATGTATCTTGATGTCGAGATGATCAATTTAAAGATATTGGAGCATCAAAACAACCTCTTCTAATGAAAGTTTCGAGGTAGGCTCAAATTTGATTGTTTAGAGCCTCGGCTCTATATAAACTTTTCCCTTCTGGGATCCACTTCAAAATCACTTGACCATAGTATATCGAAAAATCAAGTTCTAAAAATGATTAGAACCAACATATATGATAGTAAAAGGATTGGACTTATATGCAATTTTAATGTGCAATATTTTTTAAATTTTTTTCAAAAAATACCAAGAGCGTGTAGTCAAGTTTATGAGTTGATATTTCAAAGTTGGTTTCGGTTTATATAAGTTTGCAACCTTACTTATATAAATAAGGTAGTGGCGTTGTATACCATTTATTGTATACCATTTATTTTAGTTGGTTGTTGCAGATTTAATATGTATTTGTAGAACACTATCAAGAAGTGACACGTCTTTTAAAATAGTACCAAATCTACCCGTCCAAATAAAACGGACGACATGGATTACTACAACCTTATACAAACTTCTTCCTTGTTTTGAAAATACACAAGTAGATTTGCACCTCTAAGCGAATTTGAAAAAGCTTGGAGAGACTAATCTAAAAATGAAAGAAATATTTATCAAATCAGTTGTAAAAAATGAATAGTTTAACACATTGCCATTATTTTGATTTAATTTCAAAATGCCTTTACAAAAAGTGAAAAATACATAATCTTTAGTCAGAATAGTTACAATGAGTAAAATGTCATGGGGAAGCTTTATATGTTCTCCCTACAACATAGAAGTTCTATCCTCCCCCTACAATCCAACCGTCCATTTTTTATCAAAAGAGCTACTCACCGTTTGATCTTAGATCCGATATCTCAAAGTATTTTGTTTTTTTGTTTTTTTTTATACAAATTGTATGAATATGAAATTTGGTAAGTGCCATATTCTCATTGGGACACACCTATAAAAAAATATTAAAAATAATTATTCGATAAAATATAATTATCAAAATACCTCTTGAAACTTTCAAGGGTATTTTGGTTATTTTATTTATTTTTTATATATTTTTTGCCGGTGCGAGTTTAATAAAGTAATGGACATTCAAATTTGGTGTCAAAACAGTTTATAGAAAAAAATTAAAAATAAAATATGATAGAGACGTGACATTGTGATTGGGACAATCTTAGCTCTCCATTCAGAATGGACAGTTGGATAAGGAGGAGGATAGAACTTCTATGCCGCTAGGGATGCATAGAAACCTTTCCCAAATGTCCCGTATTTCATGTATTTTGATTTTGGGAAAAGCTTTCTATGCTTCCCTTGCATCATATAATAACTATGCCTCCCTCCTTCCCAGCCATCCAATTTAATGGGTGGCTTTCTATGCTTCCCCTGCATCATATAATAATTATGCCTCCCTCTTTCCCAGCCATCCAATTTAAATGGGTGGCTGAGATCACTCTATTCAAAATGTCACATTTTGAGGGTTACAAGCTTAACCAATAACCTTCAATGATGCCCTAATAGAGAGAAAGCTAGGTGCATGATAAATAGAAAAAAGGGCAGGGAGAAAGAAGCCCGTTTGAGAAAGAGAGAGAGTGGGAATGGGGAGGACGGCCAGTTTGAGACAGAGTGTGTGTGTGGGAGAAAAGGAAAAGAAAGAAGAGGGTGTGTAAACCCAAAAACGAGTTGATTATCTATTCAAACTTAATCTGAATACAGAAAGAATGTATTGTTTCATAGCTATCTCTTCATCAATCTCTATTTCTGCCCTGCTTTTTGTCTGCATTTTGCATTTTTTGTATCTTTATCTCTATATAGCATTTATATTCATATTGATTTCGAGGTTTCTCTCTCTACCTATCTCATTGTGAGTACACCATTGTGTCCTTCACATGATCCACCCAATAGCTCATGTTTCTTAGTAAACCCGGTCAAAGGCGGCCTATTCCCCGAAACCCCTATTTTCTTCTATTTTCTCTATCTAAATAATATTTATCAATATATTTCTTTAGTCAATAACCCATTTTAACGACATCCTAAATCACCAAATCATGCCATTTTCTCCTAATTTATCTCTCGAAAACTCCAATGTCTATATTAAATCGTTATTTATATTTTTTGTGCATTTGTTATATATTTTGTATAGACTATGTCTTACAAAGCTTGATTAATATATGTATTAAGGAATTTGATCATATATGCCTTAAGGAACTTGATTTCTATTTGGGTTCTCCAAATACTGTTTTTTAATTCCACATTTCTGGATTTTTTTTTTAATTTGGTTGCCTCTGCCCAGGAAACTATAATATGTAGAAATTTATTATTTTCTTGTCTCACACAGTTCTATGTTTTTTATATGTAGAATATATGATATGTAGATTTTTATGTTTATTTTATCAATTGATATTAGCTACGCAACCGAGGAGGTTCTCTCTCTTTGTTTATTAAAATACAATATTATCTCTTGTCATCTTTATAAATGTCAAATCTAGGTGTGCAAGGCATAAACCATGCAAAAAGACCAGAGGGCTCATCTACCTCTATGGAGATCAAGGAGAGGTACGACATATTTTTATTATCATCTAATTAATTTAGTTGATACTTTTTTAATTTAAATTTTTATTGTATTATTAAATTTATAGTTTTTTAATGTTATTGTATTGTTTACAATGGCTACTTATTATGCTAATAAATTTCATTTCCGAGTAAAAATATCACTCTTATCGATGAATCCACTAAAGCCATTATGGAAGCCGGTCCTACTATGCGACATGGAGGAAACGAGAGTGAAGTCAAGGAGGACGATGACAGGAGAACAAAGATAAGAGAAGACCGATATCACGATCTTGCCATGCATGAAGAACTGAGATTGAATTTTTCGACCAAGAGAGGAGGAGGTATAATGCCTCCATGGCCTGTAAGGAGGGAGAGTATGCTCGTAAACCCAATGTAAAAGAGAAGGGTGTACTTAGTTGGCCAAAAACATTTATGAGGCAGAGGAACTAACGAACATCTTGTATAGTTATGGGTTTCTTACAAATTTGTAATTTTTTGTCTTTATAGTTGGATATGTACTTTGTAGCAATTCGACTATGTAAAACTTCATAATGAAAAAATATCTGCATTTTGATTTATTTTATGTAATTTGATAAAAAAAATTGGTTTTTCTTGCTCATATTTCACAAATGTAATGAAATGTAATTTTGCATAATTATGGTTCCCTTGCAACTTTGTATCTTGATGTCTTCGTCATTCGATATAGACTTAAAAGCGGTTCGACAATGTTAAACTTCTACAGTGAAAAATGTCAAAAAAATGTCATGATTTGTAACCTTGCAATTATGGTTCGAGGAACCAAGTTTCATCACAAAGGTCTTAGACATCCTTCAAGCTTTAAGGGCTCAACTCAAATGTTAATGGCTAAATTTTCAAGATTCAAGCATTCAATTGCTTCACATACTAAGAAACATGATTATTTTTTTGTATTTGTTTGGATAAAAAATAAAAACATAATTAAAAAATAAAAATAGATCACTTTTGGGAAGGTTTAGTGTCGGACAGAGCCTCAGGATAATAGACGGTTTGGTACCGGACTGGCCACAAAATGTGTCGAACCAAGCTGATGATAATATAAGCTTTTTGTGCTGGACCAGCTACAAAATGTTTTGAACTGAGCCTCAGGATAACATAAGCTTTTTGTGCCGGAGTGAGCCTCATGATAGCAGAAACTTTTTGTGCCAGACCAGACCTCATGATAACATAAATTTTTTGTGTTGAACCGGTCCTCATGATAACATAAGCTTTTTGTGTTGGACTACCACAAAAGGTGTCGAACGGGCCTCTAGGCAACAAAAGGTTTGGTGCCTTTTGCTACCGAACGCCACAAAATGTGCCGGACTGGGCCTCAGGACTATAAGTGTTTTGTGTCGGACCACGCCTCAGGATAATATATTGTTTTTGTATTTGACTGAGCACAAAATGTGTCGGACTGGCCTTCTGGGCATCGGAGTAATTGTGCATATAGAATGAGTCTTGCTTTTCTTTTCTTTTATTTTTGGTGATGTCTGGGGTACTATTATATTAATGTTGGAAGCTAAGGGGTACTATTGAAAGCGCAAACCATAGGCCTAGTTCGTAGGGGAGAGAGAAACGCACACACATATACACACACGCGAATAGAGAGAGAGAGTGAGATAGCAAAGTCAGGGGATAGAGTGAGAGATGAATTGCAATTTCATAACATTACAATGGGGCAACACTACACTTTCATTATAAGCTAAAATGTAACACAATATTAATTTGCAATGGAGGAAAAGTCTACAAAATTCCACTTGCAACATGAATTTGCAACATATGGAAACTATACAAAATTCTTCTTGTTTTGAATTCTTCTCTCTCTTTAAAAGGGGCTATGGCTTCCTTGGGCTATGTTGAGAAAGGGAAGGAGGTGAAGAAGGATTTTCTTGTCCAATTTTTTGGGAGCAATGATATGAGCTTGTATTGCTCATGTTCTTGGGCCATCCGAAGTGAAGCGGGTAAATTGTGATTTTTTAATGATCTTAAATTCTTGGCGATGTTTCTTCATCAATTTTTTCCTTTTGAAGTAACATTGTATCCCCTTATAATTTTCTATTTTGATAGTGGAATACTTGCCGGTTTGCCCGTGGACGTATCCCTACAGGGTGAACCATGCTAAAATTCGTGTTGTTGTTTGTCTCTTTATAATTTTCTCTCATGACTATATTTTCCATCTCTAATTTATTTTCTTAAACTGTTGCAGACGATCCTTGAGTTTATTATTCGACTATCAATTTTACATATTTGGTATTGAATGTGTGATATTCAGTGATCGATAAAATTGGGGTTTCGGGTATTCGGATCTTGAACAGTTTGTAATTGGACATTGTGAGTGGTCTTGCCGGTATAAGAATAAAAAAAATAAAAAAAAATTTAATTTATATATATTATACTTGATCACATAGTCCAACTTTCAAGCTATACATAAAAAAACTAGCGGGTTGGGAGAGAGAAATAGAGATGCATAAAAAATTAGCTGGTTGGGAGAGAGAGAAAGAGAGAGAGTTATGCATAAAAAAACTAACTGGTTGGGATAGAAAGAGAGAGCTATGCATTAAAAAAAACTAGTTGGTTGGGAGAGAGAGAAAGTTATGCATAAAAAGCTAGCTGGTTGGGGCAAGAGTGTGAGCTATGCATAAAAAAGCTAGCTGGTTTGAGAGAGAGTGAGCTATGTGTAAAAAAAAAACTAGCTCTTTGTCTAATGGTGAGAAATGGAAGGCTATGGATGAAAAATCTAGCTGGTTAGGAGAGGCAAACCAAGTCTCACCCTCTCAAATTTGTTCTGAAAGTCGAAAGTGAAACTTAAGACAAAAACCCTTCTCTAATGGTGTGAAAACCAAATTACATACAGAGTGTCAAGCATTCCAACCTATATTTTACCCATTACAAAAAATATGAGGTTTCTATAAGGACTAGGTTTTATGAAAACCAAATAGAGCCTCACCTCAAATACTCGTTCGGAAAGCACATTCGGTAAAAAAAATCTCCATGATGGCTCTAAAATCAATTTCCAGCAGCAACAATGAAATTTGAAACTAGAAAAAAGGTACAGACCTTGCGGGTATGTAGATACTTATTTTTAAGGAGAAATGGACGGCCTAGATCATTTGTTACATTTTTTGCTATTTTTAGAGCTTGAAATCCAATATTTTGTTACAACCATAATGTTCAAGTTGAGATGATCAATGTAAAGGTTTTCCAATGCTCGAACTATACTTTTAGATGAGTTATAAGGTGAAGCTTTACTTATTTTGATAGGGCTGCAACCCTATCAAACTATTTTCCTTACAAAAAAGAGAGTTTAAAATAGTGACTTGCACGTCGTTTCACCTAAAATTCTGTTACCCAGCTTTTTCTTGAAGTTGAACAGCAAAAAGATTGAATAAATTATATGCTCCCTTGAGAGCATACCGCATCTTCACTCTTTCGTAAAGAGCCCTATGTAATAGTATTTTTACGACCTCAATAATTGGTGGGTTTATATGGCCATTCCTTATGAGAGATTGTATAAGCATTTTATATAATGAAACATAAATTCGGTAGGAATTTGGTCATCTTGTGGGCCATATTAAGTAAACGTTATTTGTCGATACTTGGACTTGGAATGATGTGTTAGACCAGTCGAGTTGGAAAACCCAAAGTACCTGGGCATGGAGTTAAACCGATAAGGGTTCAATGAGTCATCTGTTGATGAGGTCGGTGTTGCCCGGATGAGTCAGTCGAGGGACTGTATGGCCCTTGTATGTGATGGTTGACATTTAATGACTGGACCAAAGCCTCATCACTATACCATCACACAACATGTACATTGATAATCGTATCGAGATAGCAATTCAAGTGTGCACATATGCGAGAGATTACCCCTATATACCATTGAGTTGTGGTTGCATGATGGTTTGGGGGACCATAGATTTGTCTTTAGATATAACTTGTAGTCCATAGACTGGGATTATATCCCCTAGCCTATTAGCCGACTTTAATGGCCCAATTATGAACTCATGGGTGGAGAAAACTAGTGCAGATTATAGTCCATAGTTGCAGGTGGAGTACTCCAGTATCTTCATAATTCTTAGACCTATACAGATTCGATTCCCATCAAAATTAATTAGTTTTAATTAATTTTATGTTACTTGATTTTTTGAATGATTAATTGAATTATTGTGATTCTCTTGATATTTTATTTTTACCGTTTGGATTTATAATATAAGAAAAAATCAATTATCAATGTTTTAAATAAACAAAGAGAAATAAGTTATATTTCTAATATTTTAAAAATTAATTTAAATATTCACTAAAAAATATGAGAGACCCACCACAAGGGTTCAGGCCATTTAAATTGAAGCACATGATAGAATTGGGTGGGGCCTATAAGCGGCCACCTAGGTGGCATGCCCTACCCATGGAAGGTTGGCTTGCCATATTTTGGATCAAGCCACCTTGGCCAGTTGGCTTTCTATTTCTTATATGAAGCTTCCTTAGCTTAAGAATGTAAATAATGAATTATGGTATGTCTTATGGATCAAGATATTTGACTATGTAAAGATTATATGAATAAGGAATGAATATCCATTAAAAGATAAAGTATGAGTATATCTTTTTTATCTAAATATTTGATGGGAATATGTTTAAGAAATGGATGATAAACTTATAGTACATTCTTTTGAATTTTAAGGGTGAATTTAATGAATGGATGACTCACATCTCTCACTATACAAGTCTTCTTAGATCAATAGTCTAGATTTGATATCACTAAATATGACAACCCTAAGACATAGAAAATCTATAAACGGGGGCTCTCTCTCCCTAAATCTCTACACCTCTCATCTTATCTTGAAGCTTTCACTTTCTCTCTAGGGGCCATGCCCTATTATGGAATATCTCTCTCTCTCTCTTGCCAAGTCTCTCATCAAAAGAAGAAGGGGCATACCCCACCTAGAAGATTTATCTCTCTCTCTCATCTCTCTACGTTAAGCAAATGAGGTTAATATAGGCTAAGGCATTGAGGCCTTAGCACTTTGGTTCAAGATAAGATACATATGCTTTTGGACGATTTTGCCATACTTAGTAGAATCGAGATCGATCATTAATCTCGAGCATCTTTTGAAGGAGGAGATTCGTTGTGGGATGTATTAAACCTGACTGAGGTAATATCTGATAACTTTACTTGCTTTATTTGTTGTGCTCTTCTATTGCCATAAAGCTATATGTTTATTTATTGAATAAAGGAGTTGTATTTAAGTGGTAGCAAGTTAGAACCGGTTTTAATTTATTTATTTATTTTAAGAGTGATTTTTATTTGTAGTTGGACATTGTAAGTGATCTTGATAGTGAAAGAAAAGAAAAAAATAAATTTATATACAAAGTGCTTTATAACATTGTCCACCTTTCAATAATTTCATTAACGGGGGGTGGTTTGTCGTAGGACCTTAACTATATTATATGTGATTATATACAATGTGACTATTTACCTTTGATACAAGGATGTTACAATTACTTACAACCATCTGATGTAAAATCTAAGAGCTTGGGTGTATCAAAAAGTTCGCAAAAAATTCTTTTGAAGGTTGAGTTTGGTCAATGAAATAAATGTGGCCATCTAATTCCACATCCAATGGTTAAGATTATTTGTGACCACCTTATACAAAGATAAATAATTTCATTATATACTTTTCCTTATAATATCGTGTAAAGTCACACCTCATAACCCCTTAAAAAAATTGCAGTTTTGACCATGGAAACCCTTATGCTCACTATATAATTTGAAACTCCAAAAAAATGTTTATTAAGTGGATTTGTGAACATTTGAAAATGTACAACCCACAAAATACATAGCATTACAAGATTAACCATTTTAAGCTTTGAAATCTTCTATTTTTCAATTCTATGATGGTTGAGGTTGAGATATTGTTTTCTATATATTTGAAGGTTTGAACTGCATTTGTGGTGATATTTGTGGTGCCCCTCAATAAAGCTAGGGCTCAATCAAGCCTCGCCCTTAAATTAAACTACCCTCTATTAAATACTCATAATTGGGTAAAGACTTTAATGATGATAATGGATGTGACTCTATGAATTCCTATCATCATTATTATAGCTTTTTTTCAATTAATTGGGGTTGGCTATCCAAATCTTGGTCCGCTACTCTGTTACATTAAATGCCATCCCCTCAATGAGGCTTTAAGTCCTCATATCTTTTTTAATTGTTACCAACTACATTCTTTTGGACTTACCTCTTGCCCTTTTCAATCCTTCTACATGCACTAACCTGCACCTCTTAGTAGGTACTGTACTTGGTCGGTGCCACACATGGCCAGGCTACTTAAGTCTATTATCTATCGTCTTATCACCTAATGGTGTCACACTTAAACTCTCCCAAAAATATTCATTTCAAATGCTATCCCTTCTTGTCTTGCCGCTCATCCATCTCAACATTCTCACCTCCGCTGTACTCATTATATGAGTATATTGTTTTTTATTTACCCAATATTTTGCCCCATCAAGCAAAGTTGGTCTTATATTTGCCATATAGAACTTGCCCTCAGCTTTATTAGTATATCGCAATCATATAAAATGTCAGTTGCACATCTCTACTTTGCCCACCCAGCTCTAATTTTGTATGGGACATCTTCCTCAATCTTCCAATTTTTTTGGATTATCGATTCAAGATATCGAAAGTACGGTCTTTTTTGTACTTTTTGGCCGTCAATCTTAACTACTTCCTCATAATTGCTCCTATTGTTACTAAACTTGCATTCCATATACTCTTAGTCCCACTAATTTTAAAACTTTGGATTCTAAAGTATCCTTCCAAAGTTCTAACTTTGTGTTGAAGTCGTTTCGAGTCTCATCGATCAAAATAATGTCATATGCGAACAATATGAACCATGTACCTCATCATATAGGTGCCTAGCTAAGTCGTCCATAACTAAGACAAAGAGGTACGAGCTCAATGCTGACCCTTGATGTAAACGTATTGTAACTGAAAACTCACTCATTTTGGCACTAGTTGTTCTTACACAAGTTAGCGCTCTATCGCACTTATCTCTCATCAAGTCGATGTAGTATATTGAGACTCATTTTTTTCCAATACCCGCCAAATCAGATCTCGAGGTACTTTGTCATAAACTTTCTCTTGATCAATAAAGACCATGTGAATATCTTTTCCCTTTGCCCTAAACCTCACAATCAGTTGCCTAAGTAGAAAAATAGCCGCAGTTATTGATATTCTTTGCATAAAACCAAATTGGTTTTCAGATACACTCATTTCATGCCTTAGTTATTGCTCAATCACTTTATCCTAGAGTTTCATAGTATGGCTCGTAAGCTTGATGCCTTGATAGTTCACACATTAATCTTATGATCTGTACTATGAAGCTCTAGAAGAGGGTGATTGAGCAACGACTAAGGCATGAAACGTGTGCATCTAAAAACCAATTTGGTTTTATGCCAGGAAGGTCAACAACTATAAAATGAGAAAAATATTTTTTGTAGAGGATTGTCTACAAATAGACCATTTATCTTTGGGTGTGGTTTCTACAAAGTTGCAATATTAAACAATCCAATTAAAGCGCGCCTCCAAATTTTATCATAACATGTGATTTTGGTGTAAAAAATTCTTAGGATTATCTAAAAATCTATTTTCATATCCAATTAAAAAAATGTAAACTAAAAAAATGGTTAAAATCAAGTGGATCTATAAACATACAAAAATCTTGAAAATGAACGGTCTAGATAATATGTTGTAAGATGCACCATTTCTGGGACTCAAATTTTTTTATTTTTTATTTTTATATTCATACATCTTGTCGTCGAGATGATCAATTAGAGGGTTTTTTAGCATTAAAACAACATTTTCCTATGGATTTTTGAGGTGCATCTTTAATTCTACTTTTTTAAATTGCAACCTTATAAAATCAATTAGATCTATAAACATACGAAAATCTTTAAAATGGACGGTCTAGATAATGTGTTGCAAGATGCCCTATTTCTAGGACAAAATGTTTTTTTTTTTTTTCACATTCATACAACTCGATGTCGAGATGATCAATTAGAGGGTTTTTCAACATTAAAATAATATTCCCATAGATTTTTGAGATACATCTTTATTTCTACATTTTAAAATTGTTTCCACTCATTAGATGTAAAAATTTTCAACATAAACTTTTTCCTTTATCTTTTGTATATAGAGGTAAAAATTGTTTCCACTCATTAGATATCAAATTGGATAGCTTGAGGTAAGTAAGGTTTCCATAATATTTTTTTTATGGAACTTTGTGTCGACCACCTAATTTGAAATTGGACACGGTTTCTATGAGTCCATGTAGAAATGAGCCGACTCTTAAAAATCTATTTTTGAGATGGATTTTCGGACCCAATTTTTAATGACATACAATCTCTAATATGGAGATCATGAATATAAAATAAAAATAATAATTTTATCAGAAAAAACATTTGAACTATTAATTTCAATTGTTTTTAGATAGACCACTTCTTTTCATCCATCTTTAAAATTGATGTTTTATACCTTGGGACCGCTTATCGTAGAAATGTGGTCCCGGTAGAAATGTTGTCCAGCCCGCCAGAAACATAAATTTAAGCGAAACCCTTTTTCATGAGAGAAAGAGTCTATAGTACATCGTATAGTCTGGTCCCGCCGGAGTACTTTCATAATAATTGTTGCGAGTGACGCCTATCATAGGCTCTAACGGATAAGATAAAATAAATATCCACGCTATTGGGAGTACTCTTTTAATATTTGTTGGCAGCGTTGCCTATCATAGGTTCTAACGGAAAAAATAAAATAAAAATCCACACCGTCCACGCAACTCCGTCACAAGAAAGCCATTCTCTCTCTTCCCTTCTCATGCACTTCCTTCAAGGAAACCCTGCAACTGTCAATTACATATCTATTTTTATTTAATCGTACTACTCTTATTATATTGAATTTGCCACCCAATTTTAGACTTCTTAATTGGATAAACTTTATTTTATTTCCTTATTGATTTGGAAAACCAATTTAGTCAACTCAAATAATCACTTTTACTTGTCCCCTAATATCTTCAGCTATATCCATTCCCAATATTATTTTTCTCTATTCTAAAATATACTTTTATTTATTTATATTTTTCTAAGTTTACTCTTTTCCTTTTATTTATAGTACATGTGATTTGGTCTGTTTCTGTTTTTTTTTTTGTTTGTTTTCCATTTTCACTTATCTTTTACTCAGCTTCACGGGTAAGCAAGGTGCTTTTTTTTTTTTTTCAATATGAGATGGCTATTTTCCAATCGTACCAACTCGCAATTTGTGGTTCCCCGATTTTCTCTTTCCGCCTCTCTGCAATTCCTCATCCTCTCTCTTCGATTCCAGCGTTTTCTATAAAAGCTCTCTCTCCTTTGTTTCTCTCTCATCAACCGAGCTCTTTTTTTCTCTCTCCTCATTGTTTTCCTTGTTCTTCTTTTGGTGCGGTCCATGATTCTCTCTCTCATCAATCGAGCTCTTCGGTTCTCTTTCCTCATTCCAGCTCTTTGTGTCTATCTCCTGATTTAAACTCTTCGTTTGTCTCTCCTCGATCGAGTCCTTTGTCTTCGTGTTGTTCTTCTTCTGGTGCGGTTGACTTTCTCTCTCATCAACCTAGCTCTTTGTTTCTCTCTCCTCAATCGGGCTCTTCTTCTTCTGGTGCGGGTCGCTTTCTCTGTCTAGGTGGAAGGCGCTCTTCTGGTTCAATGGCGTCGCCTTTGGGTTCTAGGAATGCAAAAGGCGTTGTGACGTCTGGTCATCTTAGGCATGTGGAATCAATGGCGACCCTGCCTTCTGGCGCTGGAAAGATATCTCACTTGAACGCTGTTATTCTTGGTGAATCTCTTGCTTCTGAGGAGGATGATCTGGTTTTTCCAAGTCAGGAGTTTACTAGTCAAGCGCTGGTTTCATCGCCGGAGCAGGTGATTTTTGATAGAGAAATGAGCTTTCTTTTGCTCTTATTGCTTTGAATTTTAGGAGTTTTTAGGTTGATTTCATGGTACCATTCGATTCAGTGATTAAGGATGGAGGGTTCCTTAAATTTGCATCTCAATGGAACAGTTATTATGAATTGAGGATTTTTCAAATTTGGAGGAATGCTGGACATGCTCTGAAAAATTTGAAAATTAACTTGGCTCTCGCAGAATATCCTATCAAAGTTTAAAAAGGTGCAATTTTCTGAAAAGGCCAAATTCTGAAGTCAAAGTCAGAAACTTTTTGGCAAACCTTTTTTTTAAACTCAGACAAACTTCAAAAAATCTGTGATCTCTGTGTCATTGTAATGGTTTTTCTTTCACATTTGAAATGTTAATTTCTTATACTTCTCTTTGGCTCTGGATCAGTATATGTCCATGTACAAGCGATCCATTGAAGATCCGGCCGGTTTCTGGTCTGATATAGCTTCAAAGTTTTATTGGGAAGTTAAATGGGGGGAGAAAGTCTTCTCAGAGAATATGGACATTCGTAAAGGGACTGTGAATATTGAGGTAAGCAAGCTAAGCATTAAAATCACAATGGAGAATATCCACTTTCAGTATTTCTTTGTCTTTTTTGAACTGCTTTTTGGTATTTATAAATTCAAAATTGTCATAGAAATGGACATAGTAAAGTTGGCATAGATATAGAGATGAACAAAAGCAATCATGTTTAGCGCATGTTTCATATCTATACGGATCAAGTTTTTTGTTGGGAAAACAATAGGTTCAGCTATTTGTGATGTTTCTTTTTTTTGTTTTTTTTATATGATGCATTTTTTAATCCCTGTTTCCAAACTTTGACACATAATTAATGATTAGTGAGTGATAATGAAATATCAAATTTTAATAATTAATAATTAGGTTGATCATCAATAGTTAAGTCCTTTTCAAGCAGATTAAAGTTTCAAAATCTAGGACCATTCTGCATTTTCGAGTATTTAAATGATCGATATACATTTTATTATTTAAATGATCGATATACATTTTATTTTATTAGAGATTTTTCCCATTGATGTGGCACAATGTTTGATGAAATGCTTTTTCCTTTTTTGATCATTAAAGTACTAGAGCATTCAAAGTAAAAATCTGCTTAAATTTGCTCTGCACTTACAGCTTTTGCCATGTTTTTGGAGTTTCTTTTTGGCTTATAGAACTAAGAACACCTTTCTGAATCTCTCAAAGAGAATTATCAAGCTTATATATCTTGATGTGACCTTTTGAGCATAAACCGGATGGTACCGATAAACAGTGAACGATTATATCCTTATTTCTTGTGAATCTATTTTATTTATATCACTGTACAGATTTAGTACTGTTGTGTTTAATTTTGAATCCTGGTCGCATGGTATTGCTATATTGAATGGCCTGAACTCTGAAGCCCCCACATGATGGTCTAGTGTAGGTTGAGTTTGTAATATCTTGAATCGTCTAGTTTTAGAGTGGTGCCGTATATGGCATGCTTTGAGCTGGAAAAGCATATATTAACTTTTAATTCTGACCAGTGGTTCAAAGGTGGCAGAACAAACATATGCTATAACGCACTGGATAGACACATCCAAGCTGGAAATGGTGGACAGATTGCTATATATTGGGAAGGCAATGAGCCTGGTCAAGATGGGAATTTGACATACAGCCAACTGTTGGAGAAAGTTTGCCAGGTAAAGTGAACCATTTAATTTTCTTAATGCATCAGCACTATTGACCTGTACCTATCTGGTAATTAAATTAGAACCAGGTTCCCCTCCCCATAAATTTTACCCTTTTAATCTTGACATGATGTTTACGAGATCTTTTATTTCTTCCATGAACAGTTAGCCAATTACTTGAGAGACATTGGAGTAAGAAAGGGAGATGCGGTTGCTATCTATTTACCCATGCTTGCAGAGTTACCCATTGCAATGCTGGCATGTGCGCGCATTGGAGCTGTTCATTCAGTATGTGCAATTACTCGTCATTGCGTTGTTTTAATGTCAAGTTTTGTATCTGAAATTTGTTTTATTTCTCCTTTTTCACTTGCTTGTAATGAGGTTCTATTCAATGTGGGCATGAAATCAAAGTATAGGTGGTCAGGGTTTTGGGTGCCACAACATGATGTCTTGACTTCCATTTTTATCACGGGTAGGGGACCCTAGCCCTACTGATCGACCCCCACCCCTTCATCCCCCCCCCCCCCCCCCCCCCAAAAAAAAAACAACAAAAAAATAAAAATAAAATCAAAGGCCCAAAAAAAAAGACAGAAAAGATTCTATCCAATCTCAACATTTGTTTGCTTTCGAGGTTTCTTCAGTTTGGTCAGGACAAAGAAGCGCTTTGGTGCTTCAGTTGATTCTAGGAAAACTTGAGTTTTTTTTTTTTTTAATATTAAAATATTAAAATAATTTAAGTATGTATAAAAATGAATAATAGCAAATTAGGAGAAATAGAGGATGAGTTTCAACGAGATTTGGGAAATCTGACACGTGAAGTAATATTAAAGAGTTCTGTTTATTTATTTTTGATATCTAGTTAATACCAGAGGAAGAAATTTTTATCTCTTTATTTAATTTAATTAAAATGGAATCTCCAATAATGAAATTTTTTTTATGGGGCCCCAAAAAATTCAGTGTTAATATACGTGCCAAGAATCAATACCCTCCAAATGCTAAGTATAGATATGATTTACATGTCTTAATAATATAGTATATCAATATTATTGATATTTGATATTGATTTACATGTCTTAATAATATAATATATTAATATTATTAATATATGAGACTGTTTGGATATTTCACTGTTCTGAGAATGTTATATACTGCTATGATTTATATTTCTTAATGTTTCAATGTTTTGACAATATTATATACTAAGATTATTGATATATGAATCAAAGTCTGTTTCATAGACATAATATATTAATTCTTTCAGTTAAAGGTAAGGTTTTGATGAGTCAATCAACTCATCTATTTGCATGAGTTTTCGCTCCAAAATCCATCTCTTGGGGTTGAGACCCTCAGCCATGGTGAACATGAATTAAAAAAAGAAGGTATTTTTTGAGGTGTTTTTAACACCGTCCATTTTAGGTTTGGTGGGGCCACATTTTTTCACATCCATTTTTAAGATGAATGTTTGATGTGTTTGGGGGACACTTACATGGAAGTTTGTCCCCCTGCCACATGAAATACTTTTCCTTCAATTAATGCCTTTAGAAGATATACCATGATTCAATAAAATGTGGTACTCCAAAAGATGCTCCCATGGGATCATACTGTGCACTACTCCCTAGGGCAAAAGACTTATTAGGAGTAATTTTTTGATCGAAATTTTTGGCATCCAATAGTATCACTAGATGATCATTGTCCAAAAAAATATCAGATTTTGAGTTTTTGAACACTTGGATCTGCTCCAAAACTTGGAGTGTCCTCATTCAATCTTAGGACACTTCTTTTAAGAAACATATAAATGTTTGTAATTTTTTTTTATGTATGCAATTTTTTCTTTTTGAGGTTGATTGCTAGGTTGAGGAGGTCACATCCCTAAATTTGGGGTATGCTCCTAGATTAGGTTTTTACCTGAAGGAACATACACACACTGGAGCATAAATTTTTTGACAAAAAAGAAAAAGAAAAAGATGGGGGACTTGCCTTTTCTCTTTGCTTGGCGTGGCTCGAAAACTCAAGGCCATATTCAGGCATACTCGGTTGCGCTTGACCATATATGTACATTATTTTCTTGAAATGCTTGTAATTTGTATCTGGACATGAATTATGCAAATGCATGTATGGTGATACCTCTGTGATATTTTACTGGGATTTAAGTCACATCCCATTGCTCACCTCTTAATTTTACCTTTTTAGGTGGTATTTGCTGGATTTTCTGCAGAATCTCTTGCGCAAAGAATTATAGACTGCAAACCAAAAGTCATCATAACGTGCAACGCAGTTCGTAGGGGTTCAAAAATCATCTATCTCAAAGACATTGTTGATTCCGCTCTGGTCGAATCATCGAAGAATGGGACATCTGTAGGTATATATTTCTTACCAGATTTGAACACCTAGTATGTTCACACTCAACTGATATGTGCGATTAGTTATCATTAAATGATATAATATGTGAAGAGTCTTATGTTGACAACTTTTCAATACTTGTGTATTCGCAATAATACTGAATTTTTGGAAGGAGTTGTGCATAACACTTTTACCTCAAGACGGAGTTTGTGCATAAACAGTGTTTCAAAAAGTGCTAGGCGGAACCCAGGCGACCATGGGGGTCCAGGCTGCCCAGCGCCTAGGCGGGCGCCCAGAACCTGGGCGGCCCAAGTTCTGGCCCTTGATAGAGGGACTCACGGTGTGACTGAGGGTATAGCCATAATCCCAGTTAAAAAAAAAGATAGAAGTCGATAAGAGAATTTTGATAATCCATAATACCATAATCCATATTTTCATACAATGCTCAAACAGTAAAACCATACAAGCATACACTGATAGTCTAATACACTGTAGACTGTACACACAAAAGTTAGATAGTAGAACTAGAAACTAGAAATAAGAAAAAATAATATACAGAAATTCAGAAAATAGACAATCTAGGACACAATAGTCAATACAACAGTCAACAGTCAATAATCAACACCAAGAATCTTCACTCTTCAGTCATCATTATCATGATCATCATCATCATCATCATCCTTACCAGAAGGAATAGGGCAAGCTTCATCATATGTGTCAGAATCGAAGCCATCATCATCAGTGTCGTCTCTCTCTTCAATATAACGCTCGTGCTCTGCTGTTTCTTCTGAATCTGTCTCTTCCTCCTCATCTTCTTTTATCTCCATCTTACTAGTATGTGCAGATGAGGCCCTAGGAGTCTTGGCTACTCTACACTTTTCTATCTTTTTGTGCTTCTCTGAACTCAAATATTGTATAATTTCCTCCTTGGTAGTCTTAGGAACATTTTTACACGGGGCAACATCCTCCTTAATGCTAGCAAGGTGTTTTTTAAACCGATAAATGCCCCATTAGTATCTTTTCCACAATAATTACATTTAATACGATTTTTGTCATTCGGATTCGGGTTATAACCATACTTCCAACTCGGATCACCACTTTTAAAAGAACCTGGAGAAGATATTTCCACAGAACAAGGCTCATTTTCATCATTTTCTGGTTCTTTTAAATTCAGAAGTTGTCTAATCTCATCCCAAATAGCTTCAGGAACCTTTTTACAAAAAGTAACATTCCCTTTAATACCGGCAAGATGTTTCTTGAATCGGTTAATACTTCCATTAGTATCTTTGTCACAAAAATTGCACCTTGTACAATTTTTATCATTTGTTTTTGGGTTATGACCATACTTTCAACCTGGATCACTTCTTCTAGAAGTAGCAGAAATAGACCTATTCAAATGACAACGATTTTTTTTATGTTTTTATTTTACAGAACTCATATATTGCTTAATCTCCTCTCTAATGGCTTCAGGAATATTTTTATAAGGGGCAACATCCCCCTTAATATAAAAATTTCTTTTGTTATAAAAAAAAAGAAAAAAAAAAAGTCCCCTTTAATATCGTTAAGATATTTCTTAAACGGGTTTATAACCCCTTTCGTATCTTTTTCACAAAAATTGCATCTAATACAATTTTTGTCATTTGGATTCAAGTTATATCCACATTGCCAACCCGGATCTCCACTTCGACTAGATCCTGAAGAAGACATCTCAAAATAATATAAGCAATCTAAGAAATAAAATTTTGCACCTCGAACTCCATATTCCCACCTTTGAGATGTTTTCTGGTGCTAGAATAATAAAAAACACCCTCTAATAGGATTATAAATCTCCAAAATTAAATCAAATCTGCCTGGGTGATATTTGGATCCGTTTTCTGTAACTTTGAGAAACACTTCGATCTTATGAAAGCCACAAAATTTAGTTTTCTTGAGGTTTATTTCTCTCTAAAATGGGTTCTTGTGGGTTTAGGTTTGAAATGAACCTAAAACCCATCCTTTAAATCCTTTATATTTAAAAAAAAAAAAATCAATGCAATAAAAAAATAAAATAAATTTTCGCCCCTAGGCCGGGCGCAAGCCCTGGGCGGTCGCTCAGGGGTGGTTGCTGGGCGCCCTCCCAGGGATTGCTGCCCAGTTTGGCCATCCACAAATTGACACCAAACTTGGTCGAGTATTGTTGAGACCTGGCCGGCTGACCCTAGCAAGTCCTGACCCAACTCCAGGGTTTAAAACATTGATTTCGTAAATATGAGATTAAAGATGAAATGATTTTGATTAATGTCAAGTTATTGTCCATCTTAAGAAAGAGAATAATACGTCTTTAGACTCTAATTTTATTCATATTGCATTAGATATCATGATTTGAACTTCTAATGCAGAAAGTGGTCCAGCTCAATGCATATGTAAGGATTATAATTACTAGTGGAATTCACGTGCTCCGCACGTGATTTGATTTTTCTTGAAATAAATTATAAGGTTTTTCTATTAAGGGTGTGGTTTACATAAGGTTGCAACCATAAACCATCAAAGTAAGGTGCACCATCAAATTTTATCATAAGATGTAATTTTGGCGTAAAAAATGCATAGGATGTTCTGAGAATCTATTTTCATCTCTAATTATAAAATTTTAGACTAAAAAAATGGTTCAAATTAAGTAGATCTATAAACACATGAAGGTATTGAAATTGGATGGTTCGGATAATATGTTGCAAGATGCACTATTTTTGAGACACAAAATCTTTTTTCTTTTTCACATTCATACATCTCGATGTGGAGATAATCAATTAGAGAGGAGATAATCAATTAGACGGTTTTTCCAACTTAAAAATAGTCTTTTACAATGGATTTTTTAAGTGCACCTTAATTCTACATTTTAAGAGCGTTATGTTTATGGTGCTGATTTGTTGTGTTGCCAACTCAATTTGTGTGATGAGTTTCGGTGTCAACTATAAGTGGCTCTAGAGATACTAAGAAAAAAGTAATAGTGAAAGTTTCCTACTATAGGAACTTGTAAGAACGACTATGTGACTTAAATTGAGTCAGAACATATGTAACTTAGTAATTTTATAATTTGATTGATAAGTTGATATTATACTTATAAAGGAATAAATAATTTATTAAGATTTAAAGTTAATATTAATATTAAGTAAGCTATTGTTTAGAACAATACAACATGTCATTTTTGTGGTGGCACTATATTGTGTTTCTCGCACAAGTTGTGTTATTATTTTAAAGAAGTACTAATCTTAAGTAAGCCACTGATTTGAGCAATGGAAAGTGTCATTTTTGTGGTGCCACTGTGTTGTACTACTTCCTACTTGACTTATGAAATTCATTTTAAAGTAATTAACATCAATGTAGAATTTATTTAAAGTGGACATATTGTTTCATTATAGAGTTTAAAGGGACATGTTCATTAGATTGCTTTAAAATTATAAATTGGAAGTTCTTTATTATGATCTTGCTAGATTATATTATAGGTTTGTTTTCAATTAATCTTGTAGTAGTGCAATGTGTCATTTTTATGTTGGCGCTATATTGTGTTACCCGCTTAACTTGTGTCAAATTTATTTCAAAGAAGTCAACATGAATGTAGAATTTATTTAAAATGAATATTGTATTTCATTATATATTTGAAAGGGGCATGTGCATTACAAACTAATAGGGGAGTTTAATGCTTTAATTGCGTAGAAGAAAAAAATAGAAGTTTTTCACGGTGGTCTTGCTAGACTATATTGTAGGTTTATCTGTAATTGACGTTATGTTTTTAAGTCCATTAGATGTATTAATTAATTTTTCAAATAAAAGTTACAATTTATTATAATTTTTATAACTTATCAAAATAATTTAAATATTTATAAGTTCTTAGCTATCAGTTACAAATATGTATTTGTATATATATGCGTTGCATATATGTATGGAAAAAGCTGGGGCTAGCCCGTTAGCTCATATGAACATATGAGCCCAACGGCCTAAATTGAATCTGGGCTGATTTGACGATCACGGATGTCTGGTAGTGTTTGAATTTTATTTATTTTTCTACAAATCCAAATCACTTGAAATTTTATGCTTTTTTCATAAAAAATAGGTGAATCTTTGAAAAAATATTAAAAAAATATTTTACATGAAATAAATTGACCAAAATGCCTTGAAAAGTTTTGGGGGGTATTTTGGTCATTTTGTTTTCCTCGGAAATTTTTTTTGATATTTTTATTAGGTGCGCCTTGATGAGAAGAACACACACCTAAAATTTCAAGTGATTTGGATTTGTAGAAAAAAAATAAAATTCAAGCATTACCCGACATCCGTGATTGTCAGATCGGCCCATATTCAATTTGAGCCGTTGGGCTCATATGTTCATATGAGCTAGTGGGCTAACCCCAGCTTTTTCCTATATGTATAATTTATAATTTGCAACATATATATAACAATTTAGATATTTTTATGTTTTATATATATATATATATATATATATATATATATATATATATATATATATATATATATATATATATGAGAAATGATCCTATAGGACCCTCCCCCGCCCATGTGTGTAGGACCTTAAAGGATCACCATTAAATTGGCACGGATCTATAGAAAAGTCAAGTCCCACATCCATATGGTTTTACTGGTTTTCTAGATATTCGTGCCAACTTTAATGGTGATCCTTTGGAGTCCTACACATATGGGTGGGGGAGGGTTTTATAGAATCATTACTATATATATATATATGGAAAAGTCTTCCCAACGCTTATAGGCGAAAATGAACAGTGATTTCGTCTGCCCTCTTCACCGCTCCAAGTTCTTCGCTCGGTCACGATTGTTCGTTAGTGTTTCATTTTTTATTTTTTTTCTACAAATGGGAATGATCTGAAATTTGGAGAGCGTGTACATCTTAGTGAGACTCACTTAATAAAAATATAAAAAAATAATATGCAATTTTTTTTAACCAAAATACCCCCAAAACTTTAGGGGTATTTTGGTCAATTTCTTTCATATAAAATATTTTTTTGATATTTTTCGTAGATTCGCCTATTTTTGATGAACACAGGCTCCAAATTTCAGGTCATTCCGATCGTAAAAAAAAAAGTGAAAAATGAAACACTAATGGACAATTGTGACCTTGCGATAAACTTTGGACGGTGATGAGGGTAGGCGAAATCACTGTTCATTTTCGCCTTTAGGTGTTTGTAGTATCTTCCTATATATATATATATATATATATATATATATATATATATAACAAACAAGTATTTTTCTTTTTCGCTTTCGTTTAAAGGATTAATCCTTTACAAATTTTTTATAAAATTTCTTTTTCTTACTGGAAGGATTTTCTCGTTTTGAAAATGATTTATACTTTCTACCTCTTCGATATTTTTCTTTATGATGTGAACCAGATGGTAGAAAGGTATTATAACCAAACTGTTCACAAAAATCTCCAAGCTCTTTTTTCCTTGTCATTCGTTGCTTGTCTATTTGCCTTCGAAGCTTAAGGTCTGTGCAGAGAGCAAGACCTTCGCACAAATTTCTGCCGATAATTCTGCAAGTGTATATTGGGAGTACGGTATAATACCATTGTGCTTATTTTAAAGCCTTGTTTTAACCTTTTCAACAAAAAGGTTTGGAAGGCCGAAAATGAATTTTTCTTTTCAGTGATCTGCTTTGCTATCTTCTCTTGATAATAGCTTTGAATAAAAGACATCTTTATACCATTTGAAATGGAACAGTGTTAGACATCGAACGGCTAATAGAGCAGTGCTTCCAACAACGTGGTGTAACTGTATAGATTAAAGTATTTATTGCATCTTCTTCATCTACAAATGTTTCTTGGACTTGACTTGCCCTGGGCCTATTTCTGTTTTAACCATCCATTTCTTAGTAGCATTCAAAATTTGATTTCTGGCAGATTCGTCTCAGTGGAAATCCTACCATCCTTGGAGCCAGCCAGTAAATCCACATACAATAGCTTTAGCAATTTCGTGGTCCTTATTGCCACTAGCTTTGCATGCAGTAGCATGCATAGTCATGTGCTTCATTAAATCAAGCACTTGTGCTTCAGAAAAGCCATCGATGTTCCAGTTTACTATAGACTTTCTAGAATAGGATATTGAACTAGAGATTAAGTCTTCTTCAATTTGAAAGTCTACAAGAGTAGGCCTAGGATAATATATTCTGGTCTGGGCTAAGGCCTGGTTTTCCTTCGTAATCAATTTTATTTATTTCTAGGCTTTCTATTTTAAAAGAAATTTCCATTTCTACTATTTCTTGATCAGTATAGTCATTATTTTCCTGTACAACATTTACTCCTTTTCCTTTGTTAGAGATATTTAAATCTGAAAGTTTCGTAACTAATTCATTCACAAGTTCTTGGTTATCTTCTTTCTTTTTCATATCTTGTAAGTTAAACTGTCTTGCTTCAATCATGGGAGGAGGCTTGAATAATAGAGCTTCTTTGGTTTTCTCCTCTTTTTTAGAAGCATATTTTTGAGTGTTGAGAATATTCTCAATTCTAGTAGTTTGGTTCCCTAAAGAATTGAAGGAAAAGATTGGTATAATTGTTTTGTTCTATAACATAGGCTATACCCTCTACTTGTGCAACTTGGTTTTTATTGTTTTGTTCCATTTTAAAAGGGGTGGCCTTAGCATCAGCCTTTTCTCTTTTTAGTACAATAGCAGTTTCAGGTGGATGAACTGCCTCTATTGTTTTACCCTCACTTGTATGAAAGGTCTGAAAAGTCTTTGTAGCTACATTAATTTCCTGTTTAGGAAATTGCGGGATAGTAATTCCTCTTTGCTTAAGTATATACCTAAGTCAGCCAAAGAATTTAATATTCTTTTTATGTTCTATCAAAAACTTATTATACTTTTCATGAAAAATTTCTCTGAGTCTCCCTTCAAACTCATTTAGAAACCATTCTCTAATTTTTTTATTTTCATCAGAGTTAAAATCCTTTTTTAACCATTCTTTATCTATTTGAAATTCCTCTTGTCTTTGAATGACATTCATTCAAAATTCAAAATCTGAATAGGTAGGCTCTTCTTGCTCAACTTTTCGTTCGGAAGAGTAATCAGAAGTCTATACATAGTTTGTTGCATCTGTTCAGAGGTTTTTCTTAAACCTTCTAATACAATCCTATCAATATGGGATCGTTCATAATCTGTTGTAGGAACAAATGAGGTACACACTCTAGCAGGTATCTTAGGAGGGCATTAGTTATGTTCAGTCTTGTTCTCCTTGATGATGGATATTGTATTTCAATTTCACCATCGGGATATTCAACTATCTGTTCAGGTTCACTATTTTCTAGAATTCTCGGTTGGGTTTCAGAGTGGAGAGACCATCTTTCAGGTAATTTAATCTGATTCCATGTTACCGTCTTAGGTATCACTAAATTAGATTTTTCTATATTTGTTTGGAAGAACACTATTTATCCCTTCATATCCATTTGTCTGGCATTTGGACATTAGGTATTCATAACCTTATAACAAATTGTATGAACAAAAGCAAGGTTTTGGGGTCCTGGATCCATATCAAACCTTGGAGTTTTTAGGTTTAAAGTTAAAACTTTTAAAAGGTTTGGATCTGATAGTGCCATAGAAAAATTTGGAAAACAGTTAAAATAGATAGGACCATTGCATAGACCAGATTCTACGATTCCTAAAAGGGAATCAATAAAATGTCTATGCCAATTATCTCTGAGGCAGAGAAGGACAAAGTTATTTAACCCTGTTTTGGTTATTGGCTTAACCGCTACTTGAACCAACCCGATATGCAGATAATTAAAATTTTTTTTTTTTTGCTCTTCTATCATTCTGTTAGATAGAAGCTGGAAACTGTCTTGGGTTTCCGTGACAGATATAATTTTTTCAATTGTTTTAATTGAGAAGTCACTTCTGAAATCAAAAGTTCCTTTTTTGAAAATATCCTGAATTGGAACTTTTGGAATGTTACAATTTTGATTTTGTTTTTCTATATTGTTTATAATTATTTCATCCTTATTATTAACGCGTAAGATATTTGAACTAGAACTAGCAGAAGCCGATCTTTTAGATAGGGTTATGAGAAAATTTGCCATTAGAATAAATATTACAGCTTGGACCTGAGTCAACCGGAAACAATCCCTACACTTTCAAACGCCTTCTATGCTTAATAGCGATTTTTGGGTCACTGTGACTTTAGATCTTTGGCATTATATTAAATTCTTTTGGGTCAAATTTTATAGTTAACCACTGTAATAACCTGAGGCTCTGATACCAAATTTGAAGCGAAAGTTTACAATATAATAAAAGATAAGACAACACAATAGAATAAGATGGATTTAAAGACAACTATCTTATATTAAAACAGGGAAAACTTACATAATAAGGAACAATTGTCAAAGCAGAAAGAGAAGTTGGACACACCAAGGAAAGAGGACACACCACCAGATATACAAACTAAGAGAGAAATTATTGAGAGAGAGAAAGAGTGATCCCTTAGAGAAGAGAAGAACTGAAGAGAATATTACGAGACTTAGAGGTGCCTTTAACAAGAGGGGTGGCTCCCTTTTATAGACTCGTCTGGTCGGTGGACTTAAGATCTTTTTCAGTCCACACAGTAGTGTCGGTAGACTTGAAAGCCTTTGAAGTCCGCACAGTAGTGTCGGTGGACTTGAAAGCCTTTGAAGTCCGCACAATGGTGTCGGTGGACTTGAAATCTGCCAAATAGTAAAAATGCTATAGTAACCAGTGATTGCTACAGTGACCTCTGCTACAGTGATTACGATAGTGGCCCTTGCTACAGTAATTTCTCGTGAAAATTCATATTTCTTCGGTTTTTCTGATGCCTTTTTTGGTATGGTTTGGGACACGTGTCCTAGATAGACTGTAGTCGGGCCGTCCCTTATCTTGAACAGTTTTTTAATTGTTTTGTGAGGTGAAAGGTTCAGAATATCTGGATCAAATTCTTCTTCATTCTGCCCTTCATCATCTATTTGGGAGGTAGACATTTTGTCTTCCTCTTCTCACAAAGCCATCAAGAGCTGCTTTTTAAGCTCTGTTTTTTAAATTTGTTTAGTGTCTATTTGGTTTAAATAGTCCATTAACTCATTGGCTTCGTTAGTGATGGTTAGATTAATTAGGACAATCTTTTTTAAAGTAATTTTTTCTTTCTCAAGTTACATATAGGTAAAATTATCCCACCATTTGACATAAACTTGCCTTTCTAGATTTGGAATATAATCCCACTATCATTATCATCTTCATTTAAAATGTATTCCCATCTCATTATCCAAGGGATTTCATATAAAATCCATATATATATATATATATATATATATATATATAATACACCAATTTTTTTATAGTGAATTATGAATTCCATTGTGGCACTATGTCATGCCACCCACTAAAGTTATGTCGAATTTATTTAAGAAAAATACCATGAATGTAGAATTTATTTAGATCTGGTATAAAACAAAATCATGATTTTAATATTGTAATTCAAGAAATTTGCTTCCTTCCTTAATTGCATTTCATAACATTTCTTCCTTCATATTTTTTTTAATCTTGATATTGCACCTATAAAGTCATAAAATAGGTAACTAAGATTAAAAAAAATTACCTAATAATTTGATCACCAAAATGTTTAAAGTAAATAAATGAAAAGGTGAGTGATCTCATGTGCACCTTTTGTGCAAGAAGAATATTTTTATTTATGATTTAATATTAATAATTCAAATCTAATTTATTAATTATGATATTTATCAATTATAATTTTTATTTATATTTAAAGTTATAAAATTTATTCTATATTTATAAATACAAATTATAATTTATAGTTACAATTATAAAGTTTAGTTTATATTTTAAGCTCATTTATTAAATAATTTTAATATTTTTATGTTTTGATATTATTCCTATAAGAAATTTATTTTTTTTAAATAAATATTTAAATTAACATAGTAAGTATGTTAATTAATAAATAATAATTTTTGAGTAATGATACTATGAGACCCTCCCACACCCATGTGAGTAGGGCCCCAAAGGATCACCATTAAATTTCAACACAGATCTCTATAAAAGTTATCTCATGGGTGTAGGACTTGGGTGAATGGGTTTATTGATAACTTTTCTAGGGATCTGTATCAAAATTTAATGATGATCCTTTGGGGTCCTACTCACATGGGTGTGGGAGGGTCTCATAGTATCATTACTCATAATTTTTATATAAAGTTAATAATAGCTTTTGAATGAACTAGTGGGAAACAACATGAATGTAAAATTTGTAACATAAGTGTAATTTTTTAAGCCAAATATGTTGTTTTATTTTAAATTTGTGAAATATTTTATCAAAGTGAGAGTATAATTTTTAATACCACAATTATAAACTGCAATTTCTTTTGGCTTTTAAGTAAAATTTTGAATTTCCAAAGTAAAATTTTGAATTTTCAAAGTATAATAGATATAACGACGTATCTTAATTTTATTGCATAAAATTTGTAATAGATATAACGACCTGTCTTAATTTTATTGCATAAAATTTGTAATTGCATGTTATATTTACTATTTTAATTATTTTATAAAAACTAGTAATAATAAATTTGATGATAACAATAGAGTGCCAAATTAAAGAAAGGGTGCAGTTGGCATACGGACGCCTCCGTGGGCATAGAGGTACGGTGCCCTTCAAATTTTATCATGGTCTATAATTTTGATGTAAAATGTTACTAGGATTATCTCAAAATCTATTTTTATATCTAATTATAAAATTTTAAATTTCAAAAGTGGTTAAAATCAAGTAGATCTATAAACATATGAAAGTCTTGAAAATGGACGGTGTAGATAATATGTTGTAAAATGCACTATTTCTGAGGCTTAAAATCTTTTTAATTTTCATGGTCATACATTTCGATGTCAAGATGATCAATCAAAGGGTTTTTCAACATTAAAACTACCTTTTTTGATGGATTTTTGAGGGGCATTCGTAGTTCTACATTATAAGGTAACATCCTTATATAAACTTTTTCCTTAAAGAAAATATCATATACTTGTATATTATTAAAGATAATGAGAGTATTGTCTTTTACTATAAAGATATTGGCTATTTTGGAAGAGTGAAAATTAACTTTAGTTCATTTATTTTTTTAAAAATTAACTTTAGTTCATTTATTGATGTACACGACTCCCCCAACACGTGGAAGATGGAAGATGTAAAAGTATATTGTCTAAAGTGCACCCATAAGAGCACACTGTATAATTGATCCATTAAGTAAAATATTTGTCGATGGTATTTTATGTATGCTACATGTGTGAATCTATTTTTAAAAATGTATTTTAAAAAGGAAAAATATAAATTTTGAGTTGTTAGTAAAAGTTTGTGGTGAGAGATCATACACGCTTCGTCAAATAAGATCAGCTTTTATGTTGTGTTGTTAGGATTTTCTCACCTATGGCCTTTGTATAGTATATGCAATAATGAACATATGTAGTATGCCACTAAAGTGTGAGCTATTTATTGATTGGAATGAAATAATGGGAAATAACATGAATGTAAAATTTATAACATGAGTGCATAATTTTTTTAAATAAAACATTTTGTTTCATATTAAAGTTGTTAAATATTTTATCAAAGTGAAAGTATAATTCTTAATATCAAATTATAAATTTTAATTTATTTTAGCTTTTAAGTAAAATTTGAATTTCAAAGTATAATAGATATAACAACGTTTTTTAGTTTATTTCATAAAATTTGTTATTGCAAATTATATTTATGATTTTAATTATTATGTAAACATTAATAAGGAATAAATTTGATAATAATAATGGAATGAAAAATTAAAGAAAATACTATATACTTGTGTATTTGATAATAGCAATAGAATGAAAAATTAAAGAAAATACTCTATACATGTATATTTGATAATAGCAATAGAATAATAACAATGGAATGAAAAATTAAAGAAAATACTCTATACTTGTATATTATTATATTATTAAAGATATGGAGAGTATTATCTTTTACAATAAAAGTATTGGTTATTTTGGAAGAATGAAAATTCACCTTTTATGTTCATTTAATTCTTGTACACCACTCCCACATGGAAGATGTAAAAGTATATTTTCTAAAGTGAGTGCACCCTTAAGAACACACTGTATGCTTGATCCATCAAGAAAAATATTTATTAATAGTATTTTATGTATGCTAAATATGGGGATCTATTTTTAAAAGTATATTTTAAAAAGAAAACATTTAAATTGAGTTCTTAGTAGAAGTTTGTAGTGAGAGATCATACACCCTTTGGCACGTAAGATCAACTTCTATGTTATTTTGTTAGCATTAGGTCCATTTATATGCAATAATGAATGGACCTATGTAATGAGTGATGGACACGTAGGTACTGTAGGTACACCATCCAAACCTAACTTACTTCTCTTTATTCTCCATCCTAACCAAACTCCAAACCTAAGAAGAATTTCTTGATTGACACCTAGTCACGACCTGCTCATGTTTTATATATAACATATATTTTTCATAGTAGCAGGAACACCAAGTTGTCTTCATGTCCTTGTAGAGCACTGCAAACATTTAAGTTGAGCATTTTAGTTAGATCATCTCTATTTTTCTCATTGCCTCTGTCTTTGGTGAAAAATATCCACAAGTTCTAATAATGAAAATCTCTTCTGAGACTTCCAATATATGCTATTATTATATTTAAAATGGCACTAGACTTTCATTTATCGGCTACCTCGATTGGTGACTTATTTCTTCTAACAGATAATATTTCTCTCAGAATCACCTTATCTCTACTATTACACTTCAAAAGAGCACCATCCTATTTAATATTTAAATAATCGTGCCATAGGCTGGCCTTGGTTGTTTGAGTATATTAGTGCTTGGTTGGCCTGATGAATAAGTTACAGGGGCAGGACCTTGCTGGACTATCCATGGATCCAGTTTGACAAAAAATGAGTTAACTGACTGGTCCATTGTTGTGAAAATAACATTGGTTGCACTAGATGGTGAGAGTGATTAAGCAGTAATCCTGCAATGAGCTTCTAATAAATATCAGTCTCACTGATATTCCATGTGATGACGTTAAAAATTGATTTCTCTTATGAAAATTGATCCCTGAATATTCTCCTCCTGTATGGTTGTAGTTTCAATCTTGGAATTGTTGGCACAGTGGCAGTCCCATTTCTTGAGTTGTGAAATGTATAGATTATGGATCTAATTGTTTATTTAGTCAATAAATTATCTATAGGTATAACCTCACTTATTTTAGTTATGAGTATTTTATCATTCAGATATGCTCAAGAAAACCCCTTTTTTTATGAGCAGATGTTTGCCTTACTTGTGAGAATCAGTCAGCCATGAATAGAGAATCAACAAAATGGCAGGAGGGAAGGGATTTTTGGTGGCAGGTGGGGTGATCTTATATTCTCAGTTTGCCAACCATATCTCCAGTGGCACCAAAAGTTTTTATATTTACTGTTCAACTAGTGAAGAGTGGTGTTTCTTTTGTTAAGATTTTCTGTTTTCCCATATTATTTACTTAAAACTATCAACTGGTTCAGGATATCATCCCAAAATACTCAACAGTGTCTACCATTGAGTGGGTTGATGCAGAAGATCCACTTTTTCTCCTGTACACTAGCGGCAGCACTGGGAAGCCAAAGGTGACTAACCATGTGAAGTTCATTTAGATAGGGTCACAAAATACCATGCAGCACTTATCAAAGAAAAATCAATGCCATCTAATACCTTATCTTGTGACGGTACAGTGATTTCTTACTAGATTTGAATATTTTTGATGCATGAGCAGGGTGTTTTGCATACTACAGGGGGTTATATGATATACACCGCGACAACATTCAAATATGCGTTTGATTACAAGCCAACTGATATCTATTGGTATGTGGGACTCGTGGGCGTGTATTGTTCTTGATAAGCTTTAATCCTTGTTCCTTGTCCCTTAAACTTTGTTTTAGAGGCCAGCATCCCCTTTTGGGTGAGTGACTTAAAGGGCTTGAAGTCTTGAAGTTTGTCCCCCAAAACCAAACAAGCAGATTTACCGTTCGTTACTCAGTTTATTATCATAGTATTATGTTTGGAAGCAGACCATAGGAGTGTGTATTTTGACCTGGTTTTTGCTCAATCAGTGCATGATTATTAAACTATTTTGATTTTGTTTATGGTCATTGTTTCAATCTCAAGCCGCCCCTCTATTATTTGCCCTATTTGAGCTTATGTTTTTGACGTACCATGATGTGCCCAACTTTATATAAGGGCCGTAACCCGGTGCTAGTCCTGCTTACGTAGGGCCCCGAGAGGGGTGAGATGGAAACGTTCCTAACCTTTGGCTTTTTATGCACAAAGTAGCCGCTCTTGGGACTCCCGTGCTCTTGCGCTCACACCAAGTGACGTCCCCTTTATGTGCCCAACTTTATATACAAAACACCAAGAAAAAACGAAGAAAGTCTTCTAGTTTCCAGCCATTGCAGCTGCTTCCTTCGCTAGAGCATCAACTTCCTGGTTTCCTTCCCTCCAAGTATACATCTACACGACGAGCATATTCCTGCAAAGTTAATCAATCTTGTCAAACATTTGTGCCAGGAACCAAGGAGGGGGCGGAAGAAGACGGTCCCTGTGCCCAAGAAATGGTGTTCTTGGAATCTTCCTCTACAACATTGGAGTGTAGATTGAGAGGTTGAATGAGCTTGAGCCCTTGCAAGAGTGCTACCACCTCAGCCTGCATAGAGTTGCCATGGCCAATATGTTTGGAATCCAAAGCCACACTAGTATTGAGGTGGTCTCTGAGGATGGCTCTACTCCTGATGGGCCTGAATTTCAGAGGGAGCACCAGTCGAAATTGAGCTTTAGCTGGCCCTGTGGAGGGGGCCTCCAATTTGATGCCCTGGGTAGGCGCTTGTGGTTATGCCGTGCTACCATTCATACTTTTAGAGCCAAAACAAGAAGAATGCAAAATAAGGATGTGGATTTGATGCAGATCTCATTTTAGCCCCTCTTTAAAACTCGAGAATGAGTTTCTCACAACCAGAGGAGATTGACACAGACACTAGATGGACAGATATGGATTTCTATGTGGATCTTAATTAAGGGGATTAATGGATATAATTTGTGGATTTTACGGTTTATTTTTGGTGTTCTTCAACTGTAGGTTATTGGGGTTTAGTAAGTTAGAAATTATGTTTTTATTGTTTTTCATTTTAGTTGTTATTTCTAATTTTATTAACTGTAGAATTAGTCATTTATTTTAAGTTCATAATGGATGGCTAGGATTAGATGGGGATGGATAGCTAGGATTTTGTAGGAACTTTTTAGGGTTTTGAGTTTATTTAAATACTTGTTATTGAAATGTTTTTGGGGAGATCAGTTATTATTTTATGGAGAAATTTGAGTTAATAAAATTTGGGAGGTAAATTTCTCTTTGCTTTTGTGATTTTTTCTTCCTTCTCTACCCTTCTTTCTCCATGTCGTCGATTATACTTTCTGTGAATTAAGGTGCTGATTTGTGAAGAATCAACCCTAATTTGCTTCACATCTGCAGCAAACAAACCTCTCTCCCCCTGAAAACAAAGGTTCTTGTTCTCTTGACATCGATAAGATAGATTTTTCGCTTGTTATTGTTGAAGTTAGTAGTCGGGGAAATTAAGGTTTTCTTGTCAAGCTATTGCTCGGAGTAGTTTTCTGAATTTGTATTTAGAGATGGTGTAGCCATATATACCTGATCTTTTCTCTGATATTTGACTGAGGAGCACATACAGCCTGTGCGTTGGTGTTATTCTGGTTTTTGTTCTTGTCATTTGTTTAATCTCTCATTATCTGCCTTCTCTTCATATACTCAGCTCCATGGACGTGCATATAGTGCACATTCAATGTCTGCTTACAAATTACAGAAACAGCCTTCATCCTTGAACATTACAGATGGAAACATATTTCTAAATTCTGTTGTTCATGAACACTGCAAGGACTGGGATGTGGCATGAATGATCATGCTGTTGCTCATATATCTCTATGAATATTTTTTGGTGGTCATCTCTCATATACATCAGTCTATTATGCTGTAACAATCTGAAGATATCCTTGGATCAATAATTGATGTGATACATATTTCTCAACCCATATTTATAGTTAAATAGTTCACATTGTATATATGTCACATGTCATTGGAGATTCATTATCCTGGTTTGAATTATTGATGAACTAAGAGCTCATGCCTCGTTTCCATGTTTCAGGTGTACTGCTGATTGTGGTTGGATTACCGGACACAGCTATGTTACGTATGGTCCATTATTGAATGGAGCCACTGTAGTGGTTTACGAAGGGGTAATAATTTGGAGCTTTCCATTTATAAAAGATCATTCACTTGTTTGGGCTTGTAACAACATTTTCCTGATGCATTTATCAGACATGATGCAGGTGTTACATGGGCAGACCTTGGGAGAAAACTGTTAACTTTGAAATACACATGTTCATTGAATTCCTTGTGATAAAGTTCATCATCATCATCAAAGCCTTTTCCCACTAATTGGGGTTGGCTTCTTGTGATAAAATTAATCTGATATTTTACTCTCATGAAATATACCATTGGGAGGTTTGACTATGGTGTTTTTCTTACTTGCTCATAGCGTGTCCTAGAGGCATTGATAGCTGCTTTGCAACGTGATTCCATTGGGACATCTAAAATAGATATTCCAGTTAACCTCTGAGATCTTCTTTGGAGTTCTAAAAAACAGTTGCTTATGTCTACATTATGTTGCAAGATTGTACTTTTTATCTTTTGAATGTAGCTTTGTTAATGAATTTTCTTATTTTGTTCATGGTATCAATAATTTTTCTGCTATGATAATAGCATCTCTCTTCCTCTTGTTTCTAACTTGTCTCTTTATGTAATTTAGGTAATGTTCTTCCTTACCCTTATTGTAAAGGGAAATCTATTAACTGAAGATTTCGAATTCCATTTGTTGACATTATCTTTTGGTTTTATGTGCAGGCACCAAATTATCCTGATTCTGGTCGTTGCTGGGATATTGTTGATAAATACAAAGTGACAATATTCTACACAGCACCAACATTAATCCGGTCTCTAATGAGGGACGGTGATGAGGCAAGGGATCTATTTTGATTTATTATCTTATAGTTAGTTTTCTTGGCAAGCGTTTTTAGTTTTGGTAGGATTATACATCCTTTTTATGAATTAGTTCTGGAGTTTTACATTAAAGCACCATAATTACTCTTGGGCTAGTTACTTACATTTGATTCCTAGCAAGTTTGATTTTTCAATAGAACTGACCTGATGCAAGATTTTCTATTGGCACTTCTATTATAATGTTTAACATATCTAGAAGGGGTTTCTCTATAACCATAATTACCTTTCCTTAATGATCCTACAAGGTGGTCAATATTATTTTTCTGTTCTTGGTGAACTTCTATGCAAGTTCGATGGGCCATTAATATATATGCACAAGGTTACTGGTGGACAGACTTTACCAAGAATATCGGTAGATATTTTTGTTGATTAGAAACTTGTTTTTCCTCTATCAGGAATATCTCCCCAATGGATTTATTGGGTGTCTGTTATAAATGTTTCATTATTTTCTTAGAAGATTCCAAGGCATACCTCCTGTTTATTGCTTTCACTATATGGAAAACATGGGCCTCCAATTGTCCTTTTCCTTCTCTCAATTTGATGCATGTATAACTAGGTGAGGGGAGAGAGAGAGAGAGAGAGTTCAGGGTAGGACAGTTTGGAAAGAGAGAGAGTGTGTGTTCAGGGTAAGACAGTTTGGAAAGTCGGGTGTTGGGCATGAAAGAGCATATTGGGTGTTTCTCTCATCTCTGACCAACTCTTGGCTTTCCTTATATTCTCTCTATTTTGAATAGGAAACTAAATTTCTTCTGATTGAAATCAAAGAGAGAGAGAGAGAGATAAACATAGTATGAGAGATATGCAATAGAGATACTCAATAGAAATTCATATTTGTAGGGGATATTTTCCTAATCATGTCTGTGTACATGTTATTTCCATTGAAAATCTTTGTAATTTAGATTTTGAGAGATCCTCACTTTCAACTTAAGAAGCAATAATCATTATGCACCCTCTATAGTCATTTGCTGATATTTGTTATCTCTAAGTTATTAAATTATATTTTTTGGATTTGATGCAAAATGCCACACGCGCAAAGCGTATGTGGCATGAATAAGAGCCAGAATATTAAGAGCATGCTTCTATGCCATTGCAGTTTGTTACCCGTTACTCTAGAAAATCCTTACGAGTGCTTGGAAGTGTGGGCGAGCCAATAAACCCTAGCGCATGGAGGTTTGTGTCATCATCAAAATACTGATTTACCTTCAAAATTTTCTGGTTTTTCTTTTATATTAGGCGCTGTATGTTGTCGATATTTACCCTTAAAGTTCTGTGTGAAATATCCTGGTTGCTCTTTTAGGTGGTTTTACAATGTGATTGGAGGTGCACGAAGCCCTATATCTGACACATGGTGGCAAACTGAGACAGGTGGCTTTATGGTCAGTTCTCACTCTGCTGATTCGGCTAATGCGGTCTCAACTCTTTCGTCCTTTGAGCAAAGATCTGTATAAAATAATGCTGCTGGAACAAAAATTTGTATAGAGCATGTATACTATGGTCCCTTAGGAGCACAGTTTAGCTACTCCCTTGGTCAGATGACCTACTTGGGAGGATTTTTCAATCTGAAATTGTGGTAACCACCTTAGAATCATTAGACAATTATTCTCAAAAAAAAAAAAAAATTGAAATTTGAGTTTTCTAACACTTAGATCTCACCCCCTAAAAATTGGACAATTTCTATTCAATCTTAAGACATTATTTTTTTGAAGTGCTTAGAGGGTGGAATCAGGGGATTTTTATTCATTAAGGTTAATCTAAAGGTTGAAGAGGTTATATCCCCAACATTTGGGGTTCTAAAACTAATCTTAGGTGGGGTTTTACCTGAGGGAGTAAATAGACAATATTTTTTTTTGGGTGAATGGTAAATTAACAGTATGCTCCTGAGGGAGTAGAATATCTTTGGCATTTATAAAATTGTTAGGAAACTTTCATGGCTTACGCTTGGATTTGATGCAGATTACTCCTTTACCAGGTGCCTGGCCTCAGAAGCCTGGATCTGCCACATTTCCGTTCTTTGGGGTCCAGGTTTGCATACCATATCATGTGAAGGATGATTTGATCATAACAGTAAAAAAGGTTCCTCTTTGTATTACGACGTGTTCTCATCTTTTTCTATTGGAATTGTTATGCAGCCTGTCATAGTGGATGAGAAAGGAACTGAGATTGAAGGTGAATGCAGTGGATATCTGTGTGTGAAGAATTCATGGCCTGGGGCTTTTAGAACTCTTTATGGTGACCATGAAAGATATGAAACAACATACTTTAAGCCATTTCCAGGCTATTATTTCACCGGTGATGGTTGCAGTAGGTATGTTCTGAGAGTTTACAGCTCACAATCATTACAATTATGTGCTTTCAGCTCCGTCTGCAATGAACATGGCTCATGTACCATCAGAAAGCAAGTGTTTTTTTATAGTCTGATTCATACTTAGTTATTATGCAGTTTTGAGTTCCATATGGAGTTGTCATTTGTCAATTTGTGTTTTTTCCTGTTCTCTTTTGGCTGATCTTTTCATTTATCAGAGATAAGGATGGTTACCATTGGCTCACTGGGAGGGTTGATGATGTTATTAATGTCAGGTACTTATGGATTTGTTTTACCTTTTTTATGCTTTTAGGTATGTGTTCTGCAGGGGTATGCAATTTCCCAGGAAATTTACCATTCCACACCTAAAAGTTGAACTATTTAACATCTCACCGAAATTCTTTATCTAATTTCAAATAACCCATCATATATTTGATCAGATTTCATATAGTCCATCAAATGATATGTCATTATTTGTTTTGAAATTTATCAAATCATCCCTCATCATTATAATCCGAGCCTTTTTTAACTATTTGGGATCGGCTACACGAGTCCTGGTACACCATTCTGTTCTTTAAGGGTCATACCCTCAGTGAGGCCATAAGTCCTCATGCCTTCTCTCAGTATGTCCAACCATGTGTTTTTGGGCCTATCCCTTGCTTTTTTTGAGCCTTCCACTTGAATCAATTCGTACCTCTTAACAATTGTTGTACTGGGTTTGCCCTTTTTTTCAAATCATACATAGGAGGAAATATTAAATAGTTCTACTCTTAGGTGTGCTTTAATAAATTTCCCTAATCCTCCCTTCTCTCCCTTTCATTTTTGCGACAAATGTAATCTCTCTTGCACGCACATACACACATGCGTGCGCATGCACACTACATGCATATGTAGGTGGCTCAGCTGTGATAATTTGTGTCCCAAGATGTTACCCATCCTAATATTTACTTTTACAGGCATACTTAAGTTTAAATCATATGTGTGCATTTATTCCTTGTAATTGTGTATTTGTGTGTGTAGACGGCCCCAATTAGTTTTGGGATAAGGCTCAGATGATGATGAATTGTGTATTTGTGTTGTGTTTGAAGAGAGAGAGAGAGAGAGAGATAGAGAGAGAGGCCTAAAGTTTTCTATTTTTTATTTTTTTATTTTTTTATTTTTTTATTTATTATTTGTGTATAGCCGACCCCAAATAATTGGATAAGGCCAGGATGATGATGATGATGATGATGATTTGTGTGTATGCAGTGGACACCGAATTGGCACAGCAGAAGTAGAGTCAGCTCTTGTTTCTCACCCAAAATGTGCAGAGGCTGCTGTTGTTGGAGTGGAGCATGAGGTAGCCATTGTTATTAACTAAAGAGTGCTTTCGTCCCTCCAAACTTCCTCTTCTAATCGTCTCTGCATCCATGTTTACAGGTCAAAGGACAAGGTCTATATGCATTTGTTACTCTGGTGGAAGGGGAACCTTACAGTGAAGAACTTCGTAAGAGCCTCGTATTAGCTGTTCGAAATCAGGTTTATTCCTAACTTGCTGCCTTTTCTTGACATGGTAGGTTATACTAATTGATTTGCTCGATTTCATTATTGATAGAGTTGTCCATATGGAATGTCTAATCGTAATGCTCCTTTTAATATGATTGTTGCACCTAAAATGGCATTAATATTGATATTTGCAACCTGGATTTTGCTCTCTTCACCCCTACACGTGGTTGGAATAAGCTAAAAAAGGGTGCTAGGTTGCAAACACATGAAGTGGAAGTCACCGTTTCCATTTATGTATTATTTTCTTTTCTCCCATAATCTTGTTTCATAAATTCCCCATGGATTACTAAAAGGGAAGTGTACAGTAAGACGGTTTTACCCTTACTACAACAAATGCCACAATCATCTGTAATTGACCCTTAGATTTGAAAAAGGGTGGCTGGTGGTCTACTGTTGAGCATGCTCGGAGTCTGTGAAAAGTCTCCTTGAGCTTCGAACAGAAAAATGACACAGCTCAGCATCCGATTTTACATCTGATGGCTTGTGGTGTTTGTGACCTTTGTGTTTGAACGCTATCTTATTGGATACAATCCCTTACAAATAATTCGTTTTTCCAAATCTTGGTTTTTATGCCCTTTTCGGTTATGTTGGTGCAACCAATCAACTGTAAACTCCTCTCTCGCTCTCTCTCCATGCGTATGCTTACTTTCTCTTGCAGCTCTCTCTCTACCCCCCTCCTCCCTCAGGCTTTTGGCATATGGATAGAAAATTGATTTGGGTGAGGGAGGTCAAGAATTTGAACCCTTGAAGTTTGTCCCAGAAAACCTAAACTAACTGTCCTAGCGAATTGTACATATACAAGTAGACGTCTAAATATGTACATAGACCTTAATGTTTGAGGGTGTTGTTGAATTTCAGATTGGAGCCTTTGCAGCTCCTGACAAAGTACATTGGGCCCCAGGCCTGCCGAAAACAAGAAGTGGGAAAATCATGAGGAGGATTCTTAGGAAGATTGCTTCGAGACAGTTAGATGAGCTCGGCGACACCAGCACACTTGCAGATCCTGGAGTCGTTGAGCAATTAATAGCACTAAATGATTGCTAGAGCTAGAGTGCGTTGCCGATCTAATTTAGAGAGCGAAGAGGGGGAGCGATGGGAATAAGCAGCCCAATTTTTAGAGAGAGAAGAATAAGCATCTGAGCTTTTAGCTCTAAAGTCGCCCACATCAACAGGGCTTATGTATTGAAGAAATCCAGATTTACACTGTTTATGTTTGAACTATTATCCCCATGTTCTTTCGTTTCTCTATAATGTATCAGCTTGAAACATTAGTTATTAACTGAACAAATATAGGATGTGAGAAATGAGAAAATTGTTCTATCTGACCAACATCATCTCTCTTCAGTATGATTCTCAGATTCTCAGTTAAAAGTATCAAAATTCTGGCGTACTTTTTTTATTGGTTTGACCGGTGTTTATTTTACATCACAGTTGGTCATCTTATGCACCAGCTATGGTTTAAGCCAATGTTATCTGATTCACTTCGGAGGGCTTTTAGTTCTAGCCAGATTAAGCCAATGTTATCTGATTCACTTCGGAGGGCTCTTAGTTCTAGCCAAGCCAATGTTATCTGATTCACTTCGGAGGGCTGTTAGTTCTATCCAGATAAGGTATGGCTTCGGCTCTTCAACCACTCCGGGAAGCTTTAAGGTGTATTTCAGAGATTAAAATGTATAAAAGTTAAAAAAAAGAAAGAATATTCAGAAATTTTTTAAAAATATTTGTATATATCAAGGATGCTTTGGAAAATCTTGTATACCATGGATGTATTTGTCAAAAACTTTAATTATTTTAGAAAATTATTTGCCAAAATATGAATAATTTAGGGATATATATATATATATGAGGGTGTGGTTTGTATAGAGCCTAGGCTCTAAACAATCAAATTAGAGCCTACCTTCAAATAGTGTTAAGAAATGTGGTTTTAACATTGGAAATCTTTGTGATAACTTTAAAATATATTTTCATCTTTATTTATAAATTTTAAAGCTTCAAATATAGTGTAGATCAACGGATCTATGAAAACTTGATAATCTTGAAAATTGACGGTCAAAAAATGCATTACAAAATACACTATTTTAAAAATTTGAAATTTATTTTTTTGTCATGTCCATGCATCTTGATGTCGAGATGATCGATTTGAGGATATTTGGACATCAAAACAAAGTCTTCTAGTGAAATTTTTGAGGTAGGCCCTGATTTGATTGTTTAGAGCCTAGGTTCTATATAAACTTTTTTCACACACACACACATGTATATATATATATATATATATATATATGGAAAAAGTTTGGGATTGTCCAAAAAAAAAAAGAGAAACTTATTGTCTAGGATTGTAGATTGAAAAAATTCAAATTTTGTTCCTAAATCAACAAAAACAAAGAAAAATCTAAAATTTGTTACTAAACAATCAAAGTCAAATTTCTTTATTGCATAATGAGTCCCAAGAAATTTAGTATATTTAATTTATATTTTTTATGAAGTCCCCAAGCTGAGGCACAAAAAGAGACATAAATCTATAAATTATTTAAAATTGGGTTTTGGCTAGCGAAACTGGAGAAGGCAATTGTTAGATAGTATTGACTAGTGGAACTTCTATTGCGATGAAACTCCTATTAAATATTAAGTATTCTAATGAAACTTCTATTAAGAATGAAGCTCCTATTTGACAGCGTTATTGGAAACCTAATTCTAAGGAAATGTCTTTTAGGAATGGAACTTCTATTGTGAAAAGTATTCTAATGAAACTTTATTAAGTAAGATATTCCAAAACTAATTAGAACTATATCAAGTTCTTTTAATATAAATGATATATATCAAGATATATATCATTCTTCGAGCTTCTCTATGGACGCCCTTAAGAATACGTCTCCCCTATTTCTGAAAGGCCATCTAATCTAACAACTCGCCAGCTATCTCTTGTTCATCTTCATTGTTAGTTATTTAGTTAATCTTTTGCCCAAGTTATTTAGTTGAATATTTTGCTCATTGTCCATTTATGCATGTGCATGCATGACTACATTGTGAATTTTCTTTCGTTTATGATCTCTTTTTTTTTTTTTTTTTTAATCCCATTATTTCGTCTCTTAGGGTTTAAGGGATAAGAATTTACAGAAATCTTCTCCATAATTTTCTCTAGTAAACCAATATTATAATTGTGGATGCAAATATAATATTACTGACAACAAACACCGGGCAAAAATAACGACGTTTTAGAGAGAAAAGAAACTGAGAAGAAAATTACAAGTGGAAAAAACAAATGTGTAGATCTTAGTATCTGCTACGGGCCTACAAACACTAGAAAAGAAAAAATATACCTGCAAGATGGGTCTCTCTCTCGATGCCAAACTGCACTTTTCTTAATTTATAAAAAATCACCATCTCGTTACATAAGGACTTGCATCCTTCTATCACTCTCCTTGCCAAGTAGTCAAGTTAATGTTTTTCTTTTTGGTTGCAGTTTGTATAGAGCTTAGGCTCTAAACAATCAAATTAGAGCCTACCTTAAATTAGTGTCGAGATAGTTTCAATATTGGAAATCATTATGATAGCTTTAAACTATATTTTCATCTTTTATAAAGTTTAAAGCTTCAAAAATAATATAGATCAACAAATCTATATATTTTTTTCTCATGTCTATGTATCTTGATGCCAAGATCATCGATTTGAAGTTATTTGGGTATCAAAACAACCTCTTCTAATGAATTTTTTGAGGTAAGCTCTAATTTGATTGTTTAGCGCCCTCGGCTCTATATAAACTTTTCCTTTTCTAAATGATAAGCTTACTACTAAAACGAACCTCTTCCTATTAAAACCCTCTTTTTACGTTGATCTTAAAAGTACGGCTTTTATCTATAAGACAAACCTACATAAATCCAACATATATATAACAACCGATTTATAAAAATAAGACTAATCAAACTAAAACAAAGAATCCTAGACTAAGATTTTCAAGTGGCATTATATTGAGATGAAGAGAGTGCAATATGACAGAATTATACTATGATACAACCGTTGCAAAAAATCACTGCCCATATACAAGTTGTATAGTAATATACTACAACTATCTTCAAAACCCATGTTAAGCCATTTGTTTGATCCAAATTTTAGAATATGCAATAAACCCCCTCCCACAACAACCCCCCTCCCACAGCAAATTTTTTTCCCTACGTTGCCCCTTGTTCTACAATGCAAACGCCTTACAAGAGACATCCGTTTAAACTTGAGTGAATTTATTGTTTGATGGTTAAAATACCAAATAGATATTTGGCTTTTCAAAACTCGCGGAACCCTTTTCTCTCGCTCACTTCTACTCAAACCATCGTCTCTACCTCCCTCTCCCGCTCCCTTCTACTCAAACCATCGTCCCTACCCCTTCCCTCTCACTCCTCTCCCTAACCTTGGCACCCAATCTAGCAACCCTCCCGTAAAACTCCAATCTTTTCCCTTCTAAAAAATTCCCTAATTTCAGGAAGAAAATGGCGTATTCAATAAAAGAGGTCAGCATTTTGAACGGTAGAACCCCACTCTTTTCCCTTTTTTCTAAATATTTCCCTCGTATCAAAAGAAATTGGGGTATTCAGTAAAAGAGGACAGCATTTTTTAATGGGTTTTTTAGGATGAGGCATGTCAATGCGGAAGAATCCTTCAGCCACCAAACCCTGTCGCTTCTTAAACGCTTGCTGTGTCTCGTCCTGGAACTTGGGGTCTTTCAAAGGCGAGAGTTTCTCCAAGATTGGAATTGGGGAAAAGCCGGGTCTCGGGGGGACCATCAAACCACAGGCGTATTGGAATTCAGAGAACGAGTTTTCGGGAAAGCCATTCGAGCTCGGCTGCTGCTTCAGTCGGTACGCTTAAGTCAGTTGCAGACGCCGGCTCGGCCTGGTAAGACAAAAAGCGGTGGTTGTTATAGTCGATGAAGCGGACGAAGAAGGGTTGGAGTTTTGTTTGGCGATTCTGTCAAAGTTGGGGCGTGCGTATTCAGGGGTGCTTTGAATGCTTTTGCAGCCCTGTAGGGTACAAAAGCTTGTTTTTACTTTAATTCTCATGATTGCATTTTCTCTCTCTAGACTCTGGCTTCTTGCTCGGTCTTGCTTCTCTCCCTCGGTCTTGTTCTCCGTTTGTGTGTGCTCCGAAGAGATTGTTGAATGAGTCGCAGGGGCTAAATCCTTGGACTTTAGAGAGAAAAATAGAAATACTAAAGAGGATGTGAGAGAAATTGAACTTGAGAGAGAAAAGAAAAAATAGAGAGAGAACAGGAAATGAGACTCGAAGGTTTTAGAAAGTCCCCAAGTTTAAACAGATGTCTTATGTTCAGTATTTCAAACACTGGACAATAAATTCATCCAAATTTAAATAGATGCCCTGTCCGATGCTTGCGTTGCCAGATAAGGGGAACTTACGAAAAAAAATTGCCGCGGGGTGTTCGTAATTTCAGGCAAATGACAATTATCAAGTGAAACCAAAGATGGAATTTATTGAGTTTTGGCCAGAATTAGAGATCAATCAAACACCCACAAGAGCAACTAAGAATTCCTTACATTGGAATATAAGTTAGCAAAAATTTGAGACGTTGGCTACAAATTTTCAGATTCGCACCAGTGCTGGATCGTCGTAAAGCAGGAAAAGAACAAGGATCTTGATGGCTTTCTGGATACATTTGAAATGTATTATAGCAGGGGATACAATTGTTGCATCCCAAACCACTGAAGCCATCAGTTACATCCCCGAATCCATTATGAAAGTTCTATGAATATGCATGATTACTTTCTCTTTTCCTTTTTCTGATAAATCCACGTTTCATGATTACATCAAAGGGTAGAAAAAATGGAAGGGAACATTGACGGAAAACCTGATTTCTTGTGCAGCAGGTACTTCGCCCTTACTGCGCTTGCGGGCGACGAAACAAGCAAGAAGCTACCTATTCCGAGCATCAGAAAGGAGATCAATATAGAGCACAACACATGTTTGAAGAAAACAATATAATTTTAAGATAAGAGGGCAAAGAAACATGGAATGTAATACTGAACTCTGAATGAGTATGCATGTGGTACTCGAAGAAGCAACACCATCCATTCCAGACGGACAGTGGAGGTTCACAGTGGAGCCTACCAGAATATTCACCCAGGTACAGTTGATCTCCACTGTCAACCACAAGGTACAGATGGTCAATGCCATTAGGAGTACTCCATGTTATACATACTCCATTGGATTATGGTATATCTGCCTCGGAATAAATAACAATCATTTATATTCAGGGAATTTTATGACCACAATCTTCGAGTAGTATCTCTTCAAAGGAAAGTTATGATAGCAATTCGATACCTGAAATGAAATAAATACCTACACTCAACATTGAAATGAGCAGGTCTTCAGGTTCCATCTGCAAGTCGCACTTCGGAAAGTGATTGTTGTTGCCACATTGCAGTAGAGGGTTTGAACCTAGCTTCCCTATCAATGTTAGGAAAAAGGGCCAGATCTTTAATATTTCTATGCAACTCTATTCCAGATTCCAAACACCAAGGAAACCTTTGGCGGAAAGAGTAGATAAGCCTTTCATGTTCTTCCTTTTTCCTGTTCTCCAACATCAATAGACAAACTTGTAATGGGAAGAATAAACATATTCAAATTCCAGAACTTTCAGTTTGTCACGCGTATCAGATGCTCTCCGATAAAGAATTAAGCTATGTCAGAACTACAAGAAGCAAAGATATTTCCCCCTCCCCCAAAATGAACTCAATTTTTCAAAGAAATTCAATTGTCTATAAGAGGTAACATTGGTGTCTTGCAAGTTTTCTTGGAATGTCCTATTTGATTACACCGACCACAATGCATAATACGCTTTATGCGAGTTTCCTCAGTACGGATGAGACTCTTTCTTGGGCGCCCTCGAGGGCGGCGAGTCTTGGGTGGTCGCACATTCATATCAATATGCAAACTGCCACCACCCTCACCTCCCTCCATCAACTCCTTCCAAAGGTTTCTATCAGGAATTGGATTTATCGGTTGAGAATAAGCCTCAAGATAACTCACAACCGTGAAACAACCTTCAGCAAATCGATGGGCATCTTGCCCACAAGAAAGAAGAGCAGCAGTGGCATGAGCACAAGGTAACCCAAATAACTGCCAGCGCCTACACGAACAAGATCGACTTCGAATGTCGACTATGTTTGTTCTCTCAGTTGATACAATCTCAAATTCGACCTCATTTGCTCGGAGCACTTGGTAGCATCGTGAATCTGCAATGGCCTCAGCCATACGCTTCTCAGCTGATGGCACGAGTATCGACGTCCATTGGAGGCCTTTCTCACGCCGCTCATTGAACCAAGTGGTTAGATGGCTACGAATGCACTCCATCATTTGGATTATGGGAAGCTCTCGAGCTTCTGTGATCCAATTGTTGAGTTGCTCGGTGATACTAAGTGATAAGTGGCCATACCGTGCTCCCTCAAAATATGCGACGGACCACAAGCGGGGTGGGTAGTTTTGCATCCATTGGACCGTGTCCTGTGAAATCTCGGCCATCTCAACAATCTTGGCATCGAACTCCATGGTAGTGAGGGCATAAGCTGCATTCCAAAAGATGTTGACCAACTTTGTGTTTCTAAACTCTTTGCGGAAGTTGTCACTTAAGTAACGCAAACAAAAGCCATGGAAGGAAGTGGGGAAATTCACTTCAACTGCATCAACTATGCCCATTTCTCGGTTGGAAAGTATAGTTAGCCTTGGCATGTTTTCAGTATTCATTCCAAGCATTTTACGAAGCTCGGATAGAAACCACAACCAGTTCTCATGGTTTTCAGTGTCGACAATGCCAAAAGCCAAAGGGAAAGGTGACCCATCTGCATCGACAGCTGCCGCACACAATAAAGTCCCCAAGTATTTGCTCTTCACATGTATCCTATCGAGTTCGAGGAGGGGCCTGCAAGCATTCACAAAACCATAAATCGATGCACGATAAGAGATATACAGACGTTGAAATCGGTTTTCCTGACCAGTAATGACCAAAGCAAAACTGCCTGGATTTGTTCTTCTAATTTGCTCACAATACAAAGGGAGGAGACGATATCCTTCTTCAAAAGACCCATGAACAGCTGCCATACTACGTTCCTTTCCACGCCAGGCTTGCAAATATGAGACAGTGATCCCATGTTCTTGGCGAATGTCTTGCAAAATATCTTTGGGCTTGTATTGGGGATTATCTCGAAGCTTTTGTTCCACTGAATTTGCAACCCACCCAACTGACGCTTGTTGATGGCGAAGGTTACCAACTCCTCCACATGTGTGTTCTCCATGAAGTGTTCTTACTGTAAAGGTCGAGACACCTGGAAGCTTCGCTATATGTACACGCCATGGACACCCTTTTTTGGCACACTTGGCGGTGAAACGGCAACGATCAGATTTGACTATACGGAGATCAAAGTGCAGAGCAAGTGCAGTCTCTTTCAATGCCTTTCTACAACTTTCAACATCAGCAAACTCTTGTCCAATACTTAAAGAATTGTGTGTCGTCAGTGCCATGAATCAAGTGAGACAATTTAGCTTGGCTTTTTTTGAGTGCTTAAAACATTCCCTGTATATCCCTAGGGGGTACACAAGACCAATGTTTCTAAAGAAATCCAGAAGGAACTCAGTTCGGATGTACAAATTTACCTTGAATTCACACAAAAAGTAAAATGTCATGAAGGAAAGACCCTCCACGTCTCCCACTAACAGTCAAATAACGCTCCCTTGTGAGAGTCCATTATGGCCTTCAAGGTACTTCTATTTTAACATCATGGTCTCCATTGTGAGGAAGCATCTGTTTTGACTTATTAAACAAGGTCTGCACAAATACAAATAAATAAGAACACAGAAACTAGACAAATTCTCCACAACAACAACAGCAAGATGCTCCAGAAGAATGAAGGAACCAAAACAAAGAAATAATCATAAATCTCATACAAACATTTTTTTAGGGAAGCAAAAGCACAATATTGTTGAACAGAAAAAATAAACCGCTACGTCTGATTGGGACTCATCCAACTCAAATTGGCCAAGCCTTTCAAAACCCAAAATCAAAAGGCAAATCATTTTCCAAGAAAAACACAATATAACGAAAAGTGCAAAACGAATTCCAACAGTAAAGAAGAGAAAAACTTGAAAAAGACACAGCCAAGTCTTACGTAATCATCCATCAACCTATTCCTACATTATCTTTCTATCTATGTCAACCTATATATCTCTCATCATCATCATCATCCGATCCTTATTGCAACTATTGGATTTGGCTACACGAAACATGTTCCATTATTCCACTCTACCAAAGGCATATACCCTCACGCCATAAGTCACCATATCTTTTCTCATTACCTCCATCCATACTACTTCCATCCATGTCCAAAGGGACATTCCTCTTGTCCTTTTAGAGCCTTCCACTTGAACCAAATCACCCGTCCTAACAAGTGCAACCCTAGTCGACACTGCACATGACCAGACCACCTAAGTCTACTTTACCTCATCTTATCGGCCATTGGAGGTACCCCTAAGTTCCCTCAATTGTATTCATTCCAAATTCTATCCTTCCTTGTCTTGCCACTCATCCATCTCAACATCCTCATCTTAGCTACCCTCATTCTATGGATATGTTGTTTCTTGACCTCCCAATATTTCGTCTCATAAAGCATAGCTGGTCTTACAGTTGTCTTAAAACTTCCCCTTCAGTTTCATTGGTATGCGATGATCAACCTACCTATCTCAGTGTTCAAATTTCTAAGAGAAACAATGAGGCAGCAAGAATTGATACTTCTAATGGAGATGTGCAAGCATATGGACATTCAAAGGTGATATGCGGAATCAAAAGAACAAATCTCCAAGGCGCAAATAAAATTCCGAAACTTACGTTTGACAACAAGACAGTTTCTTTTATAGGCAATGAGCTTCATTAGGAATGCAAGAAACAAGACACACAAGAACGAATTCTAAGCTTATGGCAGATTAAAAATGGGTATAGTAAGCCTTCAATCAACACCCACACATGTTAACTACTGAGTTTCAGTGTTGAAAAACTGATGAGATCCAACACGAATTCAATCACTTAGGCCTAGCACCCAGTCAAGCCCAAAAAAACCCTTCTAGAGTGGTTTTTTTTCCTTCCTTTTTTTCCTTTTCTTTGGGGGGGGGGGAGCTCACAGTAGCACGATTCAACCTAGTAAATGTAGTAACTCAGGCAAGCTGTCAAAGACTTTGCACCTATATGACAAATTCACCGAGCCTATCAGGAGTCGGGACTTGTCGAGTCCAAGGGCTTTCTCAAAAATAAAGGGCGGCTGAAAACCAAACCTCTTATTTGTTAATTACTGTTTAACTAAACTTTGGATCGAGCTGAAATTTTGTGTCTAGGGTCATTTTTGCAATCTCTATCCATTGAATAGATCACATTTGAGAAAAAATATCAAATTCCTCAGATTTGAGAGATTGGTATTTTTTACTTCAGTTTGGTCGAATTTTAAAAATTGCGATTTCTTCATAACCATAGCTCAATCTTTGTCGATATTTGTTACGTAAGCCTATTTCTTGAGTTCTTTATTGACGATTCATAGGTTTATTTCTCACAAAAAACCATCCAAAACCTCAGATTCGCAAGATTTTGGAAATTGGACGTTATTTGCCTGAAAATTTTAAGACCACAGGTAAACTAGATCCAAACATGAATCTCAAATCTAGTTTGGGGTTTTTCATTTGGGGTACGTGAGGAATCTTTGACAAAGATTGGAGAATCGATTAGCACAGAGGGCAAAGATCAAAGAATTGGCTTTGAAATTTTGAGTAAGTTTCGTTGCTCAATTCAAATTCATACGAATGAATTTTTTTTGGGACTGATATCACACTTATTTTAGTTATTATTGTATTTTTGTTGCATTTTCTTAAAAAAATCAACAAGATTATTATTTTTTCATTTTCACGTATACATAGAGACTCTTTACATGTATATAAGATAGTACTTTATTCATGAGCATGATTCAATTTTTTATCATTTTCTGTTTGGTATAATTGTTATATGATTTTTTTAATTTTCTGATTTTAATGAGTTTTCCCGATGTTTTTAGGAACTCACCCAGCTTGGGAAAACCTCATGAGCGAGCTGACTGACTTTAGGCTCATGGCGAGTTCCAGAAAGAGTCCATGGTTACCAACATGGATTTGTCTCCTTGTGTAATGGAACATAATTGTGATACTAAGATTAACATACAATTTACCACACCTAAAAACACTACAATTTAATAATTCTTCTAATATATGAATCGAAATTCAAATCCATCCATAAAGCACCATCCATGTTCATAACCATAACCTGGAAAAAGCGCTATTTTATTGCCCAGAACCAGCTCGACCGCCATGAGAGAAGTAGCTGGCTGTGCCTTTCACTCGGTTGCATATTCATTGTGTCTTTGATTTATACGGGAAAATCCTTTTGTGCGTTGAAATGATGAAACAAGTTTTCTAGATGTGACTCCAACCATGGATGTTCAATTCTCTAGGGAGTAACTACCATTTTGTTATCATATGATAATTACTTTGATTCAAGGCAGGACCCATGGAAAGACAAAACAGATTTTTAGTCCTTATAGAATTGCCTATGCCCGTCTCGACTAAGTTTATTGGTACCTACGTGCCCAAGGCATATCTTATAAACCCTCGATCCATATATCAGATGAGCCCCAACCTACTTCCAAGAGCACAACATTTGAACCATTTCTTTTTTTGTTTTGACGGATAACATTGTTAGTATTTTTATTATTATAGCATTTAAACCTGAACAACAGACAAATTCTTCAGCAGTAAACAATATTTACAGTTGACAGAATAAATATTGAAACTGTTTTGCTGTTTTATCATATAAGGTATTTGTCTCAAATGCCTTGGAAAGAGGATATAGAGCCCCCCAAGACATATTCCCCATTAAAGGGCACAAGATTTGCCAATAAATACCTTATATCTGAGGGATTTTAACTAAACGATTCAAGCTGAAGCACTGTATCTTCATCTTGTGCTTCACAGTGAAAGATTCTATCATCAAACAATAATTTTTAAGTATACATATATAGTTGGGGTTTCTATGAGTCGGCCGACTCATATGTACACATGCGGCCCCCCTCTAAAATCTATTTTAGATATCATATTTTTAACTAAATTTTTTTATGGATTCATCATATAGACAAGGTGATCATGAACATGAAAAGAAAAATAAAATTTTAAAATTAAAAATATACTTTTTTGGTATTTTTTGGTGCACGTCTATATGGAATCTATGGAGAGTACACTTTATCCAATGTCCATCTTTATGATGGACGTTTGTGAGTTAGCAGGCTCTTGAGGCCACTGATTCATGCAACACTATTCCAACATATATTATTCCTAGACCTTATTCCTCATAGGTTAGCAATAGAAGGGAAAAAAGGCCTTAAGATCTCTGTTTCTATGTTCTGATAATATCTGGGAATGAAAGAAACCTGGAGGACAAAAAGCTCCATGTGAAGTTCTAGTGTTCATGTGCTCCATCTATCCATCCAAATACTCCACCCACTTTGGGTGGAAAATGACAAAAAGACCCCTATTAGTGAGCTATCAAAACCACCAGTATGGGGTGTAAAACAATTGGCTAAATTTTGCAATTTTTCTTGCATAACTTCTTGTTTTAAAAGAAACAGAAAGGCAGGATATTTTAAAAGGAACTGGCACAACATTATGCATCTCATCCCTAGAACTGTGGCTGTAAGGTCTCTCTAGTGTCCTCTGCCCCAGGGCTTCCTTAAGCTTAACTTTGATGGGTACTCTCCCAGAAATCTAGACCCTTGGGCTACAGGGTAGATTAACCAGTCACAAAGAAGTGACTGTCTTTTTGTGGGTTTCTAGGCTGAGTCTATCGCTATCTTGGTGGGTCTCAAATGCTCCCGCCCCGTTGATCCTAGCAGGGATTGCATTCTTGTGGGAGGTGGTTCCAAGAATGTTATCTTGTGCGCTGCTAAAAAATCACAACCCCTTGGAGGCTAGCTCATTTATTTGACCACATTCATGTTGTCTTCGCCATGCGACCACATTCATGTTGTCTTCGCCATGCTTCAAGGGAAGGTAATACAGTCGCTAATGTGTCCAAGATGGTACTGTGAGTGGGTTACTGACAGTCATCCCCTTTTACACTGACAGAATTTCCTGCCTCCATCTTTTCGTACCTCCTCTTTGTTTTTCTAACCTCTCTTCCCATCTCTCAATCGTTTCCCCCCACCCCCCAAAAGGACAAAAAAAAAAATCCTCTTTTATTTTGATCACTCCCTCTCTCTTTCCCCTCATAGTGTCTCTCAAACTGTAGCAGGATGGTTAAAAATCTTTCTCCCTCTCTTTCCTCTACCCCTCTCTTCCTATCTCTCACTCCCTCCACCTTTTCCTCTTCCTTCTTTATTCTCCCCTCCTTTGCTCAATCGAGGAGCTGCACAATTTCTCCTTCCCTCACCCCTCTTCTTTTCTCCTTGCTCCCTTACACCATTTCCTCCCTCACCTGCTCCGTCTTCTCTCTTCACTCTATTCCTATGCTTTTCTGCCAATAAGTATATGCCTTGTAGTCTGGGTGTAAATCAAGTGGGACAGGGCTCCTTACCATTTTTGTACTTGAACTCCCAGTTAGTGGGCAGCCAGTTTCAGTTTTTGAATTTTTTTGATTTGAGCGCCAAGGATGTTGGTTGCCTCGACAACTCAGTTGTGGTTCAACTTCTTTTATTTGCCATAATCCTAATTTATCTAAGCATAATCCTAATTTATCAATGTACCATATTGAAACATATCTTAATTTATCTTTAGCATTCCCAATATGCCAAAACAATGGCTCTTAAGTTTTTTTTCTATCCCATTTCTCTGTGTCAACACCAAATACGATTTTAGCACTATATTATTGTCCAATCTATAATTATTTCCTTATTTCAAAAGCCTTACTTTCTCATTATAAAAAAATGAATAACCTCATGAATCAAAATCTTGAATAGTATTGCTACAAAAATCTTCAGCATCACCAGGGTTTATTATCAGAAAACCCATTATTAACCTTAATTTACATGTTCATAGAGAGTCAACAAATGGGAGTTCATAGTCAGGACATGTCAGTCATTTTCTCTGCAGATCGAGATGAATAACCAGAGAAGATAGAAAAGAAAATCAGGGCAAAAATGAAAGTAAAACACCTAAGGTTTCAAGAACCAGAGAAGCCATGAACGGCTAACCAAAAATAACAATGACTAAGCCTATGCACTGGGAGTCTTGAGCTCGGTTAATGCCTGAGAAATTAGGATTTTATGCCTTTGTGAGCCAAGTATTTGCAGGACAGGGACCGATGGGCTTTGTTGGAGGATGCGACCGTGGAAAGGGGCAAAATAGTGAAAATCCTTCTTATATTACTGCCTTAGCAGCTTGCAATTGGCTCAGCTTGGACTTAACCGTCAATGGAGAGGAGCTACTCGTCTTGGTTCCACCACACACATGCCTAAAAATGAGTCACATGTGAATAAGCTAAGAATTTTCTTTTTTCTTCTTTGAAAGAAAGTTGACTCTAAGCTTCATTTTTATCCACATGTAAAGGTTGGGTTATGCTTTGCAATGATCTCCTTGTAGTTTTTAAACTTTTTAAAATTAGTGGTCATTGGGTTTGCTGCAGGGTGAACTCAATTTGTGGCCTAGTTTGCTTGATTGAAAGATGGATAGTTTCCACCGTGCCCACTGTTATGGGAAGAATTTGTTGGGTATTAGATTATGAATATTTTCAGAATTAACATTGAATTTACATTGTAAGGAAAAGACCAATACGGTTCAACTCACAAAGCAAAACATAAGTCCTTTGTTACAGGGTGCCAAAACCGTACTCTCTCTATATATAAAAGTAACTGGAAGAGCGGAAAACTGAAGAGCGGAAAACTGGGCCTACACATGTCAATGCATAAAGGACCGATATAAAATGGTCTCATTTTAGAGATTGCATACTATAAGACCATTTACCTTTGGCATAAGGAGGTCACAATCACATTCATTCATCAAATGCAAATGCAACAACGTGGGTATGTCACAAAATCCAAGAAATTTTATTTTCAACTTTGAGCAGAACCCCAGATGCCCAACGTCACATCTAACAGCCAAGGTTGATAGTGAACCCTTTGTACCGAAAGTAAAACCTAGGAAATTGATACCTCTACAGTATAGAACTCAACAGAAAACCGGAGTAACAACAACAAGTGATTGGTTCAACGGTTCCTCAAATAAAATGATCATTGTTCAAAAAAGTGGACCTCCCAACGCCTAGGCGGCCGCCTAGGCGGCCGCCAAGGCGGTCCAAAAAGCCTGGGCGATAGGTGGCTAAACTAGACGGTAGTCCCTGGGCGGCTGCCTAGGTGGTACGGAACCCGCTCAAGGCCTGCGCCCCTCCTAGGGGCGGAATGAGTTTTTTCTATTTATTGAGTTTTTTTGAAACATAAAGGCTTTGAAGGATGGGTTTTAGGTTCATTTGAAACCTAAACCCACAAGAACCCATTTTAGAGAGAAAGAAACATCAAAAAAATTAAATTTTGTGGTTTTCATTGGATTGAAGTGTTTCTCAAAGTACGAAAAATAGATCCAAGTATCACTCAGGTAGATTAGATTTAGTTTTGGAGTTTTTTTATCCTATTAGAGGGTGTTTTTTATTATTTTAGCACCAGAAAACATCTTAGATGTGGGAATTTGGAGTTCGAGTAATCAAAGTATGTCTTCTTCAGGATCTAGTCGAAGTGGAGATCCGGGTTGAAAATATGGATATAACCTGAATCCAAATGACAAAAATTGCATTAGATGCAATTATTGTGAAAAAAATACAAAAGGGGGACATAAACTGTTTTAAAAAACATCTTGCCGGTATTAAGGAGGATGTTGCCTTTTGTAAAAATATACTGAAGCTATCAAAGAGGAGATTAAGCAAAATATGAGGTATGTAAAACAAAAACAGGAACAAAATCCTTGTCATTTGAATAGATCTATTTCTGGTTCTTCTAGAAGAAGTGATCCGAATTGAAAATATAGTAACCTAAAACCAAATGATAAAAATTGTATAAGGTGTAATTTTTGTGAAAAAGATACCAATGGGGGTATTAACCTATTCAAGAAACACCTTGCCGGTATTAAAGAGAATGTTGCTTCTTGTAAAAAGGTTCCTCAAGCTATTCGGGATGAGACTAGACAATTTTTGAATTTTAAAGAATCAGAAAAGGATGAAAATGAGCCTTGTTCTATAGAAATATCTTCTCCAGGTTCTTCTAGAAGTGGTGATCCGGGTTGGAAGTATGATTATAACCCGAATTTGAATGACAAAAATCGTATTAAATGTAATTATTGTGGAAAGTATACTAATGGGAGCCTTTACCGGTTTAAAAAACACCTTGCCGGTATTAAAGGGAATGTTACCCCGTGTAAAAATGTTCCTGAGGCTACCGGGGAGGAGATTATATAATATTTGAGTTAAGGGAAGTACAAAAAGATAGAAAAGGGTAGAGCAGCCAAGACTCCTAAGGCCTCAACTGCACATACTAGTAAGAGGGAGGTAGAAAAAGAGGAGGCAAAAGATACAGATTAAGAAGAAACAGAGGAGGACGAGCGTTATATTGAAGAGGGATATGACTCTGATGATGATGGCCTCGACTCTAATGCTTATGATGAGGCTTACCCTATTCCTTCCGATGATGATGATGACTAAAGAATGAAGAGTTGAAGACACTTGAGTGCTTGACTTTGGTTGTTGAGTGTTGACTATTGTGACCTAGACAATATATTTTCTGAATTTCTGTATATTTTCTTTTTCTTAGTTTTAGTTTCTACTTTCTAGTTTCTACTCTTTAACATTTGTGTGTACAGTCTACATTGTATCAGACTATCAATGTATGCTTGTATGGTTTTACTGTTTTAGCATTGTATGAAAATATGGATTATGGCCTTATGGATTATCAAAATTCTCTTCTTGACATCCATCTTTTCTTTTTTTTTCTTGAGCTGGTTCTGGGTGCCGGCCTAGGCGCTGGGTGGCTTGGACCCCCACAGCCGCCTAGCGCTTTTACAAACACTGAGAATGGAGACTAGAGATACCGAAATTGAAACATTGAGAATGGAGACTAGAGATACCGAAATTGAAACACTGAGAATAGAAACTACAGATACCGAAATTGAAACACTGAGAATGGAGACTAAAGATGCCGAAATTGAAACACTGAGAATGGAGACTAGAGATACCGAAATATGGAGACTAAACTAGTAAATTTTTGAAGCATGAAATTTTTTTTTATTTCTTTTGCAAATATAAGCCCTTCCTTGGGCTTGTACACTACTTGGGCAAGTCCACTGCCTCGCTGGCTTTGGCAGGGGCGAGTCCCAAGCCTGACTCAACTTTCTTAACATTGGTGTAAATCAACATTACAAAAAACACTACAGCAAATAATATTGTTGCAACAGTACTGTCGCATTAAAAATGCTACCAGAGATAAATAAAATAAATAATTTACTGTAAGTATTATCGTAATATCACAATAACAAGGCTGTAAAGTTACAGTAAATATTACTGTATGCGGTGAATAAATATGCAATATCCTCAATTGGGTTCTCATCGAATTTATAAACCCTAGAAATGGATCTAAAGTTGAGTACCGCAAACCAACAAATCAAAGAATTACTAAAATAAATATAACTGTAAATATTGTAGTAACGATTACCGTAACATATTCTCTACTAAAAAATCCTTAGCAAAATAAAGAACTCTAAATCCTAAATCCTTAGCAAAAAGAGAACCTAATCAAGGGAGAGCGGAGACACACCTTCAATGGAGAGATCCTGGACCTTAAAATCAAAGCGAGAAGGAGCTCCAAGAAATCCCTAGGTGGCAGAGAAGATATCTGAGCACGAAACCCCAAAATGTAACAATCTTGATAGAGAAAGAGAAGTGGAAGCGCAGACGAGTCAGTGAAGATATAGAAAGGAAGAGTTCTTTTTGGGAAGAGAAGGAGGAGAGAATGTGGAAGAGAGAGGGAGGAGAGACAGGAAGAGAGAAAGTGTAGAATGGGGCTAGGGTTTCGGAGGTGAAGAGAGAGCAAGAGTTTCCTTATGCCAGGGTTTCGAGGGTGGAGTGAAAGAGAGCTAGAGGGTCAGGGGGTTAGGGTTCGAGGGAAGAGAGAGAGGAGAGAGGAGAGAGGAGAGAGAGCGAATGAAAGGAGGATGTATGAGGAGGGTGCAGGGCCGCGGGATGTGCTTTGTTGCGATTTTCTGCATATCCAAGGATCAACGCCATCGAAAATTTGAGTAATTTGGAAAGCCAAACGAAATCATGCTAGCGCTGGATCATACTGTCTATTTAATCCATAATCCAAAATTCAATTTATTAATATCTTCAGGATCCAAAAAAATTATAGATATAACCTCTTCAACTTATAGACTAACATCAATAAGGAATATTTCTAAAGACTCCCTCTATCCAAAAAATTTATAGATATGGCCTCTTCAACTTATAGACTAACATCAATAAGGAACATTTCTAAAGACACCCTCTATGGGCTTAAAATGGATAATACCTCAATATTGAATAGAGACATTTCAATTTTTGGAAGGCGATATCGAGTTTTTTAAACCTTAAAGTTTAATTTCTTTTGAAAATTAATCATATAGTATGTTTTATGTAGATTTCTAAATTTTAGATTGAAAAGGATACTTTTAAGTAGGTATTTTGCTTAGAAAATACGTACACAGCATGCTCCAGCAGGAGCATAGTACGTAAGCATGTATCCCCATTGTAATATCGTGCGAGGTATCCTAACTGCGAAAATTTTGATATTAGGTGCCCTTAAAGTTCAATTCGATGCCGAAAAACCTTCGAATTGATGGGTTCGACCTTGAAATAATGGATATGACAAAAAAATTGTTCTAAAGATTATAAAAAGTGTAATTGTAGTGCATGGTTCATTTTTTCAAATTTCTTAGTGTTTATAGTTATTAATGATCCGCACTATTCTTTGGTACTTTAAATTTAAAAACAAAAACTCATGTAATTGCAAGAGTTGTGGGCACTAGGATTCATTTTTGATGGGGCTTGGAAGTGCAACATGCTTTGATTCTTGGGAAATTATAAAAGTATACTTTTTTTTAGATTATTAGAAACAATCCCTAATTTTGTCAAAACCTCATCCGTACTCTTTTCTTTCATGTTTTGCATTTTTGTGACTAAAATACCTTTCACAGAAATATTAGGCACGTGAAGGCATCTCAGCTATTTAAGTGATGTAACGCTTTAAGTAACCATTTCGGTTTTTAAGTGTCGTGATGCTTTTCAAGTGATCATGTGACAGTCCAGAAGCTCATAACGGATCTTTAAGTGTTGTGAGTGACCATCACGGTTCTTTAAGTGTTGTGATGCTTCAAGTGACAATCACAATTCTATAAGTCCTATGATGCTCCAAGTGACCATCACGGTTCTTTAAATGTTGTGATGCTCCAAGTGATCATGTGACAGTGTAAAAATCCATCACAATTTCTTTTAGTGTCGCGGTGCATTGGCTTAGATCCCATTTTGACCATCACGGTTATGAATCCATTATGACACCTTCACAGATATAAGAATATCATGAATGGTATTTTCATAAAAAAGGCACAAATAGTGGAGAAGATGAGTTCTTAAAAAAATTGGGTTTATTTCTAATAATTTAAAAAAAGATATATTTTTTATAAGAGAAAAATACTTACATATCCGCTACACATTGTGTTATTATGGATGTACCAAATAGTTTCCGTAATTACATGTATGTCTGTTTTTTACCTTTTATAACACGAGTTTTTAAAAAGATGATTTTACCCTTTTTGGGGTGTTGAACAACCGAATTGAAGGATTTTTCGGATGTTCAACCTCCGAATTCAATGTATTTTCGGTCATAAGTCACATTTCATAAAACTTGCATTGGCAACATCCGAAAATGTTGAAAATGTGATATTTTCGGATGTCCAACATCCGAAAATGTGACTGAAAATACATTGAATTCGGACGTTCAACATCCGCAAAACCCTTCAATTTGATTGTTCAACACCCGAAAAAGGGTAAAGCCATTTTAAAAAAAGTTACGTTATGATACCACTTAAAAAGTGGGTACGCAAAAGACGATTTTTGCACCTGGGATCCAAACAACCATGAAAGAACTTAATATCATGTGGTTTTTAGAAGAAAAAAATAAAAAGGTTTGAAAAGGTGAATGACGTGATTCATAGATGTTTTGAATTCATTTTATTCGGCAAATGCATGTTTCTAGGGGAAAAGTGTGAATAAAAAAGGATCGTTTGCTATAAGACAATTAATTTTATAGCCATCAGATGTAAAATTCGACAACTTAAAGTGTGTCACGTAAATATATTTTTGGACTTTGTACCTAATCGACAACACACTCTCAACCAGTGTTTGATAAATCGGTCGAGTTAGCTCAGGAATGGCTGAGGCCGAGTTGTCTTGAGTTGGGGGTCCAACTCGGGGATATTAAAAAATTCAAAAAAATTATAACAAATCCCAAAAAATAAGAATTATATTTGTAATATGTTTTTTTTTTATGTTTTATGCTACTTTGAAAAATATTGAAAAGTATTTTAGCCATAAATAATTATTTTTACACTTTTCTCAACTTTTTTGAAAATTTTCTAGATTTTTTAAAACCTATTTTTTCGCTACTTTTTTACAAAATTTAGATGTGTTTTGTTTATTTTTATTTTAAATTTTCATATTTTAAAGATTTTTTATATTTTATATTTTATTTTTATTTTTTAATATGTTTTTGCTGGTACTATATGCTGCTCTACTTGGGCTGAGTTACTTGGATTTGGGTTGAGTACTCAGCTCCAGCATGGGCCGAGTACCGGGCCAGAGTAGTGGTTTAGAACACTGCTCTCAACCATCTAATTTCATTCATGACTAACAATCAATAATGATTGTGAAATCATAAATAACTGATGTTATTGTATGCATTTCCAATATAAACCTGGTATGGTACTATGAGAATCTCCCAAATGTTTTTCCCTTTCCAAGTTTGGGCATGTGAAACAGAGTTTGCATGCCCTAGAATCCAAATGAACCATAAATATTTAACTCAATCGGGTTAGAAAATAAGTCAATGTAATCCTACCGAAACTAACTTAAAAAACTAAAATCCTTAGCAAATCTAAAATTTACAAGTTGGTCTTCAAGAGTCCAAGATGTTATATATATAGGAGTCAAAGATGAATGGACAAGGTATTTACATATTTAAGAGAGATCTATCAAACCATCATCATTGTCATCCAATTTTTTTTCTCTCGGCTACGTGAATTATGTTTTTTTCATTCTTTTCTATTAAGGATCATTACGTCAGTAATACCATCTATCAAAATATCCATAAAAGATCAACTATTTAACATTTTGGAACTATTCCAACTCAAAACCATAATATTTTTTTACAGGTCTTTTTAAATTGTTCTTCTCTGGATAATTTGATAGATTTCCTATATTTAAGGCTTGGAGTTATGTTAATTTATTGTTTACTTTGGAGACTCACTCTACAAAGAAATATTCAGCAATATATTAAAGAAAAAGTTTATATAAAGTTGCAACCTTAAAATGTAGAATTACATATGAATATCAAAAAATTCATTGCAAAATGTTGTTTTAATGTTAAAAAAACCTCTAATTGATCATCTCGACATCGAGATGTATGAATATAAAAGAAAAAAAAGATTTTGTGTTCCAAAAATAGTGCATCTTGCAATACATTATCTAGACTGTCCATTTTCAAGATTTTCATATGTTTATAGATATGCTTGATTTTAAACCATTTTTTGAGTTTAAAATTTTATAATTAGATATGAAAATAGATTTCGAGATAATCCTAAAAATTTTTTTACCCAAATTACTTGTTATCAAAAAATTTAGAGGTACACCTTAATTAGATTGTTTAAAGTTGCAACCTTATAGAAACCACACCCATATATTAACGACGAGTATACATTATAGGAAAGGTGGCTTCTATTGTTGTCAAGAATCAATATACCCTAGACTAAGAATTGGGGTTCGCAGTTGACATTAGCAATGCCACATCTCAGTTTCTATTCATACCCTAGACTTAGAGACACTCTCATGAGCCTCTTTTTTTTTGGCAATGACACTCAAATGTGTTAGTCTTGGTTGAAAAATAAGGGAAAGGTAGTGACTTCGAAGCTTGTTGAATTATATCGAAAGGCATCTTATGGTTGATGTACTTGTGCATTAAATACTATAAATAATATGAGCTTGAGATCATTTGTAAGTGCTGCCCTGCAATTTACAAAACATGTAATTTGCTTTATAGAGAGCATGGAAGTTTTTTTGTTTTTTTAGAAAGTTTATTTTTGTACCTAAGGAGAAAAGAAAAATACAAGAAAAGTAAATTACAAGAGCCATGTAGGTGTATAGGCGAGCCATTGGCGATGTGCCCTATACAAAAACTATAGAGAGAGGGCATGAAGTTGTTATTTGTTTTCTCCGTCTTCTGATAAGAGGAGCACATGATATCATATTTGAAGAATGGTTTAACAGGGCTGCAGCCTAACAAAATAACCACCTCATAACTCATCGAAAATTGCAGGTCAAGTATTGAAAAACCTTTACATCGATGATCTCGGCTTGAACATTATGGTTGTGAAAAAAAATTACGATTTGAAGCTCTAAAAATAGTCATGGAAAAAAAAAAAAAGGATTTCAAGCTCTAAAAATATTGTACATTGTAACAAATAATCTAGACCGTTCATTTTGCTTTAAAAAAAAGTGTTCCCATATCCGTTTGATTTGTACTATATTTTGAGTTTTAAATTTTATTGTCGATCTTGGAAATTGATTTTAGAGCCATCATAGCGATTTATGTTGCCGAAAATACTTTCCGAACTAGGATCTGAGGTGAGGATTTATTTTGTTTTCATAAAGCCTAGGCCTTATAAAAACCTCACCCGATCATATTTTGATGTAGGACTACAGAACATTAAAGTAGAAAGAATTCTCTCTACTCAATAAGTAGGATTCATTATTTTGCTTTGTTGAAGAACAACTTTAGATTTTCCTCTCTGTCAATAGGTAGGAGTCTCTTTTCTTGGAAGGAAAATAACATAATATTGATGCGGCATTTTTAACCATATAGATTAGAGTACTATTTACATCAAAATAATCGATTATAAATCAAAACCATCAAAATTCCAAGTACAATACAAAAGCAAAAGCAAATGAAAAAAAAGAAAAGAATTGTATATTATGATACTTTTCATTGTTGGTACAAAAATGTTACAATCACTTTTAAGTTAAAACACTGACCAAAAGACAATCGGGTGAAGTTTAAAGCCTAGGCCTTTAACTTTTCCATCTATGCCAAGATTTTCTAAAACACTGACCAAAAGACTTTATCTTTTCCATCTATGCCAAGATTGAATGAAGATCCAGCAACTTGTGGATATACTCAGATCAAAGTATTCGAGAAGTCGAATTCGAAATTTTTATTGTTGAAAACACTCAGTCAAAAGCTTAAAACTCAGAAAAACCTTCAAAGTCTTCTGCTCGAGGGAGTAAGTGTATGGCAGACACCACCTATCTATTCACCAACAAAAAAAAGTTCTACTTTTCTTTGACAATATCACATTTCCAACTTTTGAACAAATACTTGTCTTTTGTACCTTCTCTCTCTCTCCCACCGTGTAGATTTTCCACGCATGCCCCTTTTTTTTTACGCCCTCACCCTTATATAAACTTATTTTTAAAATAAATAAAATTTTATCTATTAAAAAGGTGTATTTTTCTATTTTTTTGTAAAGAGCAAGCTTTCTATGCTTCCTCTATAGAATAAAACTTATGTGCTTCTCCCTTATCTAGCCATCCATTCTGAATGGAGGGCTAAGATTGCCCCAATCACAATGTCATGTTTCTATATTATTTTATTTTTCATTTTCTTTTCTATAAGCTAGTTTGACACCAAAATTTGTACGTCCAATCCTCTATTAAACTCGCACCAGCAAAAAATAGAAAAAAAATATTTCTAATAAAATAAAATGACCAAAATACCTCTAGAAATTTTAAAAGGTATTTTGGTAGTTATATTTTATCGAAAATTTATTTTTAATATTTTTTTTATAGGTGCGCCTCAATAAGAAGATGACATGTACCAAATTTTATATTCATATAATTTGTATAAAAATAATGAAAATAAAATACTTTGAGACGTCGGATCTAAGATCAAACGGTGAGTGACTCTCTTGATCAAAATTGGACGGCAGATAGTAGGGGAAGCATAGAAACATTTCCCTTTTTGTAAATATCATGCTCCACTTCTTTCTCTCCGATGCTACGTATTTGTGTGATCCATGCCCCTGCTTTCAGTCTCATTTGTCTCGTTTTTCATGTCAAATACTTGGATCCTGTTTCTCATGATACGCATCAATGCAGATTTTAAGGCCTAGTTTGATTTCTTTATTGCAAATAGTGGTAAGAGAGAGTGAGTTGAGAGATTAGGTTTTAGGTGGAATGGAGCTTCAATTAGCACAGTGGCATGATGCTAATTGGAGGAAATCAAATAGTCATTTTATAATAATGTGTACAATTTTGTGTGTACATAAATTTCCCTATATTGTCATTATACATTAATATAGGTTTACTTTGGTCTAAATCATATTAACTCCTCTTTAATCCAATGGCAATTCACTACGAAGTAGTTATCCTCTTGCTTGAATATCTTTCTTCATGTCTAGAAAACCTATGTGAAATATTTTACTAAATGTTTTTGTAATTTAATGATTTTTAGTTGATCTCAAATAATTGGGAAAAGACGATGATGATACTGATGACTTGTAGTTTAGTTAGTTGGAATAAGACACCGATGATAATGACAATAAACAAAGAGTTACAACAAATGGCAAAATATAAACCAAACAACAAACTTAAAGAGTCAACAATTTTAATACAAAACCAACTAAAGCATGTCCAATACAAATCTCTCTTACGCATAAAGTAGGCCCACTTTGATCCAAAATATTATCTTGTAATATACCACCGCTCGAGCTTTGTTTTTTAAAGTAAGGGTGCAGTTTCTATAACGTTGCAATCTTAAACAATCTAATTAAGACACATCTCTAAATTTTATCATGACATGTAATTTTGGTATAAAAAATTCTTAAGATTATATAAAAGTCTATTTCCACATCTAATTATAAAATTTTAAATTTAAAAAATGATTAAAATTAAGTAGATCTATAAACATATGAAAATCTTGAGAATGGACGGCCTAGATAATGTGTCGCAAGATGTATTATTTTTTGGATTCAATTTTTTTACATATATTAATACATCTCATCTCGACGTCGAGATGATCAATTAGAGGGTCTTTCAACATTAAAACAACATTTTCCGATGGATTTTTGAGATGCATTTGTAATTCTAAATTTTAAGATTGCAACCTCATATAAACTTTTTCCTTTAAATAATAGTTTAATTAATTAGGTTCAGACTTTTGTGCGTTCTAAGAGGTGGTATCTAAGACTTTTCAAAAGCGGAGGAGGTGTAGGTGGTATGTAGCTTAAGACCTTAGGAAATTGATGGAGTGATGAGCTGCTGAGTATACGAATGTGTGATGTTTTTTTGTATTTTTCTGATTAACTAAATGCCAAAAGATTTCATGCTCCCGGCAGAGCATATCGTTCATTTACTCATTCGGATTAAAACTTATTAGTAATTTTCAGTTCCCAATATTGGGCTAGAACTTACTTTTATAAGAAAAAAGGGACTTTAAAAATCCATTTACTCCCTCCTATAAGTACACTTTTATGAGTTATGACCCAAAATTTGGGGATACAGCCTCTTAGATCTAGTGACAATTGTCAAAAAAATAAAAAATAAAAAATAATTCAATTGGACTTAGTGTCTGAAAAATTTAATTTCAAATTATTAAACTGGGGCAGTTCAATATTTGAATGGTTAGAAACTCAAACGTCCCGTTTCTATTTTTTGAAAATAATTATTAGTGATTCCTGAATGATTCCCAACATTTAAAATAGAAAAAAGGAAAAACCCAACATATCAACTATCTAACATTTTATCGATTTTCAACTATTCAAACTCATGATTATGTGTATCTCGATGGATTTTTTGAAAATAAACCAAAAGAGATGGGTAAAATGAGTTGATAAGTTTTGGTATTTTAATAAAATCCCATGAAAGATTCCTTTGGCCCATAAAATGTTAAATAGTTGAAATTTTTGGATGCTTTAATTCTAAACAACCCAAATATCGTGGATTTGGATTTTGCAAATTAGGGACTTTTGTTCAAAATTTTGATAAGATTTTCCCGTGATTTATATGAAATAGCTTATGGATTTGCAGGCTGAGATTGGAAAGCCATTTAAAACCTTCCGAACCTGTAAATCCAGGAGTTTCCAATATTTTTTTAAAAGAATATATATATATATATATATATATGACTCGCCGATTTCAATGTAGGACTTGGACAGATGGACCAGCCTCACCGGTCTTGAGCATTGGAGTTAACTAAGCGAATTGACAAAAATGTTTAATAATCGTGTGAATAGCATGCTTCTATGGGAGATACAGTCCTTTGGGAAATAGACTTGCTTTTTTATCCATTTAATGAAATTTTAAGAACTATATATTAATTGCGAGGTGATTATTTTCCCCCAAAAAAAAAAAAAAAAAGATATTTGAGTTCTTGAACATTTTGATCTATTGTAACGCCCCAAAATTGTTATAATGGCATATATAGCATGGTCTAAATATGAGCGTACTTATAGATTTCTTCTTTTTTTTTAATTAAATTGTGAGATCCATCCATGAATCACCAAAAGATTTTTAACAATAAAATTCCGAGTTTCTCCACTCTTAGATCTTGCCCTTCAAAAATTGTACCATGCGGAATTTTTTTTTGTTTTTATTTTTCTAAAGTCATCATGTGTATGATTTGAATTCTTTGAGGAGATTGGTCCAAGATGAGTACCAAACAAATATGAGGTCCTCCTTGCTTAGCTTTCAACTGAGCGACCAAACGGACAGATGGTTCTTGCAGAACCATAAAATCGTTTTACTTCTTTATAGAACACTCCCCTGATATTTCCCGCCCGTTACGTTATCCATTGGTAAAAGAACGGCAGCAGGGGACGTTTTTGTCTTATTGAGTTTAGAAAGGGTAAAAGATGAAAATTGCACTTAGGCCTCTTTGTTAGAAAGAGATTAAGAGAGACAAGGGCGGGCTCGATCCTTTCTGTCTTAAGCCTCTTGGCTTATGGCAAGTTTTCCGGCGAGATTCTTGTAACGTTGCCGGCAGACTTTGTCCGGAAGCTCGTACCAGGTTAGTTTTTTTTTCTTTCTTGTCTTAATATTTATATTGAAAAATACAAAAATAGTGAGTTTTTTTTTTTTTTTTCTTGTTTTTCCTTTTGTAGGGTTTAGGAAAAAGATTGTGCTTTACTTTCCGGCAATATTCCGGCGATAATCCGTCAATAATGTAAATTGTTTGAAATTGAATACTCCTTCAGTGCCACAAAAAAAATGGAGAAAGATTAGAGAGAGAAAGAAGTTAGGAAATGGTCGCATAGGTTTCGTAGAGAGAGGGCGAGTACTTTTGTGAAGAGAAATTTTAGGGGATTGATTTTTTTCTTGGATAGAATTGAGAAAGGGCGTTTGTCTTTAGTTTTAGCTGGATTGATTATTTGTAATATTATTTTGATTTTTTTTTTTTAGAATTTTCCCTTTCTTCTTTCATTTTTTTTGTTTTTCCCAAATTTTTTTGTTATTTTTAACTTTTTTAATTTCTTATACCAGTCAGACCAGTGAATCGGCCCAACCAGACCTGTGCGGTCACCGATTCAGTGTGGTCCGATTCGGAAAACATCATTTTATGTGTGGTCTCAGGGCCTATTTATCAAAGCATAGCGTATCAAAAGCTCTGAAGAAGCCTGTACATCAAAGTACGGCCTCTCAAGCTCTACAGGTTCATGACACAAGAAACAAATATGGTTGGAAGAAGAAGGGAGCAATCACAGACACAATGGATGTTGGATTTGATGAATGGGAAGCTCAGTATGAACAGGGAGGAAGAGGCCGAGGAATGGAAACAACGTTGCATTTACAAAGTCCCACGCTTCCTCAAAGAGCTCCACAACGAAGCCTTCATTCCCAGGGTTGTATCATTGGGCCCCTTTCACCATGGCTCGCCGCACCTCCAACCCATGGAGCAACACAAGCGTCGGGCGCTCCTCCACTTTCTCAACCGCTCGGAGCACCCCCTCAAAGTCTACCTTGATGCACTCCAAGCCAAGGAGCAGGCAATCCGGGACTGCTACGAGTGGCCATGCGACCTGGCCCCTCCCGAGAGCGTCGAGTTCCTTAACATGATGCTGCTTGATGGCTGTTTCCTTCTTGAACTCCACCGTGTCAGCCAAACAGACGGTGAGACAGGCTACGCAGCTGAGGATCCGGTGTTCGGCTCAAAATTGGCATTGTTCTTTGCTCACCACCACAATCATGACCTTATGATGCTGGAGAATCAGATCCCTTTGATGGTCTTGAACACTCTGTTGGACCCGCTTGGAACAGGGATCCGCACCCGGGTGAATGAGCTGATGCTTGAGTTATTAGGGGAGGAGATCCAAGGGGAGGTTTCCGAGGGCAAGATGGGGTTGCATGCCCTACAAGTTTACATTATGAACAGTCTCATCGGCAACATCCCTGAGATCGAGGAGTTGAGCGACCCGGAGCCATATTTCAAGAAGTTGCCCTCGGCCACAGCGTTGCATGAAGCTGGGGTGAGGTTCGAAATTAGCAGCATGAGTGGGCTCACGAACATCACCTTCGACCATGGAGTGCTACGGCTGCCATGGATAGCCATTCATGGATCTACGGTACGTATCATAGTTCTTGTGATTGGAGCAAACCAGTTTCTGCGATTGGTTGGACTCTCAATTGGTACTATGCAATTGGTTGGTTGGACTATGATTGGTCTAGTCCAAAACAAAAATTATATTTGGTTAAAAATATAATGGAACTAATATTTGATTATAAAACTCATCCAAAAATTGAAAAAATTCTTTTCTTGATGAATATTCCATTTTTACTTTTTAAAGTAACGGTCGAACCAATTTTAACTAGACCAAACCTTTCCCAGGTTTAATGACCAATGTGATTCTAATCACCAATTGGTACATATATTGAGGTGGGATGGACATGATTGCAAACATAATGGATATAGTGTTGCAAACATCAACACGATATCATAGTGATTCAAACATCTCGATCTAGCTCAAATTCTACCAAATTCGGTCGGATTCAAAAGATGAATGGTTCTAGTCTAGAAATCTTTAGATATGCCTGATTTTTATTTTCTCTATTTTTCTATTCTGGTTTTTTTTATAATATAGCCTGGTTGGAGTCGGGGAATCGTCCAAGGCTAGGGAAATGACCACCACTTCCTAGTCAGGGCGCTTTAAACATCATTACTACTTTCAACCAAGCCCTGAACCGGATCACTAGGTATTATTATAACCGAAAAGTAGGATACTGTAAATTTTTTAGTTTTTTGTATTTACAAAAGACCAAAAAAACATAATTGAAAGAGACCTCAGATTTCTTATTTTGATCTTTATATATCTATTTTTGCAACAACTGAATGCAAACACCTTTCATGTTGGAAAAATCACCTTAGACAACTTAACAAGTGTTTTCGATGGATTGAATACATTATAGAAATGGAAACCTTGAGTGCATCGAAGTATTTTGCTTTATTTTATTTTTTCAATGCAAAGTTCTACGATTAGTTTGACACATATTGCATGTATCCAATGCGGTAGGCACTATGGTGTGCCTCCAAGAGGTGGGCTTGATTTATAAGAAAAAATTAAAACAAAAATTCAATTTTTTTTTTTTTTTTTTTTTTGAGTTTTTATAGAACTCACACCTTGAGACGAAAGAAAATAAATTGTTAAAAAACACACATACCTTGAGAATTGAAAAAATGAGAAAAACAAAAAAATTAATTCTATTTTTTTTTTAATTGTATCGTACATTATGTTACAGGAAGCCTTTTTTTTGAATGTGATGGCATTTGAGCAGTTGAATGTCAGGAATTCGAACTGTGTCTGCTCATATATAAGCTTTTTGGATGATCTGATAGATACAACCAAGGATATTGAACTGCTAGTTTCTTCCGGAATCATAGAAAATAGGATGGGAAGTGATGAACATGTGGCTGATGTCTTCAACAAGGTCACCAAGGGCATAGTCTTTTCTGAGAATCCCCACTTGATGGGGGTACGGACCAGGCTCATCCGCTATTGCAAGAAGCGTCGTAACAGGTGGGGGGCATACTTCATCCACACCTACCTTAGTGACCCATGGACGCTTATATCGTTGCTGGCAGCGGTATTCCTACTGCTACTAACGGTGGTTCAGACTCTGTATACGGTGCTCAGCTACTACAACTAATTTGATGCATGAGTCTTCACTTCCTCTAGCTGTAACTGCACCCATTGCATGAAAGTGTATTATGATCCTATCATTAGGGCATGTTGGATTTTGGAGCAATGATTCCTTACAAATCAAGTCTTGATGATCATTGCTGAATAACGAAGCACCGACTGGATTGATAGAAATTCATTTAAACCAGAAGATTTTATACTCCTGTATGAGCAGCATATCGTCCATTTATTCCCTCAACTAATATCAGTTCAAAGAGTATAGTATTTTTTGGAACTCAAGTTTTTGGATGTGACCTCTTCAGCATAACTTCAATTAAGAAAAAAAAGAAAAAAAAAGAAAAGAGGAAATTGCAAACCATTTTGTGGCTTACTCTTATAGCCATAAAAAAATTCAACGAGAGAAACCTGTATCACTCTCTCGAAATGAAAATAAAGAAGGCAAAGCCTTAAGAGGGTTGAAAGATTGATGTATTATTAAAAATCGGAAATCACAAAAACGCATACTTTAAATACATACGAACACGTGGGAGATCGAACACATGCAGTTTCAAAAGCATGGAAACACAGTCGCGAAAACATGGTAAAGAAACTCCTTTTGACATTGCAAGAATCCCCAACTAAAAGTATTCTTTCTACTGGCACAATTTGTTTTAGTTTTTACAAAAGTAAATAAAGATAGAAAAAAGCTCCTTCTAAGTGAGACTACAGGAGCCTAATGTTGGATTTTCTTTATTATTTTATAATTACGCACATAAAAAACTCAATTTCTTCACTCTTACTCCCACAAATGCATCATATATATATATATATATATATATATATATATATATATATATATATATATATATATATATATATATATGCCTTCGATGACTTGTCTAACTCTTTTTGCACCTTCCCCGTGTAGTTTCCTCCTCACTCTTGCCATATACATGAAATATTTGGATGAATTTACAAGAGAATACAAAAAAATTATATACTTCTCACATTCCAAATTAAAATTTACATGGATTGCATGCTAACCCCTTCTTCATTCGAATCAATTTACATGGATCCATGCTAACTCTTTTATTTTGAGTGCTCGTCTAACTCCCCCCGAATGGGCTGAAACACGAAATTACTTCATTTTTCTTATCAAATCGAAGAAGACTCTGAAGCGAATATGATAATGTTGACTTGAACTTTACAATAAATATCATTGACATATACTTTAATAAAAATCAAGCATATTTCTAACATCCCTAGCCCTCCTTACGCTCGGTTTTACCCTTAACATGTATCTTAATTTTTGAAATATTTCATATTCTAAGGAGTTTTATAAAAATATTAGCAACTTGATTTTGTGTCTTTGCGTAAACAACTTCAACTTTCTTTTTTTTCATTTGGGTTCAAATGAAATGAAACCAAGTCTCATTATGCTTACTTCTTTCACGAAACATCAGGTTCTTTGCTAATCCCATTGTTGACTTATTCTCTATGTGGATCCTGACAAGAGTTTCTTGAGGATTTAAGATGTCCTTGAGATGAGATGATTCCATATCCACCATGCTTAACAAGTACTTGAACTGGCGGCTATGTACTAGGACTCTCAAGTTAAAAGTGTCATGGTTAGTTGTTTGATGACAAAGTGAATGTTTAGCTCCTCATGTAGAAGACGGAATCAGAAGCGTATTTTCATCATCTAAGTGTCCAATCACTATAAAAAAAAACTGATAAAAAACATTAGAACATTAACAAAACAAATCATGTGCCTTTGATATAATGGAGAATCATTTGTATTACTCTCAAGTTACAAGTACTTGAGAGTAGCTCTGTATTGGCTAGCCAAACTGACTCTAAAAAAAAACATCTATTCTTGTACATGTTAAGTGTTGTAGGCTTCCCACAAAACTTTTTTAAAAAATAGAATCAATCCTCTCTGCTCCACCTCATTTCCTTAATTTTACACCACAATCCATTGTTGTATTATCCATATTGCAATTTCTATTTTAAATATGTCACACCCCAAGAATTTACAATACAAATATTCCTGATATGTGACAGTCAAAACATATATACATCTCTTGATAGGACAAATTTACAGTGGCAAATTCTTACAAGGTAATAAAAGAAAGTTTAAGCACAACTACAGTATCTTCCAAAGTTGATCCTGAAGAGCACTCAAAATGAAACCGCAGTTATCCTACAAAAATGTTTACCATAATTTGATGAGTTTGGCTACTCAGTAAGTGATCATCATAATCCTCAAACTAATCATGATTGAAAGATATCAATATTTTAAAAAAGGAGATTTATTAATAGAAATGCATTAACAGTTTCACTTTAAAAAAAATGCATAATTAAGTATATTTCGAATAATTGAAATGTGTATAACATTTTAACGGCAATGCATAATTCAAAGGATTTCACAAATTACCCTACTGGCGTCCCAAGTAGGTCACCTATATACCCCATCAGCGTCCTGATGGGTCCACTTAATCCCTATCGGCTTCTCAGATAGGTCCACTTATACCTCACCGGCGTACCGGATGAGTCCACTTAATCCCTACTGGCGTCCCAGATAGGTCCACTTATATATCACCGGCGAACCAGATGAGTCTACTTGCATACTTAAAGTATTTCTAAATCTCTTTAAACATTCGAAAGCAGCAATATCATGTACTCAACATATCATTGCAATTATTAACATGAATTTCACTGAAACCATTAATAACAATCACTTTCAATAACATTTCTAAAATAACCAGTCAAACATTTTGGGCTCAAATTTAGAAAGGTAGCAGTTTGTAAAGACATTCTAGCATAATTGCCAATCTAATATGTATAGAAAAACTCTTACAGAAATTCAAGAATACATAATTATTACAATTTATGGGATGTCAATTCGCAAATAAACATTTCACAGACAATGCTATAATCAATTGCAAAAATATCAGTTTTCAATTAATAAGGCAGTCATTTGCACATGAAATTTACAATGTATAAATATCCAAAAACAGTAGAAAGAAATCTCGCAATTTTACTAAAAGCAAAAATATGACATTTATTTTTAATAATTTTACAGTATCTAAAATTTTCTAACAATAGACAAGAAAAATAAATAAATTTATTTATAAGAATTTACAGCATTTAAAAATTTCTAACATAGATACAATATCACAATTTTATTAAAAAGATTAATTTTCAAAATAAAAAGGTCGCTTGCACATAAAATTTATCGGGCCTAAAATTCATGATAATGAGCAGAAATAATTATTTCATTTCATTTTTAAAAAGAACAGATTATTTTTCAAGGTAATGAAGTCACTTACCTAAAATATTTAAGAGGGTGCTTCCGATAAAAATTCGGCTAGAGAGAGAAAGAGCTCACTGCATTTCGACTAGAGAGAGATCTCAAAATTTTCTAAAGTGAGAGTCCTCATTTTTTTTATTTAAATTCTTACGATACCTTATAATATTCTTTTATTAAGTTACACATCACACATGAGGTGTAACAGTTATATTACTTCGTATACGCTTAAAGCCCATGTCCTATGCAGGACGTGGCAAAGGTGAGCAAAAGCTTTTAAAAATAGTGATGGTCCCTAAGGACCATCATACTTATATGGACCATCACTTATTAAAAGTTTCTTTTCTTTTTTTTTTTTTTTGAAATTTTAGGATTATTACATTTTTCCCCCCTTAAAGAAATTTAGTCCTCTAATTTTTTGTACCTGATTAATGAAAAAGATAAGGATATTTTTCTCTAATATCGTCTTCTCGTTCCCAAGTCAACTCTTCTCTTGAATGGTATTGCCATAATATACGGACCAAAGGAATCTCCTTGTTGCGCAACACTTGTACCCTTCTATCCTGTATCAAAATTGGCTGCTCAATGAAGGATAAGTCTTTCCTGATTGGTGAAGGTTCAAATTTCAAGATATGGGATGGGTCAGGCTGATATTTTTGTAGTGATGATACATGGAAGACATTATAGACGTTTGCCAATTCGGGTGGTAAGGCAAGTTTATAAGCGACACCTCCGATTCGTTCCAGAATATCAAATGGGCCGATGTAACGTGGGCTCAGCTTTCCTTTCTTGCCGAATCTCATAATGCTTTTTATTGGTGAGATTTTCAAGAAAACTCGATCGCCTTCCTCAAATTCAAGATCTCTCATTCGGTTATCGGCATAACTCTTTTGCCGACTCTGAACTGTCTTGAGCCTTTTTCGAATTAATGCTATCTTATATATGGTTATCTGGACAATTTATGGCCCCAAAAGCTTACTTTCACCAACCTCGTCCCAACAGATGGGTGACCTGCATTTCCTTCCATACAGGGCTTCATATGGTGCCATCTGAATATTGGCTTGGAAGCTATTATTATAAGCAAACTCAATCAGGGGTAAATGGTCATCCCAGCTTCCTGTAAAGTCAATGACACAGGCCCTTAACATATCTTCCAAAGTTTGAATAGTCCTCTCCGATTGTCTATCAGTTTTGGGGTGAAAGGTAGTGCTAAAGGTGAGTCTCGTCCCCATGGCTGACTGTAGCCTAGCCTAAAATTTAGAAGTAAACCAAATATCCCTGTCCGATACAATACTGACCGGAACTCCATGTAACCGCACTATTTCCTTAATGTACAACTTGGCCAGTCGATCCAAAGTGTATGTCGTGCGAATCGGTAGAAATGGACAACTTTGGTCAGCCGGTCCACAATGACCCAAATGCTATCATGTCTTGAATTTGTTATAGGCAAGCTAGAGACAAAATCCATAGAGATATGCTCCCACTTCTATTCTGGCACGGGTAAAGGCTGCAACAACCCAGCGGGCCTTTGATGCTCAGCTTTTACTTGCTGGCATGTTAGGCGCTTAGACACAAATAACGCTACCTATTTTTTCATATTATTCCACCAAAAGGTTTTCTTCAGGTCCTGATACATTTTAATACTTTCGGGATATATCGTATAACGAGAGTGATGTGCTTCTTCCAATATAGTTTTCTTCACACTCTCATCATTCGGGACACAAATTCGACCTTTAAATCATAGTAAATCCTCACTACATATAGAGAATTTGTCTCTCTTTTCTTGCTTCACCTCTTCTACAATTGTTATAAGCTGAGGGTCTTTCTTTTGTGCCGATCGAATATGTTGGATTAATTGGGGTTCTGCCTTAATGTTGGCAATCATACTTACCACACCATTAATGGACGGAGCCGGATGCCAATCCACTATTTCCTCTAACAATCTTATTTATTGGATCATTAGATGAGCTAAGACTCCCGTAGATTTTCTACTTAGAGCGTCGGCCACAACGTTAGCTTTTCTTGAATGATAATGGATTGTACAATCATAATCATTTAAGAAATCCATCCATCTTATCAGCCGCATATTCAAATCCTTCTGAGAGAAGAGGTATTTCAAGCTCTTATGATTTGTGTATAGTTCGAATTGCTCACCATATAGATAATGCCTCCACATTTTCAAAGCGAATACTATTGCAGCCAGTTCCAAGTCATGAATTGGATATTTTTTCTCATATTCTTTCAACTGTCTGGATACATATACCACTACTTTCCCATATTACATTAATACACAGCCCAAGCCTTTATGTGAAGCATCACTATAAATCACAAATCCCCCACTCCCCTCAGGATTAGTTAAAATAGGTGCTGAAGTTAATCGAACTTTTAGTTATTGAAAACTCTCCTCACATTCACTTGTCCACTCAAATTTGACATTTTTCTATGTCAATCGAGTCAATGGGGTTACGATTCGAGAAAATCCTTCTGTAAACTTTTTGTAATATCTTGCCAATCCTAAAAAGCTTCGAACTTCAGTCACATTTCTTGGTTGTTTTCAATTAACAACGACTTCAACCTTTGAAGGATCAACTGATAGACCTTCCTTTGATATGACATGTCCTAAAAATGTCACTTGTTCAAGCCAAAATTCACATTTACTAAGTTTGACATACAATTTCTTCTCTCTTAATATTTGCAATACCATTCTTACATGCTGCTCATGTTCCTTCTGAATCTTGGAATAAATTAAAATATCATCGATGAATACCACAATAAATTTATCCAAAAAAGGCTTAAAGATCCGATTCATCAAATCCATAAATGCAGCAGGTGCATTGGTTAATCCAAAAGGCATGACTAAAAATTTATAATGGTCATACCTTGTTTTGAAAGCTGTATTGGGAACATCCTCACTTTTAATCTTAAGCTGATGGTATCCAGATTTAAGAGCAATTTTTGAAAACACTTGTGATCCTTGTAATTGATCAAATAAATCATTAATTCTAGGTAATGGATTCTTATTTTTCACTGTCATTTGGTTCAACTGTCTATAATCAATACACAATCTCATAGTCCCATCTTTCTTTTTAACAAACAATACCGGAGCACCTCAAGGTGACACACTGGGCCTGATAAAACCTTTATCTAATAATTCTTCCAATTATTGTTTCAGTTCCTTAAGTTCTGCATGTGTCATTCTATAATGTGCCTTAAAAATTAGGGCTACCCCTGACAATAATTCAATAGAGAATTCAATTTCTCTGTCAGGCGGTAATCCTGGAAATTCTTCAGGAAAAACGTCGAGAAATTCTCGGATAACCGGAGTGGTATCTAAATTTATCTCTTCCTTCATGTCTTCTTTGATATAGGCAAGAAATCCTTAACACTCTTTTTAAAAGAGGCGATTAGCTCTAATACAGGAGATTAAATATGATGGGGAGTCTTCTTTGATATCATTGAAGTAAAATATTGGTTGATTCGGAATACTAAAGGTAACCATTTTCTTGTAACAATCAATACTTGCATGGTATTCAGCAAGCCAATCTATGCCTAAGATTACATCAAAATCTTGAATTTTTAGGAGTATTAAATCAATAAACAGTTCTTTTTCTTCTATCTTTATTACACATGATTTGTACACTATATTGGTGTCAATTGAATTTCCCATCGGTGTTGCTACCTCTAGAATGTATTATAATTGTTCTGTTTCTACCTTTAAGTGGCATGCAAAATGTGGTGACACAAATGAATGAGTAGATCCAAGATCAATCAAAACATGAGCTACTTTTTGGAAGATAATAAGAGTACATTAGATCACTGATTTTGAGGCCTGAGCGTCTTGTTGGGTGATCGCAAACACTCTTTTCTTCATTTGAGATTTTTAAGCTATCTCTCCCTGCTTTGGAAGCTGTTGTATCAGTAAGCTAGGACATTCTTTAATCTGGTGCCCCAATTTTCCACATTTAAAACAGGCTCCGGTATTCCAATAATAAGGGCTGGATCCATGATTTTTCCCACATTTCTTACATGGTTCTATTGGGCTTTGAAGTGGCAAGGGCCTTGGCTTCTTGTTTGCCCTTTCAAACTGTTGTCGATTAGATGTTGTGGGTTTAACATGGCTTTTTTGATTTTTCGTCTTTTGGTAATCTTCGAAATCTTTTTCAACAATTAGGGCTCGATCCACTATTTCAGCATAAGTTCTCAATTTTAAGACTGATATTCTGCTTCTAATAGCTGGTCTGAGACCCCTTTCAAATTTCTTCACCTTTCTTGCCTCATTGTTAACTATATGTGGTGCAAACCTGATCAATTCAGTAAACTTGGCCTCGTACTGTGCTACTGTCCGATTTCCTTGGATTAATTCCAGAAATTCCATTTCTTTTTGGTCTCGAATAAAATCTGGAAAATACTTTTCATTAAATGCCTCTCGAAATACTTCTCAAGTCAATGGTTTATTTGCTAACCAATACTCCTTTTGCCATTCGCCACCAGTGTTGTGCTTCACCTTCTAACATAAAAACTGTCAAGGCCACTTTCCTATCATCGGAACATTCTATTACCTCGAATATTTTCTCTAATTGCATAATCCATCCCTCAGCTGCCAGTGGGTTTACAGCAAAAGAAGGTGTGTTCAATTTATTAAATTGTTCAATATTACTCCCACCATTTCCTGTAACTGACTGCCTGGATGGATTGTTGTTTTCCATCTGATGTTGCATTAGAGCAACCATATTTTCCAAGGCTTTGTGAATTCCTTCCATAATAGCTTCAGCTATTTTGGATCTTGACTTCGTCCGGTCTGTACATGCAATAAATATTATTTTAAGTACATTCTTTTTAAATTTCCTAAGAATCTTAAACCTATTGCTCTAATACCATATTTGTCACACCCCAAGAATTTACAATACAAATATTCGTGAGATGTGACAGTCAAAACATATATATATCGCTTGATAGGAAAAATTTACAGTGGCAAATTCTTACAAGGTAACAAAAGAAAGTTTAAGCACAACTACAGTATTTTCCAAAGTTGATCCTGACGAGCACTCAAAATGAAACCGTAGTTATCCTGGAAAAATGTTTATCATAATTTGATGAGTTTGGCTACTCAGTAAGTGATCATCATAATCCTAAAAATAATCATGATTGAAAGATATCAATATTTCAAAAAAGAGATATATTAACAAAAATGCATTAACAATTTCACTTAAAAAAAAATGCATAATTAAGTATATTTCGAATAATTGAAATGTGTATAACATTTTAACGGCAATGCATAATTCAAAAGATTTTACAAATTACCCTACTGGCGTCTCAAGTAGATCACCTATATACCCCATCAGCGTCCTGATGGGTCCACTTAATCCCTATCGGCTTCCCAGATAGGTCCACTTAATCCCTGCAGGTCCACTTATACCTCACCAACGTACCGGATGAGTCCACTTAATCCCTACCGGCATCACAGATAGGTCCACTTATATATTACCGGCGAACCGGATGAGTCTAATTGCATACTTAAAGTATTTCTAAATCTCTTTAAACATTCGAAAGCAGCAATATCATGTCCTCAACATATCACTGCAATTATTAACATGAATTTCACTGAAACCATTAATAATAATCACTTTCAATAACATTTCTAAAATAACCAGTCAAATATTTTGGGCTCAAATTTAGAAAGGTAGCAGTTTGTAAATACATTCTAGCATAATTGCCAATCTAATATGCATAGAAAAACTCTAACAGAAATTCAAGAATACATAATTATTACAATTTATGGGATGTCAATTCGTAAATAAACATTTCACAGACCATGCTATAATCAATTGCAAAAATATCAGTTTTCAATTAATAAGGCAGTCATTTGCACATGAAATTTACAATGTATAAATATCCAAAAACAGTAGAAAGAAATCTCACAATTTTATTAAAAGCAGAAATATGACATTTATTTTTAATAATTTTACAGTATCTAAAATTTTCTAACAATAGACAAGAAAAATAAATAAATTTATTTATAAGAATTTACAGCATTTAAAATTTCTAACATAAATACAATATCACAATTTTATTAAAAAGATTATTTTTCAAAATAAAGAGGTCGCTTGCACATAAAATTTATCGTGTCTAAAATTCATGATAATGAGCAAAAATAATTATTTTATTTTATTTTAAAAAGAACGGATTATTTTTCAAAGTAATGAAGTCACTTACCTAAAGTATTTAAGAGGGTGCTTCCGATAAAAATTCGGCTAGAGAGAGAAAGAGCTCACTACATTTTGACTAGAAAGAGATCTCAAAATTTTTTGAAATGGGAGTCCTCACTTCTTTTATTTAAATTCTTATAACACCTTATAATATTCTTTTATTAAGTTACACCTCAAACAGGAGGTATAACCGGTTTATATTACTTGGTATACGGTTAAAGCCCATATCCACATATGCACGTGGCAAAGGTGAGGAAAAGCTTAAAGCAAAAGCTTTTGAAAATAGTGATGGTTTTTAAGGACCATCATACTCATATAGACCATCACTTATTAAATTTTTTTTTTTTTTTTTAATTTTTTTTTTAGAATTATTATAAAATATCTTTGGTGTTTTTTTCATAAGCCTTTCGTGATACAAAAAATCCATCATCTATTTGTATAATTTCAATGAAAATAAGACATGAATGGAATGTCGGCCATTTCAAACTCTTCAACCATGGCCATTTGAATTCTTTTAAAATGGCTGGGTTATTTATCTCCTTACCGCACAAATTCGGCAAGATCTCGAAGAAACCTCAACAAATTTATGAGTTAAAATTGAAGATCGGTAGATAAATTGTGGGATCCGTCAAATACATCTCAAAAAGACTCCCAGAGAGATCTAATTTCTTTAAGACTCGCTAGTAGTTTGGGCTCAAGATCACTAAGAATTCTATCACAAAACCCAAAGATAGAAAATAAGAAAAAGGGAAAGGTTTCTATGTTCTTTTTACAACATAGAAGTTCTATCCTCCCCTTTATCCAACGGTCCATTTTTTAATGGAGGGTGAAGATTGCCCCAATCACAATGTCACGTCTTTATATTGTTTTATTTTTAATTTTTTTCTATAAACTATTTTGACACCTAATTTTGAATGTCTATTCCTCTATTAAACTCGCACTAACGAAAAAAAAAAAAATATTTTCAATAAAATAAAATGATCAAAATACCCCTGAAAGTTTCAAGAGGTATTTTGGTTCTTATGTTTTATCAAAAAATTATTGTTAATATTATTTATAGGTGCGCCCCAATGAGAAGATGACACGTACAAAATTTCATATTAAAAAAATTTGTATTAAAAAACTAAAAATAAAATAATTTGAGATATCGGATCTAAGATCAAATGGTGAGTGGCTCTCTTGATAAAAAAATAGACGATTGGATGATAGGGGGAGGATAGAATTTCTATGTTGCAGAGAGAACATAGAAAGCTTTTCCATAAGAAAAATCAATGTAAAGATTAAGTTAAAACTAACGCTAAAGGAAAGAAAATAATTTTTTTTAAAAATAACTTACCACGCCAGTATTAGACAGAGGGTTGGTTATGGCGTCGCTTTTTCTTGAAGAGCCCCAAGGTATTTTTCCCTTAAAAAAGATATGGCAAAGATTCTTTTTAGTCATCTATCTACTTGGTCTAACATGCGTTAGATAGATAGAGAGAGAGACACATGTATAACCTTGAATCAATCGGCCAATGACGTTCACGCGTTACTTACTTATCCTGTTAGCACCTACTCAATAGTGGCTTAAAAACTTTGTATAAGGTGTTGCTTCTACTATAGAAATAAGGTTCTTCTAAAAACCCATTAGAAAATGGCGTTATGAGGCTGGAAAATCCTTTGAATGATTATCTCAACCTCGAAATATACAGATGAGGAAAAGCAATGAGGAAAAACAACATTTCAAGCTTTAAAAATAGCGTATTTTGTAGTATATTATTTAGACCGTCTATTTTCAAGATTTCAAGTATTTATAGATTTACATGATCAACATTAGTTTTGGAACTCTAAATTTCATATTTAGGGGCAAAAATAGTTTTGAAACAATCACTAAGCGTTTGAATATTAGATTTGCATCATTCAGTTTGGAATATTATAACTGCATTTTTCACCAGACTTTGGAGGTGCGCATTGATAATTGGGAAAATTATTGATACCCCCAATTTTACTTTTTCATATATCCTATTTCGAATTACTTTTTGTATTTTCTTTTGTATATACCTACTAATCAAATAGTCAATGAGTTTTAGGATCAAAATGTTCTTTTTCCTCTCTTCTCGTTTTTTTAAAATTGATCATGTGCCCATTCTCTCCCATTCTTTCTCTCTCTCTACCCATTCTCTCTCTATGTTTCTCCCTCTCTCTCATCCTCTCTGATTTTCTCTTTGCACACCCTCTACCATCTCTCCCATTCTATCTGTAGTAGCACACATCGAGATGAATAAGCTTGAAAATGCGGGTAGACAGCCAAAATGGGAGGGAGGGCATGGTAGAGAGAGGGAATAAGAAGGTATGGGAGAGAGAAGTTTGAGGAAAAAGTAGAGAGAGGGCGGGTAGACAGAGAATGAGAGAGAGGGTGGGGTTTAGAGAGAGGGAAGGGGACAGGATGAGAGAGAAGTTTGGGAAAAAAGTAAGACGGCGGGTACACAGATAATGGGAGAGAGGGCACAAGCAGACAGAAGTTTTGGGGAAAGGAGAGAGAGACTGCAAGTGAGAGAGAACTTAGTTTAATTTGGTGGAGAGAATACGGATGAGAGGGAGCTTGGTTTTTTGGGTAAGTTCAAAATATAGAAGAGAGAGAATATGAAAAACAAGTTAAAAAAAGGAGAGAAAAAAAAGGGTATTTTGGTAACAAAATGGTTTAACTATTTGACAGGCGGTTAAGGTAAGCATAGAAGTTCTATCATCCTTCTTATCCAACCTTCTATTATGAATGAAAGTCTAAGATTGCCGCAATCACAATGTCATGTCTTTACACTATTTTATTTTAAATTTTTTTTTCTATAAGCTATTTTGACACCAAATTTTGGACCCATTCTTTCTATTAAATTCGCACTAGCGAAAAATACATAAAAAATATTTTCAATAAAATAAAATAACCAAAATACCCTTGAAAGTTTTAAAGGGTATTTTGGTCATTATATTTTTATAGAAAAATTATTTTTAATATTTTTTTATAGGTGCACCCCAATGAGAAAATGGTACGTACCAAATTTCATATTAATACAATTTGTATAAAAAAACTAAAAATAAAATACTTCGAAACGCCGAATCTAAGATCAAATGGTGAGTGGCTCTCTTGATCAAAATTGGACCGCTGGATGGTAGGGGAGGATAGAACTTCTATGTTGTAGAAAAAAAATAGAAACCTTTCTTTAATACAAAATTAAATGGGGTAAGATATGTGAAAAGTTGAAATTGGGGGAGGTGGTATCCATTATTTTCCCCTTATAATTTAAAGTGTGCTCCCTATGTAAACGACACCCATATTAGTTGAGGCACATGGGGACTTGACTCAAAGCAATATTTTTCTAACCAATACTTTAATAAATTAACTTGGATGTGCATAGAAAGAGGTATGCTATTCAAAAACAAAAGAGGTAGTATGTACGGGAGAACCTTAAAAAATTGATAATGAGCTGGTCAAGGAGGGAATACATCGGCTCATGCGATATGTTTCCCCCTCTTTCTTTTGATTTTATTATTTTTATTAAGTAAATACCAAAAGATTTCATGCTCTTGGGGGAGCACATTGTCCATTTACTCCATTGGTGAAAACTAATATAGGAGTAATTTTAGGTTCCCAATTTTCGGCTGAAAGTTACTTTTAAGGACTTTGAATGGAAATTTTTCCATGCTCTCTTAACATGTAGTCCATTTACTTCAACCTATAAGTGCACTTTTGTGACCCAAAATTTTGGGATGCAGGGCGGCAATGGACCCGACCAGACTCGGATCCGACTGTAGATCGGACCTTGGGTTTGGGTATGGGTCCAAATTTTGGACCCAAAAGGTCGGATTTGGGTCTGGGTCTAGCCAGACCAGACCCGAATAATATAAGCATATGCGGGTATTCATAAATGTTGCCAATACTATCATTTCTTAGAGATTTCTTGTTATTATGTAAAACAGTAAGTAATGTGGATATTCATAAATGTTGTGCAATAGTATAAATGTTGTCAATAATATAGGTATATGATGGTAAAAAGAAAAAAAAAAAAAAAAAAAAAAAAGAAAAAGAAAAAAAGCTCAGTCATGGGCAAGCTTTCTATACTTCCCATACAACATAAAACTTATATACTTTCCCCTACCCAACGGTCCATTCTAAATGGATGATTGAGATGGCCCCAATCACAATATCATGTCACTATACTATTTTATTTTTAATTTTTTCTACAAAACATTTTGACACGAAATTTTAGGTGTCCACTCTTCTCTTAATCTCGCACTTGTAAACAATTTAGAAAACTATTTTCAATAAAATAAAATAACCAAAATACCCTTGAAAGATTCAAGGGGTATTTTGGTTATTAATTCTATTAAAAAATTCTTTTTAATATATTTTTTAGGTGCACCCTATTGAAAAAATGGCACATACCATATTCATATGCATACAATTTGTAAAATAAAATAAAATACTCTGAAGCGTCGGATCTAGATCAAACAATCAGTGGGTCACTTGTTCTAAATTGAACGGTTGGATGGAGGGGGAAATATATATCTTCCACGTTGTAAGAGAAGTATAAAAATCTTTCCCCATAGTCTAAGGGTGACAATGGATTCAACCAGGCCTAAAGTTCGACATGGAGATCCGACCTTGGTTCCGGATATGGTTCCAAATTTTGTACCCAAAAGGTTAGGTCCAGGTCCAAAACCTGGACCCAAATAGTATTTGGGTCGACCCGTTGCCATCCCTGGGAGCAGCCTCCGTGATAAAACTTTGTGTCTAAAGAAATTGGACTTTGTGTCAATGAGTGTTCCACTTCATTATAAAACACTCCGCTGATGTCTTCTGCCCAAAGTTGTACTTGGTCCTCCTTATTAGAAAGAGATTAAGCGAGAAGAAAAGGTTCGATCCTCTCTCTCACAGGCCTCCACCGAAGGGCTCAAGGCAAGTTTTACGGCAAGCTTCAGGTGACGTTGCAGGCTAGAATTCGGCCAAGGTCTCGCATCGGGTGAGTCTTTTTCAAATTTTGTTTTAATATTTACTTTAGAAAATACAAAAGTAATTTTTGTTTTTCCCTTTGTTGTGTTTAGGAAAAACATTTGTGCTTTTTTACTTTCCGGCGCAAATCCAGCAATAATATACTTTTGTTGTTGTGTCTTGTACTCTTTTTTTTCTCTTTCTTCTTCTTTTCTTCATTTTCCTATCTTCTTTGGAAAATGCTTTTAAATGTTTAACTCATCAACGATAAACAAGACCTAAAAAAACAGCAGAGCTTCATTTATCAAATTTCTAAACTTTAGCTTATTTAAGTCCGGAATTATTTGAAATTGAAATTGAATACTCCTGCCATGACATGAAATTGCGTGTGCCGCTAATCTCAGATGTAGATTTGATGGTTAGGAACTTATTGTAAGAAGGGGAAGCATAAAAACTTTTTCCGTATTTTGTCGAGTAAAATGAAATTGCGTGTGCCAATAATCTCGGGAAATTTATTAAAATCTGAACTTTAAAAATGGCACTTTAAGCGCGATATGAATACTTGTACGGTAGCTTCGAATGAAATGACACAAAAGGTATCGTTAACAGCTGGCTTCCAATGAACTTGTGCTCGTATGAAACTTTTCACACGTATTTAAATAATGTATAAATGATCACCATCATATTTGATATATATTTTAAAAAAGTTAAAGTCTTATTTATATGTAATACATTTTTTTTTTTTTTTTTTTTGAGATGTGCGACAAATTTAATATAACCATTTGGTATTCTATTCATGGGAGAGGATGTCTTAGTGTCATTTTTTTTTTTTAATGATTAATCATGCTGTAAGACCCTCTCACACCCATGTGTAGATGACTTTAAAATAGCACTATTAAATTTGATACCGATTTCTAAAAACGTTATCACGTATGTATAGTACTTGACTTTTTTAGAGATATATATCAAATTGACTAGTGATCATTTATAATCCTACACATGCAAGTCTGGGAGTGTCTCATAAAGTCATTTTCCTTGGTGTGGTTTGTACATAGCAAAGGCTCTAAAAAGTAGAGCTCATCCTCAAATTAGTGTCGAGAATTATAGTTTCATTGATAGAAATATTTTTAAAAGCCTTAAAATATATTTTATTTTTAATTATAAAATTTAAAGCTTAAAAATTAGTGTAGATTGATCAGATCCGTAAAAACTTGAAAATCTTAAAAATTGACGGTCCAAAAATATATTACTGGATGTATTATTTCCAAAACTTTAAATCCAATATTTTTTCATGTTCATACATCTTAATATCGAGATGATCAATTTGAAGATATTTGGGTATCAAAATAATATCTTCTAATGAAATTTTTGAAGTAAGCTTTAATTTGATTGTTTAGAGACTCGGCTTTATATAAATTTTTTCCTTTTTAAGTTTTTTCTAATTTATTTTATAATCTTTGAACATTTTTTGCGTTCGTGCATTACTGATTATATTGGGGGCTCACTCGATCTGGGCAATTTATTGTGCCACTAATCTCGGGAAATTTATTAGTGGGAAAAGTTTATATAGGGTTGCAACTTTAAAATGTAGATCTCCAGATGCACCTCAAAAATCCATCAAAAAATGTTGTTTTAATATTGAAAAACCATTGAATTGATCATCTCGACTTAAAGATAGATGAATATGAAAAAAAGAAAGAAAAAGATTTGAAGTTTCAAAAATAGTGCATCTTGCAACACATTATCTAAATCGTCTATTTTCAAGATTTTTATATGTTTATAGATCTCAACTATTTTTAGAGTTTAATGAGATATGAAAATAGATTTTCAAATAATCCTATTAATTTTTAACACAAAAAATACATACATGATAAAGTTTGGAGGTGCACCTTAATTGGTTTGATCAAGGTTACAACCTTATATAAACCACACCCACCCTTTATTAAGTCGTCATTCTTATTACCCCTGTTTCTCTCTCGGAGATCGAAGAACAATGGCTCCGGAAATAAGTGAGCAAGGAAGGGAGCACCATACGATAGATATGGCGAACGTGGGGTCAAGAAATGAGGCTCAGGAAATAACTGAGCACGGGACGATGGTTGTGGCGAAGATCGAGTCAGGAAATGAGGCTGTCCCAATGGCGACCGAAATAGCTGAGCAAGGAAGTGAGAACATCGAGCCAGGAAATGAGAGTGCCTGGAAGAATCACTCTGTTTACAAAGTCCCTGCTTTCATGGCCAAAATGCACGAGGGAGCCTTCACGCCCAAGCTCATATCCATGGGCCCCTACCACCACGGTAACCCTGACCTCCTGCCCATGGAAGAACACAAGCGCCGGGCGCTCAAACACTTTCTCAAACGCACAGGGAAACCTCGTCAGCACTACTTAGATGCACTCCAAAATGTGGAGCATAAGCTCGTTGCCTGCTACGACTGGTCTCATGTCTCGGCCCCTGAGAGCGCCGAATTCTTGAAGATGATGCTCTTTGATGGCTGCTTCCTCATAGAGTTGCACCGCAGTACCTGCTATCGCCAGACCGCGTACTACGAGCAGAATGACCCTATATTCAACAACATTGATGCACCATATGCCTACCACTTATACAATGACATGATCATGGTCGAGAACCAGATACCTTTGCTGGTTTTGCACACACTGCTCGGGGATGTCCCTTTCTCCGAGGTCAACAAGTTGGTGCTAGAGCTCTTCGATGAACCTCCGACATTGGAGCTGCCGGGGCTGGGACTGCATTTGTTGGACGTGAGAATAAAGGGCAAGCTGGGAGAGCAATCACCTTCAGTTGAGAAGGAGGAGGAGCCTGCAAGCAGGCGCAGACACCTGATGCCGGGACTGAGCTGCTGTCTACAGGACTCCGAGGGAAAGAGCAGTTCACACCACGCCTCCAACCAGGATAAGGATTACGATGGTTGGGATTTCAAGCTACCTTCGGCCACAGAGTTGTACGAAGCCGGTGTAAAATTTAAAAGGAGCGACCAGGATGGGTTCATGAACATCAGTTTCGACCACGGAGAATTGCGCTTACCGCTGCTAAACGTCACCGACAATACGGTAAGTGAAATAGATTTTTTTGGGTAATTCAGTGGAGAAGATAGGTTCCTACGAGTTTTTTCAATAGATAAGGGAATTATATTTTGAAGGTGTTAATTGGGGGTGTCAACGTTAGGAATGGACACTATAATGTGGAAACGGGGTGTGGGGATGCTATCACCAAGAACCTACCTCTTTTCTAAAGGTTACCATTGTCGAAGAAAAAAAAAGAAGTAAGGATTTGGGGCCCACCCTTTGTTGATAATGTTTTTTAAAGGTTACCATTGTCGTCCAAAAAAAAAAAAAAAAAAAAAAAAAAAAAAAAAAAAAAAAAGAAGAATCAGTAGGGATTTGGGCCCCACCCTTTGTTGTTAATGGAGTTAAAGACCTCAACATAGATAGATCGACAACAATGCTATCGCCAAGGCTCCATGCCTCTCAAAAGTGATAAGTTAATGGGGATTTCAGGCTGTTACTTTTTTGGTGAGATTGGAGTTAGATATCTCATCATAAAAACGTTTTAATTATTTCATTGACCAAGCTCAAACTTTAATAAAATATTTTTTGAACTTTGTGACACATCCAAGCTATCAAATTTCATATCGGACTAATTGTAAGTAATTGTGACCACCTTATATCTAAAGTAAATGGTCTCATTGTATACAATCCCCATAACTCTAAAATAAAATATTTTGCTTGTGTGTTTCATGGGTATTTTGAATTTAAATAAAATTATAGTTGAGATGTTCAATAACATCTCTTTAGTACATTTTGATAATTTAAATTATCAGTTTTGGTGCTGATGTGTCATATTTATTGTACTTCCGCTTTCCAAAATTGATCTTGTAAGATTGATTAAAAGGGATGAAAAATTTCACCAGCTCACTTGTCATACATATGAAAACATTATATTTTAAACCTTAAAAATAGTCTATTTAGTATTTTTGTTAGACCATAATCATCACATGTGCCTGTTATTCTATCTGCAAACCCATTGATGCAATGATTTGCGATGTGTTTCAAATCCTTTTCTTTTTTTAAAGCCATGAAAATCTTTTTCAGGTTGAATCTTGTGCAAGGGGTACCCGGTGATTTCTCTTTTAATTTAGTTGAGACGTAAAGATAAAGACATGGGTGTGGTTTGTAAAAGGCTGAGGCCCTAAAATGTCAAATAAGGAGCACCTTTAGATAGTGATAATATTGAAAGATGTTTAAGTATTGAAAATATTTGGGATGGCTTGGAATTTTATTTTCATATCTAGTTATAAAATTTAAATATTTAAAGATAGTGTAGATTTATGAATACTTGAAAATTGATGGTCTAAAAAATGCATTATAAGATTCACTATTTTCAAAACTAGAAATCTATTTTTTCTCATATCCATTTATCTTGATGTCAAGATGATTACTTTGAGGACTTTTGGGCCTCAAAATAACCTCTTAAGTGAATTATTTAGGTGCTCCTTTCATCGTTTAGGGCCTCACAACTCACCTTGAGTCCTCTCTCCCAAATCCATCCTAGAGATAAATTTTCAATCTTAAATTTTAGAGGATCATAATATATAGTGAACTTGAATATACAAAAAAGGAACTAAAAAAAAAAAAAAACTACAAAAAATTGATGTATTTTAATTTTTTAACGGTTGTTTTATAGTTTTGGTGGGATGGTCCAACTTTTAAGACGCGAGCAGCATTAGGGGACGCAAATGTAGAAGTGCAGCCCATAACGCAATGTATAAACACCTAAGCTTGTCATGTATATTATGCGCCAACTGAAGCGCACTATATATTTACCTAGAGAACGCTTTCTAGATTTCAGCCATTGTATTTAAGTTAGAGAAAAGTTTATATAGAGCTGAGGCTCTAAACAATCAAAATTTGAGTCTACCCCAAAAATTTCACTTGGAAAGGGTGTTTTGATACTCAAATATCGTCATATTGATCATCTCGATATCAAGATGCATAGACATAAACAAATGGATTTCAAGTTTTGGGAATAGTGTGTCTTGTAACGCATTTTTGGACTATCATTTTTCAAGGCTTTTAAGTTTTCATATATCTATCGATCTACACTATTTTTGAAACTTTAAACTTTATAAATAAAGATGGAAATATATTTTAAGGCTATCACAAAAATTTTCAGTATTGAAACCACATTTCTTGACACTATTTGAAGGTAGGCTCTAATTTGATTGTTTAGAGGCTAGGCTCTATACAAACCGCACCCTATAAGTTATATACTTCTCCCCCTTCCAATCGTCCAATTAAGATGGGTATTTTGATTATTTTATTTTATCGAGAATATTTTTTTAATATTTTTTTACAGGTGCAAGTTTAAGAGAGGATTGGACGCCCAAACTTTGGTGTCAAAGTGTTTTGTAGCAAAATTAAAAATAAAATAGTGCAGGTGAGTGACATTGTGATTGAGACATCTCAGCCCTCCGTTCTGATCGGACGGTTGGACATTGGGAAATATATGAATGCATATACAGGGAAAGTACATAAATCTTTTCCTTACTTCCTGGGGTAGAAGATTTGTTTGGAAGTAGTTTTTCATGGTAAATTTTAGGTACCACTTAAGAATCTTTATTTTTTTAAAGAAATTTTTTTTATTTTGAGTAGTCTAATAAATCTCACCATCTGAAAATTGGGTGGTCAAATTATATTTTAAGCGTGCAGAGAGTGAGATTCAGATTTATTTGTTTACACTAATTTAGATTTATTTAATTATTTTTAATGAGGTTAATCTATTGGGTTAAAGAAATTTTTTTTGTTTGGGTTATTCAGTAGGGAAGACGTGCTCCTCATTTTTTTCAAGTAGATTAAAAATTAGATTTTTGAATATATTAGTGGTAAGAATGTATTAAGAGGTGGTGTTAGTAGTGGGAATGAAAATCACAATGTGGTGATTAGGGTTTGAGGTGCAACTACTACGATCCTAGCCTTTTTCTTAAAAAAAGACTCGATAGTACTACTCTCAAATCCTCAAATCTTGTGATCCGAAAAATATTATTTTACCCTAATACACTCTTGTGAGAGCCTAAAATATTTTGCCTCTGTATGCAGGAATCCTACCTCCTGAATTACATGGCGTTCGAGCAGCTAGGTGGCGCATGGTTGGGCAACGATGGCACCAAGGTCTCCTCGTTTGTGGTCTTCATGGAGGACCTGATTGACACGGCCAAGGACGTGCAGATTCTTCAGCATGCACGCATATTAAAGAACGGGTTGGGGAGCGATGACCAGGTGGCGCAGCTCTTCAACGGAATCACAAGGGGGATGATGGCTTATGACGGTCCCCAGATGAAGGAGGTGAGGAGCAAGCTGGTAAAGTATTGCCATAGACCGTGTAACAAGTGGCGAGCTAACCTTTGCCACACCTATTTAAGAAACCCATGGACCATTACCTCCGTGGTTGCTGGAGTGGTCCTCCTGCTACTTACATTCCTCCAAACCCTCTACTCGATGCTAGCCTACTATAAACAACCACCCCAACCCCACACTTGATATTTTATCTCCTTCACAACGCTGTAAAACTGTTCGAGTTATGGTGGGTGAAATGGGAGCAGAAAAATGGTGCGATTTGTATAATTAGATCACAAAGTTTTCTTGTTTTTCAGGCATACAGCTATCTCAAGACGATATATTTGCCTCCTTTTGATGTAGTATTTATTGTGCATAAGAAAGATAATTCGTCCTCAAGATACAAGAAAACATAGAGGTCTTGTAACAATATTTCTAAGCTCTACGCACCCGAGCTTGGAACCTATATAATAGACACCAGAATCTTGATAGTTTAGAGAGACAGAGAGATAAAATCGAGTAGAAAGAGAGAGAGTTAGCTCACTGATTTGCTTGTTGGAATTGCTTGCTGACAATGGTCTCTTGAGAGAGGCAAAAAAGTTATTCTCAGTGTGATAAAGAAACTTACTCGTATGGGTAGGAGGCCCATTATTATAAAGCATCAAAAAGCCGCATTTAGTGTTGTGGTGGTTACATACATCATCCAACAGCTATAAGTTACATGCACCCCAACAACTACAAGTTACATGAGTTATATGCACTTGAATGTTGCCGTTACAAGCCACTTGAATGCTGTCGTTACCAGCCCCCATCTCATCAATAGCTAGATGACCGTTGGATGTCCCACACTCTTCGACGGCTAGCTAACCGACACTCATTGATGGCTAGCTGACCGACACTCCGACACATTAATGGTTAAGTGACCATTGGGTGTCCCATACTCATCAACAGCTAGATGACAGTTGGACTCCCCTATGAACCGAGCTCACAAAAAGATAATGAGCCACGAGCCCGACCCGGACACTTGCTCGGGTGAAGTGCAAAGTGCGCCATCAAGCACCCCTTGCGCCCACACCCTCGCACATGCATGTGCGTGTGCGCGTTGCACGCTTCGCGTGCTCCGCAAATTCACCTTTTCTCTCCTTTGTACTTTGAGTATATTCCAATGGAATACATGCTCTTAAATACAGCTCAACAAACTCTCTCCTATTCAATGTGAGATTCAAACTCACATCTTTCTCTCTCTACAAAGAAGTTTATGAAGAACAATAAAATCATAATCAAAACAATTTAGGAAAGAACGGTATTCCATAGTGTTGTTTTGAAAAACATACAAGTATTTTTCAAACAAAAAATATTAATAATTTCCTCCACTATTTCATAATAACAAAACAAAACATAGGAAATAAATTATTTGCATACCATGAAAGCAACTTTCGATTTGAACTTTCACTTAGAGTATACACTACAAAGTCAATCAAGTACCGCGGTTGCTTAAAGCTTTGAACTAGGTTGCTTATTTAATAGATCGGTAGTATAACTCACAAACATTATTCAACTCTGGTGTCTTTTTAGCTACCAACACGTTTCGAGCCTTGTGCTTATATCCCGAGTTCATAAGTGCTCTAGAGACGAATTCATCTCATAAAAAGTGGCCTCACTTCCACACTTATATAGGTGTGTCTATCAAGAGTGCTCATGTATATAAAATACTTCGGCTTATATATATTCTATAGACAATAATATGAGCATACTAACATACATGTCATCACTAGACTTATCCACCATATAGATTTCCTTAGAATAGGTACTTACAAAATTTTTGTCTAGTGACCAAACTAACTATAAGTACAGTTTGTTTTTACCATATTGAACCTAGAATTTTGAGGTTAGAAAAGACTAAGTTAGGCTCCTACTGTAGATGATTATTCAATGGACTCTAGCTCCATTCTTATTGACATCTTACAAATGTAATCCCTTGCGAGGCCTTTAGTCAAAGGATCTGCCAAATTTTCCTTTGATCTTGTATATTCTACACTAATCACCCCATATCCAATTAATAATTTAATGTAGTTATGCCTTATCGCAATATGTGGAGATTTTTCATTATTTACACAATTACATGCTCTTGCAACAATGTTGATGATGCAAAATCTGACAGATCTCCAATGAAGATCTGGGGATCTTAACACCTTATACTTATGAAAATGCTGTAAATAAAGTGAGACAACTCGAATTTAGATCTAAAGCTAGATCTGCTCGAAAACGAACATATCTTCTCTTAGATATGTGGTAGCGCCAGCATGATCAAGACATTACAAAATATCATTTTTAAGCAAATGAAATGAAAAACAATAAAGTAGGATAAATAAAATGGGAAGAAATGATACCAAAACTGGCCGGATGGCCTGGGACTCCCTAGCTTCGTAGGGCTCGCCCGTATTAGAACCGGTCCTTTTTTGCCTCTCTGATTCGGATGTCGATCAGCCAATCACTAGTGTAAAGGGTTAGACCTAGGGATGTTGTGCCCTAGGTCTAGTTCGGATCTAGGGTTGTTGTGCTCTAGGTCTAGGTTTTCTCAGGGGTAAGGGTTAGGGTCTCAGGAGGTTAGGGTTTTCTGAAGTTATCTCGAGGGTTTCTAATCTCTCTGAGTTTTCTATCTCTATTCCCCATCAAATGGCCACGAAAAGATGCATTATAGGGGTCAAAATCCATTGAGAATGATAAACTCACGTAACCAACATGTACATATCAAAAAAGCGTTTTGCGGGTCACAGATCTAGGCGACATGGGTTGTGTTGCCCGGACGACACTAGCAATGTCGTCCAAATTTGGGCAACATTGGGCGTGTTGCCCATTCCAGGCTAGGCTGGGTGACATGGCTAGTGTCGCCCAACTCAAAAAAAGTCCGAATTAAAATATTTTTTTCAGATATGTTCCTCGGCCTCTTCTGAAGCTCTCAGAGAAAATTTGGGTCAAAAAATATTTTTTTTACTATTTTTAATGATTGTTTTGGTAAAATAGGGCATGTACAAGAATCTAGATCAAAACAGTGTTTTTGTAGGGTTTCGGGCAGGCAGATTGGTTCCGGGTCACAAGATAGGTTATGTGAGCTATGAATTTAGGTTTACTAGGTTAAGTGTGATACTAAAGGTTCAGGAAACCATATAATTTGTCAGTTTTAAAATGAGGTGTCTACAAATAGTAGCTTGATTATCACAATATATTGTTTCTGCAGATATTGGTTTTGGCCGTATGAGAATGTTATCTAACATTTTTAGCCATTCAGCCTCTTTACCAGCAGAGTCTAAAACAATAATTTCAGATTACATAGTAGAGCGTGGAATACATGTTTGTTTATTTGACCCCCATGATATCGCACTACCTGCTAATTTAAATATCCATCCTGATGTTGATAGTAAATCTTGGATTTCATTATTCCAATTAGCATCACTATAACCTTCCAAAACTCCAAGATAGCCCACATATGTTATGCCATAATTGATAGCTCATTTCAAGTATCTTAATACTTGATATATAACATCCTAATGCTCTTTACTTGGGCAACTTGTATATCTACTAAGTTTGCTAACCACATATGCAATGTCAGGCCTCGTCCTAGTCATTGCATACATCAAACTATCAATTACCCTAGTATATTCAAGTTGAGATATACATCTCTCATTATTTTTCTTTAACTTAATATGATGATCTATCTCTCCAAAGATCAATCCAAAAGGGCTGGAGCAAGACTAAGGTATTGGGGCCTTAGGTAGTTAGTTCTAAATTGAAATCCATATGCCATTGAGAGGGTTTTTGTTATATGTAGGAGACTTAAGAGACCGATCATAGATCCCGAGCACCATCAGAAGGAGGAGACTCGGTGTGGGGTGTACTAAGCCCGGTTGAAGTAATCTCCGGCAATTTTATTTTTTAAAATATTTATTTGTGATCTGATCTTTTCTTCCCATAAAACAATGAGTTAAAGTTTTGATTTAATGAATTATATTCAATAATGGTAGCAAGTGAAATACGTGTTTCTATTCTTTTATTTATTTATTTTTCAAGAGTGATTTGTTTGTAATTGAAAATTATGAGTGGTCATAAGAATGAGAATAATAAAAAAAAATTTAATTCATATAAACCGAGCTTGATCACATAGTCCAACTTTCACATAATGCCACTAAGGCTCCAAGGCATGAGGTCTGGCAGATGGCACCATTGAATAAAGTTCATTGAATCTCCTTCGACAATCACTTTGAGGTGATTAACTCTCTTTCTCTCTCCATAAGTAGGGCATCTATTAGCGTCCACGATTCCTTTTAAGAAACCCATTTGATTCGAAGCTCTCTTGGTACTACACCCTTTCACAATAAGTAAAATTTTAGCTGTTAAAAAGCTGTAATTTTCTCTCTTCTGCTTCTCTTCTTTTTCTTTTCCTTTTGTTTTTTTTTTTTTTAGAAAATCATGCACAGCATACCATTGGGTTCACCCTCCACTTCTCTCTCTCCTATGCTGTGTATTTGTGTGTGCACTTCAAGTGATCCATGCCCCATAGCTCGCAGTCTCATTTATCTTGTTTTGCACGTAAAATACTTAGTCCATGTTTACCATGATATACATTAATATTTATTGGAAATAGTGGTAAGAGAGAGTAGGTCTTAGGTGGAATGGAGTGTTAAGTAGCACACATGGAACCCCTCTCTGACCCAATAAGAAGTCAATATGAAGTACTTATTTTCTTGCTTGCATATCTTTCTTCCTGTCAAGAAAAACGTAAGTGAAATATTTTACCAAATGTTAATTTAATAATTTTTAGCCAACCTCAAATTGTAAAGAAAAGACTTTGATGATAATGATTTGTAGTTTAGTAATTTTTTTTATTGCTCGAAAGAAGATATACAACTAATTTAATAATTAATTAAGTTAAGACTCAGACGATGATGATAATGAGAAATAATGATAAAAAAGAGTGACAACAAATAAAAAATTAGAAACCATGTGCAAATTGAAGCGTTAATAGTTTTAATACATACCCAAGAAAAGAATGTCCAATACAAATCTCTCTTAGGCCTAATGTAGGCCCACTTTGATCTAAAATATTATCTTGTAATGTACCACCGCTCGAGCTATTGTTTTTTAGGTAATAATTTATTTAATTAACTTAAGACTTTTGTGCATTGTAAGAGGTGGTATCTAAGACGGTTCAAAAGCGGAGGAGGTGCTATGTAGCTGAAGACCTTAGCACTCATTCTTTGATTTGTATTTTCCTGATTAGCTAAGTGCCAAAATATTTCATGCTCCCGCACGGAGCATATTGTCTAAGTACTCCTGTGGGTTAAAATCAATGAGTAAGTTTCAGTTCCCATTTTGGGGTAGAATATATTTTTATTAAAAAAAAAAGGACTTTGAAAATCCATTTACTCCCTTCTAAAAGTTGGGGATGCCGCCTCTTAGACCAAGCGACAAATCTCAAAAAGAGTTAAATAAAAAACAATCCAATTGGACTTTGCGTCTGAAAACATTAATATCAAATTATTAAACTGGGACAATTCAATATTTGAATGGTTAGAAACTCAAACAGCCCTTTTTTATTTTTTGAAAATAATTATTGGCGATTTCTAAATGAATCCCAAAATTTAAAATAGAAAAAAGAAAACACCTAACATATCAACTATCTAGCATTTTACTGATTTTCAACTATTCCAACTTATGATTATGTATATTTGAGAGAAATAAGTAGGCTGTCAAACTCATGATTATGTGTATTTTCAAAATATCCATCGAAATACTCATGATTATGAATATTTGGATGGGTTTTTTGAAAATAAACCAAAAGAGATGGGTAAATTGAGTTGATAAGTTTTTGGTATTTTAATAAAGAAAAAAGTTTATATAAAGTTGCAACTTTCATAATTACAGATGCACCTCAAAAATCCATCAAAAAAAGTTATTTTAATGTTGAAAAACCCTCTAATTGATCACCTCGATATATGAACTTGAAAAAAAATAATTTTGCGTCTCAGAAATAGTGCATCTTGCAACATATTATCTAGGCCATCCATTTTCAAGATTTTCATATGTTTATTGATCTACTTGATTTTAACCATTTTTGGATTTAAAAATTTTCTAGTAAGGTTTGAAAATAGATTTTGAGATAATCCTAATAATATTGTTCACCAAAATTACATCTTATAATAAAATTTGAAGGTGTGTCCTAATTGGATTGTTTAAGGTTGCAACCTCATAGAAACCGCACCCCTTAATAAAATCCCATAAAAAATTCCTTTGACCCATAAAGTGTTAAATAGTTGCATATTGTGGATGCTTTAATTCTAAACAAGCCAAAAATTGTCGATTTCATGGATGTTTTAAATTTGGGACTTTTGTTCAATAATTTGACTAGATTTTCCCATGATTTATATGAAATGGCTTATGGATTTGCAGGCTTAGATTGGGAAGCCATTTAAAACCTCCCGAACCTGTAAATCCAGGAGTTTCCAATATTTTTCCAAAAAGAAAACTTTTTATTTTTACATGACTCTCCAGGGCTTAGACCAGCCCCACCAGTTTTGAGCAATGGAGTTAATTAAGCGATCGATAAAAACTTTCTGTAATCGTGTGAATAGCGTGCTTCTCTGGGAGATACATTCCTTTTGGGAAATAGAGGTACTTTGGTATTTTTTTAATAAAATTTTAAGAATCATATATGAATGAATTGCGAGGTGATTATTTAAAAAAAAAAAAGAAAAGAAAAGAAAAAAAAAGATGAAGTTTCTATAAGGCACAGGCTTTACGAAAACAAAATAAAACCTCACCTCAAATCCTCATCCGGAAAGTAACTTTGGCATCGGAAATCTTTATGATGGCTCTAAAACAATTTTCAAAACCGACAGTAAAATTTAAAACTCAGAAAATAGTATAGACCTTACGGATCTAAAAACGCTTATTTTTTGGGTAAAATGGATGGTCCATATGATTTCTTGGGATATACATTATTTTTAGAACTTGATATAAAGGTTTTTGAATAGTAATTTTTTTAGGAGTTATGAGGTGTGGCTTTACTTATTTTGATAGGGCTGCAACCCTATCAAACCATTTTTCAAAAAATAAAAGGTATTTGAGTTTTTTGACTCTCAGATCTATGCTAACTCTCCAAAATTCTTATAAAGACCTGGTTTCTATGCCGCCTTGCCCGCACATGTAGAAATGCAGGCCTCTAAATAAATTTAATTTTTGAGATGGATTTTAAGACTTTATTTCAAGGACATTTAATCTCTGACATAGGGATCATGAATATGAAAAAATAAATAAAATTTTAAAACTCAAAATAATAATTTTATTAAAAAAAACATTCGGACCATTATTTTTCATTGGTTTTGGATAAAACACCTACTTGCATCCGTATTTAAGATGGATGTTTTACACTTTCTCGACCGCATATGTAGAAATGCGGTCCAGCCCACATGAAACAATTTTCCTTCTTATAATGGCACGTATAACATGGTCTAAATGTGAGTGTACTTTAAGTTTTTTTTTTAATTAAATTGTGAGATCCATCTATGAATCACCAAAAGGTTTTTTATAAAAAAATAAAGTTTTTATGACTCTTAGATCTTTCCTTCAAAATTTGTATCAAAGTCATTCAGCCTATGATTTGAATTCTTTGAGGAGATTGGTCACCAAGTTGAAAGGTTAAGTAACAAAAAAATACGAGGTCTTGGCTTTCAACGGTGCGAGCAAAGGGAGAGATTGTTCTAGCAGGACCATAAAATCATTTCACTTCTTTATAAAACGCTCCCCTCATGTTTTCCGCCCGTTACGTTTCCGTTTTGTTAAAAAGAACGGCAGCAGGGGACGTTCTTGTCTTATTGAGTCTATAAAGGGTAAAAGATGAAAATAGCACTGAGGCCTGCCTCCTTATTACAAAGAGAGTAAGAGAGAAGAAAGGGTTCGATCCTCTCTCTCTTTCTCAAGCCTCCAGGCTCAAGGCAAGTTTTCCGGCAAGAGTCGCCGGCAAGACTTTGTCGAGAAGCTCGTACTAGGTGAGTATTTTTTTTTTCTTAATATTTATTTTAGAAAATACCGAAATAGGGTTTAGGAAAATGATTGTGTTTACTTTCCGGCAATATTCCGGCGATAATCCGGCAATAACCTAAATTGTTTGAAATTGAAATTGAATATTCCTTCAGTTCCACAAAAAAGTGGACAAAGATTAGATAGAAAATGAAGCTAGTAAATGGTCGGAAAGGTTTTTGTAGAGAGATGAAGGGAAATTTTGGGGGATTAATTGTTGTCTTGGATAGAATTGAGAAAGAGCGTTTGGCTTTAGTTTTAGCTGGATTGATTATTTGTAATATTATTTTGATTTGTTTTCGTTTAGATTTTTTCGGGTTTTTTTTTTTGCCATTTTCTTTGTTTTTCCCTAATTTGACCGGTGCCCTCACCGGTTCAGTCTGGTCCGATTCGGAAAACATTTTATTTTATAGTAAGTCGCTGTGCGGTCTCAGGGTATTTATCAAAGCAGAGCTTGCGTATCAAAAGCTCTAAAGAAGCCTGAATATCAAAGTACTGCCTCTCAAGCTCTACAGTTTCATGACACAAGAAACAAATATGGTGGGAACAGGAAGGGAGAAATCACAGACGCAATGGATGTTGGATTTGATGAATGGGAAGGTCACCATAAACAGAGAGGAAAAGGCCGAGGAATGGAAACAACGTTGCATTTACAAAGTCCCATGCTTCCTGAAAGAGCGAGCTCCTTAACGAAGCCTTCATTCCCAGGATTGGGCCCCTTTCACCATGGCTCCCCGCACCTCCAACCCATGGAGCAGCACAAGCGTCGACAGCTCCTCCACTTTCTCAACCGCTCGAAGCACCCCCTCCAAGTATACCTTGATGCACTCCAAGCCAAGGAGCAGGCGATCCGGGACTGCTACGAGTGGCCAGGCGACCTGGCCCCTCCCGAGAGCGCCGAGTTCATTAACATGACGCTGCTTGACGGCTGTTTCCTGCTCGAACTCCACCGCATCAGCCGAACAGACGGCGAGACAGGCTACACAGCCGAGGATCCAGTGTTTGGCTCAAAATCGGCATTGTTCTTTGTGCATCACCACAATTATCGTGACCTTATGATGCTGGAGAATCGAATCCCTTTGATGGTCTTGAACACTCTCTTGGACCCACTTGGAACAGGGATCTGCACCCGGGTGACTGAGGTGGTGCTTGAGTTATTAGGGGAGGAGATCCAAGGGAAGGTTTCTGAGGGCAAGATGGGGTTACATGCACTACAAGTTTACATGATGAACAGTCTCGTCGGCAACATCCCTGAGATCGAGGATTTGAGTGACCCGGAGCCATATTTCAAGAAGTTGCCCTCGGCCACAGCGTTGCATGAAGCTGGGGTGAGGTTCGAAACTAGCGGCATGAGTGGCCTCACCTTCGAACGCGGAGTGCTACGACTACCATGGATAGCCAGCCATTCACGGATTTACTCGTGACTGGTGTAGACCAGTTGCTGCACTTGGTTGGACTATTAACCGGTATCATGGCTGGTATAGTCAAAAGCAAAACTTATATTTGGTTAAAAATATAATGAAACTAATATTTGACAGGTGCTATGGGTTTGAGTGTCCACCTAAAATGTGAAAACTTTCTTATTTTTACATATGTATTCTATATTTTAAATTATTATTTGTATTTTATTATTATTTTAACCTCTAATCTTTTTTTTTTTTTTTGAAATAGTAGTTTGGCTAATTTTGACTATTCCAAACCTCTCGTAAGTTCAATGACCAATGTAATCCTAATCAACGGTTGGTATATATATTGAGGTGCCCCCATACTGGAATCCATAATAGATATAGTGTTGCAATCATCAACACGATATCATAGTGGTTCAAAGTTTCAAACATCCAAATTTGATCTGATTCAAAAGGTGAATGGTTCTAGTCTAGAAATCCTTGGAAATGCTTGATTTTTAGTTTCTCTGTATTTCTATTCTAGATTTTTTTTATATTATTGCTTGGTTTGAATCGGGGATCATCCAACCTTAGGGGAATGACCACTGCTGCCCACTCAGGACCTGATTCTGATACTTTAAACACTACTACTTTCAACCAACTCGGAACCAGATCACTAGGTGTTATTTATAACTGAAAAGTAGGATACTGTCAATTTTTTTATTTTTTTGTATTTACAAAAGACCAAAAGAACGTAATTCAAAGAAACTCCAGATTTCTTATCTTTATGTATCTATTTTTGCAACGACTGAATGCAAACACCTTTCATGTCGGAAAAGTCTCCTTAAACGACTTATCACGTGACTTCGATGGATTGAATGCATTATAGAAATGAAAAACTTGAGTGCATCGTAGTATTTTGCTTTATTTTATTTTTTAAGTGCAATGTTCTATGATTAGTTTGACACATTGCATGTTCCAATGCGGTAGGCACTATGGTGTGCCTCCAAGAGGTGGGCTTGATTTATAGGAAAAAATTAAAACAAAAATTCAAAAAAAGAAACTTTTGAGTTTTTATTGGATTCACACCTTGAGAATTGCAAAAAAAGGAAAAGACATTGTTAAAAAACACATGCACCTTGAGAATTGCAAAAAGAAGAAAAAAAAAAAAAAACTTGATTCTATTTTGTTTTAACTATTTTGTAAATTATGTTTCAGGAAGCCTTTCCCTTGAATATAATGGTATTTGAGAATGTCAGGAATTCTAATTGTGTCAACTCAAATGTAAGTTTCTTGAATGATTTGATAGACACAATCAAGGACATTGAACTGCTAGTTTTTTCTAGAATCATAGAGAATAGGATGGGAAGTGATGAAGATGTGACCGAGGTCTTCGACAAGGTTACCAAGGGGATAGTCTTTTCTGAGAATCCCCACTTGATGGGTGTGCAGACCAGGCTCATCTGCCATTGCAAGACGAGTCGTTACAGATGGAGGGCTTACTTCATCCACACGTACCTTACTGACCCATGGATGCTTATATCGTTGCTGGCAGCGATATTCCTACTGCTGCTAACGGTGCTTCAGACTCTGTATACAGTGCTCAGCTATTCCAAGTAATTTAACCCATGAGACTTCACTTCCTCTAGCTGTAACTTCACCCATTGCATGCAAGTGTATTATGATCCTATGGTTAGGCCACAGTGATTTTGGCGCAATGAGTCCTTACAAATTAGTCTTGAAGATCATTCCTGAATAAAGAAGCACTGATTGGATCGGTAGAACTTCATTTAAACCAGAAGATTTCATACTCTCAGAGTAAGAGCATATCATCTATTTATTCTAATATCACTTCAAAGAATGTATTTTGGAACTCAAATTTGTGGATGTAACTTCTTCAAACGGTTGAATAACTTCAATTAGAAAAAAAAGGAAATTGCAAACCATTTGTTGCTTTCTCTTTATAGCCACAAAAAATTTCAACAAGAGAAACTTATACCACACTCCTGAAATGAAAATAAAGAAGGCAAAGCCTTAAGAGGGTTGAAAGATTGATGAATTATTAAAAATCAGTAATCACAAAAATGCTACTTTAGATGATGGAACACAGGCAATTTTAAAAACATGGCAACCCGCAATCGCAAGTAACATGTTAAAGAAACTTCGTGGACTTTGCAAGAATCCCCAACTAAAAGGTTTTTTTTACAGTGGAACAATTTGTTAACAAAAATAAATATAGAAAAGAATTCCTTTTAAGTGAGACTACAGGTGCCTGATGTTGGATGAAGGGAGGAAGGAAGTGTTTTTTAGTATTTTATAATTACACATATAAAAGAGACCAATTCAACCCAATTTCTTCACACCACAAATACATACTGTATATATAGAGGCCTTTGATGACCTTTCTAATTCTTTCTGCACCTTCCTGGTGTAGTTTCATCACTCTTGCCATATGCACTAAACATTTGGACGAATTTACAAGCCATTACAAGAAAATTCAATACTTCACACGTTCCAAATTCAAATTTGTATGTATGCTTTGGACTCCTTCTTCATTCGAATCAATGTTATCAATTCGTTTTGCTTCAGTCGAAGGAGCCGAAGCTTTCAGATTTTAAGCATAAACTGAAGCGTGGTATTACCGCTTTGGTCAGATTTGAGCCGCTTCAAGCTACTTCAGCCTTCTTCGAGTTTACTTCGTCCAAAACTTCAGGTTGCTTCGGTCAGAAAAGAAATACTTTTATAAAAATATTTTTTAATATTTTTAAATTTTTCTCTTATTATATATATATATATATATATATATATATTAAATTAAAAAAAAGTCTGAAGCCTTTTCCTAAATAGGCCAAAGTACCAAATTACTTCATTTTTCTCATCAAACCGAAAAAGACTCCGAAGCGAATAAGACAATGTTGATTTGAACTTTACAATAACTTTACTACATTAATTCAAAAATACCATTGACACAAACTTTCCCAAAATAGCCTTACATGATATTCAATTGTCCAAAATGCCTTAATAAAAATAAAGCATATTTCTAACATCCCTCCTTAAGCTCGGTTTTCTATTTTCGTTATGCCTAACATCTATCTCAATTTTTAAAATATTTCATATTCTAAGGAGTTTTATGAAAATATTAGCAATTTGGTTTTGTGTCTTTGTGTAAACAGCTTCAACTTTCTTCTCATTCATTTGGTCTCAAATGAAATGAAACCAAGTCTCCATATGCATGCTTCTTTCATGAAACATCAAGTTATTTGCTAATCCAATTGTTGACTTATTCTCTATGTGGATCCTGACAAGAGTCTCTTGAGGATTTAAGATGTCCTTAAGATGATTCCATATCCACAATGCTTAACAAGTACTTGAACTGGCGGCTATATCCCAAGTTAAAAGTGTTATGATTAGTTGTTTATTTGATGACAAAGTGAATATCGTACTCCTAATGTAGAAGACGGAATCGGAAGTGCTTTTTCTATCATCCAAGTGTCCAAACGCTATCAACAAAACCTACAAGATAAAAATCATGTTTAAAGAAATCGTGATCAAATGTGCCTTTGATATAAAGGAGAATCATTTGTACTACTCTCAAGTTATAAGTACCTGGAGTATCTATGTATTGGCTAGCCAAATCAACTCTAAAAAAAACATCAATTCTCGTACATGTTAAGTGTTGGAGGCTTCCACAAGACTTTTAAAAAAAGTAGGATCAACCCTCTGTCCATCACCTTATTTCCTTAATTTTACACCACAATCCATTGTTGTATTATCCATATTGCAATTTCTATTTTAAATATCTTTAGTGTTTCTTTTGCATAAGCCTTTGATGATACAAAAAGTCCATCATCCATTTGTCTAATTTCGATGAAAATAAGACATGAATGGAATGTCGGCCATTTCAAACTCTTCAACCATGGACATTTGAATTCGTTTAAAATGGCTGGATTATTTATCTCTTTACAGCACAAATTCAGCGAGATCTCAAAAGAAACCTCAAAAAAATTTATGAGTAAAAATTGAAGATCGGTAGATAATTTGTGGGATTCGTCAAATTACAGCTCAAAAAGGCTCCATATCTTGAGAGATCTAATTTCTTTAAGACTCGCTAGTAGTTCGGGCTCAAGATCACTAAAAATTCTATCAGAAAACCCAAAAATAGAAAATAAGAAAAATCAATCTAAAGATGTTGAGAGAAGCTTCCAACATGTTGAGTGTTGAAAGCTTCTCACAAGACTTTAAAAAAAAAGCAGGATCAACCCTCTCTCCATCACCTTATTTCCTTAATTTAACACGACAATCCATTTTTGTATTTACCGGATTGCAATTTTCTATTTTAGATTTCTTGAGTGTTTGTTTAGCATAAGCCTTTTATGATACAAGAAGTCCATCATCCATTTGTCTAATTTCGATGAAAATAAGACATGAATGGAATGTCGGCCATTTCAAACTCTTTAACCATGGACATTTGAATTCTTGAAAAATGGCTTGGATTATTTCTCTTTACAGCACAAATTCAACGGGATCTCAGGAGAAACCTCATCAAATTTATGAGTTAAAATTGAAGATCGGTAGAAAATTTGTCGGATCCGTCAAATTACAACTCAAAAAGACTCCATATTTGGAGAGATCTAGTTTCTTTAAAACTCGCTAGTAGTTCCCGGTCAAGATCACTAAGAATTCTACCAGAAAACTCAAAGATAGAAAATAAGAAAAATCAATCTAAAAATTAAGTTAAAACCAAAACTAAAAAAAATATAAAAAAACAAAAAAACTTACTGCACCAGTATTAGACCGCGGGTTGGTTATGTTGTGCTCCTTCACGTTTTCTTGAAGAGCGCCGACGTATTTCTCCCTAAAAAAGATATGGCAAAGATTTTTTTTAGTTATCTTTCTACTTGGAGGGAGAGAGAGAGAGAGATGCATGTACAAGTTGATTAACCTTGAGTCAATGGGCCAATGACGTCCACACGTTACTTACCCCGTTAGCACCTACTCAATAGTGGCTTAAAAAATTTGTATAAGGTGTTGCTTATACCATAGAAATAAGGTTCTTCTAAAAATCTATTAAAAAATGTTGTTCCGAGGATGGAAAATCCTTTGATTGATTATCTCAACTTCGAGATATATGGATCAAAAAAACGTTTCAAGTCTTAAAAGTAATACATCTTGTAGTATATTATTCAGACCAATCATTTTCAAGATTTCAAGTATTTATAAATGGAAAGGTCTCTATACTTCCCTTACAACATAGAAGATCTATGCTTCCCCTACTATCCAGCTTTTCAATTTTGATCAAGAGAGCCACTCACTATTTGATCATAGATCCGACGTCTCAAGGTATTTTATTTTTATTTTGTTTTATAAAATTGTATGAATATTAAATTTGGTACGTGCCATCTTCTCATTGGGGCACACCTATAAAAAATATTAAAAATAACTTTTGATAAAATATAATAATCAAAATACCCCTTGAAAGTTTCAAGGGTATTTTGGTTATTTTATTTTATTGAAAATATATTTTTTATATTTTTCATTAGTACAAGTTTAATAGAGGATTGAACGTCCAAAATTCGGTGTCAAAATAGTTTATAGAAAAAAAAAGTAAAAATAAAATAGTATAGAGATGTGACATTGTGATTGGGGCAATCTTAGCCCTCCATTCATAATGGATGGTTGGATAAAGGGAAGTATATAAGTTTGATGTTGTAAAGAAAGTATAGAAAGTTTGCCCTTAAGTTGATCAACATTAGTTTTAGAGGAGTAAAAATGGATTTAAAACCATCGCTAAGAGTTTTAATATTAAAAATGCATCTTTTGTCAGAGTTTGGAGGTGCGCATTGATAATTTAAGGTGTTCTCCTTATGTAAACGACACCCATATTAGGTGAGGCATTTGGGACTTGACTCAAAGCTTAATTTTTTCTAACCAATACTTTAATAAATTAACTTCGATGTGAATGAGGTGGTATCTTAGGCGATTCAAGAACAAAAGAGGTGGTATCTAGGTGAGAACCTTAGAAAATTAATGATGAGCTGGTCAAAGAGGGAGTACATTGGCATATGCGATATGTTCTCTTGTTTAATTCCTCGTCCTTTTGATTTTATTTTATTTATTAGCTAAATGCCAAAAGATTTTATGCTCTTGGGGGAGCATATTGTCCATTTATTCGGGTGAAAACTAATATAGGAGTAATTTTAGGTTCCAATTTTCGGCTGAAAGTTACTTTTAAGGACTTTGAAAAAATGAAAAAATTTTCATGCTCTCTTAAGAGCATGTAGTTCATTTACTTCAACCTATAATAGCATTTTTGTGACCCAAAATTTTGGGATGCTGGCAAGGGTGGCAATGGACTAAACCCGGATCCGACTATAGACCCATCCTCGGGTCTAGGTATGGGTCCAAATTTTGGACCCAGAAGGTCGGATTCAGGTCTGGCTCCAGCCAGACCCGACCACCAATAATATAAGTATATGCAGGTATTTGCCAATATGTTTATTTCTTAGGAATTTCTTGTTATTACGTAAAACGGTAAGGAATGTGGATATATGTGGGCATTCATAAATGTTGTGCAATAGTGTAAATGTTGCCAATAATATAGATATATGATGGTAAAAAAGACAAAAAAAGAAGAAGAAAAGAAATAAAAGAAATTATAGTCATGGGTATGCTTTCTATGCTTCCCCTACAGCATAAAACTTCTATACTTCCCCTACCTAACTATCCATTATGAATGGACAGTTGAGATGGTTGCAATCATAATGTCATGTCACTATACTATTTTTTTTAAAAAATTTTTCTACAAAACATTTTGACATGAAATTTTAGGCGTCCTTTTCTCTTAAACTCGCACTTATAAAAAAATATGAAAAGCTATTTTCAATAAAATAAAATAACCAAAATACGCTTGAAAGATTCAAGAGGTATTTTGGTTATTATATTTTATTAAAAATTCTTTTTAATATTTTTTTTAGGTGCGCCACATTGAGAAGATGACACGTAACATATTTCATATTCATACAATTTGTAAAAAAAAATTAAAAATAAAATACTCTGAGGTGTTGGATCTAGATCAAGCAATCAGTGGCTCACTTGTTCTAAATTTAACAGTTGGATGGATGGGGAAATATATATCTTTTAGAATGTAGGGGAAGTTTAGAAACTTTTTCCCATAGTTATAGGGTGATAATTGACTCGACTAGACCAGGGATGGTGATAATTGACTCGACTAGACCAGGGATCCGACAGGGAGAGCCGACTTCGGATCCGGGTATAGTTCCAAATTTTGGACCCAAAAGGTCGGGTCTAGGTCCAAAGCCTGGACCCAAATACTCTTTGGGTCGAGTTTTTGTGTCGACCCGTTGCCACCCCAAAAGCAGCCTCGCTGATAAGACTGTGTCTAAAGAAATTGGACTTTGTGTCACTAAGTGTATGATTTGTATTCTTTAATGAGATTGGTCACCAAGTTGAAGTGGTTTAAGTCCCAAAAAATAGGAGGTCCTCCTTGCTCGACTTTTGGCTGAATGAGCAAACGGAAAGATTGTTCATGCAGGACCATAAAATCGTTTCACTTCATTATAAAACACTCCTCTGATGTCTTCCGCCCATATGCTTTCGTTTTATTATTTATAAAAAGAAGTGTTGCAGGGAACTTTTTTGTCTTATTAAAATTGCACTTAGGCCAAGGAAAATTGTAATTAGGTCTCCTTCTGAGAAAGAGATTGAGGGAGAAGAAACGGTTCCATCCTCTCTCTCTCAGGCCTCCACTGAAGGGCTCACGGCAAGTTTTCCGGCGAGATTCCTGTGACGTTGCGGGCAAGACTACGGCCACGAGTTTGTACCAGGTGAGTCTTTTTTTGCTTTAATATTTACTACAGAATATACAAAAGAAATGAAGAAAATAATGTTTCTTTTTCCCTTTGTTGGGTTTGGGAAAATTGTTTTTTGCTTTACTTTCGGGCAATACTGCAGTGAGAATCCGGCAATAATACGCATAATTGTTGTGTTTTACACTCTTTTTTTTTTTTTCTTTTTTTCTTTTTCATTTTCTCTTTCTTCACTGTTTTCCCTTCTCCTATCTTCTTTGGAAAAAGTGCTTTGAACCGTTCAGCTCATCAACGATATAAGAAACCAAAAACAAAAAAAATGTAAAACTAAATCTATCAAATCTCTAAACTTTCTTTTGCTTACTAAAGTCAATAAAAAAAAATTATTTGATTTTTTTTCTCTTTTGGTGTAGTTGATTATGATAGGTTCCTTACCCATAATAGAAATGGAGCTAAAGACATAGTCACCGTGACCACCAAGCCTTGAGTCCAATCTTGAATTGATTTGAAATTGAAATTGAAATTGAAAACTCTTGCATTGCCATAAAAAATTGGAGAAAGCTTAGAGAGACAAGTTAGGACATGGTCATATGGGTTTTGTAGATAGAAGTTAGCAAATGGTCATATGGGTTTTGTAGAGAGAAGGCAAATGGGAAATTTTGGGGTATTGATTGTTTCTTAGGTAGAATTGAGAAAGGGGGTGTGGTCGTAGGGTAAGGGGGATTGATTATTTTTAAATTATTTTGAATTTTTTATTAATTTATTAATCATTTAATTTCTTAGGCTAGGTCGTTTTTTTCCCGGTCCAAGTAGAGCCGTCACCGATTCATGCTGATCGGTTTTGGCAACATTACATTATAATAAGTCGTTGTGTGGTCTCAGGTCCAGCATATTAAAGTAGATCATAACAAAAACTCTAAAGGGGCCTGCCCTGTATATCAAAACAAAGTACAGCCTCTCAAGCTTTACAGGTTCATGACACAAGAAACAAATATGGTGGGAACGGGAAGGGAGCAATCGCAGTCGCAATGGATGCTGGATTTGATGAATGGGAAGGTCAGTATAAACAGAGAGAAGGAGGCCGAGGAATGGAGACAACGTTGCATTTACAAAGTCCCAGGCTTCCTGAAAGAGCTCCACAAGGAAGCATTCATTCCCAGGGTTGTATCATTTGGCCCCTTCCACCATGGCTCGCCGCACCTCCAACCCATGGAGCAACACAAGCGTCGTGCTCTCCTCCATTTCCTTGACCGCTCGGAGCACCCTCTCCAAGTCTACCTTGATGCGCTCCAAGCCAAGGAGCAGGCGATCCGGGGCTGCTGGGAGTGGCCGGATGACCTCGTCCCTCTCGAGAGCAAGGATTTCCTTAACATGATGCTGCTCGACGGTTGTTTCCTGCTCGAACTCCACCGTGTCAGCCAAACAGATGGAGAGACAGGCTATGCAGATGAGGATCCGGTGTTCGGCTCAAAATCGGCATTATTCTTTGCACACCACAACAATTACCATGACCTTCTGATGCTGGAGAATCAGATCCCTTCGATGGTCTTGAACACTCTATTGGACCCACTTGGAGCAGGGATCTGCACCCGGATGAATGAGCTGATTCTTGAGTTATTAGGGGAGGAGATCGAGAAGGAAGTTTTTGGGGGAAAGATGGGGTTGCATCCGCTACAAATTTACATGATGAACAGTCTGTGTGGCGATGTGCCTGAGCTCGAAGAGTTAAGCGACCCGGAGTCATATTTCCAGAAGTTGCCTTCCGCCACGGAGTTGCATGAAGCTGGGGTGAGGTTCAAATCTAGTAGCAAGAGTGGGCTCATGAACATCACCTTCAACCACGGAGTGCTACGGCTACCATGGATACCCATTCACGGATCTACGGTACTCAAACTGCTACCTGTAACTCTCTACATCCAAACCCAAAATTGGATTTGCTTAAACATCGAATTAAATTAATATTTGGAAACTTTCTTTTTTGACGTTTATTTTATTATTTGAAATTGTTCTTTACTTTTTACTATTTTTAAATACTATTTTTTTTTTTTTTTTTTTTTTTTTGAGTGACGGTTAGACCAATTTTAACTAAATCAAATCTCTCCCTGATTGAATAACCGATGTAATCATAATATCCAATTGGTACATCTATTGAGATGGGAGGGCGTAACAAGTAAGACACGATCATAAAAAACAATTTCCCAAAATTATACATTAGATATCTTCGCCCCCCATCCAGGAATCCCATAATGGATTTTGTGTTGCAATAGTCAACACGAAAACACAGTGATTCAAACATCCCCAATCGAGCTCAAAATCAGCCGAATTAGATTGGAATAAAAAAGGTGAATGGTCATGGCCTAGAAATCTATAGAATTGCATGATTTTCGGTTTTCTATTCCAAAACTTTTTCTAATAAAATTTGGTTTGAATTGGGAATCATTATGGCTAGGGGAATGACAACATATGCCAAGTTAGGGCCTGATTTTGGTTCTTTAAACACTGCTACTTGCAACCCAGCCTGGAACCCGAAAACAAAGTATTATTATAATTGAAGATAGTGATTCTGTCAATTTTTTTTGGTTTGGTGATAGCTAAATCACCATACCTATATTTTCTTATAAAAGATTAAGGGTATTATTGTAAAAAAAAAAAGAACTTTGTTGAAAAACAAGATAGTGATATCTATATAAGAGTTCAAAGAAGACATAATACCCTTCCTTTTGAAGGTCACCCCTTTGAGATTATGGGAATGGATTTCTAAGATGGAGATGAGTCTCCTAGAGAAAGAGAGACATGACCTCTTAAAGAGAAGCTGTATTCTTATGAGTTTTGGGTTGGTAAGACTTCCACTTCTAGAGAAAGAAAATCTCTCATTTGTTCTCGAGGTTATCTTTCCAGTAACAGTATTGTAGTGGGAAAGAATGTATTGATTGGCGGTGTTGCTCAATCCGGAGAGCAGGTTTAGAAGGAAAGATCGGTGATGGTCTTTTACCAATGTTTATAGAGAGATATATCTCTTGTAACCTAAAACTGTAATCTTCATTGTGATAGTGGATTTCTAGTTGCGAGTCCATGGATGTAGCCCTACATGGTGAACCACGTAAATTGTGTGTTGTTGTAGTGTGCTTTTTATGTTTGTTTTACTTCTTGCATTCGATCTATAGTTGTATGCATCTTCTTAGCATTTGACCAATTAAGTATATGATCTTGGGTAGGATTCCGGTATTTGGGATTCCTGATTCCGCAAGTGAGGATTTCTCGAGAACCCTAAACTTTTTCAGTCTTTTGTATTTACAAAAGACCAAAAGAATCGTATTTGAAAGAAATTTATGATTTCTAATTTCGATCTTTAAGAATCTATTTTATTTATTTACTTATTTTGCAAGTAGTAGTGAATGCAAACACCTTTCAAGTTGGAAAAGTCTCCTTAAATGACTCAATGTGCAGGCTGGTTTTATAAATTAATTTTCCATCCAGCCCGTGATTTTGATGTTTTGAACACATTTTGGAAATGAGTTTCTTGGGTGAATCAAAGTATTTAATTTTATTTTTTTCAATGCAATGTTCTATGATTAATTTGACACATAGCATCAAAGTATTTTATTTTATTTTATTCAATGCAACGTTTTATGATTAATTTGACACAATGTTCTATGATGAATTTGACACATATAGCATGTATCCAATGCGGTAATCACTTTGGTGTGCTTCTAAGAGTTGGGCTTGATTTATAGGACTAAATTCCAATAAAAATTCAAAAGAACGTGAGTTTTTATAGAACTCACCTCTAGAGAATCTAGGCTAGGGAAAAGACTTGCGTTTGTTTTTCTAAAAGTATTTTTTCATATTTTAAAAAAGTTTCGCATTTGTTTCACACTTTTTATGAAAAGTTCATAAACTAATCTTTCAACAAAAGTTCTCATTCTTTTGTTAAAAAGGGAAATATTAAGTTCTTAGGGAGAGGCTAGGAACTTAATCTTTCTGAACTTTTTGTTGATCACTATTTACTATGCATAATATAAATACATAATATTAGTATTATTAATATGATATAATATAATATAATATTACAATAACACAATATTATATAATATAATATTATAATTTATATTAGTATATTATATTATATTATTATATTATATTATATATAATATATTTATTATATTAAATATATATTATATATATAATATATAGTATAATATATTATTTTTTATTATACTATATATTATATGTAACACATATTATTATTTTATAAATATTATATTTATTATATTAAATAAATATTATATATAATATAATAAATAATAATATAAATATTATGTACATATATAGAAATATATATATATATATCTTATATTATAGAGTGAATTACATACAGACCTTAAAATTTTAGGTAAAATATAAAATGCTCCGCGTATATGCGAAAATTACAACGAAAGTCGGTGAACCTGTCTTTTTCATTTTTCCAAAATTACCCCTCGGTCAACTCGAATTTTAAGTTTTTTTAGTTTTTTCGTTAGTAGGGCAATTCTTTAAAGTTTGGGACATTGCCTCCTAACGAAAAAAACTAAACAAAATAATAATAAAATTCGGGTTGACTAAGGGACAATTTTGAAAAAAATAAAAAAGCCTGATTGACCGACTTGCTATGTAATTTTTGCATATAAACGGAGCATTTTGTATTTTACCTAAAATATTAGGGTCCATATGTAAATCACTCTATGTTATATATGTTATATATTTATATTTATATGGTTAATATGTATATGTTATCATACTAGTACCCGCAAATTTCTTAACATTCCAATATGTTATCAAACACAGTACCTAAAACTTATATAAACCTTCATGAACAAAACATTCAACTTTTCAAAAGATATCTTTCAAACAAACGCACTCTTAAGGATGAATTACTATAGTGTCCACCCTAGATTTGGTACCATTAATTCTTTCCTAAAATGAGTTACCCATATTTCATATATCCTGAAACATTCCTTAGCTTATTTCTCCTGTTTTTTTTCACAATCTTGTTCTCTATCCCAAATACCACTGGTGTGCCAAAACTGTGCCCATCAACAAACCCTCCAAAAAGGGAAAGGTAAACAATGTAGCAGTCTAGCCTTGGATGGATAAAATGTTTTCCCTCCAAACTTGGTAAATTGAAGTTCTCTTTGGCATGGCCCAGTTGCCCACCCTGAGTTTATGAAACCTCTTTTGAACCTTGACCCCTAAAACCCACACCACTGAGCCAAGAGCACCCCCAATTGGTATACCTAAGATGGCTTTCGTAATCGTTGCTACAGAATGAGCCTGTTATGGCTACGATGGAGAGTATCACTCTGATAATTAAAAAAAAAATGATTGTTATAGAAACTCGTACATGCACACACATACTTTGAGAATTGCAAAAATAAAGGAAGAAAAAAAGTTGGTTTTATTTTGTTTTAACTATTTAATAGTTTGTGTTACAGGAAGCCTTTCTTCTAAATATGATGGCATTTGAGCAGTTGCACGTCAGAAATTTGAATTGGGTTAGCTCATATGTAAGCTTGTTGGATGATCTGATAGATACTGCTAATGACGTTGAACTGTTAGTTTCTTCAGGCGTCATAGACAATGCAATGGGAAGTAAGGAGGATGTGGCCGATATATTCAACAGGATAGCCCATGGGATGGTCTTTTCTGAGAATCCCCACTTGATGGGGGTGCGGAACAGGCTCATCCACCATTGCAAGGTGCCCAGTAACAGGTGGAGGGCCTACTTCGTCCACACCTATCTTAGTGACCCATGGACGCTTATATCGCTGCTGGCAGCAGCACTCCTACTGCTGCTAACGATACTTCAGACTCTATATACAGTGCTCAGCTATTACTACTAATTCAACCCATGAAGACAACCTCTTGTTGCACCCATTGCATGAAAATGTATTTTGATCCCATCAATTCATTGTTATATTTACCGAATTGCAATTTTATTTTTTTGAATGCTAGAGAATTTCTTTTGCATAAGCCCTTTGTGATGTAAAAACTCCATCTCCATTTGTTCAACTTCGATGAAAATAAGATATGGACGGAATGACGGCCATTTCAAACTCTTTAATCATGGATCTTTGAATTCTTTAAACACGATTGGATTATTTCCCTCTTTACATTACAAATCCAGCGATACCTAGGAAGAAACCTGAGTATATTTATGAGTTCAAATTGAAGATCAGTAGGAAATCAGTGGGATCCATAAAATTACAATTCAGAAAGACTCCAGGTCATGAGAGATCTAGGATCTTTAAGAATCACCTGTAGATCCGACTTAATATCGCCAAAAATCCTACCAGAAAACCCTAAAACTGAAAATAAACAAAATCAATCTAAAAGTCAAATTAAAAATAAAATTAAATGAATGAAAATAAAATAAAGAAAACATACCCCTGGCGTGCACACCAAAGAACCTGGAGTTGGCGCCTATTTCAAACTGCTCCTTCACTTTTTCTTGAAGAGTGCTATTTCTCCCGAACAAAGATGGTGGGAAATACTGTTTCGTTGTCTTTCTACTTGGAGAGAGAGAGCGAGGAAAAGCTTAGCATATTACATGCAGAGGTGAGTGACGGGAAAGAGTGTTTCAAAACCAATAAGCATCAACCCCTCAAGTTATATGGTTTATTGTTAAATCTTTTTCAAACGTTGGGTTTACTACTGTAGTTTAAGGTGTTTGTTGTGTAATTTATCCCCCAAAAAAAAGAAAATTTGTTGGAGGTGTTAGGCCCTCTAATTAGTAATGTTTTTGAAGAAGAATCGTTGTAATTTTGAAATTATAAAGCGGCGTTTTAGTTGTGTAATGACACTTTTTTGTTACTTTTAACTTCTTTTCTAATTTGGGGTTGTGTAGTTTCTTGCTGGTGTTGGAATCGGAGCTCTTGAACTTCACGGCGCTCAAGCAATTGCACGTAGAGTTAGAAACCGAGTTTGCATCGTATGTAGCCTTTATGTGGCACCTTATAGACACCGGAAAGGATGTACAGTTATGTCTGCAGACATAGTAGATAACATGCTGGGGAGTGCGGAGGAGGTCGCGAAAATGTTCACTGACATTGCAATGGGATAGCCCTTCGTAATGATACTTTCAAAGAGGTGATGAGGAAGACAATTGAACATTGCAGGAGACAGCAGAACAGGTGGAGGGCTTAGTGAGTGACTCATGGATGCCCATCTTCCAGCTTGTTGCAGAGCATCTATTGATTGTTATGTGGCTTTAGTCTCTGTACTCGATAGTTGGCAATTATTCTAAATCATGTCAATAGCTAAAGAATCGGTCTTGGGCATGAGTGGTAAGCAGTTGACAATGGCAATGCTATTTTTAAGTTTGATTATTGTTGTTGAACTAACAAAAAATTGGAAAAGGTCGCACTCTTAGACCCTCTGCTTTGGCTATCATACCCATATCTCTTTCTCTCCCCTTAAATAGCACATCTATTGTTGGGTTTATGTAGCCATTATGAGAGCATATAATCAATATTTGATATAGTGGAACAAAGAACTCTAGTAGGAATGTGTTTCGGAGGGACCAAAAGATTATGGTCTAGAGGGGCCGAGATAGGCAAATGTTATTTGTCGATTCTCAAACTTGGTTTGATGTGATAGGATAGTCGAGTTCGAGAACCTTATTACCTGAGCATGGAATAAAACATATGAGGATTTATGGGTTATCCCTTTATGAGGTTAGAGTTGTCTACGGGAATAAACCAAGGGACTGTATGATCCTTGTGTATGATGGTTGGCCTCTAGAGACGATGGCCAAATCATCCACTGAACCATCATACGCCATGTACATATAATAGCCATATCAGAAAAATAATATATCATTGAGGGTGTAGCATGCACATGTACCATAAATTACCCCTCTGCACCATAGAGCTGTGGTTGCATTCGGTCTTGGTGACTATGAGTTCGTTTTAGAGAAGAACCTGTAATCCATATACTAAGATTATGTCCCATTGCATATTAACTGACTTTTACTAGCCTAATCATGAACCTCTACAGTGGTCTATGGGTCATGGAAACTGCTGGGCCTGTTTGAGAAAACAAATATGAATTATAATCTACAGTAGAAGATGAAATGCTTTAGAATTATTAATTTTTAGACAATGGATCTTATTTCCATCAAAATTATTTTGGTGCTAATTGATTTTTAAAATAATTATTTAAATTTTTGAGAGAATCTAGATAGCTTATTTTTGTAAAATAAATTTATAAATAAGGAATATTCAATTTTTGGTATTTAAATAATTATAAAAAATTAAAGTCTATTACCCAAGTACTAAAAATTGATTTTCTTATTTTAAAATTAATGTAATAAGATGAGGGCCCATTGGGGTGTGCATGGGGCCCACTATGGGAGCCCTATTTGGCACATCCTAATATTGGTGGGAATTCTCTACAAAGCTTTGAGATTCACTTATTTAGGATGGGTTATTTTTTTTAGGAATCATTTTTTAATATGCTTTTATGGAGTCCTAAAGAAATTGGACTTTTGAAATTAATATTCTTTATAGAAGTATGAGTCCGGCTCTAGCCTGACCTGTTGCCATCCCTATTTTTTCTCTCTTCCTTGGATTTCTATTCAAAGTTTCGAACAACCTAGAGAGCTCAGAAAACTCTGGTTGGCGCCTATTATAATCACTCCATAACTTGGCCCCCTAAGTTATTACTTACCCTATCCAAAATAACGTTTTAGTTTTAGGAATGGGGAATGGGTTTCTCTTTTCAATGTCAGTTCTTTTTTACATTTAAAAATAGAGAAAATATAGAAAAAATCATTTACTTTTGGTATAAGATGGTCACAATTAATCTTGACGGTTAGATGTCAAATTGGATAGACGTAATTACCTTGACTTTTTTAGGTTTAAAAATAACCATGGCCACAATATTACAAACCTGGGAGCTTTTGCTTAGTAGGGTGGGCTACTCCAAAATGAGGGTTGTTCTTCATAAGATGCCACTCCAAATATTATTATGAATCCTTTTTTAAAACATTAGTGCTGCCTATGCCCATGGTGTAGTGTGAGAAGTTGATGAACCTTGAGTCACTGTGCGTGCTCCTTCACACGTTACTTAGCATATTTTCCCCGTTAGCACCTACTCAAAAGTAGTTTAAAAAAGTTTGTATAAGGTGTTGACCTTGTTGAAGGCTCTTCTAAAAATCCATTAGAAAATTAGAAAATGTTGTTATAAGGTTGGAAAACCTTTCGATTGATTATCTCAACCTCGAGATACATAGATATGAAAAAAACAACATTCAATTTTTAAAGTTAATGCAACTTATAATACATCATTTAAACCATCTCTTGTGAAAATTCTCTAAGTGTTGATGGATCTGCTTGATCTATACTAGTTTTTTAGTTCTAAATTTTATAATTAAAGATAAAAATAGTTTTGAAGCTATTAAAAGAGTTTAGAGTATTAGAGCTACATCTTCTTGTAGAATGTAAAGATGCATCTTACTTGAATTGTTTAAGGTAAGCTCCCTATATATACCGACATTCGCATGGGGGCTTGTGTCAAACCGCTCCAGCTTTTAATTTTTATTTTTTCATTCATAGTTTAATATAATTACCTTTTGTTTAATTAATTAACTTTTTTGGGTACCTTTAGGTGGTATATAAGGCGATTCATGAAACAAAAGAGGTGGTATCTAATTGAAGACCTTAGAAAATTGATGGCGTGATTAGTTGGCCAAAGAGGGAGTACATTGAAATATACGATATGTTCTCCGTCTTTTGAGTTGTTTTTTACCCCCACGTTCTTTGATTTGTATTTTATTGATCAGCTGAATGCGAAAAGGCTTTATGCTTCTAGGGGAGCATATTGTCCATTTACTCCCTTGGGTGAAAACTTATCTAAGAGTACTTTTAGGTTCTCAATTTCGGGTTGGTATACTTTTATAAGCAAAAAGGACCTTGGAAAAACGAAAATTTTTTCATGCCCTCTTAGTTGCATGTCGTTCATTTACTCCTTCTATCAGTAAACTTTTATCTCCCAAAATTTTGAGATGGAGCCACATAGACCTAGAGACAAATCTCAAAAGGATAAATATTAAAAAAAATAATCAATTGGACTTTGTGTCCGATAAACTCAATGTGAAAATATTAATCTGGGGCAGTTAGTTTTTGAATGGGCATATCTAAGTGTTTATAAACTCAAAAAACCCTTTTTTTCCATTATTTGGAAATAATCATAGTGATTCTTAAATGGATCTCAAAATTTTTTAAAAAAAGTAAAACAAAAAAAAAAAAAAAAAAAGGAAAAAACCTCACATATCAACTATCTTACATCTTACCGATTTTTAACACTATTATCAAACTCATGATTATGTGTATTTCGATGGGCTTTTTGAAAATAAGCCAAAAGAGATGGGTAAATTGAGTTGATAACTTTTGGGTATTTTAATAAATATCCCACCAAAAATCCCTTTGACCCATAAAATGTAAGATAGTTGATAATTTTGGATGCTTAAATTCTAAACATCCCAAAAATTGTGGATTTCATGGATGTTGTGAATTAGGGACTTTTATTTAAAAATACGGTAAGATTTTCCCGTGATTTGTAGGAAATAACTCATCGATTTGCAGTCTTAGATTGGGAAGCCATTGAAAGCCTTCTGAACCTGTATATCCAAGAGTTTCCAATATTTTTTTAAATGAAAAAAAACCATTTTTTTATAATACTCGCCAATTTCAGTGGGGGACTTGGCTCACCAGTCTCATCCGAGTTAACCAAGCTAACCCATGGAATATTTTTATAATAGTGTGAATAGCATGCTTCTATGGTTGTGTACTGTACACTAACTCCTTTGGGAAATACAGTTACTTAGTATTTTTTCAATTAAAAAAAGGAAAGGAAAGGATATTTGAGTTCTTTGACACTCAGCCCTTATAGCAAATGAGCCACTTGCGGGATTTTTTTCTTTTTATTTTTTGTCAATATTAAATTGTGAGATCCATCCGTAAATCACGAGATGATTTTTAAAAAAATTGAATTTTGAGTTTGTTGATTCTCAGATCTTGTCTTTCTTCTTCTTCTTTTTTTTTATTTTTTATTTTTATTATTTTGAAGTCGTATGATTTGTATATTTTGTGGAGATTGGTGAGGTTAAATCCCAAAAAATATGACGTCCTCTTTGCTTGACTTTCAGCTGAATGAGCAAACGGAAAGACTGTTCATGCGCGACCATAAAATAATTTCACTTTTTTATAAAACACTCCTTGGAGGTTTTCTGCCGTTTACGTTTTCGTTTTGTTATTTACTCAGGGCGGAAATCTATTACGTTACAAAAGGTTAATATGGCATTTTCACTCTTTTGTACACTTAATCGTAAAAAATTTGAAAGAGATTCCAAAAAAATTAGGAAATCCATTATGTACAGTTATAGGTGAAAAATTTATTACGACAGTGACGGGTAATTTTTGATATCGGTCGCGTACATTTTTTTATACCCTATCTTTGATTAAAAAAATCTTTTAAGTTCTCTCTCTTCATAATAACTAGGTGATCTCTTCTTTTTAAACGCATCCCCTATCTAAAAGCATAAGCTCTTATATAAAAACAAAAATAATGAAAATAAAAATTAGTAATCAATGATAAATTACCCAATACAATCATATAAAATAATGAAAATAAAAATTAGTAATCAATGATAAATTACCCAATACAATCATAATAAAAGATTTTACACAACGTAATATGATCACTTTTTTTTTGAAGCTTGTCCCTTCATCTGAAGGATTGTCATATAAAAATAAAAATGATAAAAATAAAAATCAATAATCAATGATAAATTACACGATACAATCATAATAAAAAATTTCACACAACATAATCCTTATAAAAGATAACTAAAATCTCAATTGAACTCTTCCAATATCTCAAAATTTTATACTGCAATTATCAAACCTTCTAGTTTACTAATCAAACTTTACCCTATTTTTTAACTCGTACCCTACAAATTTTGAATTTAGTATCATAAATTTATTGTTTATTTGAAATTATATAAAGAGACATTTAAAAGATTTCTATAAAAAATAAATAAAAATAAGGCTTATCATAATAAAATTATCTTATTCCAATCATATTGTTCCAATGACTTATCATGTTGAAACCAATGTCATGTTAGAAAACATGTGATTGCATATAAGTGTTAAAGGCACTTAAAATAAATAGAAAATAGTGTCATGACTGTAAAATAGTATAAGTTATTATTAGAAAATCTTTTTAAAATGGTGCTAATGTTATTATTAAAAATATTTTTGGAATGGTGTGATAATAGTACTAATTCATTATTTTAGTAGAATTTTGTAACAAAAAAAAAGAAATGATAATTATGCATTTTAGTGGATTTTTGTGACAAAAAAGAAAAAAATGATAGTTTATAAGCACGTGCTAGTAAAACGTTGATAATACATTTTTTATATTTCTTCCAGATATAACTAAAAAATAACATTATATTTTTTAAAATGCATCTAAATACTACACAAACAGTAATAATCCATTTACGAGTAATGTATTATGTATTACACGGACAATATATTTTTAGGTTTCCAATAATTGGGTGGTAGGGGGACCTTTTTGTCTTATTGAATTAGTAAAGGGTAAACTAGGAATGTTGCACTTAGGCCTCGTTATTAAAAAGAGATTAAAAGAGAGCAGAAAGGGTTCTCTCTCTAGCCTTCACTGAAGGGCTCACGGCTAGTTTTCCGGCAAGATTTTCGTGACGTTGCAGGCAAGACGTCCGCCAAGGGCTCGCATCGGGTGAGTATTTTTCAGTTTTTTCTTTAATTTTTACTTTAGAAAATACAAAAGTAATGAAGAAAATGGTTTTTTTGTTTTTCCTTTTGTTGTGTTTAGGAAAAACATTTGTGCTTTACTTTCCGGCGACAATCCGGCAATAATATACTTTATTGTTGTGTTTTGTACTCTCTTTTTATCATTTTTTCTTTCTTCATTTTCCTATTTCTTTAGAAAATGCTTTTAACTGTTTAACTCATTAACGATATACAAAACCTAAAAAAAGCAAAAAAAAGAAAAGAAAAGCAAAAAAACTACATTTGTCAAATTTCTAAACTTTCTTTTGCTTATTTATGTCTGGAATTATTTGAAATTGAATACTCCTACCATAAAAAGTAGATAAAACAAAGATAAGAAATGATCATATGTGTTTTATAGCGAGAGGGCAAATGCGTATTGTGAAGGCACATTTTGGGGGTTTGATTGTTTGTTGAATAGAATTGAGAAAGGGGGTTTCTTTGGAATCGAATATTTGTAATACTTTTTGAATTTGTAAGATTTCTTCTTGTTTTTCTATCCAAAAAAAAAAAGACAACACTGGTCATACAACTTACCCCCACCGAAAGTTATTTTCTCACTTTTTTCTCAAACTAGACTTGCTATACAACTACCCCCAACCAAAAAATAAATTAAAAAATACATTAAATAGCCTCCCTTACTTTTAGCTTACCCACACCTCTCTGGCCTCTATCCGCTCCGACACTATGTGAGTGGTCCGGCAGTTGATCAAGTGCGCCTGTTAAGTACGGTACGTTAGTGGAACACTCTAGAGTTACAGGCTCCGGTACTGTGTAAGTGCAGTCTGGAACACTATGGAATCACATCACTCCGACACTGTGTAAGTGCGGTATGGCAGTGGAACACTCTAGAGTCATGAGGGCAGTGTGTAAATGCGGTCTGAAAGTAAATGTTCGGAAGACACAGTGCTCCTGCAGTTGCAAAGGGCTCTGTTCAGCCAAAGAACTTCTGAGTCACTAGGCTGGCAGTTGCAAAGGGTGGTCCGACAGTACTCAGTTTCGGTTCGACAGTACGATATTACGCTTCGGCAATGTGCTAGTGCGGTCTGAAAGTCATCGTCAAATATGGCCAAATTGATTTTTGTGTACAATGAAGGCATTTCCGTTTAAAAAATGAACTTTTTCTCTTTGCCTAGAAAGTTTGTTTTGGAGAAAAACGTTAGAAAAAAAGTTAAGTCGAGGTAAGTTGCATAGTTAATGTAGTCTTCGGTTTTTTTATTTTTTTTACAATTGTCTCTTTTTATTTCTTTTCTTTTTCTATGCTTTCTCAAATTTTTTATATGACTATTTTATTAATTATTTAATTTCCGAGACAGGCCCGAGACATAGTCCATTCAGCCGGTCCAACCAGGCCGCTGCCCTCACTGATTGGTCCAGTTTGGTCCTGACAAGATTATTTTATAATAATTCGTTGTGTGGTCTCAGGACCAGCTTGTCAAAGTTGTGTATAACGAAAGCTCTAAAGACGACTGTGTATAAAAGTAGAGCCCCTCAAGCTCTGAAGGCTCATGACACAAGAAACAAATATGGGGGGAACAGGAAGGGAGCAATCACAGACGCACTGGATGTTGGATTTGATGAATGGGAAGCTCTCTATAAACAGAGAGAAGGAGGCTGAGGAATGGAAACGACGCTGCATTTACAAAGTGCCAGGCTTCCTGAAAGAGCTCCACAAAGAAGCATTCATTCCCAGGGTTGTATCATTGGGGCCCTTCCACCATGGCTCCCCGCACCTCCAACCCATGGAGCAACACAAGCGCCGTGCGCTCCTCCACTTCCTCGACCGCTCGGAGCACCCTCTTCAAGTCTATCTGAGTGCGCTCCAAGCCAAGGAGCAGGCGATCCGGGGCTGCTACGAGTGGCCAAACGACCTGGCCCCTCCCAACAGCCCCGAGTTGCTTGACATGATGCTGCTCGACGGCTGTTTCTTGCTTGAACTCCATCGTGTCAGCCAAACAGACGGCGAGACAGGCTATGCAGCCGAGGATCCGGTGTTCGGGTCAAAATCGTCATTGTTCTTTGCGCACCACAACAGTTATCATGACCTTTTGATTCTGGAGAATCAGATCCCTTTGATGGTCTTGAACACTCTATTAGACCCACTCGGAACAAGGATCTGCACCCGGGTGAATGAGCTAATGCTTGAGCTATTAGGGGAGGAGATCGAAGGGGAGGTTTTAAAGGGCAAGATGGGGTTGCATACGCTACAAGTTTACATGATGCACAATCTGTGTGGTGACGTTCCTGACGTCGAGGAGTTGAGCGATCCGGAGCCATATTTCAAGAAGTTGCCCTCAGCCACGGAGTTGCATGAAGCTGGGGTGAGGTTCGAAATTAGCAGCAAGAGTGGACTCATGAACATCACCTTCGAGCACGGAGTACTACGGCTACCATGGATAGCCATTCATGGATCTACGGTACGTATCATAGTTCTCATGACTGGTTGCTGGTTTGATTTTTAGAGCAAAAATTGGATTTAGTCAAAAATCAAATAAAACTAATATTTGACATGTTTGGTAAGTCCTATTGATTAAATTGTCCATCCAAAATTTGGCAACTTTTTTTTTTTATATTTTTAAATTATTATCTAAAATTTATTATCTTTTGAAATCAAGCATTTAATTTTTCGAATAACAATCATACAAATTTTGACTTGACTAGGTCTCTAACAGGTTCAGTCAATAATGTGATCTTGATCGCCCGTTGGTTTATCTATTGCGGTGGGAGGGACGTACATGAACATTCATATAAAAAAATGAAATATCTTCGCCCCCCATAATGAATGTAGTGTAGCAACTGTCAACACAATATCACAGTGATTCAAACATTACAGATCTAGTTCAAAATCAGCCGAATTAGATCGGAATCAAAAGGTGAATGGTTTTGGTTTAGAAATCCATGGAATTGCTTGATTTTCAGTTTCTCTATTTTTTCATTCGAATTTTTTTTGTAATATAGCCTGGTTTGAATAGTCCAAGGCTAGGGAAATAACCACTGCTGCCTAGTCTAAGCCTAATTCCTGTGCTTTAAACCCTACTACTTTCAACCAAGCCCACAGCGGATCACAAGGTAAGATTAAAATTGAAAACCGTGGTTCTATCAAATTTTTAGTGTTTTGTATCTATAAAAGACCGAAAATATGCAATTGAAAGAAAATTCAGATTTTCTTATTTCCGATATTTAAGTATCTGTTTTATTTATTTGCTATTTCTTATTTCCGATTCAGCACATGTTTTGGATGTGTTGAAAACATTACAGATATGAAAAACTTGAGTGCATCAAAGTATTTTATTTTAGTTTTTTTAATGCAATGTTCTATGATTAATTTGACACATATTGCATGTATCCAATGCGGCAAGCACTGTGGTGTGCCTCCAAGAGTTGGGTTTGATTTGTAGGACTAAATTCCAACTAGAACTCTAAAAAAAAAAAACTTATATGAGTGTTTCTAGAACTCACTTCTAGACTAGGGAAAACACTGCGTCCCTTAAGGCTGGATTTGCTACAGTGTCCACCCTCCACTCATTTTGGTATCTTAGTTGGATATGTTTTGGCCTATGGAGGCCCTTGGCCGAGTCCTAGTTACTCGGACAAGTCATGCACCACCCCCAAAATAGCCCCAAAAAGTGGTTGAAAGAAATTTTTTAAAAAATAATAAATAAATAAATAAATAAAACAATAAAAAAAGGTGGTGGAAATCATTCAAGGGCAAAAAAGAATTTTGTCAAACAAGGCCCCTTAGATTTGGTGTCATTCATTCTTTCTTAAAATGAATTATCCATATTTATATCATTTTCTATATCCTGAAACAATTTATTTTCACACGTCTCCTTTGTCCCAAATATCTTTGGTGTGCCAAATCTTTGCTAAACTAAATACCCTCAAAAAAAAGGGGAAGGTAAATACCGTAGCAGTCTACCTTTCGATGGATAAAATATTCTCCCTTTAAACTTGGTAAATTGAAGTTCTCTTGGGCATGGAATTGTTGCCCACACTAAAGTTTATGAAAACATTTTTGAACCTTGACCCTCCCCACACTAAAGTTTATGAAACCATTTTTGAACCTTGACCCCTAAGAGTATTCCACCTAAGATGGTTCTTGTAATCGTTTCCTTAGATCGAGCCCTTTGTGGCTATGATGCAGAGTATCACTTTGATAATTCAAAAAAAAAAAAAAAATGTTACAAGAACATACATACACGTATTTTAAGAATTGTGAAAAGAAGGAAAAAAAAAGAGTTTCGTTTTTTTTTTTTTTTATTTTTGTTTTAACTGGTTTGTAGTTTATGTTATAGAAACCTTTCTCCTAAATATGATGGCATTTGATTTTATTTCAAGTGTTTTGTTGTTTATGTTACAGGAAACCTTTCTCCTAAATATGATGGCATTTGAGCAGTTACGCGTCAGGAATTCAAATTGGGTCAGCTCATACGTAAGCTTGTTGGATGATGTAATAGACACTGCTAATGATGTTGAACTGCTAGTTTCTTCAGGCATCGTGGAGAATGCGATGGGAAGTAACGAAGATGTGGCCGATATCTTCAACAGGATCACAAAGGGGATGGTCTTTTTTGAGAATCCCCACTTGATGGGGGTGCGGACGAGGCTCATGCGCTATTGCAAAAAACGTCGTAACAGGTGGAGGGCTTACTTCATCCACACCTACCTTAGTGATCCGTGGACGCTTATATCATTGCTGGCAGCAGCATTGCTACTGATACTAACGCTGCTTCAGACACATTATACGGTTCTCGGCTATTACAAGTAATTCGACACATGAATCTTTCACTTCCATTGCGCCCATGAAAGTGTATTTTGGTCTCATTATCAATTGATTTTGGAGCAATGATTCTTTGCAATTAATCTTGAAGATCATCGCTTAATAAAGAAGCACTGACTGGATTGGTACAAATTCATTTTAACCCGAAGATTTCGCGAAGATTTCGTACTCCCACATGAGCATACTTTCCATTTATTCCCTCAACTAAAATCAATTAGAGAAGTGGTTTTAGGAAATAAAAAATGTGGATGTGACCTTTTCAAAGGGTAGGATGACTTTAAATTTTTTTAAAAAAAATTACATATTATACTGTCTATGGGCTTGAAAGTAATAATGTCTCAAGATTGAATAGAGACCATCTAAATCTTGAAGACAAAAATCTAAGCATTAGAAAAGTCAAAATAATTTTTTTTCTTTTGAAAACAATCGGTGATTTTTAGATGGTTCTCAAATTTATAGATAGAAAAAGATATCTTTTCAAGTAAGTTGTAACTTTTAAGTGAAGATATCTATATTCATAAATCGTCCCTTCCTCTTTATGGTCATGAAAAAACTTCAACAGGAGAAACATCCAAAAGCCTCAGCGGTAGAAAGATAGACGTATTATTAAAAATCAGTAATCATAAAAAAGCATCCTTCGGATACATGGAAGATGGAACAGATGCAGTTTTAAAAGCATGGAAGCAAGAACATGGTAGAGAATCCAAACGACAAATGTTCTTTCCAGTGGGACAATTTGTTTTGGTCTTAATAAAAATAAATAAGGGATTGTCTACAAATAGACTATTTACCTTTTGTATATAGAGTCCACAATCAATCTTGTCCCTTAAATTTCAAAATTGGTGGTTGTAAGAGTGTTGTTGAATAGACATAAAGTTCCGTAAAATAAAAATTATCGGAGTTCGTGACTCATCTTATATCATACAATTTGACATCTAATGAGTGAGAATGATTGTGACATCTATATACCAAAAATAAATAGCTTCTTTATAGACAATCGTGAAGAAAGATTTTTCTTATTATTACTATTATTATTATTATTATTATTACCGCAGCAGCAACAGTAGTAATTGTACCGTCTCAACACCAAGATCTAAAAACCCAAAAACCAAACCATCTGTGTTCAATCTTGAGTTTGATATTCTTTTTTTCTTTTCTTTTTTTCAGGCAATTGCATGATGCTCATTCAACTTATATTTCATTACATCCCAAGATTTGGGTTCCCAAAGTACTCCAAAGTTTTGCCAGAGAGAGAGAGTGTACAAATTGATGCCACGAAAGGAGATAATCCTTTTTTTAGTCACTTTGTGTTCACACTGGCTTCATCATTCTTGTGCAATGGGAATCCCTCATCCCTAAATTATATATATATATATATATATATATATATATATATATATATATATATATATATATATATATATATATATATATATATGATGTATTTCTCATGTCATCTCTCTAATACTATTATTAACTATTATTATGATCATCAAAATTTTATTGCTCTATCCATCATCGAACTTCAACTCTCTCTATTTTTTGGTATGTAGGAATCACTATTTCTGTTTAGTGTTAAGTATTTCATGGTCTCAAGATACATTATTGCAACAATAGTTTCTCCCCCAAATGAATCTTGATTGGGTGAGGGGCCCTTAAAGGACTCAACTGTATTCCAAAGATCACTCCCCTTCAAAGGGATTCATTTGAAGTTACGATATCTGTTTCGGTTGAAGGTGAGTTTTTTGAAGGCTATCTTGAACCTTTGTGGGTCTCCTACACAATCGAAAGTGATAAATTTACTCCCTTAATGTTTATATTCCTAGAACCCACAAAACTAAGTACAGTATATTCCATAAATTACTTCCAATATATAAAGGTCACAAACACCTCATGTTGTTCGATTTAAATTTGCATGGCTGGGATTTCAATTTTCCGGAAAAGAATAAGTAAAATTTTCTTCGAATTGTCGACATGCAACATTCAAACTGAGGAAAATTATCTTCGAATTGTCAACAATACAACCGACCCGATTTGACATCTAATGGCCATAGATTGACCATTTTCTATCAATTGTAAACGTTGTTATCATGTACAAGGTAAAACAAACGATCAAAAATTACTGAAAGGGGGATATTAAGAAAAGTGACAATGACAGGTATAGATAGGCATTACACTTGGGCATGAAAATGTACAATGTATGGTATAGAAACTGAAATGGTTTATTGCTCTTCGAGAGAATACTATCCATTTGCTGCCTTGAGCAAAGCGCAATCTAAAGGTATTTTGGGGTTGTAATCTCTTGATCATAATAGTCAATCTCAGAAAAATAAAAATCGTCGTCATCCAAGCACTATCCTACTATTGGGGGTTATTTACGTAAATATTGTCTTATCATTCTACTCTATCGATGGCCATATCATCAGTAACACTATAAGCCACCATATATCTTCTCACTATTTTTACCTATATCATTTTGGGCAGTCCAAAACAAATATATATATATATATATATATATATATATATATATATATATATATATATATATATATATATATATATATATAAAATATAAAAAGTACAAAAATAATCAGACATAGTAAATGAGTAAAATATTAATGTAAAGGTATAGGAAATGGGCCTCCAAATTTTTGGACAGTTAGATCTAAGTATTTAAAAACTTCAAATCCATTTTTCATTATCATAATAATCATTCGGTTATTCTCAGGTGGATCTCAATTTTTAAAATTCCTTCTAAGTACCTCTTTGGCCTAAGGGAACAAATGCACAATATATGCTTCCACGTGAGCATGCATTGCAGTGTTAACGTAGAAAAACCTAGCTTGCACAATTTATGGGAATACTATGATGAAGAACTAAAATGTTTGAGAGTCTTGTTATTTGAGTTAAGAATCCTGTATTCCTTTTTGTTCGTCTTTCTTAAGGGTTTCCAAAATAAGCATACACCTTTTACTATTGACTTTCATTTCTTATATACACTTAAGGATGCTACCTTATAATGTAGAACTACGGATGCCCTAAAAAATCCATCGAAAAAGATGGTTTTAATATTGAAAATTTGATTAATCATCTCAACATTGAGATGTATGACTATGAAAAATATACAGATTTTAAGTCTTAAAAATAGTGCATTTTACAGCATATTATCTACACTGTCCATTTTCAAGATTTCCATATGTTTATAGATCTACTTGATTTTAACTATTTTTGAAATTTAAAATTATATAAAAATAGATTTTGAGATAATCTTAATAACATTTTACATCAAAATTATATACCATGATAGGAAGATGCTACGATATGCCGATTCGTGTACCGCTACAGTAAACATCGAATTGCCTAGATCAAATCTGGACTGATCTGATGATTACGGATATTTGGTAATGTTTAATTTTTCATTATTTTTTTACAAATCAGAATGATCAGAAATTTGGACCGTGTGTTCATAAAAAATAGGTGAATCTATGAAAAATATCAAAAAAATATTTTACATGAAATAAATTGACTAAAATACCCTCAAAACATTTCAGGGGTATTTTGATCAATTTTATTTTTACGAATTATTGTTTTTATATTTTTATTAGGTGCGACTCACTAAGATGTACACACACTTCAAATTTCAGATCATTCATATTTGTATAAAAAAAATTAAAATTCAAATACTCTTGGACAACCGTGACCGTTAGATCGACCCATATTTGATCTAAACCATTGAACATTTATTGTAGCAGTAATGGCGTAAAAGAACTTTTTCTATATATATATATATATATAATCGATATTAAAATATTTTAGATAAACTATCTTCTTTGTTATTTGGTATATATTTTATATTATATATCATGTTGTTTTACTTATTTTAGCAATTTCCAGCCATTTTTTGCTAGTTTGGCCAAAAACATGCGTGTGGTGTTGGGGAGTTACTGTGCCAACTGCCCGCAAATATCCTTTACATGAAGAGAAAAGTTTATATAGAGCCGAGGCTCTAAACAATCAAACATGAGCCTATCTCAAAAAAAAAATTAGAAGAGTTTGTTTTGATGTCTAAATATCTTCAAATTTATCATCGTGACAACAAAATGCATGAACATGAGAAAAAAATGGATTTCAAATTTTAGAAATAGTTAATTTTGTAACGAACTTTTGGACCGTCATTTTCAAGTTTTCATGGATCTGCCGATCTACAGTATCTTTGAAGCTTTAAATTTTACAAATAAATATGAAAATATATTTTAAAGCTATTACAAAGATTTCCGGCATTCAAACCACATTTCTCGATACTATTTGAAGGTAGGCTCTAATTTGTACTCTATTCACGCTAATTAGCTAAAGGATAAGTCAACATCTACCGATCCGATAGAAGTTGTCAAACAACAGGTAATTCATTATCCATGATTATTTTTATTAAAATAATAAATTACCATTGACATTGACTACATCCAAATAGAACTTTATATTTTAACTTGTATTTTTTCCTATTACAAAAACACTAGGCTGGTGAACCGACTCAAAGATTAAGAGTAGGTGCTATTATTTTATGTGTTGCACACCTCCACTTTATGATTTTTTTTGTTCTTGGTTTAAAAAAGAAACAGTAACCATTACAGGCATCCATGTGAACCGGTCCATTTCAAACTTGGGAGCATATGCTCAGTAAGATGGTGTATTTCAAAATGACTGAGCTTTTTAAAATGCCACTTGCAAGGTATAATGTTAATAGTATATTATCATTGACTACATTCAAACAGACCCTTATATTTTAACTTGTATTTTTTCCTATTAGAAAAACAATAGGCTGGTGAAGCGACCCAAAGATTTAAGAGAGTATTTGAAGTAGGTGCTATTCATTTATGCATTGGACATGTCTACTTGATATTTTCTTGTGTTTGGTTAAAAAAGAAACAGTATAAATTACAGTCATCAGTGTGAACGGGTCCATTTCAAAATGACAGTGGCCACTAAATAAAAACTTGGGAGCATTTGCTCGGTGAGATGGTGTATTTCAAAATGACTTGGCTTTTAATGCCACATGCAATGTATTATATTTTAATCTTGCAAGATATAATATATAATAATATTTTTTCTAGGAATTGGGCTGGCCTGTTGTTTAAGTAAGGCGGGCCTTCAAATTACATTGAAAGATGTCGTTTCATCACCAAAAAAGATGGATTGAAAATTTATTTTCATCTGTAATTATGAAATTTCTAGCTTAAAAATAGTGTATACCTTGTACCGTAGCTTTGAAATATATGACAGTCCCTGCCATTAATAGCTGGTTTATTTTTGCTCTTTGGTGTCCTCTCGGGGTAGACTTCTCCACAGCCCTAATATATGACAGTGCCTGCCATTAATAGCTGGTTTATTTTTGCTCTTTGGTGTCCTCTCGGGGTGGACTTCTCCACAGCCCTACTTGAAGGCCCCAACACTTTCTTGAAACAAAAAGAAGCTCTCTCTCTCTCTCCCTCCGAGATCGAAGAGCATTGGCTCAGGAAATAAATAGGCGAGGAAGGGAAGGGAGCATGAGGCGATCATCGAGTCAGGAAATGAGGCTGTCCCAGTGGCTCCAGAGCAAGGAAGGGAGCACCACACGATAGATATGGAGAACATCGAGTCAGGAAATGAGACTATCCCAATGGCTCTGACTACGAAGATGCACTCCGAAATAAGGAGCATAAGCTCTGGGCCTGCTACGACCGGTCTCATGTCTCGGAGGCCCCCCTGAGAGCCGAATTCTTGGAGATGGCTGCTTCCTCCTAGAGTTATATCTCGCTAAAAGATTTAGTGAGACCACGGGCTATGAGTAGAATGACCCTATATATGCTCATGACTTATACAATGACATGATGATGATCGAGAACCAGATACCTTTACTGGTTTTGCAAACACGGCTCGGGGATGTCTATTTCACTGAGGTCAACGAGTTGGTGCTAGGCCTCTTCCGACATTAGAGATGCCACGGCTGGGCCTGCATGCCTTGGACACCTTCACTTGAGGAGAAGGAGGAGCCTCAGACACCTGATGCGTCGGGTTCCAGGACTAAGCTGCTGTCTACAAGACTCCCAAGGAAAGACCAGGTCACACGAGTCCATGACCCCAAGTCCATTACATTAACTGCTCGATAGTTCTAACAGTACATAACGCTGTAAACTATAAAAATCACCTTCTTTTTGGCTGATACTGGCTTTCTCAACCATGGGTTGTGTAGACAGGGTCATGTCTTCTGCAGCACGACTACTTTCATGCAGTACACCACTTATGGGCTTGTACACCTCTGAGGGCAACCCATTGATGTCATCAACTTCAATGCCCGACATCATACACTCATGTCGAGTCAGCCAAAGATGAAGTTGGTTCGAATTAACATTTCGCCAATTGAGCTTCCCACCTTGTCAACTACTCCTCTTACCAAGATAGATAGGATTTCTTGGTATGCCATGTTTTGCTCTAAACTGCCGATGTACATAGTCCGACATATATGGTTCCGCAATATCATCAAATATCAATGTAGTTATGCACATCGCAGATTGAAATGTCTGCTTCATATCATCTAAAATAACATCATTAGGCTTGAAATACGGATTCCAAATTACCTGTCATATGATATAAAGTATCACATACAACAATCAGCCAGCAAACAACTATAAGTACTTAAAAACAAAAAAAACCAATCCATAATAATTCTTGTAGAATAGAATTTAGTCTAACCTCATTAGGGTGGAGGTTATCGAATTCTTGTCTTATGAAAGACATCAGGTTATGTGGATTGTCAAAATATTTCTTGTCTTTTGTGAGAATCCCCTTGATGGGGGTGCGGACGAGGCTCATTGGCCATAGCAAGAAGCGTCGTAACAGGTGGAGGGCTTAATTCATCCACACGTACCTTAGTGATCCATGGACGCTTATATCGTTACCGGTAGCGGCATTGCTACTGATACTAACGCTGCTCCAGACACAATATACGGTTCTCAGCTATTACAAGTAATTCGAGTCTTCACTTCTGCTACCTGTTATTGCGCCCATTGCATGAAGCGTTATTGATCCCATCATCAGGGCTATTTGGATTTTGGAGCAATGATTACAAATCGCGCTGTCTATGGGCTTAAATAACGTTACAAGATTGAATGGAGACCATCCAATTTTTAAAGGGTGAGATCTACGTGTTTAAAAACTCAAAAAAAAAAATATATATATATTTTAGTAATTCAGTGGGGATGATAGGCCCCTACCTGATTCTTGATTAGTTAGTGGTTTTTAAAGCTGCAAGTGGGAATAGAAGCCACAAATAAGGGTAAGTCAATGGGGATTTTATTTTCATTGACAGTTTATAAAAATGCCTAACACATTTCAAATTCAATATTTTGGAGCTGTCTAGACCTTTTTTACACCTTCTTAATGAAGTTTTTTCACTCTTGACATATACCATACACACTTGAACGAATTTATAAGAGAATATAAGAAAATTCTAGACTTCACACGTTTCAAATTCAAATTTCCACGCATTGTATGCTTCTGGACTTGTCTCTCATTTGAACTCTAGAATAATTTTAGTTCATTATTTAAAAAATACCTTTAACACCAACTTTTCCAAAATGGCCCTTACATTATTTAACTCTCAAAAATACCCTTAATAAAAATAAATAAAGCTTATTTCTAATATCTCCCTTAAGCTTGGTTTTCAATTTTGGTCACCTCCAATACATACCTCAATTATGAAATATTTTATATTCGAAGGGTTTTGTAAAAATATTGGCAATTTGATCTTGTGTCTTTGTGTAAACAAGTTCAGCCTTCTCATTTTCATGGTTTCGAATGAAATAAAACTAAATCTTATTATGTTTATTTCTTTCATGAAACAATGGGCCTTTGCTAATGCAATTGTCAACTTGTTATCTATGTGAATTTTGATAGGAGTTTCTTGAAGGTTTAAGAGGCCCTTAAGAAGGTTCCATACCCTCAAAGTTTAACAAGTACTTGAAGTTGTGGCTACGTGTTAGGCCTCTCGAGTTGAGAGTGTCAAAATCGATTGTTTCTTTGATGACAAAGTGAATGTGGTACTCCCCATATAAAAGATATACCCAAAAGTGCTTTTTTTTATCATCCAGGCCCAATTACTATCAATAAAACTTACATGATCATCAAAACTAATAGAACATGAATAAAACAAGTCACGATCAAATGTGCCCTTGTTATACACCGTAGAATCCTTTTGGCCACTTTTAAGTGATAGGTGTTTGGAATGTCTGGTACACCGCCTAATCAAACTAACTCCATAGATAGTATCTGGTCTTGTACATGTTAAGTATTGGAGGCTTCTCAAAAGTTTTCTCAAAAGTTTTTTAAAGAGAGTAAGATCAACATCTCCATCTTTTTCTTTCCCTAATTTTACACCATAGTGCACTGTTATTTTTACCGGATTGTAATTTTTTATTTTAAATTTCTTGAGTATTTCGTTTACATAAGCCTTTTGGGGACACAAAAATTCCAACATCTATTTGTTTAACTTCGATGCTAGGAAAATAAGTCATGAAGTCAATGTAGATCATTTCAAACACTTTAATTATCGATTCTTTGAATTCTTTACACATGACCGGATTATTTCCTTGCTTACAGTGCGGATCTGATGAGATCCCGGATAAAACCTCCCCAAATGTATGCTTTAAACTTGTTTCAAATTGAAGATCCGTAGAAAATCAAGGGGATCTGTGTTAGTAAGACCCCAAAGCTGCAAAGATCTAGGTTCTTGAAGAATTGCCAGTCGTTCTAAAAAATGTACTAGAAAAACAAAAACTGAAAAAAAATTAACTAAAATTGAAAATAAATTAAATCAATCAAAAAATTAAATTAAAACTAAAATTAAATGAGGTCACAACTATTCACATTCATTAGATGTCAAATTGGATAGTTTGGGATAAGTCATGAAATCTAGAAAAAAAAAAGAAAAAGAAAATAGAACTTTGTATCTATCCAATGGCACTGTTACAACCACCCATTTTAAAATTTAACGGCAAAAGTGATTGTAAACGTCTTGTACAAAAGATAAATGGTCTTTTTATATGCTTTTTCCAAAAAAAAAAAACACTGTTACTCACATTTTTTATAATGTTACATATATATTCTGAAGGAAATCCAAGGTCCTCCAACAAAGATGTTCTAAGTTTGGGAACCACTTAATGAATATTTTCAAAAAGATAATTTTGAGTTCTCTAATATTTGGATCTCGCCCTCCAAAACATTCAATCTTCATACTTCTTCTTTTTCCAAGCCTACAGACATTGTGATTTGGAACTTTTTTTTATTATTATTATTGAGATCAGTCTATGAGTTGAAGAGATTACATTTGCAAAGTTTGAAGTTCTGAAGTACTTCTGAATTGGGTTTTACCCAAGGGAATAAATGGATAGTATGCTCCTGCAAGACAAAATCATTTCGCTAACAAATAATGACCTTTATTGAGGAACAATATTATTTGCCTTTTTCTCCGACTAGGCTGGGACATTGCAATGCAATGTGCTGATTCTTTCCTTTAGCAAAGTAGAAGGGAAAACTTTGAATGATACCTTCACCCTAGTCAGAGTTATACTACTATATGCCTTCTCTTTTTTGAGGTTGTATACTATTATGCTTATGGGGGAGCAAGTTGTGTACGTGCTCCCTTGGGCAAATACCAACTTAAGACGATCTATTTGAATTTTTTAAATTTAAGACTAATCTTAGAATCCTTCAAGTACTATTGAAAAGAGATTGTATATAATGAGACCATTTATCATTGGTACAAGGAGGTCACAATTAGTTATGACCATCTGATGTGAAATTTGATAGTTTAGGTATGCCACAAATATCGAGAGAATTTCTTTTGAACTTGAGCTTGGTCAAGCCACTCAATTTCACATCTTATGGTTGAGATTAATTGTGACCGCCTTGTACTAAAAGCAAATGATCTTATTGTATTCTTTTTTTTTAAAAAAAAAAAAAAGACTTTTGTATTCCTAAACACTTAAATCTAACTATCTAGAAAATAAAAGGGAAAATAAATTGCATGTGTTCAATCCTACGAAGTGAATTTTCTAAGGAAGATTTAGGTTGGTCACCAAGTTTGAGTGGATTAGATCCCTATAAAATGGAGTCCACAAAATGCTTAAGCCAAGTTTTTGCCTATGAGAGCAAGTCTACAATTTGCTCCTGCGGAACCATACAATCTTCTTCCTTTCTTTTTTTTTTGTTGCAATGAGAGGCCATTCTTCGTATTGTTCCCATCATTCTTGTGCCAAATGGGGCCCAACCTCAAACTTTATTTATCTAATATATATTCCTCCTACCAACTTTACCTTATTAATATTTTTAAAATATTTCATCAAAAACTTTTGCTTTTAATTATGAAATTATAAACTCCATGTAACAACAAATTTCATGTATCACCAAGTCAATAATTTCATGCAAAACCAAATTTGTATTGTCTCAATTTTTTCACCAAAAAATACACATGAGTCACGTTTGATTGGGACCTCCTTTTGCTTTAGGCAAATTAAAGGTGCGTCTTCTCAAACACACAAGGATTTCGTTTCCCTTTCCCAAACGCCTTAAGCCCCGTTACTCAAGGGATAGAGAGAATCAACCCAGTAGATATAAACCACCTCTGTGCTCCTCCATAGAAGCCAACCCAACAAAGCAAAACTCTCTCTCTCTCTCTCTCCAGCAAAAACACAGTATGGAAAGACAGGAAGATCAATGGGTGGTGGACATAGAGAACAGCCTGAAAACACTTGACCTCGACTGCAGCTCCAAGTCTGAGCTCTGGGAGAAGCATTGCATATACAAAGTCCCGGCCTACCTAGCCGAGCTCAACAAGCAAGCCTACACCCCCCAGCTCGTCGCCCTCGGCCCCTTCCACCGTGCCCAACCCCACCTCCAACCAATGGAGTCACACAAGCAACGCGCCGTCCTCCACTTCCTAAACCGCTCGAAGCATCAAATCCAGGACTGCCTCAATGCTCTGAAAACCGTGGAACAGTACCTCAAGGCGTGCTACCGGTGGCCGGGCGACATGCCCCCACCTATTAGCTCCGACTTCCTTCGCATGATGCTTCTGGATGGCTGCTTCTTGCTCGAGCTCCATCAAACTACAATCAAGGGGGACTATGCTGGCTACATGAGTAACGACCCGGTGTTCGGTCCCCACCGTGCGACACATGTGCTTCCATTTGTACGCAGGGACATGTTGATGCTCGAGAACCAGATACCTTTACAGGTGTTGCAGCGGCTCATGGACCCGTTCGGTGATGCCAGTAGTGCGGCCGTGCACAAGCTTGTGCTCGAGTTCTTTCTCCCCAAGGGCACAAGTCTTGGTGGGGGAGATGACAATAGATTGGGATGGCACGCGCTTGATGTGTTTAGGCGGCATTTGGTGGGGGGGACGACGAAGAGCAAGACCGAGAGGTCAGCTGCAAACATGTCGGTCGACGGAGCGCAGGGGGATGAGACAGGGAGGTCGGCGACAGCCCTGAACGGCGCGAGGGTGAGGTTCAAGACCAGCAAATCGGATGGGTTGATGGATGTTAAGTTCAGCAACAGGGTGCTGCACCTGCCGCACATAATCATCGACGATGCCACGGTACATTCGAACGTCAGAGGGACCAACCTAGATCGAATTATTATGGACCCGGAATGGAACCTAATCGAGTTCAAGTCCAGATCCAACAGCCTAGACCCTGGAACCTAACCCAAACGGGTCAGGGGCTGGTAGAATAGGGTCCGGGTCTTAAAGGATCTGGACTTGAACAAGTTGTTTAAGGTCCAACTTGAACCCATTCATATGGAATTGGGGATAAATATACACGGTTAAATCCTATGGGATAAATATACACGGTTAAATCCTATGGGTGACCCATTAAGGTCAGACCTAAATCATGTTAAGTCGTCATGCAACACTAAACTAAAAGCAAGTATCTATACAAAATGGCATAAAAATAGTCTCTCTCCAACATCAAACCATTTGCACCCGGATAAGCGGCATAAAGAGAGACCACTTTCTTGTAATATTATCTGAACACCTTCACTTCCACGTTTAGGAACTTTGACACCTGTATTTTTACGCATGGTTGAAATATAACGCTCCTTAACGGGAGTGTCTATATTTCATCCTTATCCTATGAACTAAATATAGGAATAAAATTCTGCCAGTGTTTTGTATTTCAAACACAAGGCATCCTGTCTTGAGAAAATAGCCACAGGTGTGGTTGATAAGGCTGCAACCTTAAATTCAACTAAGTTGCAAATTTTGATGTAAAATGTTCTTAGGATAATTTCAAAATCTATTTTTATATTTAATTATAAAATTTTAAATTTAAAAAATAGTTAAAATCAAGTAGATCTATAAACATATGAATATCTTGAAAATGGACTGTGTAAATAATATGTTGTAAGATGCACTATTTTTGAAACTCAAAGTCTTTTTATTTTTTATAGTCATACATCTCGATATCGAGATGATCAATCACAGGGTTTTTCAACATTAAAGCAACATTTTCCAATGGATTTTCGTGGTGCATCGTAGTTCTACCTTTTAAGGTTGCAACCTTGTATAAACCTTTTTCTTTTTGGGGGGTGGTTTTTTTTTGTCATGAAAAAGTTTATATAAGGTTGCAACCTTAACATGTAGAATTAAAGATGCGCCTCAAAAATCTATCGAAAAATATTATTTTAATGTTGAAAAACCCTCTAATTGATCTTGTCATCAAGATGTATCAATATCAAAAAAAAAAAAAAAAAAATTAAGTCCCAAAAAAGTGCATCTTGCAACAAATTATCTAGACCATCCATTTTCAAAATTTTCATTTGTTTATAGATCGACTTGATTTTAACCATTTTTCGAGTTTAAAATTTTATAATTGGATATGAAAATAGATTTTAAGATAATCCTAAGAATTTTTTACACCAAAATTACATGTTATGATAAAATTTAGAGGTGCGCCTTAATTGGATTGTTGAAGGTTGTAACCTTATAAAAACAGCACCCTTAATTTATATAGGGATTGTCTACAAAGAGAGTTTATCTTTCATACATGGAAGTCACAATCATTTCCACTCATAAGATGACAAATTGGATAGTTTGAGGTGAGTCATGAAGTCCGATAATTTGTTTTTGGAACTGTGTCTATTCAATGACACTCTTATAACCACCCATTTTGAAATTTACGAGACAAGAATGATTGTAACCTCCATATACAAAAGATAAACGGTCTTTTTGTAAACAAATCCCATTTAAATAGAAGTCAAAAAAAAAAAGGCATTGTCTCGGAGAGAAAAATAAACTGGATAACGATTAAAGAACTATGCATAACAAATATTTGTAAGCAATGTGTTATTCATTTCTTCTTAAATAATCAAATCCAAATCAGCGATACGGCCGAGATAATCGGCGAAGAAAAAAAAGAATAAAAATCAAAATAAAAAAAGAATAAAAATAAAATATGGGGCTGGATAGGCTGGTTTATGATAGAATAGACTAGTTTTTTTTCAAAGAACTGGCTACTTCATAGCGGGTGTTTCCCAATATATTCTAAGAATCATACTGATTCCTAAGTTGGATTGAGTAATTTCGATCCGGTTCGACATTTTTTAGAACATTGAGCGAAACCAGATCCGGGTACCACCGACATCCATTTAGCGGAAGATCAGAAGACAGATTACATCCCCTCAAGGGATAAGGCTTAACTTTCATTTGTCGAGTTCAAATGGATAGAAGTGTCTGTCTTGTAATTGGCTTTTTAGACAAATTTCGTGCCTTGATCTGTCGACTACCCCAAAAACATAACAAAATGTGTTCATGTCATGATTTTTTTCTTTGAGATGGGATTGATATTTGTTTTTACGAGCAGGAGTCGATGTTCTTGAATTTGATGGCGTTCGAGCACCTGCATGTGGGGGCGGGGTGCGAGGTCTCATCGTACATTTGGTTCATGGACAACCTCATAGATACTAAAAAGGACGTCGAGCTTCTGCGCTCCAAAGGCATCATAGAGAATGGAATGGGGAGTGATGAGGAGGTAGCGTTGCTCTTCAACAAGCTCTCAAAGGAGGTGACCATGGAGCAAAGGGGCCCTTTTGCGAGGTTGCAGAAGGAGCTGAGTGATCATTGTAAGAGAAGAAGCAACAGGTATTGCGCCGAGTTCCACCAGAGCTACCTGAGTAGCCCATGGGCGATCCTCTCGCTGCTGGCTGCCGTGTTCCTGCTCATGCTTACGGTGGCTCAGACAGTGTACTCAGGGCTCAGCTACCATAATCCCCATTAATTTCATCCTAGTGTACTCTCCCTCTCTCCTTTTGATTTCTCTCTCTCTCTCTCTCCTTTTATCTTCTTTCGAATGCATGGTTTTCTTGGGCATGTCCATCCTGCTTCTTTTATGGTGAGGTTTAGGTACGATTGCAGCTGTATATCTCGCGAGAGAAACCATTCTCGGGGCCAGAAAACAATGCTGTGGTCTGAAAATTCATTTTCACCCAACTGTGGGATATGGAACTGTAAAAGCAGTATAGAACTAGCAGATTTTCAGTTCTTCCAGCCACATGCCGGCTTTCTCAGCAAGGCCTTACAAAATATTTTCCCTCTCTTTCACGGTGCTTGTGATTTTTCTTTCTTAGTATCTTCCTGTCCAAGGGAGGCTAAAATAAAGGTTGTTTGCTAAAATATTGTGTAAATAGAACATTAATGGAAGATGATTGAATTATTTACTTAGAAGCTCTTCAGTAAAATAGCTCAGCATGTTGGTCTTTTATCTTAATGGTATTTTTCTGTAATTAGCTGTAGGAACATGTCCAGAATGGGAGAAAGAGGCATCCAAATTGGCAGAAACGAAACTCCTAAAGTTCTAAAAATGGCAGAAACGAAACTCCTAAAGTTTTAAAAATGAAGGCAAAAACTGAGCCATAATCCTATGAACCATGAGAAACTTCGTCCTTACGATTATCATCGTCCAATGAATATATGTATGGTGGTCTCCACACATTTGCCTATAAGATAATCAGGACCAAACAGACAAGATGGGATTTTTGTATGCTTTCCCCTGCCAACAAACTTCATGTGTACTCATTGAAGTCATGAGATAATAGCGGTTTGATGTCGATTGGGCAGCTGACAATGAGATGATAATAATGTCCAATTAGCACCAATTATTCCTCTAAAGCCTCCATTTACTTGACGTATTTTTAGATCATTACCAACCATCCGATCAAGGATAGATATTTGTCGATCCCCAAACACATGAGAATAATGTACAAAGGGACCAATGAAAAGCTCAGCCGGTACCATTTAGGGGTAAGTATCATTTAGGAAAACAATAAAAGGGTCTGATATAGTAGGTAAGGCTACTTGAATAATAAGGGCTTCTTGAATTTCTAATATTATATATTTCAAAAATTGGCTGAATTCTCTTCATGTAATCAGGTCTTTACAATAATGGGAATGGATGCACCGAGACCCCCGTCAACACTAAATAAAAGGGTTCAAGGTCAGACCAAGCCTGTTGCCTGTTTTTTACATGTACAAGAGACAAGAGGCTAAACCTTTCCATTTATCTGATGAGACAAAATCCGATTATGAGGACTACTTGGGTAGTGAGATTGTGTGCTCCTGTGTACCCTTCCCCAAAGTCCTCCAAAATGGGCATGCTTTAGCAGATCTTCAGGAGCCAACACCAATCAAAGATAGCTGGTAAGAGAAGGCAAAGGAACCAAAAATCAGAGGATGGAGGTATTTTTATCAACTTAAATGTGGCAATAATAACTGAAACAGCATAAAACCAACCTGGACTAACCAAAGTCAATGTACAAGGTTCAAGCAATATGTGGAAACTGATATCATAATTAGAGAATAAATAAAACTGGACCAAATCTAAGATTTTGAACTAAGACAATAAATAAGAAGAGTCTACCAGAGCCAAATACATCATGCGCAGATTACAAGGGAAGAGAGCATTAAAATCTCAGAATCTATCCAAATGTGATCATTGAGAAAAATGATAATTTGAAATTTTGCAATCAATCTTAATGTTTATTAAGAGAAATAATAAACAAGAAAAGCTTGTCATCGGCTTTCAGAGAAAGACCATTCATGGGAATCGATTGGAATTTGCAATCAAAGTTAATGTTGTAAAATTAATCTGCATAGACCAATGACTTGAGAGAAATAACAAACAAGAAAAACTTTTCCTCATCTTTCAAAGAAAGACCATTCACGGGAATCAACCCCATCAAAGAGAGAAGAGACAAATGGAATAACTTAGAGCACTATCTTCCATTGATTTAAAAAAGGTTCCATCATATGAACGTATGTGATCACAAATAAAACGTGACAAGAACTTTTTATCTTCTTACATAGAAAACCTACAAAAGGGAAGTGACCCACGAAAAAAGAAGAGACAAATGCAATCGCCAACAGAAGTAGCCACCATTAATTTAAGGGAAATTTGTCAAAATGCAACTAAGCTATTAACCATTTAACATTCTATCCATCTATTTTGATTTAATTTCAAAATGCTCAACAAAATACGGATGAGTTGGAATAGTACAAAAATTTTAAGAAGTTAAATAATTGAAAAGTGAGGTGTATTGTGATAAATTTCCCAAAATTTAAGAAAAGGTTTCATCCTATCAATGATCCTATCGATGACAGCATGTTGGGCAACGTATGGGAAACATATGCATTTGCATGTGTAAGCATTTCAAGAGGCCTTGTACATGTGGTTAAGAAAGGACACACCAGAGCATGAGGGTAACATCCATATATAGGTTGAAAAAAAAAAAGTGACAAGTAGATAGAAAACTTATTTAACTTTACAGATAACTGAGAGAGAGAGAGAGAGGGGGAGAGAGAGAGAGAGAGAGAGAGAGAGAGAGAGAAACCTACAATGTTGTTGTGAGGAGTCTTCCAGTAGAATCCCTGAAGGAAAACTGGAACAACAGTGCAGGTAGCCAGAATGTAGATCATCAGTGCATGCATCCCCATCCACTCTGCGGCAATGGTTGGCCGCCTGTACCCATATACATCAACCTGAAGAAAGAAACAACATGAGATGTCCTTCACAGAATAATTAACATATGTTTCTATAGAATTTTTATGCTAATATTTCATCTGGCATTATAAAGTTCAGGTGAACCACTCGAACCAAAAGTTTCAGAATTTTTTACTTCTTCATACTTGGCATGTAACCTAATCAAAGCAACTTAAAAGATAATTTTCCTCACAAAAAAGAGGTACAAGACAAGTCTTTCCAATTCATTATTCTCCTAGTTAGTCATGCTATAGTCGAGGCCATAGATTTACTTGGGGGTTTGTTGCCTAGTATAAAGTTTCATAGAAAGGTTTAACTGCAAATAAAAACAAAAAAACAAAAACAAAAAGCACATAAAAAAAAGGGGTGAGCACAATGACATCGAGATCTGACCAGCACATAAGTTCCAGCAAAGAAAATGCCGGCTGCTCCAGCAGTAACACAGGTGTAACTGAATGAGTAAAGAACCTTGTTCAAATGCATGCCTAGGCAAACAGAATCCATGCATTAGAAAATAAGAGAGAAAAATAACTACATAAAAAAGAGGCATGTAATCAACATCAAGTGAAAAACCGACAACTTACCACATAAATCCAACAAAAACCCTAAGACCACAAGGCAAAAAGAAGGAATTGTGAATTGCAAGATCCTCTCTTTGTGATCCTGATAGGCACCACAGGAAATCCAACATTAGTCTAAGAGAAAAACAGGATTTTAGTTTTAGAAAAGAAAAGGCTTAAAAGGAGAATCTCTCAACCTTGAAATGTACTAGAATATGTCCATAGTGCAAACCAATCAAGCAAGTCACAACAGCCATCACCGTACTGCACGCCAATAATTAAGAACCACCACTATCGTCAGAGAGATCAAACAAAAAAAAGGAAAATGGAAAGTCTAAGCTTGCCGCACCATTTGGAAAAAAGGGAATAAATCACACTAGACTCACTACATGGTGGAGCTAGTTACAAACCTCAAAAGACCCTCAGGATCAAAAGGAGCTTGGCACCATGAAGGGGCACCAGAAGGTAGCGGACCATAATCCGGGGAGTTAATGCTGCAATGCTGGAACACACAAGAGGAATTCAATGTGATCAAATTAAGCCTTCATAAGACAAAAGAAAAAGATAAAACTTACAAAACAAACGGTTCTGAAGCAAAGAATATGTTTTCCAACCTTTGTTCGTGCATAGGTTGGCTTTCTATATAGATGTTGCAGTCCCATAAGTGTTCGATCGATATAACCAACAGCATTACAAGCAGGTCCAGTATCACCCCTAACTCCACACTTCACCTGGAGAGTAAACATTAATGGACTCAGCTGCCAAACCAAATAATTGCCATTTTCTAAACCAATTGCCTGGTATTCATAGAGCTTGATTACCTTGCGGTGGAAGAGAAAAAGCAATCCACTTTATGGTTTAAGTATGCAGAAACTTAAGATTCCTTTATTAGTATAATTTTGCTACTATGTAAATTATCAGGAAAAATTTGTCCATCTGTAAATATATTTATCGGCTCAAATTATGACCAATTAATACAAATTCAGAAACTCACAGAGAATGTTTTTGTGGCATTCGAAGAACCGTCCACAGGAATTTGATACTCCCAATCAGGCACATACAAACCATATAACAGGGACATATACAGTGCACTAAGCACAAAACCCACCAACCTAAGAAACAAAATAAGAAACTGAACATATCATGATATGTAGTTAAAATTAACTTGAAACCCATGGTAGTAGACTAAAATAAAACTCGCACGAACATAAGATTTAGGTTTAGAGCCTAGATGCAAGTATTATATGTCGCCATGCAACACCAATTCAAAATCTGTATCCTGTGTGCACCAAACACCCCTGCTCTCACTCCTCTTTCCATGAATCTAACTTCCAAGTGATTGTTAACATTCCATAAAGCACAAACTTAAGTGAGTTTCGAGTAGACTAGGCAGGGGGGTGATTTGCACAAATTTAAGGAGAATTTCATGGCCTTGATTTTATATGCTACTAACAATTGCTTCTTCCTTCAAGCTCATACATATTTGAAAAAATATGTTGTCACTTAAATATCGAATAGGAAGTAGCTCTAAGAAATAAAAATCACATGCATAAATGAGGGTTTCATTTATGTTTATAAACTCCAATAACGAGAATACTATAATGGAAAAAAATGGCCATGAAAACTTACAATTGGCCCCGATATTTCTTTACTAAGTCAAGTCCACATTTCGCATCATCATCAGTCTTCAACCAAATCTCACAAATTGCAGCCAGAAAGTAAGCAATCGCTATTCTCTGCATCATGACAAGTTATTGGATTTATGCAGTAAGTAAAAACTGTTAAGATTGTACTTACAAGAAAAGATATATTGTGATTGTGGTCAGTGAAAAATATGCAAATCAAATTTTAAAGAGAGTGCGCGTGCAAAAAAAAAAATAGTGAGTATTCTTTGAAGTAGCAAAAGAGTCGCACCATCAAACTATACCTTGACCTTTTGGAACTCCAAAAAAAAATTGAAAACTAACAGTAAAAGAGTCTGACAATTTCACAAAGCAGCAATCAATTGAGCAAAGCATGTACCTGAAGTATGCCCATCCACCGGATGCGATTGAGATCAACACCATAAGTTAAATCATTGACACCATGAAAGTATCCTCCTATATTCATTAATTAAGAAAAAGTATACAATGTTAACACATAAAAAAATAGTCATCCATGTTTTAAAATATAAAATTGCAAATTGGAGAAGAGACTTTTAGATTTTAGATACAAGGGAAAACGGACGTACTCAATTAAAATTCAAAAACATATACATGTCATTGAAGTTCAATTAGGACAATTCACTTCTAGATACCTTGAAGCATTAGACCCAAAAACAACAACTTCAGAGCTCGCAAAATTGCCCTCCTAGTAGCAACGATCTTGTTTGGCAGTTTCTGCAAACAAAGTACATGATAAATAAATAACAAATGCTTTATAATGCAAAGAGATCAAATCAAAAGAACTTCAACGAAAGTCGACTTTATCTATGTAGCGACAGATCATCATTATAAACTGTGTTACCTTATAAGTAAGCCCAAGTGAAACTCCAACCATGAACAAAAAAAATGGCATTACAAAATCTGCAAGGGTCAGACCATTCCAAGGGGAATGATTGATCGCCGAGATAACTCCTCCAGCATGATCCACAAGTATCATGAGCTGCATTGCGATATAACAAGGCAATTGTAAGACAATCAATCACGTATTTAGTTAATTTTATAGATCTGAAGTACTAATCTGTATTAAAAATACTAAAAATCTGCACTAATCTGTATAATGTGCTATGGACATGATCCTATCAAATTGCATGCGGGTGAATTGAATGAACCGTTAAGGTTTATTTATACATGTTGTGATGGTCAAGACATGAAAAGACACATTTCTTAGAACAAAAAGCCGACCAAGACAGCATTATTCTCTAAAGAATTAGAAAAACATGGGCCTGAAAACTTTGCATTATCCTCCATTTTAGTGATTATTACCCAAGCCAGAGAGACAAAAAATGATATTTCCTCTAAAGAATTAGAAAAACATGGGCCTGAAATTTTTCGATCAGGTGGTTTGATGAAAACCAAGGACCAAAATTTCTGAAATTAGAAAAACACAAGATAAAATTTGAGATCGCAAATATGCATTAGTAGAACTATTATTCTTATATTTATACAATTTTTTAAGTTCGTATTCAAATTAAGTATAATTGACAGGACTTTAATATATTAGCTATTAAAAATAAATTTTAACTATGACAAATTCAAGGTATACATAATTAGATTAGTAAAACATTTTATAAATGAAAGAGTTGACAATGATTTTGGTTTATATCAAGACTAAAATGTCAAAAATCATTATCCAACGCGACAAATTTTACTTAGATATCCATCTCCAAATCTTTGCAAACTGCTTGCCATTCGCATTATTGAATCTTACAGTTACTTTCAATCCATGTGATATTTTTTATCGCAATAGTGACAGGAAGGCTTAAAATAACACAAATAATGGATTCACTACATTATTATCATATTAATTATCCAGAATAGAAGCTATCATGATAAAATAAAGATAACATGAATTTATCAGAGATTATGCCATGAAGCCAAAAATTGATGATTTACCATATAATAGGAAATGAATATCTAAACAAAAAATTGATGCCTTATAAAGTAATGTACACAAGACGAGATCCGCCGTCAAATTGGAAGCAATGATCCGATCAGACCAGACAAAACAAGACCGCCACAATAATAACTAAGAAAATAGTAGTACATTGAGAAAAAACTGAAAAATTGGAAAAAAAATCCAAAAAAAATAAAACAAAATAGTTAGGAACAACAACAAATTTATATATCCATAGATATATAAGATTAAAATCCAAAATGCAAAATGACAAAATGTACTATATATGACACTTCTTTCAGCATTGAGCCAATAACCAACTAGTTCATAAATTTGAAAGTAGCATCCATTAAGCCAGTTCACAGACTTTCCTTTGTATGGTTATTCAAGAACTTCAATTTACCAACCCAAAGATTTTAGCACAACAAATGCTACTATACACTCGTGCAGTATTAATTTATCAGGGGAAATTTATCAAAATACACCTAACTTTTCAACAACTTAACACTTTACTGTTCTCCAAATATTCCAACTTATTGGAATGCATATTTTTTAAGAGTGTTTTGAAATTAAACAAGAAGTTGAAAGTAAATTGTTAAATGGTTGAACACTTATGTGTATTTTACTTAATAATGCATCTATGCAAACTACACTTGAGAAGATAACAATCAGATGCATTATTAAGTAACATACACATAAATCCGAACACCTAAAAATAATGCATCTATGCAAACCACACCTGAGAAGATAAACAATCAGATGCATTATTAAGTAAAATACACATAAATCCGAGGAGCTAAATAATCAAAGTAAGGCACACCTTCAAATAGTATCGAAATATAATGCTTCAGTATTAGAAATCTTTATGATGGCGTAAAAATTTATTTTTCATCCCTAATTATAAATTTAAAGATCCAAAAATAGTGTAGATTGAGCAAATCCATAAACACTTGAAAATCTTAAAAATTACCAGTCTTGATAATACATTACATGCATTGTTTCGAAAACTTGAAATCTATTTTTTTCTCACATCCATATGTTTTGAGGTCTAGTTGATTGCAGTGAAGGCTTTTCAGCATTTAGGGCAGTAACGTGTCGGGTCGAGTCGGGTACGGACCAAGAAAAAAAGTTATGGGACTCAGATCTAGACCTAGACCCGGACCCGATTAGACCCGATCCAAAAATAAAAAAAACTTATATTTAAATATTATGTTAAATACATACATGACTTGTATAAACATTATAACTAAAAATAATATATTTAAATATTATTTAAATGTTATGTACTAAATATTATTTAAATATTAACACCATACGGAACACTATAGATGCCGTGCAACCACGTTGTGCTATTAGGTGATAATAGAGAGAAAGGGTACGTGAAGAGAGAGAAAGTCATAGTACCTTATGCAAAAGATGGGCCAGGTTTTGTATACATTATCAACGATGAGCCAGGTTTTGTATACATTATCAACCTTGAACTATTGAAGTAAGGTGCACCTCAAAACTATGTGGAAAATGCAATTTCGATGTCGCAAAGCCTTGCGATGGTATGAAAATATATTGCTGTACTCGATTATTAAATTTTAAATTTTAAAATGGTGATGAACAAGCAAATCTATAAACACTTAAAAATATTAAAAATAAACGGTTTCAGAAAATATGTTAGAAAATAAACTATTTTTAAGACTAAAAATTCTTTTTTCTTTTTAAGATTATGAAACTCCGAACCCAATACAACCAAATACAAAAGAATACAATAAGTATAATAAGAGAGAGAGTTTGTGATGAGATAGAGAAAGGGACGCCAAGAATAGAGTGCAACCATGTAGTAAAGAATGTGCATGGTAGGTGATGACAGAGAGAATGGGTAAGATGATGAGGGCTTGTACAGTACGTGATGAGAGAGAAAGTTACACCAGGTGGTGAGAGAGACCATGCTTACTGCATCATAAAAACGACGCTAATACGATTAAAATGAGTCAGCGGACTCACTAGCCCGCTCGCACAATCATTCATCTTTAAGATCTTCACAAGATTCGTATCCAATGGTTAGAAAAAATTTTAAAAAAATGTAATTAAGTTTTATATTTCATTTTTTATATTCATTATCTATATACAAATTTAGACGCCCCATGAGAATAGTATGAGTATGGAGACACATAAAAACCGGGTCCGAAAATAACATTCTTCGTACGCACACGCATCGTCACGAGAGTGTAACTCGGTACTCGGGTGATTACGTAACCTCGGTATGTTAGTGGAGTATAAATCATGTAATTTAGCCCAAAAAAATTTAAATAAACGGAGGGTTGGTTTTGTACAAAGGATATAATAGCTTTATGGACATGAAGTAAAGCCTCATGTCGAATCTTTGTTCGAGAAAGCAGTTTATCTATATGATGGTGTTTTAAAATGAAAATCTAAAACGCACCATCAAGAGAGGCCCAAACGGTTTAAGGCACAACATGTCGCTTACCGGGATGCTTTAACATAAGCAGATAATATATATTGCAAATTTATGAAATATTTTAGTTAAATTTTATGTTGGTTGCCTACTTAACATAGCCCACCTCCTTGAAATAGGCCAAGAGAGAAGCCTAAAATGTAAAATTGAGTATTATAATACCCCTCCGATAAAATTTGCGAATGAGAGCACTAGAATTTCATTTTCCAAAGAGAGACAAAGAGGGAGAGAGAGAGCGTCATAGGGGTCGCAATGGGTAAGCTCGGGTCCAAGTCAATCTAGACCCAAACCCGACCTAGAACCAACTTAGGTTTAGGGCTTTGGACCCGGATCCGACCCGATTTGTAACCGGGTCAATTCCAGGTCTAGAACCTAACAACCACATTTTGAAAAAGATAAATAAATACGTTTCACAAATACACAAACATATGATACAAATATAGACAAATTTGTCAAAATATTATATATTTTAAATTTTTAAATATATGTGTGTGTGTACGTGCCCTTGTGTATTTTAACATATACACACAATGTAGAAGAAATTGTGAAGAAGAAGCAAGACAAAAGAAAGTTTTACATGGTTCGATCTCTTAGACCTACATCCAAAGTTGAAGGTCATTCATTCTTGCCCAGTATTCCATTCACCCAATATTGAATAGAAGATACAAGATAACAAAAAAATAGAAACTGATTTCCAAAATATCTCTTAAATATATCACCAAGATATTCTCCACCTTTAGTTACCCAAAATATGAGGGATTTGGGTTACCACTCGTGTATCATATTTATCATGTTTGAATAGCTACACATTTTGATTTCAACACACATATAAATGTGTCTGGGTCATCTCAACCTGGATTCTAATCCGACTCACGTCAAGGTTTTGGACCTGGACCCGGACCCAGACCCAATTGCCACCCCTTGAGAGAGAGCCCAAGGGTATGATTATAAGGATCAATGTTTTAAAACTTGCATAAGCCGAAGTACTCCACTCTGGCCTGAGGATGGTTACTTGAGTAGTCCGAGTGGACTCACAAGAGAACTGCATCAGGCCCATAGGCCCTTAAAAATAAAAAAGAACAAAAAAGCAAAAAAGAAATAGTCAAACAAAACAAAAAATTAACCCAAAAGTCCAACCAAGATTAAAAAATCTATAGCACATGAATTTAAAATAATTGATTTATCGCTGGGATATTTATTAAAATTCGAAAAATAAAATATAAAAGTAGAGCATGTTCAAAAAAAGAACTCACCAATAATTGCCATAAACGCTCAAGTTACATATAAAATTTTATGAATAGATTCTATGCTTTTATATATTTTTATGACTTTTTTTCTATTTTTCTTATATACCTCGAGTTCTACAAGTCGACTCAGCGCACAACGGGGTAAGTCCGAGTTCAACTCGGCCGAATTTCAAAACACTACTAAGGATTGTGGGATCCCAAAACAAATTGAGTTCAACTCGGCCGAATTTCAAAACACTACTAAGGATTGTGGGATCCCAAAACAAATTGGTAAAGGAAGCAACAAATCTCATTTAAAGGAGTCCACCGATGGATTCATGGAGGAAATGAAATGGCACCAAGGAATAGCACCAATTTGAGTGCGTGCTTGCATGTTCACAAAATGTCACCTTTAGTGGAGAGAGTGAATATAAGAGAGAGAGGCCCTATTAAAGGATTCCAAGAGAAAGGGGGATTAGCAAGGAACAAGTCCTTGTGAGTGCTCCACTAGAGGATATACATATATATTTATATTATGAGTGGGGATTAACAACGAATTTAACATTTAATGAGTATGAAAAGTTGTGACCTCCTCGTAATAGAGATAAACGGCTACTTTATAAACGATCCCTATTTTTATTCCTATTTTATCTTAGGGTGCTCACATTACAGAGCATTTTATAATTGTACTTAACAAATTTTGGACACTTCTATACATTTGTTTTATAATATAATATTTTTAATAAGGGTATTTTAGATCATTAAGAGGAGTGTGACATTACCCACTACATATAATTAAGAAAATTGTTTGATATGGGCTGGACCGCATATAAAGCATCCATTTTAAACATAGATGCAAATAAGTGGTCCATCTAAAAACTATAGTAACTAATGGTCCAAATGTTTTTTTAATATAATTATTATTTTTAATTGTTAATTATTATTTTTTCCATATTCATGAACTTCATGTTAAAGATCATATATTCTCTAAAAATTAAGATCAAATTATATTTAAAAAATATATTTATTGCCAAGCCTGTATTTCTACAATATGCAAGTTAGCTGTATAGAAACTGTATCCATATAATTAGTATGCTTCATGTAGATGATGTCACACATCTCTGTGTCCATATAATTAGTATGCTTCATGTGGATAATGTCACACATCTTCTAATGACAAAAAATAATATACTTCACGTAGATGAAGTCACATCTCTCTTGATGACAAAAAATATCTCTACTAAAAAATATTGTATGTACAAAATAAAAATATATAAAAATCCAAAATTTATCGAATATAATCATAAAATACTTTATAGTGTAAATACCTAACATAACCGTATATATAGAGAGCGTGAGAGATATAGGGTAAACTAATGTCAACTTTAAAGAGAGAATTTCATACAAGAGGGCGGCTAGCTCACCTCTCAGTTGGAAAGAGAGGCTTCAAAAGGAGTATTCTCATAAGAAAAACATGGGAATATAGACATGAGGACCACAAATATGCAAAAGAAACTCGAATAAAAATATCGTCAATCAAGAAAGTTAGGGGAATCGTTGGCTTACTACTCATTTCCACTGTGAAGAAAACTATGAGTTTAAATTAATTATAAATTATGGAAAACCCACCGCACGTGTCAACTTGGTTCTCGATTCGAGGTGCGTGTCGGCCTGTTTAATAAAGCCACCGCACCACATGGGGAACACTTCCCAAAAACAATATCCACAAAGAATAAATAGCAGGATTAGAGGATACTCTCGTAATTTCCATTAGGTCCCAAGGCATTTAAAAGAAAAGACAACCCACACGCATTGAATCAAAGGTTGTTGACATTTCAGGACAATACGTAAAGCCTTTCCAAAATAGACGGGCCAAACTAAAGACGGAAAAAGGAAAGCCCTCTTTATTCTGGAAGTCACTAACCAGTATTTTTATTGGGGATATTATTTAGAGAAATGGTCTTGCATGGTTGTAGGACTTCAAAAATATCACTTTTAAATTTGTGACGGATTTACATAAAAGTCAAGTCCTACACCCATGTAATAATTTTTGTTAACTTGTTTAGAGATCCGTAGATAATTTTTGATAACTTTTTTAGATATCTATACCGATCTTTTGATAATTGTTTTAGATATTTATACCGATTTTAATGGTGATCCTTTAAAGTCTTAAATACATAGGTGGGGTAGGCTCCTATAGGATCATTGCTCATTTATCAAATAGTGAGGTTAGAACACGGTACCAATTTTATACTATACAAATAAGGCCCACCTCTAAATTTTGCCAAAAAACGTAAAACCAGTGTCAACAATCTTACGATGGTTTTGAAAATCTATATTCAAACCTAATTATAAAATTTAAAATTTTAAAAATAATGCAAATCGAATAGATCTATATGATCTTAAAAATATTGACCTGCCTCTCCTGCAGCAATTTGGGAAAAAAAAAAAAAAAACGAGAAAGATGTGTATCCACTGTTGGACTCATCTGAATGTGATACATTTCTCAAGAATTCAATATTTCCAAATGCTTTTATCTTATTTAGAGAAAACAATAAGTATAAGACTTCATATATATAATTCTTTCGTAAGTGCCTCTAAGTTGAGAAAATAATACACCCAACTCTTTTGTGGGTGCCTCTAAGTTGAGAAAATAGTACACCCAACTCTTTTGTGGGTGCCTCTAAGTTGAAAAAGCAATGCGAGTGATGAGACCTATTGTCTTTAGTTGAAAAGGTCGTAAGTTGTGTGCGGGTGGCCTCCAAGTTGAAAGTCCTAGTAAAAAGTTAAAGCAAGGGTCAGGTGGGGCGGCTACTAAGTTGAAAAAGCATTAGTCAAACAAAAGTCCCAGAGGTGACTCCCTCTATTTTCTATAGTATAAATACTAGGAGGTAAGACTATGTATTCTCCATATTAGAAGTAATTAACAAGTCTTCATTTCTAATTCTTTTGTGGGTGACCACTAAGCTGAAAAAATCATACAAATAACACGTCTCAACTCTCAAGTGACCACGAAGTCGAAGAAGTACTAAAGTTTGTATTATTCCATCTCTTCGTTGAAAGAGTATACCTAATACACTAAAGAGTCTAAAGGAATGGGGTTTGGTCATGGTGGTTGCACCTCACACCTAGTTACCACGTTTTCCCACTAACACCTCCGACTCGCACTTTTCAAAAAGCTAACTCTTTAATATGAAAAAACCGCACTTTTCAAAAAGCTAACTCTTTAATCTGAAAAAACCGCAAGGACATGTCTTCCCGATTGAATTACCTAAAAAAATCTAATGAGTCTATTAAAATCGAATGAGTCTATTTGAGTAGTGAGTTCAAGAGAGAATTCCATACTTCATAGATAGAGTCAAGAAATCCGCTTTACTAAAAAACCGCAAACCATAATCAATTAAACTGATACATCTTTACCAATTATTGGTAAAAAAACTAACGAGTTGTATCACTCAAGTTCTTGGGTGACCTCCTAGTTGAGAATGGTACTTTTTATGAGTTTAGAAAGTATTAGTAATTATCATCATTATTATTTAGGCCTTATTCCAACAACATAAAGTATTAGTAACAATTATCATCATTAATTAGGCTTTATCCCAGCTACTTAAGATCAGTTTTTAAAAGTATGGGTAATTATCGATTGAAAATCGGGGAGCCTAACCCCTAGCTTCCAAGCTTCTTGATGGTCCCAAACTGAGGAATAGCCTTGGCCTATATAAAACCAAGAACCAAAGAATCGGCTCGGATGTTCAACTAAGCAATTCAGTATAATGAACAACCGGACAATTCCTGACCGGTTTTTTTCATATCTTTCCCTTTTCGTTTACAACTTTTAGGCAACTCGCTCAGAGACGAACAGCAACTCGGAATCCACAGGCATACACGACGAACGCGAGTCTGCAATTCATTCTAGTTTTTTAAACACTAATGAGTCGCATCGCTTAATTTGTTGGGTGACCTCCTAATTGAAAAGGTAATAACGAGTCTAATCACATCATTTTGATGGGTCGCAGGGTCTGAGCAAGCCGGCTTCCTAACAGCTGTAAAATGGAGGTATTCCTCATAAATTTCATTGGATTTCGGCAATTTTTGGGTTTCAACACCTAGTCCTCTACTTCTATTTATGGGATGACACTATGGGATCATAACTGTCTATTAAAACTTAATAAAAATTGGAAAAAGTTTATATAGAGCCTAGGCTAAACAATCAAATGAGCTTACGTAAAAAATTGAACCTAGAAGATGTTGTTTTGATGCTCAAATATTCTCAAATTGATCATCTCCGCATCAAGATGCATAGACAAAAAAAAAAAACTGGATTTCAAGTTTGAGAAATAATGCATATTGTAATGTATTTTTTATCCTTCAATTTTTTAAGATTTTCAAATTTTCATAGATATGTTTGATCTATACTATTTTTGAAGCTTAAAATTTTATAATTAAAGATGAAAATATATTTTAAGGCTATCACAATCAATATTGAAACCACATTTTTCGACATTAATTGAAGGTGGGCTCTACATACCGCATCCATAAAAATTCAGATTTTAAAGGTTCACAAAAATCCATAAAGTTTTTCAATTAAACTTAAAAATTAACACTCGAAAGATAAAAGGAAACCAACAATTTAGAACACTGAAAAACTTTAGAAAATATAAAGAAAATTGACATAGTAATAAAACCTATAGAGTTAATAATTTTTGAATGAGAAATAAACCACCTAGAAAAAAAGGTAAACTATCAAAGTACACTTAATTTATTAAGTGTTCAACCTCATGATTGAAAGAAATAGAAAAACAATATATAGCTTATCGCTTGGATACATTTCAATAAATTTCACAAAAAATGAAAAAAAAAATCAGCAGTTCAGGAGAAGCCACAAAAGATAGAAGTAGATCATAAATTAAAAAGAAAAAGTTTATATAACTGTAAATCTGAAAAATAGTGCACCTACGATCTAAACCATCCATTTGCAAGTTTTCCAAGTGGTCTATAATATTTGTGAAGCTTTAAATTTTATACTTCAATATGAAAATAGATTTTTGTATATCTTTAAATTTTATGCTTCAATATGAAAATAGATTTTTGTATATCTTTAAGCATCATTTGGATGTGCATCTTTGATGGCAAATTAAAACTACTTGTGAATAATGAAAAAAGTGGTGCAAAATAGAAACCTAATAAAACAATCTTTATCCATTTCATGAACGAAATTTAAAAATTCATTATGAAATTTCCAAAAAATTTGGCTACGACTGGATAACAACCAAAATTTGCTGAGACCGAGAAATTTGGACCTTGGTCAAAGATATATGGATATTTATCAAATACTAAGGATCAGGCCTAAAAAGTGGAACAAACTTTTTTTTTATTTTTTATTTTTTTAAGGTGACAAAGACTAAATATTTTATTTGGTTTTACCAAGTAGAGAGAAAAGTTTTATTAAGATTCATCGAAACCCTTCCCTATGGAGAGGACCTAGTTTAACTAGGTGATTTAACTTAAGCTTGTTTTGATTATGTGTATATATAAAAAAATGATCAAATCTAGATCAATCACACTGTTTTCATTATGTATGTATATATAGAAAAACGGCCATTCGAAAAAAATCTTTTAGATCCGTTTACTAATAACTCCAAAACTCCCCACCTAAATATCCAAAGTACCCCTACCTGTCGTTAGGGGTTTGTCACGTAATTTGCGCATCACTGATCACCGTGTGGAAAAGTTTAAAAAGAAAAGGAATCGTAAAAACAGAAAAAACAATTCTTACTCCAAAAAAAGAAATAAGCGATCGATAAAATAAGGGAGCAACAAAATTAGAATAAAATTATTATTCGAAAGAGATATTATCAAAAGTTTATCCACTTAAAAAATGGAGAGACATATGGCTTATCACCAATAGATATGGACCATTTATTTCTTTCCCAATAAATTAGAAAGTCCATCAAATAGACAATTACAGCGAATCATGTCCAAAAAATGGAATAAAATTAAGGACAATAATTAAGAAAAAAAATTGAGAAAAAGAAACAAAGAAGAAAGACCAAAAGAAAGAAAAGCACATATAAGATTCAAAAGATAAATATAAAAAAAATAAAAGCCAGAAAAAGCAAGAAAAGTAAAGATGAAATTTAAAGAAATAATTACAGGAAAAAAGAGCAAGAAAAATATAGTAAAGGAATTGAATTGAAAAAGGACATATGGAATAGGATGCTGGTAATTAAAATTAGTAAAAAATCAGATGAAAATAAAGGTCGTGGTTTTGGCGGCAGCAGCATTAATTCAAAAAGCTTTATAACGCCAAATAAAATAATTAAAGTAATTATTAGCACGGCTCTCGGAGGCGATTTAATTAAAGTCGCCGATTTTTGCAGAGCAAAAAAAAGCCACCATTACAACGAAGAATGCGGAGCAAAACATATGTCCAATAAAGCAAAAAAAATGAAAAAGGAAGATTAATAGATTTCAAAGAGAAAACAAGAGTAATTGATATGAAAACACAATTGATTTGTAAATCGAAGTGGTGATTAAATCTCCCACAAAATGGCCATACCAAAAACAATGCAGCCTAATAAGAACCCAATAAAATTACAAAAAACACGATAAAAGATCGATTTTGCAATAATAAATAGACCCAATATCGATAAAAAAAATGAAATTAAACTAACCCAATATAGATGAATAAAGAGGAAATTAAACAGAGAAAAAACAGGAAAAAAAGGGAAGACATTCCATACACAGAGGACAGAGAAGAGAAGAAAATAACAAAAGAAATAACGGAGAAAGGCTCATTGGATTGTACCGCGACCGTAACGCCACGGAAAACATCGAGAGAGACCAGGCGCTGCTGCAAGGGGGAATCCGAGACCGAAATAACATTCTTCTGTCCGTTTTTGACAGAGTTCTCCCTGAACTGGGCGTTCTCGTTGGCCAATTCTGCCTCGCCCTCTTTGAACCCGTCCTCCACCGTTATGTAAGTCTTTTTAACATCCCCAACGCCGTTGTCATCGCCCTTAATGAGCTCGTAAGAACCCATGGCCCCTGAACCAGGATAAGCTTATCTGTGGATCGAAGGGCAATGCTGAGCCTGCGCCCAACAGACCACGGATGGACGGTCCAGATCTATAGATCGCACGTGCACGACCGGTTCAGCACGTGCGGTCCTAGACCAGGATCTCTCCCTCTCTCTGGTACAAAGAATGGGAGAGAGAGTCCCTTTCAGAAGAGAGAGAGAGAGAGGTTTCGTTTTATGAGAGGGAGAAGGGTCCCTTTTATTAACCGTCTTCGCCCTTTATTTTATTCTTTTCTTTTCTTTTTTGGGATTTTTTTATTGGCTATTTTGGCACCCAATATTATTAATTTTCCACTAAAACTTAGTGCAAGGAAATATTAGTGGAATATCTATTAATAGGGTGGATTGATGAGCCTCCTCTTTTGTATTTATCCCTTGTCCTTGAGAATTTCTTTTGTTTTTTGAAAATTGAGAGAGTGCAGTGTCCCTTAAATTAACCGCCCCTCCAATCATCCTATTGGAAAAAGTTTGTGTAAGGCCGAGGCTCTAAACAATCAATTTAGGGCAAAAATCTTCAAATTAATCATCACTTATTCTAAGATGGTCATGGGAAAAAATAGATTTCAATTCCTGGAAATAATGAATTTTGTAATGTATTATCGGATAGTCAATTTTTTAGATTTTCAAATGTTTATAGATCAGCTTGATCTACACTATTTTTAAAGTTTTAAATTTTATAATTGCATGTAAAAATAAATTTTCAGACCATCGTAAAGATTTCCATAATTGAAACAAAGTATCGAAAGTAGTCTTACTTTGATTGTTTAGAGCCTCGATCTTATACCACACCCTTATCTATTTATTTTTAACTATGATTTTTTATTTTTTATTTTTTAGTTGCTTTGTATACTATTTTACCACCTATTTTTTTATTGATATTCAACTCAAAAATATTGCAAAAAAAATATGGGTGGAATATTAAATTATGGGCGGCTAAAATGTCCATCTCTCTTCTATATTTGTTGCTTATTTTTAGTGGCCATTTTTTATTTTGGGTTTTTCTCTTGTAAAATATAAATAAATAAATACAGATTTAGAAAAATAAATAAATAAATTGTTTTTTTTAAAAAAAATGTTAGTTTGGACTCTTTTTAGCCGAAAACCCCGCTTTCCGTTTCGAATTCTCGACCAAAATATCTTCAAGCGGAAACCGGCCGACATTTCGGTGTTAAGTATTTTGGGAAAGCTCCGCGAAAGCATAGAGAATATGCACAGGGTTTACTTAATTTTTTAATTAGAAAAAGCTTCCCATAATGCACTTAACTCAAAATAATGTTTTACCCCCCCTTTCCCCAAAACAACAATTATATGATACAACTACCAAAGACATTAATGAAATGATTAGAACTTGGTGATAATTCGAGTGCCTGATAAAAAATTGGGGGAATATAGATTTCTTTTGTTTAATTTTTAAATTTTAGTAATTGATGAAAAAAATGATGAAATCAAAAACTGAGAACTCATGGTTTTAAAAATTGTCAGAAATTATTTATGTGATTTTAAAATGACTTGTCAAGTAAATTTTTGAAAAAAAAAACAGAGAACTGGTGGGTTTTTTTTTTGTTTATGTTTTACTGAAATTTGGGATATAATGGTTATTACTAAAGAAATGGTCAATTATGGTAAAATCATCATTTCTCATAATTATGGGAAAAAAACGGATAGGTTTCAAGTGAATTTATAAGAAGTTAACTCAAATGGGGTTTTGAATGGTCAGAGATGACAGACTCTCAAAAGATGAGCCCAATCTCGGGTTTTAACCCAAACCCAGCTAAGTTGATTATTTGTGCTCTAAATTTGTTTGCAACCCTTCTTTAAACTTTGGACCCGGTTACTATACGCATGTGTAGAAATGCGGGCTTCTTAATAAATTTATTTTAGAGATGGATTTTAAGATTTAGTTTTTAAGGACATGCAATATCTAACATGAAGTTCATGGATATGAAAAAATAAATAAATTTAAAAAATAAAAATAATAATTCTAGGAAGAAAACATTTGGCCCGTTAGTTTTTATTGTTTTTAGATGGAACACCTACTTGCATCCATCCATCTTTAAGATGGATGCTTTATACTCTTTGGACTGCATATGTATATTGAGACAAAAAAAACTTTCCTTAAAAATTTGAGACAAAACTACTATGTGCTCTTGCTGGAGCATAAATACACTTAATCCTTCTCATAAATTTCACTCTAGAGGATTTTTTTTTCATGAAAAAATTTATGTAAGTGTGAGGCTCTAAACAATTAAATTAGTGCGCAGCTCAAAAATTTTATTAGAAGAGGTTGTTTTGATGCTCAAGCATCCTCCAATTGATCATCTTAACCTCAAGATGCGTGGACATGAGAAAAAAATAGATTTTAAGTTTTGTAAATAGTGCATCTTGTAATGCATATTTGGGTCATCAATTTTCAAGTTTTCATACATTTGCTCAATCTATACTATTCTTTAAGCTTTAAATTTTATAATTAGAGATGAAAATATATTTTAAGACTATCACAAAGCTTTCAAGTATTGAAACCACATTTCTCAATACTATTTGAAGGTGCACTTTACTTAATTGTTTAGAGCCTCGGTTTTATACAAACCCTATCCTTTTTTATATGTTAAATGTTGGGATTAAATTTAGAATCACTAGATAAGTATTTATAAAATAAGAATTAGACTTTGGATTCATAGCACTTAGATCTGGTTCTCAAAACATTGGATAATTTTTTGAAACATCCCCAAATTATGGGGTCCTACAAAGGTTGAACTCCAAGGAGTAAACGTATATTATGCTCCTGTGTCGAATATGTAATTTCTTGGTAAAGGTTTCCATCAATTTAAAAATTTTTGAACTTTAGTTTAGTCAATCAAATCAGTCAAAGTAAACGTATATTATGCTCATGTGTCGAATATGTAATTTCTTGATAAAGGTTTCCATCAATTTAAAAATTTCTGAACTTTATTTTAGTCGATCAGATCAGTCAAAATTAGATGGTCCTATCATTTAAAATTATAATTTCAATTGAACAGACATTTTTTATTCTAGACCGCCCCAACCCATTGGGTGGTCCCGATAGTGGTCCGGCCCTAGTAACCGGAGCTAGATATCATTGCTCGCCCAAACTCAGTGTCAAACGAAAATTTCCGCTATTCTCCTACTATTTTAGTAGACCCCACTTAAGTCCTATATAACTACACAATCATATTATATTACAATGCAATAACAAAGAATGATGATTTCTTTCTCCCATTTGTACTCCTTTAGACCACTTGAGCCCAACGCCACGTAGGCGTTAAGTAAAGCTTATCGTCACTAAGGTGGACCCGCAGGTTATTATAGTTTATTACTTTTCTTTACAGTTGGACCACAAATTCTACCTTCTAGTGGTACGGAATTATGAATGCAGCTCTCTCTTGGATCTTTTCTTAACAAAGTGGCATTCATTTTGTAACCAATAACACAATCATTGTTTACTTGTATAAATCATTCTCTCTCTCATGATCTACTATTATTTACAAGATCTATCTCTCTCTCATGAACTACTTTTAAGTTTGGGACAATGGATCGGTCGGGTCTGGCACAACATGGACCCAAATTCAACTGGACCTAGACCTGGACCCAAAAAGATAACGTGGGACTTGAACCTGACCGGACCTAACCCAAAAAATAAAATATCTAATATTTAAATATATTTCATATATTGAGAATCGAAAAATATTACCTAAGCCCAACTAGATCCAGATCCAAATAGTAATCGAGTCTAAAACTTGAACCCAACCCTAACCCATTATATCCAATTTTTAAACCTATTACCAAACTTGGATCGGAGTTTGTCCCTCGGGTTCCGAGTCGAACCAGGTCCATTACTACCCCTACACCTAACAAACCAAAATTTAAAGTAACGTACAGCATCCTTTCTAGTTTTGAAAATGGCATTTCTCACCCTCTAGCTTCTCATGTCCTTCTTAATCCTCACCAAGGGCATAAAATGAGAGAAGCATCATTGAGAATTAAACTCATTGAGTCACTGTTTGATTTTCTAGGTTATCATTTGAGTGAGAATAAAAAGAGAGTTGGATGATGTCTTAAATGGGTTTCTAAATTTAAAAATTTATATTTAACACTAGTAATTTTGTAAAAGAAAAAAGAGGGATTCAAAACAACCATAAAACCAATCTAACAATTCAAACAAATAATAATGATAATAATAATAACAACAATAATTATACTAATAATTTTTTTAAAAAATTATCAAACTTCAAGATTCACCCCAAGCGACAAATCTAATGAGTGAAAATGATTGTGACCTCCACGAACATAAGATAAATTATCTGTTTATAGATAATCTCTTACAATTATAGAAAAAGTATACAATGAGATTATTTATCTTTAGTACAAAGTGGTCACTATTAATCTTGACCATTAAATGTGGGAGAATTATTTGGTGCATCCAATCCCGCACATACTATATGGGCTTGAAGATCTACATCATCTACACTAAAAAATATAGATCTACACCTTAAATAATAGTCCTCCTAAGAAAAAGCAAAATATACAATTCAAATATTTTTTTTAAAAAATATCATTTATAGTTTAAAAAATTTATCTACTTTTACAAACTAATAATCTACAAGTTAAAGAATATATATTTTCTAAAAATTAGGAATTAATTTTATTTCAAAAATAAATTATTAAGAGGTCCATATTTCTACATATGAGTATGTGAAGATGTATTTATTCTATTGATAAAACTCAAACTTCAAAATAAAATTTTTCGTATTTTACGATACATCAAAACTATCAAATTTTAGATTAATTGTAGCCGCTTTGTGCCATAATTAAATGATCTCCTGCAATCCCAAAATAATATACCTAATAAAGTTATTTCATTATTAAAAGACATTGTCGCGGAGGTTACACTCGAGTAATTTCCTTTTCCTCTTGGGGTAATAACGTCATTTCAAAGAGACGCGACCACCGACTATGTAACGCCCAAAGCTCAAGTGCTATCCACGTGTCGTAGCCAACAAATATTATTTGCCTTTTCGTTGTTTATTGCCAATTGAAAATGCTTAAAAATATTTAAAAAATAAAATTAATAATTTATCTTGTATGAATGTTGCCGCCCCCAAACTTCCTTGTTGGTCCTTGAAATTCTGCCCCATGTGGCACAAGGGACGTTATATTGGATCCGGTTTCCATGTAGCTAAGCCGAGATTTGCATAAATGCGGAAATATTAATAAATCTATTTTTGAAAAAGATTTTTGGACTTACAAATTTAAGGATGTGCAATTTTCTAACATGTAGGTCATGAATATAAATAAATAAATAATTTAAAAATTTAAAAACAATAATTTTAGTAAAAAAATATTTGGACCGTTAGTTTTTATTGTTTTTAGAGGGAACACCTACTTGCATCCATCTTTAAGATGGATGCTTTATACTTTTTGGACCGTATATATAGTCATGAGAGCCAGTATGCATGAGACAATTTTCCATTTATATTTACAAACTTTTATTTATTGTTCAGAGTGTCGCTTTGTTTTTTTTAAGGTAATGCCACTGGATTTTAAGTTCTCTTTAAAATTCAACCCTATAAACTCTTATTTTATTTTATTCATTTTTGTAATTTTTAAATCACTTATTCTGACAGGTTCAAGTTCGATCGAAATTGCCAATTCAACAATTCAACATGGATTTATAGGTGAACAATCCAGCCCACTATTTTGGGATTTGAAATACTACTCTTACAGTAGCATACTATCCATCTACCCTATTCGGTTAAGAGTATTTGAGTGACACCCAATTTTGGAGACCTATAATTTATAGGAATATGGGTTGATAGTGCAGGCCTATTAAAATAAGTAAAACCTTGTTGGAAATGTAGGCCATCAGGCTATTTTTCTTTGAATTTTTTTTTTCAATAATAGTACAAAATTCATATTGAAGTATAGAAAAATCGCATACGGTTAACATGAAGCAATGTTATATATTTTGATCCATTTTTAGCTTTAATAGGATGTTGCACTGGGGAAAACCAGTATCACTGGAGGAAAAACCCAGTGGCGTATTTGGAATTGGATTCCTTGTTATAACTTTTTTATATTATAGATATACAAAATTTATTTAATTTATAAATATTTTTTATCAAATTGTGGGTATACTTGGATGACATCCTATTATGTAAATCATTAGTGGACTAATGACATGTTTAGCTTATTACATGGGATTAACAATTTGGTGACAACTTGGTAATCTTAATTAGTTGTACTTAAGATAATTAAGACAGGGGTTACACTTGGATCTCAATTTTATTTATTTATTTTTATTTTTATTAGGATTAACAATGGTGTTAGAGCAAGGTTAAAAAAGTTGTTGAAAGAAAGAGAAATAGAGGCAATTGAGTTTGGTTCTTGAAAGGCATTTTGTCCCACATAGATGTGCATGATAATATTGACACAACTGCAACAACTTTCTATTTTGTGATACATTCAATATATTTTTTCGCCAAATAGAAGCAATTTGACTTTTGACACCCAAAAGATATCTTATTTTTGCAGTAGAACAATGGACTTAGAGTTGGCTTCCCTTCTCCCATTTACCTCAATTATGGAAGGAGTTGTAGATTTTTGTGCAAGATCATCGAGTTCATATATTTCATTGAAGATTGAGGCTTTGAGAGAGAAAATGTTCCTGGGGTTGGTTAAATTGGTGCCAACCCTTAGTGAGTTGAAGTTTCTTTTGAGCCCTCCATGAGCTTGAGCCTGACCATTGGTGCAGTGACTATATTGCCACTTTCTTAAAAGCCCCTTTCATGACATTCACTATGTCCTATTTTGCGTGATTTTTTTTTTTTGGAGTTTTGTCCATGATGGGAGATGTCTGTAGCTGCAATATCAAAAAAAAAAAAAAAAAAAGGTCAATAGAAAGAGTTCCCTTGAGTTTCCTTTGAGGACCATGTCTAATATTAGCTAGTAAAAAAGGTCAATAGAAAGAGTTCCCTTGAGTTTCCTTTGAGGACCATGTCTAATATTAGCTAGTGTTTCAAAATAATTGGTAAGCCCCAATTAGAAAAATCTTTTTTTTGTTGGTAAGTTCTTTATTGTCTTAAATTAGAATTTTTTTTCACATTATATTTTATTTAAATAGCACGAAATTAATGCACTTTGAATATGAAAAGTATTTGAAAGGTTTCAATTACAAAGTTTTTACAGTTAGTTCTTTATTACTTTAAATTAGAAATTTGTTCACATTCTATTTTATCTAAATAGCATGAATTCAATGAACTTTGAATATGGAAAGTATTTGGAAGGTTCTAATTACAAAGATTTTATGGTAAATTTTTGTATTGCCATAATTGTTCACATTCTATTTTATCTTAATAGCATGAAACCAATGCAAATCAGTGTGTGGTCTTATTTTTTTTACAATTTTTATTATTATTATCATCTTTAGTAGGACTAACAAGCCTCACTTTATAACTCATCGAAAATTTCAATTCAAGCATTAGAAAACCTTTGCATCAAATCATCTTGGCTTGAACATTATGGTTGTGAAAAAACTAGGATTTCAAGCTCTAAAAATGGGGTTATTGAAACAATTTATCTAGACAATCCATTTCACCAAAAAAAAAAGTGTTCATAGAACATAGATCTGCAATATATATACCATTGTTTTGAGTTTCAAATTTTATTGTTGGGGTTGAAAATTGATTTTAGAGCCATCATAAAGATTTTTGTTGTCGAATGTTCTTCTTGAACAAGGGTTTGAGGTGATGCTTTATTTTGTTTTCACAAAGCCTAGGCCTTATAGAAACCACATCCTAATTTGTAAGCTACCGATCAACTTCAAAAAGAAAAATAGAAAAGAAAATCGTAGGTAAGCTCCTTGTTACTCTTAAAAATAACATCCCAAAATTAGAAGTAGACGGTAGGGGTGAGAACAGGAGATATCGGATTCGTGTCTAAACCAGATTCAAATTGGATCTTGGATATTTGGATTTGGATCCAAATAGTATACATTGGATCCGAATCCGGATTATATATACTTTAAAAAAAACTTATATATATATATATATATATATATATATATATATATATATATATATATATATATATATATATATATATAATTTACCATTAAAAAAACCAAGTTGGATCTAGATATGGATTAGGGTCGAATCTGAATTGGATCCACCTGCACTTGGATCCGATTTAGATTTCAATTCGGACGACTTTCTGGTCTGGATCCATATTTCGAATCCAAAATTTGGGTCCGTACCCGGATCCAAATAGGATCCAAAATCCAAAATTTAGATCCGGATAGGGTCAATTGTTGCCCTCTAGCAGAGGGTCCATTTAGGACAGTCTTATCTCAATGTTTTCTATTCCTCATTTTGAAATTAGTCCTCTTGTTGGGAGTAATATAATAGTTACTCGCAACTAGATCACAAAATTTCAAATCCAATTCTCATGAGCTAATTTTTCATTCAAGGGAGTAAATAGACAGTATACTCTCACAAAAAATAAATACACACGTTAGCAAATAATTATTTCAATATTATTCCAAAGAAATAATTATCTCAATATTAGTTTATAAGGGAAGATTTTTCTCATAAAGTGATAATCAGATAAAATTTAGTGAAAACATAGAGCCTTACATTGCCTTTTTTGACATTGTCGAATTTTCATCTTTTACTAGGGAGAATATTGCTATTTTAAAATAATTATCACAAACTCATGTTGTCTGCAATAAAGGGGAATTTTCGAATAAAGTGTGAAAAGAATAAAAAAAACAAAACAGGCTTGGCAGTTATGAAAGAGCACCGATAATCCATGGCACCATACACGTGAGGCAAACGAAGACTTGGGCTAAGAAAGGAATGTTGGCCATGAAAAAGGCTAACTTATGTTTTATAAAAATAAAAAATTGAAGTGCAAATAAAAAATTAACAAAATTTGGCGTTTATTTGAAAAAAATTCAAGTTCTAAACCACCTTTGACACTCTCTCCAAGACTTGGCAAATGTGGAGCAATTTGCAATTTTATCTTTTAGTTCGGCATTTTAGATCACTGAATTTTATTTATCTGTCTTTATTTCATGATTTGGCACAATTGCCATATAGTTAAAAAATGATATATTTTTTCTCCATTTTTATTTAATAAAAAACAGGTAGGGGACCTACTCCTCCAACGACTTACCCAAAAAACAAGCTACTAAGAGTTTCTAATATTTCGATTATCTTTTACACAAGAATTATTGTCCAGTTTATAATTTATAAAATCTTTCACACACTCATGTTTGTATATATTTCAGATTTATATTATTTGGTTGAAATTTTTTGTCCTCATCAACATCATCATTAAAGTCTTTTGCCAACTAATTGTGATCGGTTACATGAATCAGTTTGATATTTTAAAATAATATTCAATAAAATTTCCCCAATAAAACTTGCTATCAATAATATCACGATAATGATAATTAATGCAAATAAACCATAATGCTTTTTTTTTAATCCTTTGTACTTTATTTTAATCAAGCGTTTAAGTGACACCTAAACCTAACTTATGCAACACAAAAGGAGGGTAAAGAAAGAGGTTGGGAACAAGGAACTTGGGTTTACCAAAGTTGAAAAGAGGAAAGCAAGTGCAACACGACTTGGCCCATATGACTTGGTTTCTTTTGCTTTTATTATTCATGGCCACAATTGTGCCAAATTGGTGTTCCCTATTTGAGATCCTTGTACCATAACCGAACACGTTTCTTAGCGTTTTTTAGTTTGGAGACGAGGGAACCTTTCGTGGGGGATTCTTCGTCATGATTATGACAAGTCACGTTTGCAAGAGAGAAAGAGAGTCAAGTTGCATGCATATTTTGAAATTCTAATTATTTTTTAGAGCAAAGATGCACTTGAAGCTCTAAATTTAGGGGTGGTAACGGGTCGGGTCTGGTGGGACCCAAAAATAATATGGGACTCAGACCTGGACCCGGACCCAGACTAAATAACATAGTGTGGGATCCAGACCCAGACTCGAAAATACGGTGTGGGACCTGGACCCAAACCTGGACTCGAAATATAGTGTGGGACCTCGACTCGGACCTGGATGGAACCGTTCTAACCCGACCCAAATATAAAAATATCTATGTATTTAATTATATTTAAATATATTTCATATATTAAGACCTGAAAAATATTATCAAACCCGGATCCTACTGGAACTGATCAGACCCGAACCCAAGCCCGACCGGAGTTAATCGGACCTGTACCCGTCAGATCCAAATTTTGGACCCATACCCAGACCTGGATCGGGTCTACCTCTCGGGTCCTGGGTGAGTTCCAAATCCATTGCCACCCCTAGCTCGAATTCTTTTTCGTCAGTTATTCTAGAATTAAAAGTATCCTAATTTTGGTAGAGAGAGAGAGAGAGGGGGTATGAATTCATATTTTGAAACTCTAATTCATTTTTGTGAGTCAAGTTGAATTCATATTTTGAAACTCTGATTCATTTTTCTCTCTTCTTCGACAAGTAAAAAGGATCCTAATTTTGGTGTTTCTTAAAAAAGAACTATGTCCCAGTTGTAATGACAAAAAACAAGTTAGTCTCTCTCACATACGCTAGAAAGTAAAAGAACCACGTGTAAAATTAAGAGCAGTGACCTTTCTCTCTCTCATATCCTACAAACTAAAAGAATCACACGTGAAATTAATAGTAGGCACCGGGGCATCTAAGTTACGTCCACGGATCGATCGAGCCCAAAAGCAAACAAGATTGTTCTTATCTGCGATTTAAAAAAAGGATCTGTGACCCGAATGGGCATCCCAAAAACTAGTTCGGATCAGTAAATCCATAGTTTTAATCGTTGTTTTACTGTGCAAAAAAGATAACAAACCAGCAGAAAAGCATGTGAAAAACAATGAACTAGCTAATAACCAGTTCGGATTGTTGAATAGATAGTCCATATCGTGTTTTTATTTTAGAGAATCTCCGTTTTACTTGTGTGTAACTGTCGGTTCCCTTCTAGACTAGACCGTTTTCCTCTATATACACAAAATCGAAACGGAGTGACCGATTTTTGGGTCAGACTGAGCCGACTCGGTATTTTTCAAAATCACTAGTTCTTATATATATTTGGGACACTTTATCAAAATACACTTTATTTCTAATTATTTTACATTTTACCCTTCTATAATATTTCAACTCAAACTCATCCACATTTTGATGGTATTAGAAATTCATTGGAAACAGTTGAGTAAAATGTAAAATAGATAATATCTTAAATGTATTTTTGAAAAACTTCCCTATATATTTTGTGTCAGGAAAAAATAATTCATTGGGGGAATATATATTGAACATAAATTTTACAGTTGGGGATAGAACTGTAAGTAAGATCACATAGAGAGACTTAATAGAGGAGTCTAATTGAGAGAAGGGTAACAAAGTGTAGCATTTAAGTAGAGTTTTTTTCTCTTTGGTAGTTCAGTGGTTGGACGGCAATTAGGTGTGGGTCGAGGTCGACCAAACGAGAATTTGGTGGCTCCAATTTAGGCCTGACAGACTCTGAGCCAGCTTGGGTGCGTTAAGGCTTGGACTCTGTTGAGTCGTGTCTAGGTCCAGGTCGACCTCGTTTTTTCAGTCACCAAGGATATGTGGAGATGACAAACACATTGTGTGAAACATATTTTCCATTCCTATGGTTCAAGTTCAAGTTCTTGAACACTAATAAACCTTAAATTAATTAAGAGAAGTGCATGATAAGACCATTTATATTTCGCATAAGTAGGTCACACTCACTGCCAGATTTCAAACATGAAATTAAGTAATGGGCTAGGATTACAGTTTGAAATACCTTTTTTCTTAATAAGCCGCCTGATTTTCACAATTAATATAGTTTAAGGGTAGTTGTGATGTTTTTGTACCAAAAATAGACAATGTGATATACACGAATACGAATACTTATGAGAAAATCTTTATAAGTTGTCAACCTAATAGAAGTAAGGTGTACCTCAAAAAATCCTATGAAAGGTTGTTCCCATATTGAAAAACCCTTTAAACCGTTCATTTTCAAAAAAAAAAATTAAGTGTAGAGATATGTTTAATCTGCATATTTTTGTAGTTTTAATTTCATAATTAGGAGTAAAAATGAATTTTTATGCTATCCTAAGGATTTATGTACAAACTAAATCTTTCAGCAAAGGGAAAAGATCATTTTTGGGCTAATAGAATGTTGTAAGCCCAACGGCCCATATTGAATATAAGCCGATTTGACGGTCCTGACTATATATTTGAATTTTAGGGCTTTTTTTCTTCCAATGTAAATCACATTAAATTTGGTGTGTCTACACGTCTCATCAAGGCGTACCTAATAAAAATATAAAAAAATAATTCACAAAAAATAAACTGACCAAAATATCTCTAAAAATCTCAGGTGTACTGTCATCTATTTAATTTTTGTGAATTATTTCTTTAATATTTTTTACCTATTATTCACAAATAGACGTTCCAAATTTCAAGTAATTTAAATTTATAAAAAAAATTAAAATTAAAATATAAAATACAATATTTACCAATAAATCGATTTTATATTCAATCTAAGCCATTGAGTATTTATTATAGCCGTCAGCCTAGAGGCTGACCTCATACTCTTCCTTCAGCAAAATTTGCCCATGTGCCTTACTTTAAATCTTTGAAGTTGACACCTTGTGTAAAGGATAAACCACAAGCATAGTCATATGAAAGAAAGCAAAATTTGCAAGCAGTCATAAAGAAGATTTTTTTGCACTGTGGAATAATAAAAGTAGAGTGCCAAAAAACTAAATGGAAGCTTTTAGGTGGCTTTTGTCTCCCTTCTTTCTTACATGCCTCAGGAAAGCGATGTAATTAGGTAAAATTAGGTCTTTGCTTCTATTGTCCAACCAACATCCAAAGGGCGACCGCACCCCTTCTCACACTAGAAGGCTTTGCGCTCTCTCCATCAGTCATATTTGCTTTCTAACTCCCATAGTGCAAATATACAACATTTTGTATGTGCTCCTCTATTGTTGCCCTTTTTAGGGTGTGGCTTGTATATGGCCGAGGCCCAAAGCATCAAAGTAGGGCGCACCTTCAAATACTGCTAAAATGTGTTATTTCAATTCATGATAGCTTCAAAAATTATTTTCATTTGTAATTATAAAATTTAAAGTTAACAAATAATGTAGATTGAATATATCTATGAACACTTGAAAATATTGAAAATTGACGGTCTAGATAATACATTACAAGATGTACTAGTTTCATAACTTGAAATGTATTTTTTTTCATGTCCATGAGGTCAAGATGCTTGAATTGAGGGTTTTTCAGCATCAAAACAACTTTTTCTAATGAATCTTCTCCATGAGTATGCTATAGCCAGTCACAATATTTGCATGTGCTCTTCTTCTAGTTGTAAACCTTTTTTTTTAAAAAAAAATTAACTCTCTCTCTCTCCATGACATCAATAAGTATGGTTTTAGGTGCACCCTCTTGGGTTGGTAAAGAGTGTTGCATCATGGTGACTTGTTTTCTTATGCTCTATGGTGCCCAAATTCAAATTATATCATGAGTTGTGGTACCATTAACTACCTTTCACATGTTCATTTTTTAACCTCTTGGGCTTAATGCGCTAATTAGGTCATTTGGAGGTTTCCATTCTTCATTTGTGTGCAATTAAGATTCTTACTTTCCACCTTTCTTGATTGGTTCAGACAACTGATTGATACGCAAACATCCACTCTAAGTTTATATTTTAAACAAAGAAAAGTATTTCCTAAAGTAAAGCTCTAAACAATTGTACTTTATATCCTATTGGAAAATGCAGTTTTGGAGTCGGAGAATCTACAAATGGATCATTTCCACCTCAACAATTATAAATCTTTGAAGAAAGTCGTTTCGAGTCCTGAAAATGGTCCATGTTGCAACGTTTTTTTTTCTTGATTGTACATTTGAAATGATCACGTATTCATTAGATTTGAATCATTTTCCATGCTTCAGATTCCATAATCAAATGCAAAAATAAATTTCCAGGCTTTCAAAATGTTTCGACACTAGATCTGGTATTTTTTTTCAAACAAGGGTATGAGATACAACTTTACCAAATTTCCTGAAGTTGTGACCTTAACAAAATATTTCTAAACACTTCTTGCCTAATCGCGTGCCTAATCCCTTTCTTGCCAACAATAAAAATATTTCTAAACACTTTCAATTCTAAATGACATTAAAATAAATAGCTGATGGTCTATATTGCAAGAAAGACCTATGTGATATTTTACCGGAGAATACATATTATTAATTTTTTTTTTTTTTTTTCATCCTTTTCTTTTGGTAAAAGATCACTTACATGTGGTCTTTATTATAACAAGATAAATTTCAAAATAAAATCAACATAACAATAAAACCAAGATCTTAACAACTTGATGCCATTGAAACATATGCACTATGCTTGAGAATAAAAGATAAGATTGCAAGAAACAAAAAGAAGAGTGCCAAAAATTACCTCAACCGGGCTTATTACACCCCACACCGAGTCACCACCATCAGATGGCACTGGATCAATGATCAACCCTCAATCTCAACCGGAAAAGCAAGTTTAGGTCAAGTCATACCAATAGAACATGAACCCCTTTGATCACAAACTCAAACTCTATGTGAATTCTTTTAGCAATCTAGTTTGAGAGAGATGGATTATCTTTTTGCTAAACCCTAAAACCGCTAGTCATAAATCATGGTTGAGAGATAAGAAAGAGAGAGATCAAAGATGAGAGAGTGGTGTGTGTCCCCTTTGGCTTTCATGAGAGAGAGAAGCTTTTCTTAAGAGAGAGAGAAATTCTAAGTGGGGTGTGCCCTTTTGTGGGATATGAGAGAAAAAGATGAGAATTAGGTACAAGAAATAAGGTGTAGAGATTTTTGGGTAGAGACAATCTCTTTTTATAGGCTTTGAACACGATTAGAGTTTTTTAGGGTTTTCTTTAGCTTGCCTCTTCTTGTGAGATTGAATATGAACCATTGATCTTGGGTGACTTGTGGGGTGAGAGATTTGAGCCATGCATTCCATAAATGGGCCATAAATATTATGGAAGGTGCATGAATCATTATCCCCATTTCCTTAACCATTTTCTCATCAATAGAAATTAAATAAATTAAATCTAATCAAAATATTGTGCATACCATAAAATAACACAAATCTACTCAATCTTTCAGCAAAATCTTTCAAAGATATATCAAGTCAATATTTAGTCAATATCTTCCAATGATATGGTCACATGCCATATCACCAAAAAATAGGAAAGAGAATAAGGGTGGGGTGTGCCACCCAAGGGAGGACTCATGAGCCCCACCTTCTAGAAATATGTTGGCCCATATGCACAATGGGCCCCCATGATATTTTTATATATTTAAAATTAATAAAAGGACTTTAGAATATTATTTGAATATTTAAACTATTGTAAAATCAATATCTTTAATTTTATAAATCCAAAAATTATAAATAAAATATCCAGGGGTTCATAAAAATTCAAATAATAATCCTAAAATAATTTTCATCATAAAACAAATACAATTAAATTAATTTGATGGGAAAATGATATATATGGTTTAGGAATCACAATAATCATGGGGCACTTTACCTTCAACTGTAGACTACAGACCACACTTGCTTTATCAGATCGACCTAATATTTCTCATGACTCACAGTCCAAGCATGGGCTCATTAGTTGGTTACTAAAGTCCGGTCGATGATCCAAGGGGTCGCAATCCCAGTCTGTGAATTTCAGGTCATCACCTAGAGACGAGTCAAGGTCACCTAGACCTGATGCGACCATAGCTCCTATGGTATATAGGGGTATCTCTCGCACATGCATACGCTTCACCCTAAAAGGTAGATTTCTAGCTTTCCTAACGATCTATCGACATGCATGCCGTGTGATGGCACATAGATGAGGCTTGGGCCGCCGTCTCTGTAGGCCACCATCACACACAAGGGTCATACAGTCTCTCGGCTCACTCATTTGGGCGTATTCTCCGACCTCATCAAGGGCTAACCCATTAGAACCCTTCTCGGTTTGTTCTTTATGCCCAAGTAACATAAGTTTTTTCCAACCGACTGGCCTAGATCGTCAAGCACAGTCCGGTATCTGCAAACATCGTTTGCTTAGTATGGTCTACTAGGGACCACACTTCTATTGAGTTCATGTTCCACTATATCATTTCATTTTACAAGTACTCATAAAGCCTTTAAAGGCCACATAAACCCGACATATATTTCATTGGATTACTTAGAATATATCATCCCCATGTATTACTTTATGTACTTATATATTTTATGGCAAGAGACTACATAATACCTATGGGTGAAAATGAATAGTATTTTCGCCCATAGGCTCATCACTGTCCCATGCGTGTATTTTTCGACCGCCACGAACCTAGCATGCTTGTGGCGGTACCGTCACAGAATGCTAGGTCTGTGACGGCCAAAATTTTACGTAGAATCGCAATGGATGGCACGTCATCCGTTGTGGGTTCGTTCAGAACCGCCACGAGCATAGTAAATCCATGACGCTAGTGAAATACTATAGCACTTAGCTTATAGCCATTTTTAAAGTTTTTCTTATTTTATGTATCTATTAAAGATGAAAGAATATCTATATATAACTGTATTTATATCCATAAATGTAGGGGAATGTGACGTTTCCATTGTAAAATTTCAAAATGTGCGAATATTAAAGCAAAATGAATGGTTCATAGTGTTTGGACGGCATTGAGCGACAAGTTCATAACTTTTCTATAATTCTAGTACAATTGTACGTTTCATGCACGCCATTTGTTATTGGGTGTGGTTATATAAGGCCGAAGCCCTAAACAATTAAAATAAGGTGGACCTTCAAATAGTGTCCAAAGGTGTTGTTTCAAACTTGAAAATCTTTGTGATAAAATGAAAATTTATTTTCATATCTAATTATAAAATTTAAAGCTTAAAAAACAGTATATATCAAGAAGATCTATGAACACTAGAAAATCTTGAAAATTGACCGTCTGAAAGTGCAATACAAGATGCACTATTTCCAAGATTTAAAATCCATTTATTTTCATATCCGCATGTTGAAGTCGAGATGATCAATTTGAAGATTTTTGTGCATCAAAACAATCTTAGTGAAATTTTTGAGATGCACGTTAATTTGATTGTTCAGGGCTTCACTCTTATATGAACTTTGTAATTTTTTATTTTCTTTATTTCACTTTGACCAACCTTTTAGGAGTTCCAGATTTTTAGCCTAGATTCTTTGAGATGGACAAAAAGAAAGATTTTCAGTGACATGGGATTTTAAGTGTTTTGAGTTGTGACATTAGTCTGTGATCTGTCCACAAAGAAGTAGGTTTCAAAGTATAAAAAAAATCTTACCAAGCATCACATAGATAGTAGTTGTCACAATTTTTACCTAAGATCGGTAACCGCCACATGTAACATCCATAAAGTTAGGTCATCTCCCAATTTGTCAATTCTTTGGTGAGAGCGTATAGTGTGCTAGTGGACTCCCTGTGAGAGCACATTGTATACGTACTCCCTTGTGCAGAAGAGCTGTTGGGAGAATTTTTTTTTTCCATGGCAAATCCATTTTAAAAATACCATACAAGGGTTTAGAAACAATTTTTTTTGATTTGATCATCCAAGGGTATTTTTCGTTGTTAGCAGGAGTAGTATATATATACTATTTTTTTTTTGAGTTCCTAAATATAACCATCCAAAAAATAGATGGTCTCTAAACAACCATAGAATGCAATAAAATTTTCTCTACGCATTTATAGAAATTTTTTATCGGAAATTTATCATAATATACCAGCGTATTCTCTCTTCAACATTTAACCTTTCGCGACTATTCCAAATGATCATCTGTATTTTAATAGGCTTTTAGAAATTAAATAAAAGATAGATGAGTAGTTAAATACTTCATCTCCATGTAGGTATGTGTATTTTGATAAATTTATTTTTTTTATTTTTTTCTTGGGGAGTCACGTATAGAATTTTTTTATTGGAAATTTATCATAATACACCAACTTATTCTCTCTTCAACATTTTAACCTTTCTCAACTATTCCAAATGATAATCTGTATTTTAATAGGCTTTTAGAAATTAAATAAAAGACAGATATATTGTTAAATATTTCATCTATGTATATGTGCATTTTGATAAATTTCCTCATTTTTTTCCTAGGGGGGTCAGTCACTACATTGGGGTGCTGGCATTCGAAAATTTAGTTCATCATGTGCTCCCACGGGAGCATCAAATATTTTGGCCTATGTAGTTTTGATATCTAGAATGCTGGAAAACGTATAAAGTAATATGCTTCTGCTAGGAATAAATGAGTGTGGTGTTTCTTTATGCTAAATCAGCTTTGCACAAGGGAATCACTTTGAGCGATAAGATAAACCAACTTTCAAGGTCAATTGAACCAGATGTCTTGTGCTTCACCTATGGCAATAAGATGTAACCCAATTAGAGTTTCATTAAACCTCATCAAGTGGTGCAAAGGCCATCAGTAATGGACTCAAACTTTGGATAGAAGTTTACTTAAAAGTCATTTTTACCCATGTAAATCTTGAAAGAAATGGGGCCGCAAATTCTCTAGCCAGACAAAATACAATGCAGGTGATGTGACCGCTGTTGGCCTTGCCGTCCCTTGTAATTTTCTCCTTTTTTTTTTGCCTTTTCTCCTTCTTTTTTTATTTCTTTTTTTTCTTTTCCTCACATTTTCTTTTACTTTCGTTGTACTTTTTATTTCTTCTCAATGAAAAGCTCATTAACTACCAAAAAAAAAAAAAGTTACTATTAATATTTTCAGATCATTATGAAAAGAGAACTATAAAACAGAAATTAGATGTATAAAATAAAAGAAAGACTAATGTGAACTTGCCGGGGGATATATTTTTTATTTTTCTTATTTTTCACCTTTTTTTTTTCCTTTTGGCAAAGATAAGTTACAAGTAGTCTTATTACAATAACTCTTGCTTCAAAGAAAATAAAATTAACGAATCCAAGATCTTAAAAACCTTGTTGTCATTAGACCAAACTAATTTTCTTTAAACAAATAAAATATCTATAATTTTTGGGAATATAAAGACAATATAATTAAATATGGCAATAAATAAAAAGAGAGTGTCAGAGATTACTTCAACCAGGATATATAATCGGTTTTTTATTCTCTTACATATGGCAAAACCTCTCAATGAGATATGTATCTCGATCTAAAACCAACTACCGAAGGCATCAATGCTTTAGTTTTGTTCAAGCCCTTTGACTTGATCTTTGGATCTATGGATGTCAATATAGAACCAATTAGTTTTGCTCAAGCCCTTTTAACTTGATCTTTGGAACCATGGATGGCTTGATCTTTGGAGCCATGGATGTCAATCTAGAACCAATTAGTCTTGCTCAAGCCCTTTTGGCTTGATCTTTGAAGTCATGGATGTCAATCTAAAACCAATTAGATAAGGCCTCCATGCTTTAATTTTGCTCAAACCCCTTTGGCTTGATCTTTGGAGCCATGGATGTTAATCTAGAACCAATTAGTCTTGCTCAAGCCCTTTTAGCTTGATCTTTGGAGCCGTGGATGTCAATTTTGTTGGTACGTGTTTGGTCATGGGGCCTGTAAACGTGTTATTTTTCTCTCTCTTATAATTTAATGCTTATCACTAAAAGATGGAGGCCTTTTTTAGAGAGAGACAGTCTCGTTATCTAATAGGTAGAAAATAACACCACATCCTAGGATTACAGGGCTATGTTTCTCATAGTTTTATGGAGAAAACCTAACGTTGGAGAACGGCCTCCTCATCTTCTATAACTAGGCCTTTCATGGTCATGGAGAGGCACATACAGTACAAAGAGTTTTCATTGTTCAATCTCCACTATGTGATCCTCAGTCTCACGTCACCGCCAGTAATCTTTGAAGTTTTGAGTTCTTTTCTTCCCACATACTCCAACATTGGTATCAAAGCCTCAAGTTAGCAGAAGCATAGAGGCTCATATCCAACAGGTCTCAGGATGATCAAAATCGATTATTTGGTTCCCTGTGAGTTTGTATTTTATTGAACAATATCTCTCTTAAATTTTTTTTTTGTCGTTATCAATTCTCTATTTACTCTGTTGAAATTTTTCATCTCTGAGATTTGTGAAGTTCTCTCTCTCTCTCTCGCTATATTATTATCTCGTTGTTATCCTAAGAGTAGGAGGATCGTACCATCATTCAATTTTCATCTCATTGTTATCTTAAAACAACCTCACGATTTCTTTGTTATCTCCATATGCCGTTTTACGCTTAGAAGAATGCGGGTTGTTATTCACACGATTAAATCTATTAATTTATGTTTATATATTATACTAGGTTAATTCGTTGTAATCTTTTGTTCCCTTTGCTCGTTTTTGTCTTAGATTCATTATTTACTCCCTCTAATTCAGTGAAATTCACTGAAGTTTCAGTGAAGTTTTTTTAAATAGCCACGTTTTTTTTGTGTGTGCTGATACCTCCATCCCACAACCAAAGTTTATATTTTTCTAACTTTTTCTTTGCTATTAAACATCACAACGAAATTCATTGAGTTTCAGTGAATTTCAAGCCCTTTTTTCTGTGCTATTCTTTAACTCAAAAAGAGTTCGCCCTTTCTTCTTCTTTTTTGAAAACCTCATGCACATCGCAACCACACACCTTAACCACTTGACCATGGTGAAGCGGTAATTCTCTCTCTAAGTTTTACTATTATAATAATGAAATAAAATAAAATAAAAGTAAAGATAAAATTTGCTGCTTTTATTTTAGAGAGAAAGAGAGAGTGAGAGATAGAGTTACTATTGTAGTTTTAGAGAAAGAGAGACAAAGAGACACATACTTGCTGAAAATCAGTTGGTTTGCACCTTTCTTTCTTCCATATTTTAATGTTGAAAACTAGTGCATAATTTTATTGGATTATTGAAAATTATAATGTACACAACAACTATTCAAGTAAAGGTTGTTATATTAATTGCATGCTCTCTTTTTTTGTGGCTTATAATTTAGGGATTTTCTACATATTTTATTTGCATAATAATTATCATTGCATTGCATAATTATTCTATGCTTTGTCCTTTTTTTTAAATAAGCAAATTTTATGATCTTGATTTTGTGAATTCATTTTTTGTAATTATGTTATGCCATATATTTTGTTGAAAATATCAAATATCAATGCAGACTCTCTTTCTTGTACTAAGACATATTCACATATTTATGAAAATTATTTTTATGCAAGATTTGACATAAAGTAGTTGTTGCCTTACTTTATTGATTTTTTTTTGCATCACAGCAGTGTGAACATAAACTGTTTGAAAAAAAATTTCTTTGAGGTTGCAGCTCACTTAGAGTCAGCAAATTTATTGATTTAGCTAGCAGACAACCCTTTCTTAAGTATAATTAAATTTTTTGAACTTTTAAGTATTATCTAAAAATTTTAAATAGCTAGGCTAGTCAAGTTAGACCTATCCAAATTTACAAAACTCAATGGGAACAATTTTTTTATGTGAAAAAGAAAAATTGGATATATTCTTTTTCAAGATACGATAGATTATATTTTAGAAATAAAACCACCAGTTTTAGAGCCTAATACCAATGGTCAAGTCAGAAGGAGATTTGAAAAATAGTTAGAAGATGACAAAATAACTAGGACTACTATGTTGAGCTTTATTGAAGATTATTTGATTAGAGTCTTTGAAGATCACACCACAGCTCAAAATATGATGGGTGTCTTATCTAAAAAGCATGGGACTACTTCTGAGACCCATGTGCAATTGTTATTAGAAAAATACAATTCTTGCAGAATGAAAGAAACAGACTCAATGACCGAACATATCAATAAAATGACAGTGCTCGCAAATGACCTTGCAGCAACCCGGAATCTAGTCCCCGATCGCATGCAAGTGTCCATTGCCCTTAACAGTCTCCCTCCATCTTGGGAGTCTGTTGCAATTGCATTGAACCAGTCTACACAAGGGATAACCATGTTAAATCTTCCCATACATCTCAGTATTGAAGCTGAAAGAAGAATGAGGAAGAAATCAAATGAGATCCACTTTGCCTAAAGTTCATCATCTCATGTCCCCATTTAAATAATCAAAAAAATAATCGGTATAAGGGAAATGGGAGAAATTTTAAAAAGCAAAAGAATAAAGTTGAGAATACCTGTTTTTATTGTAAAGAAATTGGGCACATCGAGTTTAATTGTCCTAAGCTGAAAAATAAAAATAAGAACCAAAATAACAACTATGTTCGAAATAATCAAAATAAAAGAAAGGACTTGATATGCATAGGACTTGATATGCATAGTCTTAGAATCAATAGTTGCCGGCTATTACCTGAGAAATTTGTGGGTCGACTCAGCTTCCACTCGACATGTCTCAAGGACCAAGGACGGATTTACAGAATTGAAGGAGATTGCAGCTGATAACCAGCGGATTTACATGAGAAATGACACCTACTGCGATGTACTAGGTGTCAGTACTTTCAAGCTGTGTTTACCAGGAGGAACAAATCTCTTATTGACTGATATATTGTATGCGTCCAATATGAGACTCAATTTGATTTTTGTCTCTAGACTAAACGACAAGGATTATGAAATAAGGTTAAGGTTTGGTCGGGTTACCATTGGAAAGCATTTTAGAGCATTGGTGTACGATACTAAAGTTGACAATTTGTACTGACTGAATGTTAATGAAAATTCATCATTTTATGGTCATTTTAATGCCTTTTTTTATGCTTATATATGTATGGATGATCCATATTTATGGTACTTAAGATTATGATATATAAATAAAGACAAAATGAATCAAATAGTTAAAAGATGCTTGCTCCCCAATTTAGGAGAAATTGTGTTCAAAACATGCGAGCTATGTATTTCTGGTAAACTAACTAAGAAGCCTTTCCCTAAAGGTAAAAGGTCTAGTGATCTACTCAGTATTGTTCACTCTGATATATGTGACCCATTAAACGTAAAAACACATAAAGGTATGGAATATTTCATAACATTTATAGATGATTTTTCACATTACGGATATGTATATCTAATTAGTAAGAAATCAGATGTGTTAGAAACTTTTAAATAATATAAAGATGAGGTCGACAATAAATTAGGTAGACATATTAAAAATTTTCGAACAGATAGGGGAGGTGAATATTGATCTGGCTTATTTAACGAATTTTGTAAGGAGCATAATATAATTCACCAAACAACCATGTCATATAAACCACAGCAAAATGGTATAACTGAAAGAAGAAATAGAACTCTAACAGACATGATTAGGTCTATGATGAGCCATTCAAATTTATCACCTCATTTTTGGGGTGAGGCTCTCATCACTGCAATTTATATTATTAAACGTGTTCCAACTAAATCTATAAACTTGACCCCATATGCATTATGGACAGGTAAGAAACTTGACCTTACTATATTAAAAGTTTCGGGTTCTTGGGTACATGTGCTTATACCACCACAAAATAAAGATAAATTACAAAGTAAAGTTATAAAATACTATTTTATAAGCTATTCAAAAAATTCTAAAGGGTATAGATTCTATAACCGTGATACTAAATCATTAACAGAGAGTCGTGATGCTCATTTCTTAAAAAATATTGATGATGACACTATTTTAAATAAGCTTGTGGACTTATATGAAATTGATAAAGATAAGGGTCTGGAAGTCCCTGTTTCTCATACTCCCTCTACATTTGGTGAGAATGATTCAATTGAATCAAGTATACCAGACAGGCTTAAAAGAACTAGAGCCCACCTACAACTTTAGAAGAAGTTTATGTATTTATAAATGAAGATAATTATTCTTCAATGAGTGAGAATACAATAGATGAACCTCGAAACTACAGTGAAGCTATTAGTTCTTATGACTCAGCTGAGTGGACTTAAGCTATGGATGATTAACTTGATTCTATTAAAAGAAATCAAGTTTGGAAATTAGTAGACCTCCCTAAAGATAAAAAAACCATCGATTGTAAATTAGTCATAAAAAAAAGGCTTAATACAAAGAGATCCATTGATAAATATAAAGCTAGGTTGGTAGCTAAAAGATTTATCCAAAAGAAGGGCATCGATTATGTAGAGACTTATTCTCCTATAGCAAAATTTTCATCTATTAGGATCATCTTAGCATTAATTACATATTATGATATAGAATTATTTCAGATGGATGTCAAAATAGCTTTTTTTAAATAGAAAATTAAAAAAAGATATAAACATAAACAATCAGAAGGAAATTTAATTAAAGGTCAAGAAGACAAAGTATACAAGCTTAAAAAATCTTTATATGGTCTAAAACAATCTTTTAGACAATGATACTTTACTTTTCATAATGCAATCACTGAATTTGGTTATGTAGCCAATAGGTTAAACCATTGTGTATATGTCTGAAATAGTGGGAGCAATTTTGTTTTATTATCATTGTATATAGATGATATTTTGATAGCCGGTAATAATATTGGCATGATTAACCAAACCAAATCATGGCTAAGTTCCCATTTTTAGATGAAAGATATGGGATAAGCCTCATATGTATTGGGAATTAAGATAACAAGAGATAGGAGTTCAAGACTTCTATTTTTATCTCAAGAAAATTACTTACAAAGTGTTTTAAAGAAATTTAAGATGAAAAATTGCGAGCCCATAGATACACCTGTTTATAAAAGCTTAAAATTGTCAAAGCAAATGTGTCCATTAAATGATAGTGACAAAGCTGAATTGAAAAGAATTCCATATGTTCAAGCTGTATGATGCATAAATTATGTTATGTTATGTACAAGACCTGATTGAGTCATGCATATGGGCTTATAAGTAGATTTCAGAGTAATCCCGAGATGGCTCATTGGCAAGCCATAAAAAGGATACTCAGATATATTCAGAAAACTAAAAATTATAAGTTGTGCTTCCAAGCTGTCAACTTAGAGGTTATTTGGTACTCTGATGCAGATTTTACAGAAAACCTTGATGATAGAAAATCAACCTCAAGAATTGTATTCCTCTTTGGAGGTGGATGTATTTTTTGGTCTACTAAGAAACAAGGTTGTATAGCTCGATATATTATGGAAGTCGAGCTTATTGCTTGTAGCATTGCTACAACTTATGCCGTCTGTATTAAACGCTTTATAAATTATTTGAAACTGGATATAGCCGACGGACCTGTTAAATTTTTTTTTGATAATCAGGCTTCTATTTCATTAATTAGAAATGAAGCTTATAGTTCCAATGGTGAGCACATTGAAATTGATTATCATTATATTTATGGTATTATTGGAAATAATGAAATAACTGTAAGTTATTTGTCATCTTCAGATACGATTGCAGACCCTTTAACAAAGGGATTGACTGCAGAAATATTATCAAAGCAACATGCTTTGATGAGACTTAGAAATATTTAAGTCATGAACTCCCAAATGTGATATTTTTTTGTCTTGGTCATGAGAGGAAAAACTGCATTAACGTGAAAAACCCATGACATGACTTTGGATATTTTTTATTATGAGATGTATAACCGCACTCGCGTGAAAACCCTCATGATAAAAATATGCTCATAAATGTTAAACTCATTAAGTGGTAAAAACTTTATGATATTTTAATATATTTGGCCCTCATGGCCAAGTGGGAGATGTTGGTACGTGTGTGTGACTATGGGACTTTTAAACGTGCCATTTTTCTCTCTCTTATAATTTAATACTTATCACTAAAAGAGGGAGGCTCTCTTAGAGAGAAAAAGTCACGTTATCTAACGGGTAGAAAATAACCACCACGTCTCAAGATTACAGGGTCACGTTTCTCAGAGTTTTAAGGAGAAAGTCAAATATTGAAGAACAACCTCTTCCATCCTCTATATCTAGGCCTTTCATGGCCATGAAGAGGCACACACAGTACAGAGAGTTTTCATTGTTTAGAAAAATCTCCCCTCTATGAACCTCAGTCTCACGACACCGCCAGTAATCCTCGGAGTTTTTGATTTTTTTCTTCCCATATAATCTAACAAATCTAGAACCAATTAGATAAGGCTTCAATGCCTTAGTTTTGCTCAAACCCCTTTGGCTTGATTTTTTTAGATATGAGAGATAGATCAAAGAGAGAAGAAGAGATCTACTCGAGATCCTCCCCTTTCCTACCCAAAATCAAACCACCACAAGCTTACATTGGCTTTCCTACCAAAAAATGTGCCACCTAGAAATTAGAGAGATAGATAAACCCTCAGAGATAGAAGAGAAAATAGATGTAGAGATTTTATGAGTTGGGAGAGCCTCTTTTATAGATTTTCTATGCCTTGGGGTTTGCCTCAATTCGTATAGTCAAATCTTGACCGTCAATCTTATGTGACTTGTGGGGTAAGAGATTTGAGCCATCTATCTCTTTGATCCATTATCAAGATTCAAAAAGATGAGCTAGAGCTTTATTATCTCTTTCCTAGATCTATTCCCATCAATTTTTAAAATAAAGAAAGTATATATATATATATATATATATATATATATATATATATATATATATATATATATATATATATATAATTACTATTATTTCTATTTTAGTATATCCATTATTTATTTTTTGGATCAATCAATCTTCATTCAAAAGATTTACTAAATATTTTAAATATTCATCTATGTAAATTGGCTATACCCAAAATATAAACAAGCAAACTAGGGGATAACTATTACCCATTATGGGAGAACAAGTTAGTACCTATCCATAGGGCGTGCCACCCTTTGATGGTTACACATGGCCTCACCCAATCCCACATGTTCTATATTGGGCTCTCATGTTTATGAAAGGTCTTATATAATTTTAAAAAATATCATATTTTGTATTTAAAATTTTAAATCTTGTGTTTTATTTAAAACATTGAAAAATTAATTTATTTTAATTTATAAATCCAAATGACAAAAATAAAATATCAGAAGATTCACAAAAGTTCAAATAAACATTCTAAATGATCACATATCATAAAATTAATTAAAACTAATTGATTTTGATGGGAATTAGATCCGTTAGATCTATAAATTTATCAATATATGGAAGCACTTTACCTTCAACTGCGGACCACGATCCACCTAGCTTTCTCAAACTAATCCAGCAGTTCCCATGACTCACAATCCACTGCAAGGGCTCATGATTGGACCACGAAAGTCAATTAATAGACTAGAAAACACAATCCCAGTTTATAGATTTCAAGTTCTCCCTTAGAGACAAAAAATTACCAAAAATCATCGTCCTCCAGACCATGATGCAACCATGACTCTATGGTGCATAGTGCATAGGGGTAATCTCTCTCACTCGTACATGTACACGTTTCACCCTCATTGGCGAATATTAAAAATGGCTATCTATATACATGTCGTGTGATGATATAACGATGAGGTTTTAGCCATGTCTATAAAGGCTATTCATCACGCACAATGGCCACACAGTCCCTCGGTTATCATCTGGGCATACTCTGACCTCATCAAGGACTAACCCATTAAACCCTTCTCGGTAGATCCCTATGCCCAGGTATCTTGAGTTTTTCCAAACTCGGATGACCTTGCACGTCGAGTTTTTCCAAACTCGGATGACCTAGCACGTCGAGCCTAGTCTGAGTATCGGCAAATCACATTTGCTTACCATGGTACACAAAAAGGCTACACTCCCACTGAGTTTATGTTTCACTATATAAAATGCTCTTACAAACTCTCATAAGGCCTTTAAAGACCACATAAACCTAATATAAAACCCTAGAAAATATCATCTAAGTACTAAAGGAAAATTAATGATATGATTACGAGGCTAATTTTCAATAACTACCATCTTAAAGTGACACCCATCATGCATTTTTTTACATTTTCATGTTGTATTGTGCTCCCGTGGTGCATATTGTACATTCACTCTCTCGTGCAATAGACCCACTTAAGAAGATTCTCGTGATCTGAAATTTTTGGATCCACGTTAGACTCACTATGTAGGTATATTTAGAGAAAAAATAATTAGGATTTTAAATTCATGTCAACTTAGATCAGATTTCCAATTTGGAGGGTCTGCATTTAATCTTAGGGAGTGAATTCTTTCAAAGAACTTCATGAGTTTATAGGTTGGTGATTAGGTTGAGGATCCCAAATTTTTGGATCTTAAAAATACTTTAAAGAGTTACAGAGTGGCTATTCAAACTCTTTTTTTTTTTTTGAAGTTGGTCGCTAGGTCGAGGATCCCAATGTCTTGATTTATCAAAGGGAAGAAATGTACATTTTGCTCCGCTGGGAGCATACAATCTTTTAAGATTTCATTGAATGGACTAAGATTGCGTTAAAATGGGTGTGATTAAATGGAGCAGAAAAACCAATTCCCAAATTGTATTAGATTATGCAAATCATTCTTTTTCACCCCTTCTTCAAGTTTGAGATAAATTGAGGCACTTATGCATCATCCAAACTAAATGACCAATGGAAGGTGGCCACGAGTGCGTTAGGGCCCACATAAAAACTAGATAAAATAGACATATAGTATTTGCATTATTTGAAAAGATTGTAAGCTACCCTATAGTATTCTCTCGTTTAAAGTTTACCCTACGTCTTTTCTACTAATAGGGTGTTCTTTTTATTCTTACGAGACGTGCCTATCTCTTGATATAATATAGAGACAACTGTTATGTAACAAATGAGATATCTAGAGAAATAAATGACTTTAAACAAGTATTCGTAAAACCGGCCGGTCCAAACCGGAACCGGCATGTTAGATAGGTACCGGCAAGGTACCGATTCCAATTAAAGCCGGTTTTGGGGTACTAGTAAAATTTAAGGGACCTCCAAAAAAAATGAGCATCAAAACCGGTCAGTTCTAGTTCGAACCGACAGTTTTACTTCAAAACCAGCCAGTTTCTACTAACCGGTCAGGTTTCTGATATAACAGGTGATATATCGGACATAACGGTATTCTATTAAATAACGGTTGTTATTTCTCACAGAGGCCGTTATTTTAAACAGAACCTATGATTCATGTTTTGTAACTTTTTTTTATTCGATTTTCTGGCTTTTTTTATCTTTTTCGGTGAATTATTACACTTATACACCTGAAATTTTCTATAATTAACTGTTTATTGAATTAAAAATCAAAGAAAAATGATTTTTTGGTGGATTGAAATGGCGGATTTCTGAAACTGTGAAATTTCTGCCTTTTTGTCAATATGAGCTTCAATAACCCATGAATATGCATGGAAATGGAGGGAATTCTTAAACTTTTTTCTATTGCGATTTATCGGAAAAGATAAATTTTGGAGGTTGATTTCGGCTGAAAATGCTTCTGCTCAAAGAACTATGTTCGATGGAAAAAAATTGATTTTTGATCGATATATTGATTGTTTTTTATTGTATTGATCAATTAATTTTGATCATCAAGGCTTCATAAATCGAATACATCAAGTATGTTGATTTATCATTCAGTATATTTATTTATATGAATTTGTTTTTGGAGCGTTTTTATTTTGAAAATTGCGTAAAGTGAAATATCCGCCATTTTTGAAGAATGATCTCAATTGTGAATTGATCTTCATGATATTTGGGGGATTCTAATTGTGATTGAAGTATCTATCATATCCCCCTATCAATTTATTCAAAAAATGAAATATTTGGGGTTGATTTTGACTCTAAAGAAACCGTGTTTTTTGGCTCGATTTTAGGGTTCTTAAAAAGAAATTTGTTTCTTAATAAAATTACGTATTTTAATTTATAAAAATATATTATTTGTGATAAATATGAGAAAAAATAGATTCTTTCTTTTTACTTTTATATATTTTTGGTGAGCTTGTTGGATTGTTTTTAATGATATATATATATATATATATACAAAAATATGTTTTTGTGATGAATATGAGAAAAATATTTCTTTCTTTTTAATGTTATATATTTTTGATGAGCTTCTTGGATTGTTTTTACTGTTATATTTATTTTACAAAAATATGTTTTTTTTTTTGTGATGAATATGCGAAAAAAATATTTCTTACTTTTTAATGTTATATATTTTTTTATAAAAGTATGTTTTTTTGTTCTACTTTCTTCTTCAGTATGGAAATGTGGAATGAGTTTGTGTTGACTGAATAGTATCAAAACATTCACGTTTCTTGGTTAAGTTTACAATGAATTCTTTGGGCTTTTGATAGGAAATCATAGGACATGGTAAAGGTACTCCATTCTTTGATACATTTTATCTTTCAAATCGTATCCTTTTGCAGGTTCGCATGAGTATGTTCATCACAAATTTCCAGTCACATCTAGTTTGGACTTTGGAACAGTTACGACCTTGTTATATAACATTTCATTAGGCTAGTTTTTATGCGTACCGATATATTTATTGCAACACTTTTGACTGTCATTCAGTGATAATCTACGGAATTACTGTAGAAGTCTTGTGAATTTGCAAGAATTTTCTATTGCTTTATTGAAGACGTACTTATATATTTATTGCAACACTATTGACTGTTATTCAGTGATAATCTATGGAATTATTGTAGAAGTCTTGTGAATTTGCAAGAATTTTCTATTACTCTATTGAAGCCATGAATTGTCTGCACCTTATGATGCAACTTCATCCAAATGACTAGTATATGACCAGTCAAGAAGATGAAAAGAAAAAAGAAAAATTGAAAAATGACTTATATATAGTTTAATTAACTTTTCTATTTTTTTTTTTATTTTTTTAAATATTTTGGGCGTTTAACCCTATTTTTTTAAAAAAAAAATTTACTTGACCGGTTAGTCCAGTTCCGGTTCGAACCACTCCTAGGCTCATGACCGGTTAACCATTCCGATTCGATTTTACAAACACTGCTTTAAAGTTTCAATTTTGTGAGGCTCTTGCTATTGGCAAACTTAGAGGCTTATAAGCATACATAATTATAAAACCCTATTCCCTTTGGAATCAAAATCTCATGACAAAAACACTTTTAACATGATTTTCAACATGATTATCATCTGATTCTCAACGTCAATTTCGTATTGATTGTTGTGTATAAAGCTCCACATTATGATACATAAATGTTTTAAGTATAATGCATATATTGCAGATATTGGAGATATTAAAGCTTTGAGACATTGGAGTAGACTGACGATAGGGTATGTATTCAATACAATTTTTCAAATATCACTGAGTTACACATGTAGTTACTTCGCAAATACATGTACTTTAATTTAGTTTCATAAAAAGTTTGCACTTGAGATTAAAAATCACTTTTATTTTAAATATTTTTATGACTATTGTGTGCTACTTTGTTTACCATCACGAAGAGAAACAAAGTTATAGAATAAAAAATTAGTGATAAAACTTGACAAATTATATTTTGTTATCCTAATGGTAAGTGATATAATTTGTAATATTCATAGGTAGTTTTAATATTGAAAAACCCTTTGATTCATCATCTCGACATCGAGATGTATGACAATGAAAAATAAAAAGATTTTAATTCTAAAAAATAGTGCATTTTACAACATATTACCTGCACCATCCATTTTTAAGATTTTCATATGTTTATAGATCTACTTGATTTTAACCATTTTTTAAATTTAAAATTTTATAATTAGATAAAAAAATTAGATTTTGAGATAGTCCTAAGAACATTTTACATCAACCATTTTTTAAATTTAAAATTTTATAATTAGATATAAAAATAGATTTTGAGATAGTCCAAAAAACATTTTACATCCAAATAATATGCCATGATAAAATTTAAAAGTGCACCTTACCTCTACACCTACTGATGCATCCATATGCAAACTGCACCCAATAGTGAATAGTGGGTCTGTAAGAGCACGAGAATTTTCTCACCTAAAGAGGTGAGGTTAAAGAGGTGAGTTTTTGTTTTACTATGAGACTTATTTACCTATACATTACGTGCCAAACAAACATATAAAACATAATTTTCACTGTGAAAATATTTTCAGAAAACATTTACGTACAAACCAAACGTGCCCTAGGCATCTATAACAAACCAGAATTGAGTCTCAACAAATACAGAGATTTAACACCATATCAAAAAGGATATCAAAGAACATATTTATAAAGAAAAATGGATTATCAAATGATACATATGTGAATGGCAATAGCCATATTCTTTGTGCTAAACATTGCATCAGTCCTGTTTCTTCTCAGACTCTCTCTCCAATAGTCACCTTCTATGTATTTGAAAAATAAAAAGCCACTCTCCACTCTAAGCTGCCACTCTCCACTCTAAGCTGAGAAAATAATGGTCCTATTTGTATAAGAACTTGTGTTCCTCGACTTGTTAGAGTATGAGATAGAATTTATTTGCCAAAATATTCTATTTGTATTGGAATTAAGTTTATTATAATTCTATATATAAAAAAAAAAATTGAATTGATTTATCCCTTTATGGATATAGTTTTTCATCATACATTCAGATTTTTTTTTTATTTTTCCTTTTAGACGTAAGACCTATACCAATGATACCAAACTACCTAGCTCCCTTCCAAGACTTCCCTCCAAAGCCCACGGTCTTTTTGGATCTAGATGAGATATTAATCAAGTCGTTTAACACACAACCTGCAATATTTGATTTCAAGATGCAAGTGCATCGCCAACCTTTGATGTCAAAAAAAGCTACTATCTTCATAGTTATCTTGGAAGAATGACCCATTATATTAAGAAACGGCCGGTATAGATGAACTTCTAGGTTAGTTTTTTTTACGAAGTCTATTAAAGAATATGTTGATCCAATAATTGATATGATAGATAGAGTTATCAGTCATAGACTCTACAGAGACTCATGTGGTCTGGTAGATAGGATGCATGTCAGATAGGATCCATGTCAAGGATTTGTCAGCAATGGGGTGTAATATGAGAAGGGTGATAATAATTGATGATAAACCGAGCTCTTTTTCTCTGCAAAAAGATAATGGGATTCAAGTAAGTGAATTTCTCGGTGATCCAGACGATAAAGGACTATTTCAGCTTTTTAAGTTCTTTGAGGTTGCTCTAGATTTTCAAGATATGTGGGATGCTGCTGCTTGTTACCTGTTTGGTCCTCAGATTTTCAAGATGAGGGATCTGCTGCTTGTTACCTCTTTGGTCCTCAGATCTTCTGAGTAGTTTTGGTCTTCAGAAGATAGATTTGAGTAGTTTTGGCCTTCAGAAATATGAGTTTTGATATAAGTGATATTTGCTTTCTTTTTGTATCCAAGAAAATATGAATTTTGATATAAGTGATATTTACTTTCTTTTTGTATCCAAGAAATTATAGTAAAAAACTGTAATTACCATTGTACTCTCATATTATCCTAGATCCATAGTGCCCAAGGTCATCATCATTTATTAATATATGTGGACATGGGCACTAATGGCTACAGAAAAAAGCTAAAGTAACTAAATAAGCTCATAACGACTTACTATAAAATGTAAATGTATTACACAATTTTTGTCTATGGATTACGTTACAAAGAAACCGATTATATACTCCTGCATGTTGTAGATCAATCGACTTTCCACTGCAAATTTTCCCATGAAAGACTTAATAATGGCCTCATAATTCAAGTAAAAGTGTACCTCACAAAATATACATAAGCGTAAAAGTGCACCTTATAAAATATATATAAGCACATTTAGCCATGAGATACATTTAAAGCTCCATTTGGTTTAGTGCCACTAGAAATAAGTGCTTTTAAAATACTATCTATTTAGTATTCACTACACAAGTTAACATATAATTACCCTTGCCCAAAATTAGATACTTTATATATGAAAATATTGCGAGTGATCATTAAATTATCTATATCACAGGAGCAACTAATGTGTGCGCATTAACAAATATGAACCCAAGGAAATTACATGATTATCAACGATATTAGGTTCCCTAGTACTTGAAGGTTGGCTTCTTTTTCTTTTTCTTTTTCTTTTAGTTCTACTCCAAGGTTGGCTCTTTTTTTTTAGGTACTTCCGTTGGGAATACAGACCTCTACCCGTATTTTAAATGGTTAGATTTTCAAAGCTTTTAGTGGGACCGGAGAATACAAACCTCAGCTCGTTTTTTAAATGGTTAGGTATTTAAAGCTTTTAGTGGGATGGAAGAGCATGATGTGCGAATAAGATATGTCATAACAACGTGTTTGTATGTACATATTTTGTGGTCAATCAAACTATTACCTTTTTCAAAAAAAAAAAAAAAAGTTAAACAAGAAATAACACAATAGTCGTAATTAATTCTGGATGTTCTGGATCTTTCAATCTTTGCCCTCAAGCTTATACTATTTGTTTGATTGGTAATCTTCCGACTTTTCCTCTTTTAAAAACTTGAAGTGAATTATGTTAATCCTATTCTAATTTCGTTATTTAACAGTAAGCAACCTTCGCCCCTACAATAGTTTAAGGCTGCATTTGAAACCTTGATGCACATTCTATGAGGCAAGGTTAAGCACTCAGCCTATACCCTATCCAAGTAACTCGGGCGAGTCCGAATGGACTCACATGAGTAATGTACATGCCTTAGGAATAGCAAAGATAAAAACATGATAGAAAAAGGGAACCCCTTTGAGAGAGAGAAGAAAGAGACTCCTTACCCAAGAGAGACAGGTGAGAGACTCTTATTGCCTGAGAGAGAGGATAGAGATATATACATGAAAAAGGAGGGCAGATGCATGACCTCCTTTTGTTTTTCTGATTTAAGTAAAAATGCTCGGGCAAGTACTACAATGACTCCGTCCGAGTGCAGGGCATGTCCACCTAAATTCATTCTGTTGTACTCAAGGGAGTTTGTATAGTAGTTACTTGAGTACCGTACTTGTATCTCACTCCCACGTATGTGGAAGGGGTACTCGGCCTTGGCAAGGTGCCATTGCCAAGGCCGAGTACCTAGGCGGAGCCCGAATTGAATTGGCCAAGTTTTTTAGCTCTGGTGTAAGCCTATTTTTAAGGGGAATCAAATCAATTCATTTGCGTCAAAAACGAAAAAAAAAATTTAAATTTTGAACCTAATTAATGACACACCACAATCGATCGATAGTTAAGTTGGTTGTGACGCTCCATCCAAAGTCTTTTAGTCTCGACCGCCTAATTGAAGTGAAGCACTAAACAATATTTTGAAATTGAGTAGACGGGTATGTACTATTATCCATGCTTTGGATCACGAAGTGACAACCCAGATCTCTCATTTTCCAAATCTGACGATTTGCATTTTTTGTGACCATAGTGTATGAAAGGTAGACGTTCAATGTAAATGATCCCTATTCAAAACATTATTAATATTGTTAAGATTTTTGAAATATTTTAATGAAGAGGTCTCCAAAGGTCTTAGAAGCAAATATAATAATTTCTCTCTTCCAACAGGAGGCAAAAACATCAGGATTTCCATTCATTTTTCAAGGTGTAAAACAAAATTTTCAGTTTAATGAGCCTTACTGTACATTGCAGATTCACAGCTGCATACAAAGGATTACAGACAATGTGAAAGCCTCTAACAAAACCTTGAGGCAAGGAATGGAAACAGTTATTCTATAAGCCGCTACAGCAGACGTACCAAAAAAACCTTTAGAGAGAAGAGAGAGAGAGTAAATAACTTGCTCCAAACACACCTTCAATTTACAGTTTTCGTTACAGGAGCCACCAGCAATGGGGAAGTCTGAGAAGGTCACCTTTGTGGTGCATAGAAAGAATGAGTTTTGAGATGGTGGTAGAGTGGTAATAGGAAAGTAGATCTTGAATGAGACCTGAAGTTCAAATGGCTATGTTAGATTGGGAACATTGCGATGTGTGTCAGCAAAATCCCGAATGATATGCTTTAGGGCCCTTCCTCCTTTCCCTTGCATGTATCCGTCGCTTGTTCTCCTACCAGTGCAGGTCTTGCTCTCTAGGTAGTCTGAGGCTGCACCTTCGAGAGCCTTCAGCCATTTTGGCACCAAAATTTCTGCTTCCCCTTGTTTAAGGTACTCAGCTGGCAGGGCACACACCTACTTATGAACAAAGATAACTCAGTGAGAGAGAGAGAGTGTGTGTGTGCACGTGTGTGAGGGGAGGGAGAGGGGGAGAGGAGGGAGAGAGAGCAAAACTGTCATCCAAATCATCCAGTAAACTAAATGGCAGTCCAGAGGGGGAGAGAGTCAAACCACAATAGAAATCACAAAGAGAAACCAAAGAAAGAGAGAAAAGAGAGCCACATCATAAATCACCAGAGAGACCAATTTGTGTGTGTGCGCGTGTGCATGGAGAGAGAGAGAGAGGACCACTAAATGCAGCCATCCTTGTAAAGACTCCCACGAGAGAAGGGCTTTCAATGTTGTTTTCTCACTCAAACGACAGATTGCAGCAAACTGTTGCAAGATTGTTGCAGATTTGTGCACCTAGACAATAAGAGGAATATTCATGGACTCAGCCAAACAAGGGTGGTGCAAAAAGAACACTGAGGATCAACATCTAATTAGGCATTTATTTATATCCGATAGTTCCCAAGATCATAAGTCGAAAATGAATTGTTTCTTCTATTTCTCTTTAAAAAGATCTGATAGAATATTGCCACTACATCAGTTTCCTGAAATTCTATTCTTACACTACACAAAGAATGATGACAAAGAAAAACAAATATATCCCATGAGCGGTAAATAATGTTATATACCTAACTATCATGAATGAAGGGAATATTTACCCTCGACATTGCTGAGACGCCAAGTAGAGCATACAACACATTTGATAGAAGGCCCTCACCGCTGCGAGAACAAACCTGAATTGTGACTGCCATGAATGATCCTTCAGTTATGCAAGACATTTTTTCCAGCAATGATGTCAATGCAGCTTCTAGAAAACCTGTGGAAGTCGGATCAAATTAGGAGAATCAATATTTTCCAACATTAGATGAAATCATGTAAGGAGATAAAAGAATTAATCATTGTGTGTGGGCGCATGGGCATGAAAGAGAGAGAGAGAGAGAGGAGGGGGACATTATAAAACAAATTAGAGACACTCAGAAAAGAAAAATCTCAAAATGACCATGATGAATACAAGAATAATGTAAGACCAAAATCAGCTAATGCAATATTCCCCTTCTCCTATTTCTGGATGAGCTGCAACCATTTCTGACTTGATTAAATCCAAAGAATGTAAAAAAGAAGATAAATGACACAGCAAATACAAATTATTATTTACAAGGGCAGTAGAATGGTAATGATGGGGGGCAGGAAGATGTTTTTAAGTATGAATCTGTTTGTATCACCATGTAACATGCTTGCTAAAAACAACAAAGGTGCTTAGTTAGATTACTGATTAAAAGAAATGTGAGAGTGATGCTTACACGACATGTACGACATTGCTGCTAGTGCAGCCCCACGATGCATGGCCGTGCAACAGATAGCAGCTTTCTGAAAGGACACTTCGAGAAGCGAACCAGATGCAGCCACTACCTCCTGAGAACACAATGTAAAACTGAAAAAGAATCCAAAATAAAACTAAATCTATAGAGGCCTTAAGAAATGCATGTCTTTTGCTGTCATAGGAGCTGAACGAGTGCAAGAAAGAGGACCTTCGGACAACATCGAACAAATGTGGATGCGAAACCCGTATAAGCCTCCACCAAATCAGGCTCTTGATCACATATGTAAGATGAATTAAGAGCAGATATGGATGCTGCCGAGGTAAATTTTTCAAAGATGCTTACAAATAAATGTCCGAATTCTTCTTTGTGACCAAATTCTTCAATGACAACAGCAGCTGAAATTTGAGGCATGTAGCCCAAAAAAAGAGAGATATGATCAGGCGCCAAAAAAAACCGAGACATGTCATTGAACACGTTTCTTGCATGCATTACATGTCAAATAAAATAATCAGGAAACATCCACCATTTGATTAGATAAAAGGCAAGAACAACATACACTTCGGGGATATATAGGAATTAAGAGTCTCCAGTTCTTTTATGAAGGCAAAAGCAACATCCATAGTAATTCATCTCTCTTGGATCCTAGTATTCTATATATAATGCAGACCATTATCGTTGAGATAAGGAACTAACCGATTCTCGGAAGATTAATTCAGTTAGGAAACTGCCAGTGACTTATAATGCAGTCCTTTCAATCTTAGAAGATACACTTTCCTTTGATAGTTAATTTAGGAGACTCACATAAGAACCATGGGCTTGCAGGTTTCTATCTAATTCAACAACACTCTTGAGACTAATACTATAAATAAGTTCCGGGGGTTATTGGAAGTCATATCAGATAAAGACCAACTCTGAATGGCAGAAAAGTCTGATATTGAATTTGACAATAACCTACCTAACACAAGGCACAATATATATAATTCTTGCATTCATCTTATTTTAATGAAAAATAGATCATACAAACATGAATATCATTTAGGAAAGATTGAATTGAGCAATTGAGGTGCTTCCACATGCAACTGCATAATCACATTTCTGGAGCAGAAGACAACCCAATACAGTTTCACAATTATAATAAACCATGGTTAGACAAAGGACGACAACTGATTCAAAACTTTGAAACAGAAGTAGCAGAAGCACACAGTAAGTCTTCCAATATCCCAATATAAATCAAGGCCTACCTGTCCTGACATAGCATTCATGGCTTTGGAATGACAAAAAGTTAGTCAACAGATAGTCCAGCACTTTGGGCAATAGCATCAAAAAGTGTTGCCCTGCACATGAAGCAAACTATTTCAAAACATAATTGTTTTAGAGTATCCTCAACATGAAATCAGCAAATAAGCAAAATATTCAAAGAATCAAAAAATGAGAATAAAAAAAAATGTCCAGCGTTACCAGAAGTATGAATTGCTTGAGAAAGAGATCGGCATGCAGCTGCTGATAAGTTGCTATTCTCCATATGTACAGACCTAAATAGTTTCTCTAGAAGGGGCCAAAAGAGTTCCAGAAGAATCAACATAGGGTCATCCTTGGCAGGATTGGATGAAAGAGGGCTCGCAAGATGACTGAGTACAGCTCCCATCCTGAAACCAGTCAAGTACAAGCTCCTAAATGGAGTACCGACCCAATAGAATATAAAATCACTGTTATTCATGGCTACACCTTGTAGCCGATATACTGAGACATTGATAGATCAAAGCTAACACATCCAAGAATACAATACTCATGCAAAAGAAACTAAATGCATAATTATGAGTGCAGATATTTAGTTATCCAAGTTTTTTACCTTTTACAAATTTCTTTGAAATCAGAAAGCAACAAAAAGAGCATCTTGTTCTGATAACCAAAAACTTCAAGAATAAATAGTGATCAGCCAGCAGAGAAATTGATTTAGCTGTCTATCTATAGTATGATACTCAGTAGATAAGTTATGATGTTTACTCGACCATAAGCTGTGCTGCTACCTCAATCAGAATCAAGTAGCTTAACACTCCATGAAACAAATTACATGATCATTAGATCAAGCACCCAAACCTGCTGGTATGAAGCCCTCCATCTCAGATACTAGGTTCAGGGCTCTCTGATGAGGATATCATGGCATTAGGGTTCAAAAAGAATTTTTTTTTTTTGAGTGAAAGCTAAGGTTATTGGCCTTTTCATTTAGTTTAGTGACCAAAGGGTATTTACGTCTTCTAGAGTTGTGGAGAAGTCAAGGGTAGCTTAGTCTTTTACTATTTTATTTTGATTAAGGGTATTTTGCATGATTATGTTCAAGACAAATATAAAGAAGGAAAGCGAGGGACCTCCCACCCCCTACAATGTTTATTTTTTGAGAAATCATGAAGAAAAAACTCTGGGGTTCTCAAACTCCTTGATTTAAGGCCATAGGAAAGGCTTGGTAGCAGCCCCCAAGATCCCTCCCTTCCAAGGCACCCATCAGATTTAATCTTCTCTTTTATCCAACCTATTCTCTTCTTCTTTATTCCCTGTTCTTCCCCTAAATTCTTTTGTCCTCTCCTTTATTCCCTCCTTACGTCTTTTCTTTCCTTACAATCTTTCTTAGTCTTCCTCCTTTCTGAATTCTCTTTCTCCGTTATTTTCCCTAGTTTCTTCTGTCCTTAAATTTTTGCTTTTGTAGTAACCCTCCAAACCAGCAAACAGTCCCCATTAAAAGTCTAATACAGCCCTAAAAGTAACCCATAGGCCCTTCCTACAATTAACCCAAAATAAAATCCCTTGAAACCTTAACCCCAATATCGCATCTAAAATCAAAACCAAAATTTCTTTACACACCCTTGACTTCATACCTTAAAACTAGTTGTGGAGACCCTCCAGAATTAATTTAAAGTAGTGCTACACCCTTTTCTTGTCTTCTGGCCGTAGGCTGGCCTTAAATTGAGCAAGATCAATTTTTGTTTAGCAGATTTTGTGTAGATCTAAATCTCATCTCCTAGGCATTAAAAGAAATTCCTAAACTTGCTTGTGATTTACACAGGTTTGCTTATTTAGTTTGTGGATGATTGCCTGCTAAATTTATATATATGTAGCCTTATTTGAATTTCAATTTGCTCCTCAGACGTGTTGTAGGTTCTTGTAATCAAAGATTAGTGAGTGACTGATTTTTGGGGTACATCACTCTCATGCAAACTCAAAAATAAAGGCTATAAATTAACAAGTTGGACAATTTCAAGAAGCAAACCTATAGAGATCCGTAAAAAAGTAACTGATCAACAAGAACTTTACCTATAAAGACCTCTAGAAGCAGAATCCAGAGCCTGAGAATAAGCTGCAGAATGTCCAGGAGAAGGCCCCAAGTCTCCATCAATCTAGAAGGAACACAAGAAATTTTAATACCTAGTAATTAACAAAAGAATAAAATAAGTCTCGACTCCAATGAAGTAATTTATCGGCTAAGATTCCACAATAAAGTGATTAATAGAACATCAATAGATTGATTAATCTGCCATCTGTAAAATTAAGGTGATCAATCAAATAAGCCAGATTAAATCAACATCCACAGAGATACTCTAAATGCAACTGCTTAATTGCTTTAAGACTAAAACAAATAAAAAAATAGCAATAAAACAATGTAGCAAACTCAACAAAATGCTCATTTAGAAAAATAAAAATTCTAGATTATCCCACATGATGTGAAACATCACATCAACATATGCAGAAGATTGCCAATAGGACATCATCTTCACTGATATATAAACAGGAAAGACATACACTGTAGCATCATGTCCAAAGCTACATCTAAATTCAGTTAACTAATTTAGCACCTCATTGAAAGCTCTTCAACAGAGTCAGTTGTTGATCATTAGATAAGTGCACACACTAGCTACAAAGAGGGACACATAAATTTTACTGTTGTTACTGATATGAGTGGACAGACATATCTCCAAGGTATCATGCAAGTCAATTGCCAGAGCGGGTGGTTGGTGGGGAGGAAACCAAAGGTGATGGAGATTTTCAATTATGACAATGGAATCTTTGTATGCAATGAAAAAGCTTTCAACTCACAACTATAAAACAATGACACAGTCACCAAGCAGCACAAAGGAAGTTTGCGGAAAGTACAATTACATTGAACCTAACAAGAAATCCCGGGAACTAAGTAACAAAACGTAAGTGCACCAGTGACCTGATTATTTTTTGCTTTTGGAGACTACGATAATGAAATAACAGTAAATAAAAGTGCAGTATCCTGTCGGACTAATTATTTCCTTGATTTACAACTTAGCGATGCTACAAACTAACTGATATGGTGACACATATTAAATGTATTGATACACCCCATATACCAGATACTATGTCATAGAAATATCAGAGCCGAAGAATGGATACCAGGTTCCCAATAGCTTCATAGCTGGAACGAAGTAGTCTTGCTAAAGAATTCTTTTTCAACTCTTTGTTAGGAACCGCATTAAGAATGAGTGTTATTGCAATAACAACTTCCTCTTCTTCCCCCGAGGTCAAATGCCTTTTCTCCAAGCACTGTCAAATTTAATCAGATACATTAGCTAATCCAAGCATATACAGCAAAAAGGGAAAAGTTCCAGCAGTTCGAACAAAATAAAAAGTTCCAACGGATATGAAACAGCTCAATCATCACCGAAGTGAGAAATCTATTCCACATGCTAGCTTGTAAATCTACTAAAAAAGGCAAAGACTTTCTCTCTTCAAATTTTCATAATATAAAACAACCAGAGTTCTTCATATTCCATCAACAAAGAATAAACCACTAGCAATGATTTTAGCATTTCAAAATTTCAAAACCAACATAAACCCCTAATCTTGCAAACTTACAAAAACTGCATACTTTGTAATTATAGATGCCGATCAAAGCACCAATAATTCCATTCCAAAAAAAACTACATACAGATAATTTTTGTTTCTTTTTTATCAGTACTGTCGCACACAATTGCAGAATATTTACCTTATAACACTAACTTAAACTATAATCACAATCAGAATTCACTAACCCTCTCCATAAAGAGAGCTTTTAACTAGCACACAAATAAAAGGTTATACAAGTACCTCTCCAATCCAAATCAATAGCTCCAAATTTGATAGCTCGCAAATTGTTGCAGATGCATCTTCACAGACTTTACGTAAGGCTGTAGAACAGGCACTTGCGGATGTAGGTCTGGCAATTCCAGATGCAAAGAATATTCTGAAAGTAGTAGATCAGCCAGAGTTAGGAGACAGCACAATTTGACATCCAGGTTTATAAGGATATAGATCAAAGACCTTACAGAGATTAGCTTGACAATCTCATTGAAAAAGTAACTTTATTTTCCACAAACTTAGGAACAGAACCTTACAGTAAGGGTCTAATAGTATTTTGGAATGCAGATATCCATTTCGAATACGAACCCACAACATCAGCTACAGATTTGTACACCTAAAGATCAAAACATCATGAAGAATCTGTTCAGCTCCCCAAAGCATGAGAGCAAATTACACTAGGAAAACTCATTGTTTATTGGCATCCAAACAACTAACAAATTAAAATTATCCAAATATTTTAAGTATTCCACAGGATCGAATTGCTCATATAAAAGAGCAAGTCTGAACAAAACATGATTATCCTTACAATGCACATGAATCCCACAAGGTCCTCTGCTGATCTGCTAGATAGCATTGTCACTAACTGCATAATTACAGAAAAATCAAATGGCTGTCCATCTCGTAGAATGATCTCAGCAACCTGCAACATGAAATGGCCACACATGAAGTTTTCAAGTGGGAAAATGATGGGAAATAAGATAACTGGCTCTAATTTTATAGAAGAGACAAAAGCTGCACAATGATACTATGCGTCACATGCTTCAGCTGAAACGAATAAACAGACCGTGTGCAGTGCAAACATTCTAGCTTCCACTTCTTCCCAAGGAATAGGTGCATCTCTAAAAGCCCATCCACCAGAAAAGAGCTACAGACATAGAAAACAACAAAAATAAACATTAACAAAAACCATTAAAACAGGAAATCAAACAAAAAACAAGAAATAAGAAAAATATAAAACAAAAAAATATCCAAAAAAAAAAGAAAAAGAAAAAGAAGTGTATGCCACCACTCTCATAATGCAAGTCACAATCTGAGATTTCCTTCTGTTTTTTTTTTCAAAGTGCAGTGAGGGGATCAAATAATATTATCCCAGACATTCTTGCGATGGAGAACTTCACAGTAATTTCACATTCTCGTATGAAAGCACTGTCATCAAAGTTATTATTTTTATGCATGTACTCCTAAGTCTGATCCAAACTGATAAACACCTTGGCAACCCTGGGTCTTAAATGTCAAACTATGATATGATCTATCACAGAAACCGGGAAAGACAAGTGAAGAATGAAAACAAGGATACTGACACACACTATGTTTCCTGAGGAGGTTCGTGGATCGCTTGGAGCAAATCTTTAAATCCCAAGAGGGTAAGATCCCATCATCATATTTAGAGAGAAGGTAATGGTGAGCAGTAGGCTTTACAGTTGGAGATTCATTGACCCATATTTATAAACTTGAATAGCTACCATTCTTATTACTAAGATTTTTCCTTTCATCTACGCACTTATACGACTTCTGAGCTCTTTATATATTTCTAACTCTGTCAGTGCTCTCAAGTGCAACTAAATACACATCATCTTTATTGAATATTATTGTTATCAAAAAATATCAAATACTCTATCTTTGATGCTGTTGAAGGAGATTGGCCATTTCATAAGGTTTAAACTGTAGGCAATGAATAAGCGAGAGATGGGGAGGAATTCACCTTCTGTACAAACGCATTTGGTCCCAAAAGCTGGCAAATATCTACCAAAAGTTCCTCCATGCTTATCCTAAAATGAGTAAGGCCATCGGGAATGTCGAGAATTCCATCATCAGCACTATAAGTGTTCGCATCTACCTGTCCAATTACAAAATGGGCAAATCATGCAAGATTCAAATGTAAAGGCAAATGTTCAACAAAATCATTATCAGCCGTAACCGATATACTGAGCCAAATAACATGTATCAGAGCAAAGCATATTAAAGACAATCTGAAAAGTATCAGGGGCCAGGGAAAAGCAATCTCTAAGTAAAATCGTTGTGTAATATCCTTCTAGTGGGGTACATGTAAGACACGAATGTATTATTGAGGTGCATGTGGTTCTGGGAAAGGGGCTGGGGTCACGGTGGTAGCACCCCCATACCTCAGTTGCACGTTGTGGCTTTCATTCCCACTTACACCTTGAAAAACCACTAACCATTTCAAAAACAGTAGGGGACTGTATTACGCACTGAGTTACCCCCAAAAAAAAAAAGGTGCATGTGGTTTAACAATTCAAGCCGTATAAGTATGACAAAGCACATCAGAATTTTTAAAAACATAGGCAAATTGCTGCCAACGACTTAGCAAGGGCAGGAGCTAGTCTCAACACCTCCCAGGGGACTGCAGGCATTTTTTGAGCATGCATCCCATTAATTTTCTCGATTCTGGTGTAGAGCATTTTTTGGACCACTAGGGGTTTTAGTACAGGGCACCCAGTCATTGGGATTGCCTAATTGTGTACCCTTAAGCTGTATCTCTTTATACTTATCAATACAATAGTCAACTTATTTTTTTAAAAAAAAAAGCATATGCAAAAATATGAAACTTGTCTGACATTCCCTTCACATAAAAAACAAACTGCTACATCGTCCTAATTCTTCTAGACCCACATATTGCTAGCGGTTCTGAATTATGAATAATTGAGGTAGAAACCTAATTTGTACATTCATAGTTTGATTTAGCAAATAAATGCCACACGGCTGCATGATGATAAGCACAACAGTTCATACAGGAATATATCCATAGTAATGTCACAATCAATTTCCTAAAGGCAAATGCAGAGGAATATAGGTTGCCATATTCAAAGCAATGCCGAGGATAAGATGAAGAACAAAACCTGAGCCCGCAACAAAAGGGCATCCAGCAAGGCTGTGAACACAGGACAGAACATTTCATGCACCATTGTCCTATTGCTCTCCTTCCCAATATCTGAACCAAGAAGATAACTTGCAAGGCTACACCTGGAAGAAAGATTGAAAGAGAGAGGATGATGTAGGGAGGCAGGAGAAGGAAAAATTAAATTAATTAGAAAATTGAAATATAAATATGAATGTTTAAAAAAACAGATTGGCAGGCAGATTGGCAGGGCGGAGCGTCCACCCCCAATCCCATTTCGAATCGGCTGGATTGGCGACCCAGATCATTCTTGAATCGTCTAGATTCGTGATCTAAAAAAATTAAAATAAAAAATAAGAGAGGTTTATGGGGTGGGGATGTAAGGGGGACTACAAAAAAACATTAGATAAGCATAAAGGAAAAAGAAAAAAAAATGTAGAGGGGGATTTTAGTGGGGAACCAGGCCGGGACCCATACCATTCCAGAACATCTTCGGTCCCGATTGAATCAGCATTCGGATCGGCGACCCCAGTTGAAGATTGCTAGGTTCTAAAACACTAATAAAAATAAAGGGTTGAAAGATTATACCATCTCTCGGGGTCTACAAGGAAGTCTACCCCCAAAAGATCTTTTTTTATAATATCCAAAATAAATTCTTTTCTTCGACGTTTTTTGTTCAACACTTGCATATTTACAAAAGGGAAAGAAAAGGAAAAAAAATAGACCTTGCCCCCTACGAAACCCTAAATCAAATATTAAATCCTAATCATTCATCCCTTAAAAATTAACTTCCAATTCTAACCATCAATTCTCTATAGCATAGAAAGACACATATACCCTAAAAGAAAACTAGAAACCCAAATAATCCCAAGCCTAAATTTCAAACTCCTACAAAATAAACAAAAAAATAAAAACCTTAATTGCATCATTCTGTTGGGGTTGGGAGAAGCTCAACCTCAAGTCTGTTGTGTTCATTGCAACCTTCAAAAGCCATTTCAATGGTTGGTGATGAAGTTGCACCGTTTGCCCAAGTACTTTGTCTTCTTCAATGAACCAATTAATCAAATACTTAATCTGCAACTTGTAGTGAAACATTGGGATGTCAAACATAGCTTCGATTTCTCTTTCAAGCTCCTTGTGAAATTCCGGAAGATTGGCCTCGATACAGCAATCATGTCGACATTCCTTAAGGCGTGGTTCTTGCCTCAAAAATTGCTCATTACGCATGGGATCGACCATAGGAGTCGGTAGTGGAGCTCGATTAATCCCTAGGGTGAGATTTGGTGCCAGATCTATGAGATTGCGAGCAACCTCTTCTTGGCAATTGATATTTTCTAATCGTCGCAATTGTTGATTTATTTTGCCGATATCTCCTCAAAGTTCCTCGATCTCTCCTCCAATTTCACCAATTTGCACAAGTATATCTTCCAAGGCTTGATTTATGCCCTTTTTACTTTGTTGTTTCACAACCTTTATGTTGCAACAACATGACCTCAATCGAAAGAGCAAGCCTTGGCAGCATCATGATGGATGGATATTTTGAAGCGCTGGTACTATTTGATGTAGGGAGGTGGGATACGAAAAAATAAATAAACCAAAAGCATAGAAAAAAAAAAAAAGGATTGAAATATTAATACCCTCTCAGGATCTGCAGGGGAGTCTACCTTGAAAGTCTTTCATAAGACCCATAAATTCTTCTCTTCTATATTTCTCGTTCAACAATTACATATTTATAGAAGGAAAAAAAAAATTTGTTAGATGTAGATACCAGTCGCTTGATATACAACACTTAAAAATTTTATGCTAGATACGTAAAAATTGTTACAATCACTTAATTCTTTGATTTACACCAATGAAAAACATCATATACATCTTAAAATGGCCTCAACATGTTTTTAGTAGTAGGATTGATTCGCATAAAAAAAGTGAAACATCATTTAGATACAATGAGATTGCTTGCATACAACACAACTTTTACATATGAAAAATTCAGAACATATAATTCTTATGCTATTTCATTAAATACTTACATATACAAAATCACAATTCAATTGCAATCTCATTCTTTACAACTCAATCAAAAGTGTGCACAACAGAGACAAGAACCATGAGAAGCAAAATTACAGCATAGGTGCCTAGGATCACCTCCTCGTCTATCCGCTTCTTGTGTATATCAAAAAATCTTCTATCATCAACCTAAAGGATAACATCATACAGTATCGCCTCCAGCCATTTTTTGTTGGTAGAAACATTGTGTTAGGGCCATTTTTCCACATGCATCCTCTTGACCTTAGCATAGCCTAAGAAGAGTGATGACCTTAAACTTTCCCTTAAACCCATCCCATGCTGAGTAAAAGGGTTGGGTTGTGTTACGTAGGCAGCCAACGCAAAATTTTGCCAAAACTTATCATAAATCTTGAACCTGCAGTATATGCTAGGGCGTTCCCCAGAAGCATCGCTTTGTACCGAAACCCGGGTTCAGTGAAAAATAAGCAAGGGGTACCTAGGGTGTTCCCCATAAGCGGGGCGCTACAAGTCTCTCTATTTTTTCAGGAGCAGAGCAGTCAAAGAATGAACCAAGACCTTGGGTACGATGAGAAATGAGAAAGGATTAGCTAGGGCTAGGGCGTTCCCCAAAAGCGACGTATTGCAGAGCTGCCTGTTTGTGGTGAAAAATAGGCAACGGTTCCCACGACATCTTGGACAAGCGCGGGTAAAGAAGCTAGTCCAAGAGAATAGGATTCATCTAGCCACATGGAATGTAGAAACGCCTATAAGTAATGGAGTTAGTAGATACCATGAGACAAAGGAGAGTAAACATAGTCTATCTACAAGAAACTAAATGGAAAGGAAAAAAACTAAAGAAATAGATTGGTATAAACGTTGGTATACAGGAAAGGATAATAATAAAAATAGCGTAGGCATAATAGTAGACAAAGATTTAAAAGATAAAGTAATTAATGTCAAAAGAATAGGTGATAGGCTCTTATTAATTTAACTTGTATTAAAGAAAGATAATTAACTAATTAGTGTTTATGCACCACAAGTAGGATTAGATGATAGAATTAAGAGACAATTTTGGGAGGACATAGATAGAATAGTCTAAGACATACCAAATGACGAGAGGACCTTTTTAGGAGGGAACTTAAATGGCCATGTAGGGAAGGATAGTAGAGGATATGAAGGGCTAAATAAGAGATAAGGATTTGGGGAAAGAAATGAGAGGAGTGAGACTATTCTAGACTTTGTTATGGCCTACAACCTAGCAATAGCAAACACCTACATTAAAAACGAGATGAACATTTAATAACCTATAAAAGTGGATCACATAAACGCCAGATAGACCTCTTCCTAGTTAAGAAGGTAAATCGACCATCATGTAAAGACTGCAAGGTTATCCCAAGAGAGAGTTTGACTACCCAATATAGGCTCATGGTTATGGACATCTGCATCAAGACATGGAAGAGAACGGGTGAAAGTAATTGATGTCCAAGAACTAGGTGGTGGAATTTAAAAAATGAGAATATCAACTTATTTAGGAATAAATTAGTTGAAGAATGAAAATGGAACTCTGAACATGATGTCAATGTCTTATGGAATGAGATAGCTAACTGTATCAAGAAAGTAGCAAAAGAAGTTTTAGGACAATCTAGAGGGAAAAGAAATCCCAATAAGAACTAGGTGGTGGAGTGATGAGTTCAAAAAGCTATTTGTGAAAAACGATCATGTTATAAAACTTAACAGTGTAATAGAAACGATCAAAACTTGAAAGAATATAAAAATGCTAAGCAAAACGCTAAACAAATAGAAAGTAAAACTACACTTAAGGCATATGAAGATCTATACAATAAACTGGGAACAAGAGAAGGTGAAAAAGATGTCTTCAAATTAGCAAAAATAAGAGAAAAAAAATGTAGGGATCTAAACCATATTAAATGCATTAAGAGTGAGGATCAAAGGGTCTTGGTGAAGGATGACGAAGTCAATGAAAGGTGGAGAGTTTATTTTCAAAAATTATTAAATCACAAACACAATGGGAACATAGTGGTAGAAGGAACTATTGGTACAAATGAGGGCGGAGGCCAAAAATACATTCATAGGATTACGATGTCGGAAATAAAAGAAGTTTTGAAAGGATGAAGGTAAGAAAGACTTCAGGACAAGATGGTATCTCGATAAAGGTTTGGAAGTGCATGGGGAAGATTGGCACTGACTAACTGACGAAGCTGCTCAAGAAGGTGTTGAGAACAAAGAAAATGCCAGAAGAATGGAGGAAAAGTATTGTGGTACCTATTTACAACAACAAAAGAGAGATACAAAATTGTGCGAACTATCGAGGGTTCAAGCTTATGAGCCATACTATGAAGCTCTGGGAGAGAGTGATTGATCAATGACTAAGGCATGAAACGCGCATATCTGAAAGCTAATTTGGTTTTATGCCAAGAAGGTCACAACTGAGGTATTTTTTTACTTATGCAATTGTTTGAGAAGTTTAGGGCGAAGGGAAAAGACCTCCACATGGTCTTTATTGACCTAGAGAAAGCTTATGATAGAGTACCTTGAAATTTGATTCGGCGGGTGTTGAAAAAAAAAAGGAGTCTTTAAACACTACATCGACTTGGTAAGAGATATATACGATGAAACGCTAACTAGTGTACAAACAACTAGTGGAGATACAAGTGAGTTTTCAGTGACAATAGGTCTACATCAAGGGTCAGCATTGAGCCCGTACCTCTTTGTGTTAGTTATGGACAACTTAACTAGGTACCTACATGATGAGGTTGTTTGCAAATGACATAGTTTTAATCGATGAGACCCGAAACAGCGTCAACACAAAGTTAGAACTTTGGAGGAATACTCTAGAATCCAAAGGTTTTAAAATTAACCGGACTAAGACAGAGTATATGGAATACAAGTTTAGAAATAATAGGAGAGTAGAGACAATGAAGTAGTTAAGATTGACGGTCAAAAAGTACAAAAAAGACCGCACTTTCGATATCTTGGGTCGATAATCCAAAAAACTGAGAGATTGAGGACGATGTCGCACACAGAATTAGAGCTGGGTGGGCAAAGTGGAGATGTGCAACTAGAATTTTATGTGATCCCATATACTAATGAAATTGAAGGACAAGTTTTATAGGACAGCTGTGAGACCAGCTTTGCTCTATGAGGCAGAATGTTGGGCGAATAAAACTATATATACTCGTAGAATGAGTGTAATGGAAATGAGGATGTTGAGATGGATGAGTAGCAAGGCAAGAAGAGATAGAATTCGAAATGAATTCATTCGCGATAATTTAGGTATGGCACCAATAGGCGATGAGATGAGAGAGAGTGCACTTAGGGGGGCTGGCCTTGTGTAGCGCCGACTAAGTACAACACTTGTTAGGAGGTGCGAGTTAGTTCAAGTGGAAGGACTGAAAAGAGCAAGAGGTAAGCCCAAAAGGGCGTGGTTGGTAGCAGTTCACAAAGATATAGGGAGTTATAGCCTCATTGAGGGTATAGTCTTTAATAGAGCATAATGGTAGACCAGGATTCATGTAGCCGACTCCAATTATTTGGGAAAGGCTATGATGATGATGATGATAGAAGGGAAAAAAAAACCTAAAACCTAAATTGCTCAAGAAGTTGTAATCAATATTAAATTTTAAGATCTTAACCCCTCATTTCCTAAAACAAATTAAATTTTCAATCATACCCCTCAATTCCCTAACACAAAAAAAGACACAAATTCCCCAAAAGAAAACTAGAAATCCAATCACCCTAAACCTAAATTTACGCTCCTAAAACATAAAAAATAAAAAAATGAAAACCCCAATTGCATCAGGGGATGAGATGAGACTCTTCAAAGCTTATAAGAATAGCAAAACATTTAGGTAGGATTAGAACATGATACCCAGTCATACAAAATTTCTACTTTCACCATTTAAACATGGCATAACAAGCAAAGTGATACAGAAACCAAAAGCAAAGAATACAATCAGTTGGTAATTTGGTATAGAAGTATCCAGTTCAATAATCCAAAGTGACAAGTTGCACAAGAATGATGACCTAATGAGCAAGTAGCAGAAAGCAAATGACAATATCTACTTGAGTTTGTACAGAGTTATGTTAACAAAAAGCTTAGTACTACAGGCTATATTCTTCCTAAAAGACAACAGAAACTGCAGTCTATGACTTGAGACCTATTAGCATTTGCTCGATGATTTATCAAATAATAAGGCTAAAATTGTAATGTGACTCAAGACAGTCCTCCACTACATTGAATAATTTGAACAGTCATCCACTACATTCTGTGTCAGTTCTACATTCTTTCTGACCTCTGGGAGGATGTGGAAGGAGCATAACAACCAGATATTTAGAGAAAGAAGGATCAGTATATCAACACTTCATAAGCACAATCAAGACCAGTCATATCCTAGACTATGGTGAGACGACAGTTCCAAGGGTTCAAGTCAATTGATTTCTTTAAAAGGGGTTTGGGCACAATAATGGCTCTTTCCTCATCCCCAGTGACAATCTAAAGGTAACTGAAGCTGAATTTCAATGGAACCTGAGCCTTAGTGACATAAGGGCTATTATCCAGAATGCAGATGGCTTAATGTTTTTATCGTTCTCATGGCCACAGGTTATTTGTGTTCCCTCTCTAGCTAAGGGCAATGCATTTCCATGCGTTCTAAATTTTGCCCACCATAGGCACAGATCTCCGTAGAAGGTGACAATCTCGATGTGATCTGATGCGCAAAAAAAAGGGTGATCGTCCAAGGGTGGTGTTGGAGTTTGATCAATTGAAATGTTTGTTCTCCTCATTTCTCTTTTCATCATGTACTAAGAAAGGCTAATGGAATGCGGATAACTGGCTAATTACTGGCACTTCTAGAGAGTCTAAATTAGTGGAACTGGGAAAGTTTAATGACTAAGTTGTCACCTTGACATCTCCTGATACCCATAACCCTTTTTGTACTTCTCACTTTTTAGTAATTTTTCCCTCAATAAAAAGAAAAGAAAAAGAAAGAAAACATCAAATGGCAACAGTGTTCAAAAAAACGGACTGCCCAGCGCCTAGGCGATCCAGAAGGCCTGGGCGCATCGCCTAGGCCTAGGCGGCCAAACTGGGCAGTGATCCCTGGGCGGCCGGCTAGGCGGTACGGAACCCGCCCAGGCGGCTGCCCAGGGCCTACGCCCCAATCAGAGGCGGAAATGTTTTTTTTTTTTTTAAAGATATAATAAAAGGTTAGAATGAGGGGTTTTAGGTTCATTTGAAACTTAAACCCACAAAAACCCCAGAAAACTACATTTCATTGAATCGAAGTGTTTCTCAGAGTTTGGAGTTCGAGCAATCAAAGTAAGTGCAAAACTTTATTTTTTAGATTGCTTGTTTTATTTTGAGATGTCTTTTTCAAGAGTTAGTTGGAGTGGAGAACCAGGTTGGAAAAATGGATGCAACCCGAATCCCAATGACAAAAATTGCGTTAGATGCAATTTTTGTGAAAAATATACAAAAGGAGGCATAAACCGGTTTAAGAAACATCTTGCCGGTATTAAGGGGGATGTTGCCCCTTGTAAAAATGTTCTTGAAGCTACCAGACAGGATGTAAAACAAAAACAATAACAAAATTCTTGTCATAGATTTATTTCTGCTACTTCTAGAAGAAGTGATCCGGGTTGGAAGTATGGGTTACAACCCAAAACCAAATGATAAAAATTGTATAAGATGTAATTTTTATGAAAAAGATACCAATGGGGGTATTAGCCGATTCAAAAAACGCCTTGCTGGTGTTAGAGGTAATGTTGCTTCTTGTACAAAGGTTCTTGAAGCAGTTCGACATGAGATTAAACATCTTCTGAATTTAGAAGAACCAAAAAATGATAAAAATAAGCCTTGTTCTATGGAAGTATCTTCTTCAAGTTCTAGTCGGAGTGGTGATCCGGGTTGGAAGTATGGTTATAACCCGAATCCAAGTGATAAAAATCATATTAAATATAATTATTGTAGAAAAGATACTAATGGGGGCATTTACCGGTTTAAAAAATACCTTGCCGGTGTTAAGGGGGATGTTGCCCCGTGTAAAAATGTTCCTGAGGCTATCAGGGAAGAAATTATACAATATTTGAGTTCAAAGAAGCACAAAGAAAATGGTAGAACAGCCAAGACTCCTAGGGCCTCAACTGCACAGACTGCACATACTAGTAAGAGGAAGGTAGAAGAAGAGGAGGAGAAAGAGGCAGATCCAAAAGAAACAGAGGAGGACGAACGTTATATTGAAGAGGAAGATGATTCTGATGATGATGGCCTCGACTTTGATGCATATGATGAGGTTTTCCCTATTGATATTCCTTCTAATGATGATGATGACAATGACCGAAGACTCATGCCTCTTGGTGCTGAGTGTTGACTGTTGACTGTTATGTTGAGTCATGAGTGTTGACTTTTGTTAGACTGTATATTTTCTAAATTTCTGTATATTTATGTTGTGTTGAGTGTTGACTTTATATCTTACACTTGTATGGTTTTACAGTTTACTGTTTTAACAATATGGATTATCAAAATTCGCTTCTCGACGTCTATCTTTTTTTTTTTTCAACTTGGAATATGGTATATTGCTATGTTTTTTTCAACTAGGCAGCCGCCTAGGTTCTGGGCGCCCGCCTAGGCGCTAGGCGACCTGGACCCCCCAGGCCGCCTAGGACCCACCTAGCGCTTTTTGAAACACTGGATGGCAGTTCAAACAATAAATTAAGGGATTCACTAGGTCGCTTGTTTTAAGTTTATGTTTCTAGTATGATAATTTAAAATTATGTATGATAACTAGATGTACTTAACAGGAAATTTTCTTGATTTGACTACCAGTTTACAGAAGGAATGCATTTATGCATCTTTACCAAAACTTTGTGTCCAAATCCATGGTTACCCTTGGTTTATTACAGCATTTGACTCAAAATGTTACGTCAAAAAACAACAAACTTATCTTCAACAATGAATAACAGAAATCTAATAAACACTGTTATCATGAATAACGATGGAAGTAAAGTCAGAGAATCATTACCAAAACTGTAATGTCGAGTCTGAAATCTCCCAGTCCTCACTTGGAAAAGCAACACAACTGTTCAGTGTAGCAGGGAATACTTGGTAGTTAGTACAAAGGCAGTGCATTCAAGAGTTGCGAGGCGCAGGGTAATTGATGAATTTGAGCAGATAAAAAGCGTGATTATTGATCGATTTTTTCCTTAAGAAAGGTGAAAGTTAAAATACATAAGATGGCATACTAAGAAATTGATATTGTAATAACGAAGAATGTATATGCCACCTTAAAACTGCATCTGCAAGCACAAGTGCTTCAGGACTTGCCTCTGCAATCAAAGCGGGTGCCTGACACATTACAACCCAAAGCAACATTCATCTGTGAAGTTGAAGGACATTTCCATTTGATGTGAGACATATCCAAGACTACTGATGAGACCCACAAATCCTCTTATAGAAACCAAGCCCAAGAACATTCATGGTTTGTCAGTGACTGATGATGATAATGTTAAAGCAAAAACACTAATGCTACAGCAGAAGAGAGATGAATTTCAAATGGATCTTTAATATTAAAATCAACAAGCAAATCTAGCTCATCATGAAATAGAGTACGAGTCAGGAAGCAAATTACAAAAAGTTCAGCACATGAAACCCAACTGACCATGGGTCATCTTCCTGAAAGTGGAGGCAAGGAGCTCCATGAGGAACTAAGGACATTGAATGATGGAACAAGAGAGGTATGCACTTGGTTTCTGAAGCCTGGTTGAGTAGGGTATGGGATTGGGGAAGTCCTACTGAAACCCTGGGAGGTAAGGAGAAGGAGAGATGTTGAAGTTGGAGATGTGCCTATAGGAATGAGGCATGAAATCTGTAGACACTCAGTTTCCGAGATCACAGAGAAGGAACTTGTAGAATAGTACAACCATTGCAACAGGAGAGTTATGGACAGGAAGATGACCTCAGGTCGAGGGTAGAGGATGAGGTTTAGGACCAAACTAGACAAGGGAAGAAAGCAGCCTTGGAGGGAGAACATTACTAAAATGAGGGAGGTCTAAAATCATGTCCAGTAGGGTGCTTCCATCCAATGGTGACTTCCAGGGCAAAGAACAGCATGTGTGCATCCATGGAGTGGACCACTTCAATCTCACAGGGCATGACAATTTTAAGAGGTGTTTCCCTTCTATCTCCACTCCACTCCAAATGGAAAGCACATCAATTACATGAGAGGGAGTGGTTTCGCATGTTGGGACTTGGAAGATAGTTTCTGGTTCCCCACACAAAAGTTTCTAGATAGATATGAGTTGGTGTACAACTTTTTCTTTAACTCTGAATGGAAGTTATTCCTTTTATAAGTTACTGAAATCTACAACGCAACATTAACAAAATACTTACAGCTTGCCCAAGTTCTGCCATCAAGCATGCAAGACCTCCAATTACTTTCTCATCTCCACTACTAAGAGCAGGTAGGAGAAGTAGTTCTTTGAAAGATGGCACTCTAGATAGCAAAACTTGAGGAATACCCTGCTTAAGCCATAAAAAGGAAAACTCATAAGACTCTGGAGAAAGGCCATACATTTTCGAAAACTAGAAAAAAAAAGGGATGTGCAAGTTTCATGATAACCGACAACTGAGCAAGAAGAAAGGCTCTAAATATTAAACAACAGTTCCCATTTTTAATCAACTGCACATGGATTGAAAATAAAGGTTTTGAACACCACTGTTTTACTTTTCTCATTAACAGCAGTACTGGCAAATCTGTCCATTGCAAAAATAGTTGCTCCACAGAAAGTATTCTAAGGAACTACTCATAAGGCTAACAAATCCATGGCACCAAGAAACCATGTACCAACAACCCATACCTCATGCCGACTCACAAGCTCCATAAGAACTTCAATGGCCAGATCAAATGACGGCAGAACCTATGCCAAAAGTAAAGTATATGAAAGAACTTGTCATCACTCATCATGCTTGGATCAGCACCATATACAACACAATCTCAAGAATATCTACAAGTTTATTGTCAAAACAGGAAAAGACAAACATTTAACGTCTAAACCTTGGGTTATAAATTAGACCACTTCATCAGACAAAGTTGGTGTACAAACTTAACAACATGACAAAGATGACAATTACCTGTAAAGAGCTGTAAACAAAATTGAGAAGAGGATGCATTGGAAGAGAGGATGCTGGAATCTCTGAGAAACACCCAGCACGAACCTGTTTATCAATTCATTACCATGTTAAGTATATAAACAATGAACTGTCTAAAAAGAAATGAAAATAATTTGTACAAGTGTATGGGCATGCCACTAACCTAATCCAACTAGATTACCAAGTCACTAGTGAAAAGTTACACAAGTGATAGGCTATGAATAGGAAGAACAGAAGAACGTTATCTACATTCGCAAACTCCTCCACATAGACACATACAACATAGCAGGAGGAATTGAGGCAATATGAAATAAGAAGAAAGAGAGTTGCTCACAAGCATTCTTGAGACTCACAAGTAGATGTAAAAATCAAGGAAGCTCTGGGTTCTGAGCCATGTTCCAATACTCTGTTAACTTTGGGACATGAATCAGATAATGTTAACAATGGATATCAATTATTGTGTTCAGGGAATAAATCCCTTATTTGCTGATACATCATTTAGCGTTGACCAAATTACCTGTATGGACACGTCACACATATAAAGGACCAACCTAATATTTGAACCAGAAGTAACAAAATTATTAGGAGATGCAATACCCCACAAAGGCCCTGTAGAATATGCCCGTAAACCAGGACAAAGAGGTTTTCATCAATTGTTAGATATGAAGATTTGCAATAAATGATACAGGAAAGTGTTCATCTCCATATCTTCACTCAGAGCAAGTATTATGTCAGTATGATGCAGGATATATCCATGGCAAGCGTCGAAAAAAAAAAATGCATCCAAAAAAGGATACATACATACACTGTTTTTTGGAAGAACACCAATTCTTTGTTACAGCTCAAAAATATACACAAATTTTAAATGATAACAAAGGAACGAGTAATTTATCCTAAGGAAATTGTATGTGTGTGTGACATACTAAGTATAAATAAGGCAGACCATAAAAGCATGAAGTAGAAGTCTTACCCAGCTCAACAGGCATCGCAGAACTCTCCGGTTCCTTTCATGGAGTTGGTTAACATCCTCAACCCTTCGATTAGATTGATGTAGCAGGAACTCAAGAACCTTGGGGGTATGAGACAGAAGCTGTTCAAAAGGTTGAACACATTCAACATGAAAGCAAGACAACATTTCCATATGCATAAATGAGAGACAGCCTACCCATCTTATAATGAGATAAAAGATGTGCAAAGCAAATAGTTGTAAGGCAGAAACAGGGTTCAACAGCTATCAATAAAGTAAATGACAAATTTCTAGGTCAAAATGGCCACACCTCTTGAGCAAATCGCCATTTGTAAGTCGGGCCCAAACCCAAATTGTGATTTTTGTTTTGGTCGTCAATAACTTCTTCAGGTAATACAGTTAGCATCTCTAGTACTGCAATATTACCGCTGTCCTGCCCCTGTAATTTGTATAAACTTGAAAATAGTCGCTCAATAGGATTTTCAAGTTCTACTGCACGAAGAACAAGGGCTGACAGTGCAAGACAGATTTGTGTCAAGAGCTGTTAAAGAAAGATTTCCTGTCAATACACAGAATTGCTAAAACACACACATGCATGAGCACATGCACAAAAACAATAATACAAAACTTTGTAACCTAAGATGATGACATCACCACATAACCAAATAAAAACAGAATTACAAGTTCTGTATTGAAAAAGTCATTACAATTTACACTTATTAAACAGAATCAAAACACTGTTACCTGAGGAGGACCCAAGCTAAATCTTTGTGCAGCTAGCAGAAGAGCATTTAGTAAAGCATCTTTAGCCCCTAATTGCAAATAACATCCATCGTTTTGGATCTGTACAAGTAACAGTTATTGAGCAAATATGAGATGCTTATAGACAATGATAAGACAGACCGTGAGCAACGTAAAAATGACAAAGGATATAGGTGACAGTAATACCCTGACCAACAAATAATAAATGTGCATGTGAAAATCAATATAATTCCAGAGTTTACATAAAAAGACATCAAAAAGGAAATCTATGTGGTCTACCAAGCCTAGAGGAGATTGACATGACAGTCGTAACAGGACTAGTGAAGATGATGCAACTTATGACCTGCCTGTATGATTGTTCAACCTAGTTTAATTTCCATAATTTGGCGAGTGTATCAAGTAGATACAAAACCATTCTAAATTTGTAATGTATAAAATGTTTGTTTTTTTTTTTTTGATAACTGTTAATAATTGTATTGATAATAAAAGAAAGATACGAGATATGAAGTATAGTCCAAGAGTACCTAACACCTAGGACTCCTGGTAAAAAAGAATAGGTCAACAGACCGTTTATACAAAATGGGGTTATAAGATTATCCCCTTACAAAGTATACTGTAGATGTACAAAAAAGATGCAAACACGACTGACAGAGTAAGTCCAGAAGGGGTTCAAGTAAAGTGCAAGCTTTGTGCCCATTCCAAAAACGAACCGTTACACAGGCCATGGCTCCGTCCTTAGCTAGTAGATCAGCGAACCCGTTCGACGTCCTTGAAGATAGGAATCCATAAGATTGGCATATCCCTGCAAAGATGTTCAATTTCATCATAAATGGGCACAAGGTACCAGACTTGGATGCCCAAGAGAGAATGTTCCTAGCATCACCCTCCACTAAGAGAGTATGTCCCCAAGACCGATCGAAGTTCTGAATGCCTCTAAGGAGAGCCATTGATTCGGTAAAGTGCGAAACATAGACACCAAGGTATTCAGAGTAGGAGAAGAGGATGTTTTGAAGATGATCTCTAAAGACCCCTCCCGCACCTGCGTGGCCAGGATTGCCTAAAGAGCAACCGTCAAAATTAAGTTTGATTGCTCCTTGGGGAGGAGCAATCCAAACTGATTTAACTTTGTTTTTCTTCGGGTTGTGGAATAAAATATGCTCCCAATTCTAGCTGAAAGAGTCCATAGGAATGCCCTTGAACCATGGGTGGTTTGCCGCCCAGAAGGTCACTAAGGATGTAACCTTCAAGAAGAGCGAAGGACCAGGGAATACCTGTCCCCGAAAAATACGCCCATTTCTTTCTTTCCAAATGGTCCGGATTGTTGCTGCCAAAGTAGATTCTGCCCGCCTTCGGCCAATGTGCAGCCAGATTCAAAGCGAAGAGGTCTTTTACCGTTGGAGGTAAAACCCAAAGCACCCCAAACAGTTGTAGAACTAGACTCCAAATCTCATGGGCCACATTACAATGCAGAAACAGGTGATTATTGGATTCCTCTTGGCACAAACACATGATGCACCTACTAGGGATAGGAATACCTTTCCTTTGCAGGTGATCCACTGTGAGTGCCCTGTTTGACCCTGCGATTCAATTAAAAGTTTGCACCTTTGGAGGTGCAATGGTCAGCCAAACTTGTGCAAGGATAGAAGTCGAGTTGAGGGGGAAAGCGGGGGGTTGGATGAGCCACCTGTAGAAGGAAGTCACAGTAAAATCCCCTGAAGGGGCAAGGGACCATACCAACTTGTCCCTTCCCTGGACCAGGATAAAAGTGTTGTAGAGCAAAGACAATAGGGAGAGGAATTGATGAGATTCCCCCTCAGAAAGGTTCCTTCTAAAAGAGGGATGTCAACGTCTTCTGCCTCCTTCGACTCTGAACTCATCCTCCATAGTTGCATCTCTATTCATCGCGACTGAGAATAGCGAAGGATAGGTTTCCTTTAAGGGGGTATGACCTATCCAAATGTCAGTCCAAAATCTCACTCTAGTACCATCTCTTGGACATTGTCTAATGTGTTTCCTGAATAATTCAAGGGATGCTGTTAGGGACCTCCACACCCCTGAAGCATTAGACCGAGGTTTGGTCTCTGGGACCCAAGACTAGACTGGAATATTATACTTTGTACCGAAGGACCTGAGCCCAAAGAGAATTAGATTGGGTGCCCAAACGCCACCACCATTTTCCTCAAAGGGCAATGTTATGTTTTCTCAAGTTTCTAATTCCCAGCCCCCCTTGATTTTTGGGTAAAAGAGCCTTGTCCCAAGTGATGAGATGAAATTTGCTTTTATCAGCTTGTCCCGACCAGAGGAAGTTCCTCATGGCTGATCAAGGCGGTTAGCCACCGAGGCCGGAATTTGAAAAAGGGACATCATATATACCGACGCATTGGTTAGAGTTGCTTTGATAAGGGTGGTTCTACCTGCTTGAGACAGATACCACCCTTTCCAACCAGCCATCCTTCTGTCAACCTTATCTATAACGTGGGACCAATGGTTCTTTTTGGGTTTTCGAAGTCCTAGGGGGAGGCCCAGGAATGAGGTTGGAAGGTCCTCCACCTTGCATTCCCATTCAAGAAGAAGGTCTCTAATAAGATTGGTGGTGATAGAGATACCCATCATTTTTTATTTCGCCATGTTGACCTTGAATCCAGTGGCCCTCTGGAAACACTTAAGGTAGATTCTGAGGTTTTCTGCCTCCGAAGGAGAGGCATCAAGGAAGACCAAGGTGTCATCTGCATATTGCAGATGCGACACAGTGGGCCCTCTTCTTGAGGATCCAAAGCCAGAAAGAAGCTTAGCATGGTAAAGCCGACCGAGGGATCCACTAAAAACCTCGGCTGAGATTGCAAAAAGGAAGGGGGAAAGTGGATCCCCTTGCTGCAGGCCTCTCGAGGACTGGAAGTACCCTTTGGGAGTACCATTGATAAGGATAGAGAAACTTGGGTGAGAAAAACACTCCCTCATCCACTTTCGCCAGCAGTTTCGAAAGCCCATACGGTCCATATTCTCATTCAAAACCGACCAGTCGACATGGTTTTAGGCCTTCTCCCAGTCAATCTTAAAAATGAGAACGGGATTATTGGCTATGTGTCTCGAGTGAATGCATTTGTTTGCTATCAAGACCCCATCAAGGATTTGTCTATTATTGATAAAGGCCGTCTGCAAGGGGGAGATGACTGAAGGCAAGACCTACTGAAGACGAGAGGCCAAAACCTTAGAAAGAATTTTATAGGAGGAGTTGAGCAAACTTATGGGACGAAAATCCTTAAGTTCCTCTGCCCCTTCGACCTTAGGGACCAGGGCGATGAAAGTAGCATTGATGGATTTGTTGAGAATCCCTCGCTGAAAGAATTCAGTGAAGAAGCTCAAAAAATCCGACCAAAAAGTCTCCCAAAAAGTCTTAAAGGGGGCCACCGAAAACCCGTTCGGCCCGGGAGCTTTGTCTTTAGCAAGGTCATCCAGAGATTTAAGAATTTCCTCTTTGAGGAAAGGACGCTCTAACCACAAGGCTTGTTCATCAGAGAGGGTCAAGAAATCCAGGTCAGTCATAGAAGGTTTAAGGTCAGAGGGAGCAGTGTAAAGGTTCTGAAAATAAGTGATGATTGTAGATTCATTCTCTGTCGGCCGTTCCAGGAAACAATTGTTAACTTTGATGGTTGAGATTGTATTGTCTCTCCTACGACAGTTAGCAATCATGTGGAAGAAGCGGGTATTGTGGTCGCTTGTTTTAAGCCAGTTGACCCTAGACCTCTGGTACCAATAAATCTCTTCCTTTTTCAGAGTGGAGAGGTAATTAAGCTTAGATTGGGTTCTGAGGTTCGTTTCAGGGAGAGACAGGGGACGAGATTCTTCTAGGCTATCTAGTTCTTGTAGAGTCTTAAGGAGTTCCGCGTTGATTAGGTTAAAATTCCCCAAAACAGACCTACTCCAGGGCTTGAGAGCAGCCTTGAGGAGTTGAATTTTTTACTGTAATCTGAAACCTGCTATCCCGCTAACAGTCCACCAGGTAGGCATCAGAGTGGAGAGGGACTTATCTTCCATCCAGACCAACTCGAATCTGAAAGGTTTACGACCCCTATCTACCGCTAAGGTAGACAAAAGGATGGGGCAATGATCAGAGATAGGTTTAAGCAGGGTGACGGCAAGGGAACCAGGGAACTTTTCTTCCCAGTCTAGGGAAAACAAAAACCTATCCAATTTGGAAAGAGAAGGTTGGGAAGAGTGACTGGACCAAGCAAACCAGTTGCCTTGGAGGGGGATGTCAAGCAAGTCGTTATTTGTGATAAAGTCAGAAAACTCTACCATCCCCTGAGAGATAACGTGAGGTGGAGTTACGTTCGTAAGACCCGAGCCGCAGTCTACCAGTCGAAGAGCAGTGGCCATAAATGGCCGTGAATTTCCATTTTAGGCCATCAGAGACTCTGAACAACATAATGGTTACTGAGAACTCCCCAACATGGGAGGAGACAAGGGTGTGATCAGTGGGTTCCCAAATAACCCAGATTCCCCCTGAAGCACCTACTGCGGGTAGAGCTACCCACTGGCAAGGTTGTCTACCCCAAATCTGACAGACTTGGAGAAGGGAGGGTTCAGGGCTCTTTGTTTCAGTAATGGCTAAAATGAGAGGGCAGTGTTTGGAGGACAGGTCCTTAATGGCGTTCTTTTTCTTAGGGTGACCCAGGCCTTTGATATTCCAGGAGACAACCTTCATGGAGACGAGGAAGAGTTGAGGAGAGAGGCTATTCTGGGTGAACGCCTCAAAGAGCTGTGAAGAGGGGAGAGAAGGGACCCTTCGACAGAGGACGGCCCCTGGTCAGACAATGAAGAAAAGAGGTTTAGGAGCTCCCTCTTTCCTTTGAAACCCACCTCCATACAGCTATGGGGATCGGCAAGCATGAAGCGGTGCGCCGGTCCTTCATGGCCATCGTGCAGGAAACCCATCACACGGTAGATCTCTTTCATCCTTGCTAGGTCTCGGTCTGGCCCATCCCCGTCGACCCCCTCATGAGCTGGACCCACCAAGGGGGGAGAGATGGGCGTTGCGACAGCATTTGCTGGGGTAGAGAGCCCGTCCCCATCAACCCCCCCCATCGACGTCACTGAGCGAGGGGGCAGAGATGGGCTCCTCTGAAGCACCCTGGTCTTCCTCCTGCTGAAAGGTTAAAAGGGAAGGGGAGGGAGACAGAAGGGTAAAGGTCCAAGGAGAGGGGAGGGAGCACACTAAGTGGAGCAGGGGAGGGGACCCAAACAAAGGAGGAAGAAGGAGGGGAGGAAGGAGAAGGGGGTAAGGGGGAAGACACAAGGGTCAGAGAGAGATAGGAAGGAAGGGGGGAGACAGGAGGAGGGTTGAGGAAAGAGAGAGATAGGAAGGAAGGGGGGAGACAGGAGGAGGGTTGAGGAAGGACGACTGCAGGAAGGACCTAGGCAGGGCGGGGGGCCGCTGATAGGGGAAAGAGGAGGAGAGGGGGGAAAGGGAACAGAGGAGGAGAGGAGGGCAGGGGGAAGTAGGTAAGAAGGTGGGAGACAAAAACGGAGTAGTGAGAGAGACAAAAAGGCCCAAGACAATGGTGGGAGGAGTGCACCCAATGGACCCTAACAATACTAGGGATAAGGCTTGGGGAGGGGTAATAGTCGAGAGAGGGATGAGAGAGATCTGAGTCCCAATATGGGGGGAAAGGATCCATCGAAAAAATGGTTGGATGGGGGTGGAGCGTGTCGGGCAGCTGCAACGGATGGAGGGGGGCTGAGAAAGGGAGGGAAGACACCCAAGGGGGAGAGAATGGCTAGCGCCGGCAGGCAAAAAAGGAAACCAAGGGGGAGAGAGAATAGAGAAAAGAGGAGGAAGAAGGGATGAGGTCGGTCCGCCGGCATCCTGAGGAAGCCACGCGATGCTCAAGAGAAGAGAGGGGGCAGAGATGGGCGGCTCGAGGCCATCAATGGCGGCTCTCAATGGTGGAAAGGAGGCAGGAGGATGGACAACCGAGAGGACAGGGGGGGAGGTCTCTTCAAGGCCCAGGGGAGAGCAAAGGACAGTAGGCAGAACGGTCGACAGGGGGGGGGGAGTAATGCATCGACACATCAAAGGGAGCAGGTAGCGTCGTGGCGGTAACCTTGGATAACATGTCAAAAGACCTTAAAAAGACACCAGGAGGGGAACCACACGGACACATGGGAAGGGGGCACGAGTGAAACACAAGGGTAGTCGAAGAGGCAGAAGGGATGAAAGGGTTCAAGGGGGGGGGCCGAGTCAAAAGCTAGCAAATAATTTGTCGGGCCGTCCTCGACAAACAAAGAAGGGCCTAGAGCTCGAAAGGAGGAGAGCTCAAGGGCGAGGGAAGATGCCACGTCACAAGAAGGACGAGGGGATGAGGATGGGGTAGGTGAGGGAAGGACAGCAAGATGAGGACAGGGTGACAAGTGGCATAGGTCGACGGCACTAATAGAGGAGCGTCAGGACATGTTGGTGGGCTGAATGAAGGTTCCTGCGACGCGTGGGCAGGAGGAGCAGCGGAAAGAGACAGCAGGGCAGAGCGTGGCTCAGGAGGTTGCCACGCATTCGACTGGAGAGGATGGAGGGAGGGCGGTTGCAGAGGAGGTGCAGGCGAAGGCGGAGGGGATTTCGAAAACGACGGGCCCGGGTCCGAGGGAGAGCCCGAGATGGTTGGTGACCCACCTCGGGTCTCCTTTCCGGGTCGACGACAGAAAGAGGGGGAAAGAGGGGAAGACGGGACCAGGGGGGCCTGCACTAGGCACTTCGGGTAGGGAGGGAGAGGCGAGGACGAAAGGCGAGGGAGCTGAGGGAGAAGGTGGCTACCTTTAACCACGGCCAAATCAGGGGGCCAATGACGCCTGTTACACAGGAGGGCTTTCTTAGCTACCAGAGTCCAAGAGGTCGGTTGGGCAGCCAAGGGAGCAGCCGAAGGCTCATTGTGGAGAAAATGAGGGGGAGGGGGGGAGACCGGAGACCAAGAGATGGAAATGGGGTAGTAGAGGTCGCTAACCTCTAACCCCAAAACTTTGGGAAGGGTTTTGGGATCCAGCAGTTCGACGAGGACATGAATAGAACCCAGTGGGAGGGTTTCGATAGAAATCCAATGAATAGAGACAAGGGACCCGCACCCAGCGGCGAGGCTCCGGAAGGTTGCAGGGGACCAGGCATGAAGCAGGATGTGTTGAAAGATAAGCCACACTCTCTGTTTTTTGAAAGACCCTTCCAAAGGCGACCAGGCCCGCAGAAAGCACCGTGCTCCAAAGAAGGTGAAAGTATCCATCCCCTGAAGCGCGAGGAGAGCACCTTTAGATGAGGGGAAGGAGAAAAGGATTTCGCCATTGGATAGGCGTCTGCAACTAAGATCAGACTCCCCCCAATGTTTCTGCACAGCCTTTTCAATGGCTCTAAAATCTGGCAAGTTGGACGAAAGCACCCAATGAGAGACGCAAGGAGCTTGGGCTTAGTCTTCTCAACCTCAACCTCAACCTCAACCTGAGGGACGGAGATGCAAAAGGGGACAAAGGGAGATCTAACAGCAAGAGGGGGGATCTCGGGTGGTTGCATGGGGGGATTCAGGGGGAGGGTGGTGTTGGGCTTATGGGAAGCAGCAACCTGAGAGAACGAGGCCCTGAGAAAGGTGGGGGTCGAGGAAAAGGGAAAAGCAACAGCAGCCCTGAGCAATGGCGGAGGGGGTTTGGGGTAAAGGTCGTAGATGTCATTCCAACTACAAGGGGGAAGGGGGCGCGAGGGAGGACGCTGGGGAGGGGGGGGAGGAGGGAGGGAGAGACGCAGAGAGGAAGCAAGACGACGACGACTCATCTTTGTATAAAATGTTTGTTAGCAACATTAATTACATAAGATTGCAAATATGAGAGAGGACAATAGTTTGAAGTATGAACTATGCCAATCCCCTCCCTGGTCAATAGATGAAAAGAGACCTTTTTCCTTTTCAACCATTGACATCAACTAAAGCACCAAAATCTTTCAATATTGAATAAGTATTGTTTGCTATAACAGTCTCACAGAAAAATACATCATTGGGGTAATGGGTTGAAAGTTCAAACCTAATGACGATCAAAGCGCTACGAGTAGATATGAGTATCTTCTTTGGAAGCGATAGATTCCTCCTACTTCTCGATCATATTTGGAGGATGAAAACCCTAAGTGGGCTTCCAAGAAGAACAAAAAGAGCAAGAAATAGTTTGAACAGTTTTCTTAGTTGTTTTGGGGCTATTTCACTTTCTTTCTTTTTTTCATTGCTAGTTGGCAGATGTGGAGATGTGCAACCAAAATTTTATGTGATCGCCGCATACTAATGAAGCTGAAGGGGAAGCTCTATAGGACAGTTGTGAGACAGCTTTGCTTTATGGGGTGGAATGTTAGGCGGTCAAGAAACAACATAACCATAGGATGAGTATAGCAGAGATAAGGATGTTGAGAAAGATGAGTGGCAAGACAAAATAGCATAGAATATGAAATTAATACATTCTAGAGAACTTCATTGTGGCTCCATAGGCGATAAGACGAGAGAAAGTAGACGTAGGTGGGTTGCCCACGTGCAGACGCAGTACGATGCTTGTTAGGAGGTGCGAGTTGATTCATTTCGAAGGCTCAAAAAAGGCAAGGGGTAGGCCCATAAGGACATGGTCGAAATAGTGACAAAAGACTTGGGGACTAATAGCCTCACAAAGGGTACGGTCTTTGATAAAGCAGAATGGCAGACCAGGATTCATGTAATCGACCCCAAATAGCTGGAAAAAAACCTTGATGACGATGACGATGATGATGATGATGAATTTACGGACTTCTTGTACATTTTAATTAAAGTTAGGGAGTTTAATTTCAGCTATACTTAAAGACCTTTTAGTCAAAAGTTAATTGTACGAACAAATATGGTCCAAAACAATAAATTTTTCATATAAAAGAGGATTGTGGATGGGCTGAAGGGGCAATCATCTATTCCTGTTCCCAAAAAAGAAGACTTGTCTTGAGGAAAAAAGAAGTCTAAGGCTTGAGCCCTAAGTGAGTTTTCTTGCTGATTTTTATTTTGAGAAAATTTTTCCGTACCCCCCATCTTTTGCACCCATTTCTCAAGAGACCCAAAGATTTAAACTATTTCTTGAGGCATAGGGTCTCTATCTTTTCTATCCTCCAACCCCCTGGACCCTTTTGACCACATATTATTGACCTAAACAATTTGTGAAATGACTCCCTTTTACCAAGTTACCTCTCCGTCTCTCTCTCTCACACCTCTCTCTCTCTCAAACACCAGCTTGTGGCTTGAAAGGTTGGGGGCGCCGAAACTGGTGCACTAGCTAGTAGACCAGAGAAAGCTTGCATCGACCAGTATTCAAAAAAGTACTTAGGCGATCCAAAAGGCCAGGGCGATCCAAAAAGCCCAGCGCTTAAGCGATCCAAAAAGGCTTGAGTGCATTCAATTTGCGTGGCAATCCCTGGGCGGCCACCTAGGCGGTACGGAATCCGCCTAGACGAGCGCTCAGTGCCCCTCCTAAAGGCGGAGTTTTTTTTTTTTTTTGTTTTATTGCTTTTTTTTAAAACATAAATGCTTTTAAAGATGAGTTTTAGGTTCATTTGAAACCTAAACCCACAAGAACCCATTTTAGAGATAAAGAAACTTCAAAGAAACTAAATTTTGTGATTCTTATTGGATCGAAGTGTTTCTCAAAGTTATGAAAAACGGATCCAAACATCACCCAGATAGATTAGATTTAGTTTTGTAGTTTTATAATCCTATTACAGGGTGTTTTTTATTATTTTAGCACCTAAAAACATCTCAGAGGTGGGAATTTGGAGTTCGAGCAATCAAAATAAGTGCAAAACTTTATTTTTTAGATTGCTTGCTTTATTTTGAGATGTCTTCTTCATGATCTAGTCGCAGTGGAGATCCGGGTTGAAAATATGGATATAACTCGAATCCAAATGACAAAAATTGTATTAGATGCAATTATTGTGAAAAAGATACAAAAAAGGGTATAAACCGGTTTAAGAAACATCTTGCCCGTATTAAGGGGGATGTTGCCCCTTGTAAAAATGTTCCTGAAGCTATTAAAGAGGAGATTAAGTAATATATGAGTTCTATAAAATAAAACCAGGAACAAAATCTTTGTCATTTGAATAGATCTATTTCTACTTCTCTAGAAGAAGTGATCCGGGTTGGAAGTAGCGGTATAACCCAAAACCAAACGATAAAAGTTTTACAAGGTGTAATTTATGTGAAAAAGATACCAATGGGGGTATTAACCGATTCAAGAAACATCTTGCTGGTATTAAAGGGGATATTGCTTCTTGTAAAAATGTTCCTGAAGCTAATTGGGATGAGATTAGACAATTTCTGAATTTAAAATAACCAGAAAATGATGAAAATGAGCCTTGTTCTATGGACATATCTTCTCCAGGTTCTTCTAGAAGTGGTGATCCAGGTTGGAAGTATGGTTATAACACGAATCCGAATGACAAAAATCATATTAAATGTAATTATTGTGGAAAGGACACTAATGGGGGCATTTACCGGTTTAAAAAACATCTTCCCAATATTAAGGGGGATGTTGCGCCATGTAAAAATGTTCCTGAGGCTACCAAGGAGGAGATTATACAATATTTGAATTCAGGGAAGCACAAAAACATAGAAAATGGTAGAATAGCCAAAACTCCTAGAGCATCATCTGCACATACTAGTAAGAGGGAGGTAGAAGAAGAGGAGGAGGAAGATGCAGATTCAGAAGAAACCGAAGAGGACGAGCGTTATATTGAAGAGGGAGATGACTCTGATGATGGTGGCCTCGAATCTGATGCATATGATGAGGCTTACCCTATTCCTTCTGATGATGATGATGACTGAAAACTCTTGATGTTGAGTGTTGACTATTGTGTCCTAGATTGTAGTCTGTATATTTTCTGAATTTTTGTATATTTTCTTTTTCTTATTTTTAGTTTCTACTTTCTAGTTTCTAGTTCTACTATCTAACTTTTGTGTGTACAGTCTACAGTGTATCAAACTATCAGTGTACGCTTGTATGATTTTACTGTTTTAAGCTTTTAGCATTGTATGAAAATATGGATTATAGTCTTATGGATTATCAAAATTCTCTTCTCGACTTCTATCTTCTTTTTTTTCAACTAGGATTATGGCCTTATGGATTATCAAAATTCTTATAGATTATAGTCTTATGAATTATCAAATTCTTATAGATGATAGTCTTATGAATTATCAAATTCTTATGGATTATCAGAATTAGACTATCTTTTTTTTCTTTTCTTTTTTTTTTTAACTAGGTCGCCCAGGTTCTGGGCGCCTGCCTAAGCGGCCGCCTAGGCGCTGGGCGGCCTGGACCCCAATAGCCGCCTAGGTGCCGCCTCGAGCTTTTTGAAACTCTAGCATCGATGGCTGAGAAATGGATGCATTAGATTGAAGAGTAGGGTTTTGAAACGATGGAGGTGGTGGGTTCACTGGTCTTTGAGCCATGAAGCTTGATAGACCTTGAAGTGGAGGACCCAAAGGAACAAAAGGCATCTGAGATTGAGGGGGAAGGGGACTTGAAGGTTGAAATCACGGATCAGTCATGGTGGGTAGGCCAAGAGGGGCAAAAGCTTGGGCCATGGCTAGTCGACCCGTGAATTTCCATGGAACGAAGGCTTTGAACCCGTAGAAGATGATGTTATAACAAGCGAGGGGGGGGGGGGAGGGGGCAACATGAGGAGGTCGATTGAAGACTGAAACTGAAGAAATTAATTGTGGGTTTTGTCCAAAGACCCCAGGTTGAGGATTTCCATGAAAAGAAGGCTCCGAAACAATTGCAGAGGAAGTGGGAAATTGGAGGTGGAGCAATGATTGGAGGTTGACTGAGCACTGAATTTGGAGAAACAAATTGTGGGTTTTGTGGAGGGATGCCATTAAAGCTTGGAGGAGGAGGAGCTCGATTGAGCAGAGGCTCTAATGAAGCACGATTCGCAAAAGAAATTGGAGGAGAAGAGAAGGGAAAGGCACACCTTCCATGGAAATCTGATGTGAATCTAGCTTTCTCGTACCCGATTGGAATGCGGAATTTGGCTCTCAAATCTTAAAAAAGGGAGAAGGGTGTCTGCAACTGACTTTGGATATTTAACAGAGAGAGAGAGAGAAAGAGGGAGTTCAGAGAGAGACGGAGATGTTAATTTGGTAAATGAGAGTCATTTCACAAATTGCTTAGGTCAATAGTACATGGTCAAAGGGGTCCAGGGGGTTAGAGGATAGAAATATAGAGATTTTATGCCGCAAGAAATAGTTTAAATCCTTGGGTCTCCTGAGAAATGCGTACTAAAAATGGGGGTTACGGAGAAATTTTCCCTTTTATTTTATCTTCAAGTTCTCTGCATCAAACCCATTATCACTTAGCATCCCTATTTTATCACTTAACATCCTGCCCTATATTGTCCCAATAACAATCAAACATTTATGTTTGTTTTGGACCCTCCTGAATTTTGAGTGTGAGATATGTCGAGTGTTAAATCCGCTTGTTATTGGGACAAAATAAAGCTGGGTATGTAGTGATGAAACAGGTATGTTAATGCTAAGTTGTGGTTCACATAAATGTTAAAATCTCTAGATAAAACTCATGTTTCTCAAACATCTGTCTCAATCACAACCAAGACTTAGCATCCTTCTTTCATCATTAAACACCCAGCCTTATATTGTCACAACAACCATCAAACTTAACACTCAAACATATGTTCTCCCAACAACAATCAAATTAATTCTTATCTCAAGTGTCAATCAAACTAGATACTCGAGCTACCCTTCTTAATTACTAACACCTTCAAATAATATGTCCCCTCCATCCCACTAAGACATTTCAAGCATAAAATTCTTGCTGAGCAACTTGGCAACCTCTGACTCCTCTACCTTATTTTCTACTATATACACTCTATATCTCCTCCAAATCCCTATATTTTGTTGGGGGGGGGGGGGAATACAAAATCATGACCTTCACTTCAGATAAAATCCAGAACCTCACACAACTACAAAGCTTCCATCCCCGACCATGACAATGAGAGACTCATTCCCCACAACAAAATTCTTGGAAAACCTAAATGTAGAAGCCATCACACAAGCATCATTATTTCAAAACAATGATAACCACTACATTTTAAAAAAAAAAAACATGCTAACCACTAGAAACATTTTATCAGGTCTGCAGTAGTAGAGACGTGTGAAATACTTCAGAATGGCAGGAATTTCTCAGTAATTATTTTTTGCCTAATTGAAACTGCCATGAACCATTTAGCTGACGACAATAAATCTAGAGACCAAAGGATCATTGAATCATATCTTACACCTAGTGTTTTAAAACTGGCCAAGCCGACTTGGGACTCACCCGAGTCGGCTAGGCTCAGCTCAAGAAACTTGTGAGCGGTCAGCTAGAAACTAGGGACTCGCCCAAGTCCCACCTTAGTTTGGCTTTTATTTGTTGTTTTCTTACAGAATTGGTGGAGTCGAATCCCCGGACTTGGGTTTGGGACCTGGCGAGTCCCGATCCAAGTTAGGGTTTAAAACATTATTTATACCATTATCTCTCCCTTATAGCAATCATGCCCAAGCAAATTACAGTCTTCCTGAATACAGAAAGAAATCGAATATAGTCTAAACTCTCAGATTCATAATATAGAAGAAATCCATTGAAATTTTCAGATTAGTTTCCATTAAATCTTACACTCTATAAGAAGCATCACAGTTGCACTGCTCTCCATGAAGCATCACCGACAGGGCCTACAAGTTTTCAAGCAAGTTCCGAATACAAACATTTTGAACTTTCATATTTCATAAATTCAAACAGGACAATGATATTTATGGAGGGGCAGCAAAGCAATGTGGAGGACGTTGAAGAAATAGGTGACCAGAAGCGCACTGAGATCACCAGGATATTACCTACCTTAAATCTTAAGTACCTCAGTCAAAAGCATAAAATATTCAAATTGCCCATTAAGAGATTATTCATTTCATTAAATTTTTCATATAAACAATCTGAAAATGAAGTAAACCAGATGGAAACTGCCTCTATGAATACTAGCAAGAGGAGGGGGGAAGAAGAGAAGGAGGGGGGTGAGGGTGAGGGTGAGAATTGCTGTTTTTCCATATAACTAACTCCAAGCAGGCGTAAAAAGGTGACTGAAACTGTAGGGAAAGAAGTAGAGGATCTTGAGAGAGTGTGTGTTTGAAACCGTAGGGAAAGAAGTACAGAATCTTGAGAGAGAGAGAGAGAGAAAGGACGAGGGGAAAGGGCGAGCACTTTTCTCCATTTTGAAATCAAAAAAGCAGGAAAAGCAAGAGATAGAGATGCCTTAATATTAAGACTCCACATTGAAATCAGGAAGCGAAGAACAGAGAGAGACCTTCCTCTTGAGAATCTGAGCAGCAAAGAACTCAACCTCAAAATTGAGCAAGGGTGAGGAGGAGGAGCCCCTGGTTAGAATCAAAGTGGCTACTTCCCATGCTGCGTCAGTTTGTTGGAACTCAACCAGCCATTGGTTAGCGGCAACTCTGTTACACGACTGAACGTCGTGATTCAACACATGTACGGCCTCTGCAACTTGCCTTTGAAGCTCCATCCCTCCTCTCCCTCCACCATTAAATCAAACAAATTTCCCTTACTCTCTCTTCTTTGAAGCCTCCATTTCTTCCAGGATAAACGAGAAAGCCTCTTCGTCTCCCCTTGGTGCAAATAGAGACAAAAATGACCAGAGTTTCCTTCAAATTATCAAAACCGCCCCAGCTCTACGATAAACTCCATTGCATTTGTAGATCGAGCACTTCTTCTGAGTTCAGATTAACGATGAAGTGGAGACAATCAAAGCTCTTCGATCCGATATCCCATGTTTTTACAGCGATCCTTCCAGAAACGGCGAATAATTCCTGGTTTCCCTATTATTGAGCATGAAAATTAGGTAAAAGACGCAAATACAGCAGAGTTCGCTGGAAATTCCCAACATTCGCCGTAAAGTTCAGAATATTTAAATGATTTGGCCTGAAACGGGTAGAAGAAACGCCGGTTATTAGCTTCTTCTCACGATCCCAACGCTACAAAACAGGGCTGAACGTTTTCTAAATCGTCTTGTCCAGGATCCAGAAACAAAGTGCACAGTCGCAGTAACACCTTATTATCCAGAAGTGAAGAAACAGAGCAAGAAAAAAGCTCTCGTCCTTACCTCCGATGAACTGTAAAGGTCCTCGCCCAAAAACTCCAGCAAGGAACGGCCGATTTCCGCCTTTTCTTCACCGGAGTTTCACCACTGCGACTTCTCATCCAAAATAAAACACTTAATTCCTTCATTTTCCGGACATCGATAATCAAAATCCGGCTGTCTCTGTACGGAAAACGCCATTGTAGCGGACAATAATTCTTGAGAATAAAATATCCGGCAATAAATACTCGATTTCCTCCTCTTTTCGGCCGCGAGTCTTCACCGCTGCAACTTTCCGGTCACCGAAAAGCCTAAAATCCTGCTATCGATAATTAAAATCCGGTGATCACTGACAAGAACCCCATTTTATAGGAGAAAAATGCTTTTGAGAGAGAGAGAGCTTCGAACCAAGGCAAATAAACGACTCTGACTACATATATTCACCCTAAAAAAAAATAGCAGACGAGGACTTTTTTTAATTTTAAATAGTAATTTATCTTTTAAAGTGATGGCCAAACTCGATATATGAGGGTGACGTTTGTAGAGGGTGTCAACCTTGTGCTATTAAAGTAAGTGCGCCTCAAAACCACGTCGAAAGTGCATTTTCGGAGCAACAAAGCATTGCGATGATACGAAAATCTACTGTTGCCACCGATTATAAAATTTAAAGTTTAAAAAATGGTAACCATAAAACGGAACAATGAACATTTAAAAAACTTAAAAATTACCCGTCCAAATAATGTAGTAGAAGATGAACTATTTTTAAGGCTAGAAATACTCTTTTTTTCATGTTTATGAATCTCGACGTCTAGGTGACCGAATTGAGGGTTTTTTAGCATAAAAACAACACTCACTAATGAATTTCTTAAGTACTCTCTATAAAGTTGAGACTTTATATAAACTTTTTCCAATATTATAATAGATTAGAGGGTGCGTTAGGATGCTCACACTCACATTATGGATTAATTTACTCAACATAATTTAAATATATATATATATACCATTGTTTTGTATATGGAGTTTTTTTTAGTAAGAGTATTTTTGGTAATTAAAAGGGGTGTGACATCATCCAAATACACACTATGTGTATGATATCGTTCCCTTCCTAATGATCAAAAAGACCCTTATTAAAAAATGCTCTATGTATAAAATAAAATATCTAAAATTATTAAGTACAATGATACAGTACTCAGCACTCTTACATAACCCACATAACCCTAGATTATAATGGGCATTCCGATAACCCAATAGGATTCGAGGCCTTTGGCCGCTAGTGTATGAGAGCGCTCAAATATGACCTCCCACCAATGTACGGAGCATAGTTAGCAAGTCACTGATTTAATCGTGACTTTTTCAAAAAAACGGCGTTTTTTTGTAAATCGATTTAATATGTGACTTTTTCAATAGATCAGTAAAATACGCGATCTTTTCAGGAAGAAGTTTAAAACGTGACTTTTTCACAATTTTAAAAAATCGTTTCAAAAAATCTTTCATATTAATATACTCTTCTTCTTCTTTTTGAAAGTTCAATATCTTTTTCCTGTTTTGTGAAATTTCTATTTCTATTTTTATTTCTATTCTCCCGAAACTTTTTCTGGTTCCCTGCTATGGATATTGTGCGTATTTTTTCGGGTGGTTATGGGTAGACAATAATTAGAAAGTATGGGGTAGACAATTTATTTTTAGAAAGATGAAAATTGAATTCATCGACCCAATATTTATCTTGACGAATATAATAGATAATCATCTTATTATTTAGAGATATATCACATTGAATATTTGAAATTTATATTCATATGGAGGTCATATTTATAATGAGTGATATATATAGAGTGAAAGCATTACTCCTCACTACTATTAAATTTTTCTATACTGAGTGAGATATATATATATATATATATATATATAGTTTTAAATTTTCTAATATTTTAAATATATCTGATTTTTTTACTCTGATTTTTTAAGCCTAGTCCGATATATTCGTGATCTCTTTACATGAAGTATTTTTGCCGATCTATATTTTTTACCCGATTTTTTATCTGACTTTAAAAAAATAAAAAATAATTTGTTTCCGATTTCATGGTGAGCCAATTTATTGATAATCCCCGACTTGCTAACTATGGTACGGAGAGCTTCAATATTCATCGTAACTCTACAAGGTTTATATTGGGATTTTGTTAGTATTCTCCTTAATGCACTCAATTTTTTTTTTTGAACACTTGTGTATTTGGTAATGTAAAATGGTTCAATTTTTTTTGAACATTTATATACGTTGTAATGTAAAATATTTAGTAAAGCACTTTTTACTATTAGGAGGGGTAGGATAAATATTTTTATAAAAAAAACTCTTCTTTCTATCAAAAATTTCAATTTTACGCCTATTTATTTATCTAAAATATCCTTAGTAAAAAATATTGCTACATAGTGGAGTTAAAGTATTAAGTGTAACAATCCTAAACTTTCAAAAACAAAAAAAAAAAAAAAAACGGGACAATAAACTTTTAATAAGTGATGATCCATATGAGCATGATGGTCCTTAGGGACTATCACTATTTTCAAAATCTTTTGATTAAGTTTATTTTGTTTGCTCCTGCCTTGCCACGTCAAGTGGACATATAAGGGGTATTGTAACGGTTACACCTCGTTTATGAGGTGTCACTTAATAAAATATTATAATAAGGTGTCGTAAGAGTTTAAATACGAGAGGCGAGGACTCCCACCCTAGAAAGCTTTTGAAATCTTTTCCTTTCTGATCGAAACACAGTGAGCTCCTCTCCCTAGCCGAATTTTTATCGGAAGCTCCCTCTCAAATATTTTAGGTAAGTGACATCATCTTCCTGAAAAATAGTCTGTTTTTAATAAATAGTGATATTTCTGTCCAGGATCTTTGTTTTATAAGTTTTGTTTGTAAGTGACCTCATTGTCTCGAAAAATAATCCATTCTTTTTAAAAATGAAATGAAATAATTATTTCTGCTTATTATCATGAATTTTAGGCGCGATATATTTAATGCGCACGTGACCTCATTATCTTGAAAAATAATCTTTTTAATAAAAATTGTGATATTTTATCTATGTTAGAAATTTTGAATGCTGTAAATTATGAAAAATAAATCTATTTATTTTTCTTGTCTATTGTTAGAAATAAATGTGATATTTCTGCTTTTAGTAAAATTGTGATATTTCTTTCTACTGTTTTGAATATTTAGACATTGTAAAATTCATGTGCAAATGACTGCCTTATTATTTAAAAATTGACATTTTTGCAATTGATTATAGTATTATTGTGAAATGTTTATTTGTGGATTGATATCCCATAAATTGTGATAATTCCGTATTCTTGAATTTCTATAAGAGTTTTTCTATACATATTAAATTGGCAATTATGCTAGAATGCCTTTACAAACTGCTACCTTTCTAAATTTGAGCCCAAAATATTTGATTGGTTATTTTTGAAATGTTATAGAGAGTAACTGTTATTAATGGTTTAAGTGAAATTCATATTAATGATTTCAGTGATATGTTGAGTACATGATATTGCTGCTTTCAAATGTTTAAAGAGATTTATAAATAATTTAAGTATGGAAGTGGACTCATCCGGTTCGCCGGTGAGGTATAAGTGGACCTATCTGGGACGCCGGTAGGGATTAAGTGGACTCATCCGGTACGCCGGTGAGGTATAAGTAGACCTGCAGGGATTAAGTGGACCTATCTGGGACGCCGATAGGGATTAAGTGGACCCATCAGGACGCTGATGGGGTATATAGGTGACCTACTTGGGACGCCAGTAGGGTATTTTGTGAAATCCTTTGTATTATGCACTACCGTTAAAGTGTTATATGCATTTCAATTATTCGGATTATACTTAATTATGCATTTATTGAAAGTAAAACTGTTGATGCATTTCTGTTAATAGATCTCATTTTGGAAAATATTGATATCTTTCAATCATGATTATTTTTAGAATTATGATGATCACTTACTGAGTAGCCAAACTCATCAAACTATGGTAAACATTTTTTCAGGATAACTGCGGATTCATTTTTAGTGCTAGTAAAGATCAACCTTGGAAGATACTGTTGTTGTGCTAGCTTTCTTTATTTACTTTGTATGACCTCGCCACTGTAAATTTGTCCTATCAATAGATGTATATATGTTTTGTCTGTCACATCTCAGGAATAACAGTATTGTAAATTCTTGGGGTGTGACATTAAGTGTCCAAAAATATTAAGTATATTAAGTAAGGAAAAGCTGAGGTTAGCCCACTAGCTAATAACTATAGTGTTAGCCCAACGGTTCATATTGAATCTGGGCCGATCTGACGGTCATAACCCCATTTTGTATTTTAATTTTAATATTTTTTTATAAAAATTTAAATTACTTAAAATTTGGAGCGTATATTCTTTAAAAATAGAAGAATCTAATAAAAATATAAAAAAAATAAATTGGCCAAAATACCTTAAAAAATATTTTAGGGGTATTTTGATCAATTTATTGAGTGCAAATTATTTTATAATATTTTTATTAGGTGCACCTTGATGAGAAAAATTAACGCCTAAAACTTCATTTGTTTTGGATTTGTAGAAAATATTAAAATTATATTACAAAATAAAGTCATAACCGTTATATTGGCCCAAATTCAATCATTGTCATGGGCTGACACTGTAGTTGTTAGCTAATGGGTAAATACTTATATATATATATATATATATATAGAAAAATATCCTATCAGCCCAAGGGCGTACTGCAACAGTAAACGGCAACGGCCCAGATTGAATATGGGCCGATGTGACGATCTCGAATATCCAGTAGTATTTGAATTTAAATTTTTTTCTCTAAATCAGATTGATCTAAAATTTGGAGTGCGTGTACATAAAAAAAGTGAATCTTGAAAAAATATATAAAAAAAAAAAATTACAAGAAAAAATTGACCAAAATACCCCTGTAAAGTTTCAGGGGTATTTTGGTCATTTTTTCATGTTCCTTTTTTATATTTTTATTAGGTGCACCTTGATGAGAAGAATATACACCTAAAATTTCAAGTGATTTCAATTTATAGAAAAAAAATTAAAATTTAAACACAAAAAAGGTCGTGACCGCCAGATTGGCCTAGATTCAATCTGGGCCATTGGCATTTACTGTAGCAGTCAACTAGTGGGTGCACAGAATCCACTTCCTATATATATATATATATATATATATATATATATATATATATATATATATATATATATATATATATATATATAGTAAACCTTACAACAGCTGGCCAGCTATAATGAATAGTATATAGGTGGAATGGGAGCCGTCAGATCTTCATCATGTTGTTCAGAATGCACATTACTTTTTAAATTTTAAGTTTTTTTTATATAAATATAATTAATATGAAATTTTAGGTATATATACCTAATACTATTGTGCACCATAGAAAAATATAAAAAAAATATTTTCAGTAATTTAAAATGACCAAAATACCCTTATCATTTTTCAGGGGTATTTCGGTTATTTAATATTCTGAGAAATATTTTCTATATTTTTTTATTTGTGCACCCTATTTTTTAGTACAGATGTCCAAAATTTCATTACAATCCAATTTATAGAAAATAATTAAAATTAGAAGAGTGATATGCATTCTGAACCATATGATGAAGATCTAACGGTTCTCATTCCACCTATAGTACTATTCATTATAGCTGGCCAACTAGTGTTAGCTTTTTCCATATATATATATAGGAAAATTATCCTATGAGCCAATGGGCTCACAAGTAAAAATGAGCCTAACGGCTCAGATTGAATCTGGGTTGCTCTAATGATCACAGATGCCCGATAATGTTTGAATTTTAAATTTTTTTTCTACATATCCAAATCATTTGAAGTTTTAAATGTGTATTCATAAAAAATAGGTGAATCTTCAAAAAATATCCACAAAATATTTTACATGAAAAAATTGACCAAAATACTCTCGTAAATTTTTCGGGGTATTTTGATCAATTTGGGTTTTGCGGAATATTTTTTATATTTTTATTAGGTGCGGTTTGATGAGAAGAACACATGCCTAAATTTCAAGTAACTTGGATTTGTAAAAAAAAAAAATTAAAATTCAAACACTACTTTGAAATGTTTTATTATATTTTCCCTAAAGTGTTACTTTGCATTCCCTTTTTAGGTTGATTTGAGTTGGGAATCGAATTTTTAATGATGCTAGAGCTCCTTTGAACAATTTTTTTTTTTTTACTTTTATTTTAAGGGAGGGGGTTGAGAATATTGAGAGCTTTGTTACTCTCATGAAATTTATACATCCAAAATTGAAGTTTGGATCTAAATTTAACTTTGGAAAGATTCAAATTTTTAAAGATTTTGCAAATATGATTCACCAAATAGTAAAAAAACGAATTGTTTTTCTAAGTTGATTGAAAAAGCTGCATAGGATTTTTTTTTTCTTGGATTTGGCTTAGAGAAAATGTATTTTACTATTTGTTGATGTAGATGAGGGAATGAGGTTATGCTTTATCTTTTTAGTTTAAATCTTAGGGTTGGCAAACGGCTGTGCCTTGGACCTATCTATCCTTGGCCCTAACCCCTATATGCCCGCCCCTAGCCTATTAGGGCTGGCCTAGGCCAAATAATAAAAAAAAAAACAATGAGGGCTAGGCCAGGCCAAACCAGCCATGCTTAACCTAAACTTGCTCTGGCCCTACCTTTAGGCCATTTTTTTCCCGGCTATGGCTAGGCCCTTGGGCTCCATTTTGTAGCCCAAACCCTAATCTTTTAGGGCCAAGTTGCACGGGTGGCGGTGGCCCCTATTGAATAATACTCCAAATGTTTTTTTAGTGTTTTATTCCCATGCTGAAGCTTTGTCTAATCTAATAGTCTTTGGTTGTCTTCTTTCTGCTTTAGGGAAAATATTACTATACTACAAAGATATCTTATAATCAATGAGGTGGTTAATCAAATAAAATACTTGCAACATGTTACTTTTTAATTTATTTTGAACTTTGCGTTTGGTCAATAGAATAAATGCCCAATTTCAAATTTAATGGTCAAAGATTAATTTTGACCATTTTGTACTAAAGGTAAATAATATCATTTTATATTTTCTTTTATCTATTATATATGAAGGTAACAATCATTCTTGTCCCTTAAATTTCTAAACGAGTGGTTGTAAAAGTATCATTGAATAAACATAAAGTTCAAAAAAAATAAAATTATAAGACTTTGTGACTCACCGCAAGTCATATAATTGGACATCTAATAAGTGAGAATAATCATGACCTCTATATATAAGTGATGAATGATCTGTAGATAATCCATAACTTAAACCCTTGTTTGTTATTGGATTCAAGACTCAAAACATGTTTTGCTCAAAGTTTGATACTAAGAACAAATGATGATATTTAAGTCTTGTGGCTCATGTGACGTAGATGGACCAAATTATTCAAATAACCCAAATGCCCAGGTTCAAAGTTCCAAACTTGGAACAAAATTAATTTCAATTTTTCTTTTTTTTTACCAAATTCTTGAGGAGTTACATAAGCGAGAGGAATTTTAAAAGCGAACTCTTTCTCGTAATTTTTTGCTTTTAACCTCCTTATTGAACTTTATATGATGGTCTAACCATTTTAGTGACATTTTCCAATGGTTTTCTCAATGATTTTCTTAAATAGTTTATATAAGGTTGATATTTTAAATTATAGAATTAGGGTGCACTTCAAAAATTCATTGAGAAAGGATATTTTAAGCCATCTAATTGATCATCTTGTGCCCAAGGTAAATGGTATAATTGTATACAATCTTAATAATATATCTAGCAATATATTGTTTGGACTGTCCATTTTCATGATTTTTGTGTTTATAGATCTACTTTTTTTGAACTATTTTTAAAATTTCAAATCTTATACTTGGAGATAAAAATAGATTTTCAAGCGATCTTAAGAATTATAGATACAAAAATTGTATCTCATGAAAAAATTTGGGTATAACTTACTTTGATTGTTTAAGGTTGTAACTCTATGCAAATCACACCTTTTTTTTAAATTGTCCATAACATTGTCCAAAAGGCAAGAGATAAATATTTATAAATGAGATTATATAACTATAAGATTTACCTTCGAAATAAAGAGGTAAATATCAAAAGAAATGTTTATATGTGACCCTAACACTTAAAAAGGTGCCATGTTTTTGCTATTCCTGCGAGAAAATATCCGAGGAGCCAATGCTAATGTTGGGAGGTTTTCCTAGGGGTAGCAATGGGTGCCCCGTTAGCCTGGCCCAAATGCTAGGACATAAGGGCCAGGTCAGGGCTAGAAACAACAACCCGAAGATAGGGCCGGGCATAAGCCAAGGACCGTCCGTTTCGGCCTTGCTCGGCCTTGATTGAGCTCTTGGGCTGGGGCCTTTTTGGCCTGGCCCTATGGGAACTAAGGCTAGCTGTCCCGGGCTTGGCTTGCTACTGTTGGGTTCATGTGGCCTTTAAAATCCTTATGAGTGCTTGTAAAATAAAATGATATAGTGGAACATAAACTCAGTAGGAGTGTGGCCCCTCGTAGACCATACTAAGCAAACAATGGTTTGTTGATACCGATATGTGTTTAATAATCTAAACCAATCGGTTGAAAAAAAATCATGTTACCTGAGCATGAAGAACAAACCGATGAGGGTTTATGGGTTAGCCCTTGATGAGGTCGGAGAACATGCCCGGATGAGTGAGCCGATGAACTGTGTGACCCTTGTGTGTGATGATGACACACAGAGACAGGGGCCAAAACCTCATCTATATACTATCACACAACATGCATATCGATAGATCGTTTGGGAAAGCCAGAAATCCACCTTTTAGGGTGAAACGTATGCATGTGCGAGAGATACCCCTATTCATCATAGAGCAGTCGTCGCATAAGATCTTGGTGACCTTGACTTGTCTCTAAGGGAGGACCTGAAATCTACAGACTGGGATTGCGATCCCTTGGCTCATCGTCCGGACTTTGGTGACTCGCTAATGAGCCCCTGCTTGGACTGTGGGTCATGGAAAGTACTCGGTCGGTCTGATAAAACAAGTGTGGTATGTAGTCTACAGTTGAAGGTGGAGGGCCCCATGATTGTTGATTCCTAAACCATATGGATCTTTTTTCCATCAAATTAATTTAATTGTGTTTGTTTTATGATGAAAATTATTTTAAGATTATTATTTGAATTTTTATGAACCCCTGTATATTTTATTTATAAATTTTTTATTTATAAAATTAAAGATATTAATTTTATAATTGTTTAAATATTCAAATAATATTCTAAAATATTTTTATTAATTTTAAATATATAAAAATATCATGGGGGCCCATTGTGCACATGAGTTCGCCACATTTTTAGAAGGTGGAGCCCATGAGTGCCTCCCTTGGGTGGCACGCCCCACCCTAATTCTCTTTCCTATTTTTTAGTGATATGGCATGTGGTCATATGGTTGGAAGATATTGACTAAATATTGACTTAATATATCTTTGAAAGATTTTGTAGAAAGATTGAGCAGACTTGTATTATTTTATGGTATGCACAATATTTTGATTAGATTTAATTTATTTAATTTCTATTGATGAGAAAATGGTTTAGAAAAGGGGAATAATGGTTCATTCACCTTCCATAATGTTGATGGCCCATCTATGGAATGGATGGCCTAGGTCTTTCACCCTACAAGTCATCGTTGATCGACGGTCTATGTTCAATCTAACAAAAAGAGGCAAGCCAAAAAAAACCCTAAGAAACCCTAATCTTATTCAAAGCCTATAAAAATGGATTATCTCTACACCTTATTTTTCTATCTCTCTCTTAATAAAGTTTATCTTTCTCAAGTTTGATCTCTTTCTTCCACATTGTGAAAGAACTAAAGGGTTTAGGTTATGAAGTTCTTCTCTCTCCTATCTTTCAAATATGGATTTATGGTTAAGGGTTTTATGGTTTAGTAAAAAGAAAATCCATCTCTCTCAAACTAAGTTGCTAAGATAATTCACATAGGGTTTGAGTTTGTGATCAAAAGAATTCACGTTCCATTGGTGTGGCTTGGCGAAAATTTGCTTTTTCGGTTCGAGATTGAAGCTAAACCGTTGATCTCATGCCGTCAGATGGTGGTGACTTGGTGTGGGGTGTAATAAGCTCGATTGAGGTAATCTCCGGCACTCTTCTTTTTGGTTTCTTGTAATCTTATCTTTTATTCTCAAGTATAATGCATAGTTGTTTCAATGACATCAAGTTGTTAAGATCTTGGTTTTATTGTTATGTTTATTTTATTTTGAAATTTATCTTATTATAATAAAGACCACATGTAAGTGATCTTTTGCCAAAAGAAAGGGGTGAAGAAAAAAAAATAAAAAAATGTATTCCCCGGTGAAATATCATATAAGTCTTTCTTTAATTGGTATCAGAGCTATTAATACTTAATGCCATTAGTTATCTTTTCTCTTTATTGAGTTTAGATCAAGCTTGGGAATGAAATATAAGAAAGCTAATGACCTTTGTGGTCAAGAAATAGACCCACAGTTAAGAATTATTGAAATATTCCAACACCGAAAAGGCACTTTGCATAATGAGTATTCTGGGCTATTTTGGAGTAGCGATATAAAAAATATAATGAGGTATTTTTCTAGTACATATTCAATGATATTTTGTGTATTTAAGAGTATGATTTACCTGCAAAATTTCAGTGGGAGATTCTATAGAAATTGCGAGTTATAGACTCAGCAATGAAGGGTGTCAATTTTGACAATGCAAAATCCATGAACTGTCCATTGAGTTCCCTGATTTTTCTCACCAACTATAAGATTTTATTTCTAGCTGAAATTGGATGGCGACTCATAAAATTGAGTCTACTTTTAAATAAAAAAAGTTTCATCAATAAATTCCTTGTGGTTTGAATGATATAATCAATTTATTGAAGGATGCGCAAGTGCTGTTTCTGCAACGAAAATTATTTTCATGACTTGGAAGTTAAGATTTAATTTTTATTCTTAACAGAATGTTTTATAGTTCATACTAAGGTTTTAGACTTCCATTCTAAGTCTAATTTGTAATAAAATTTATTTGAAAAAGAAATATTTATGGGAATAGAGGAATAAAAAGTTTAGATTGAAAAGAAGTCATCCTGAAATTTCTGTAATTTGGTATGTCTTTCATTGAAGACATGAATGACTATATTTATCAAGCCTACTTAACAGAATGATATAAGGCTTGTGAAAATGTGTGTTAATATTATGTCTCAAATAAAATTAGTTTGAAAGAGAAACTCCATAATGGTAGAGAGAAAAGACAATTTTACTAGATAGTGTTCATCCTGAAATTCTACAGTATGATTTATTTTGTGACGTGAATGTCACTTATTTATTTCTCTAAAAAAAAGTATTATTTGGGATTCAAACTCTGATGTTATGATTTTTTTTTAGTCTAGTTTTCAACACAAAAGATTTCAAGAAAAAATTCTTTTAGGATTGAGAGAAACAAATTTTTTATTGAGATGTGCTCAACCTGATTTTCAACTGAAAAGATTGCATTGTGACGTAAATATCACTAAAATGAATATTCACTAAATGGTATGATTTAGGGATGGAACTGAGCACTATTTTATATTCTTTTGAGTCTATTTCAATACTCAAAAGGATTCAAAGATTAAATATTTATGAGTTGAGAGATATCATATTTTTATCATAGGATGCTCAAGTTCTATTCTGCAGTAAATTAAAAAGATGTGGCATGTTAAGCCACATATTTGGATTCCTAATTATGAAGACGTTTTTTTTTTTGGCTCATTTAAAAAGGTTTTATAGTGTGCTATGAGTATGGTTTATTATAATAAAACTTCAGAGAGAGGTAATACATAGTTGACAATATATGAAACTCTATGTGAAGAGTATTCGATCTGAAAATAGCAGAAAGAAGAATAAACACAATACCTACAAAAACATCTTGGTTTCTTTGAAATGAAGGGATATATATAGATACTTGGTGGTAGCATATAAACGCTAAAGATCAGTGAGAGAATCGAAATTATGATATTTGAAATAATGAGATGAAGAAGATATTTTCTTCACGGTGTAAGGCAGGAGAATCCAAGTGTCGAAGAGATGGATACTTCGTGATATGTGAAACCAATGACCAATATATTATCCATCAGTTGCATGCACTTTAAAGATCACAAAAGCTTGCCAAACAAATAAAAGCGATGAATCAAGAAAGCCCAGGTACCATACTACATGGTTTTGAGGTATGCAATCTATTTCACATTATATGGTAATGTCATCTAGGGAAATATCATATAAGGAAAGAGGATTCAATAACTTTGTTTAATGTGCTTTGGTCATATTTTGGCTAATTGTTTTATGAATATGTATGGAGTGTATGGACATTAAGTGATAAGTGCTAACAAATTTGAAAGTGCCGATTTTGAATACCTTGTGTTTTTGTGCCTCCTGGTACTTGATTATGAACTACTTAAGGTAGTGATACACATGAATATGTGATTTGATCAAGGGCTTTGAGCCCCAAGGATAAAACACGAGAGATGGGTGTGGCTCATTCAAATATGTAAGCAGAAAGGGAGTATTCTGATGAAACTTGGTCTTGATGACCATCCTCTCAATAATGTTTATAATATGATGTGTTGCACGTGATGATGATCTCTTGACAAATTCTTCATAATTGCCAAAAAAGAAGTATTTTGTCAAGGCTTTAATAAATATTATTTAGTCGTGCTTTATTTTGGATAAAATTATAAAATGGTATATATGACTTGTTTTTATGGCCATGAACTTGACTTAGTAGGAAATTAAAGGTGAATACGGTAAAATGATTTATAAAGGCTAAGCATGTATTTTATAATTAAATTGGATGATTTGAGAAAAGCTTAAGTCTATGAATATAGTTTTGAGAAAACCACATAATCTTGCAAGGCTCATTAAGTTTTTATGAAAATCATTTTAAACTGTCATACTATTATATAACTATTGCTTGTGAATGCATATATATATATATATATATATATATATACATTTTTTTTTATTAAAAAGAAAAACATTATGTCTTGAATGTATTTATAAAAGTGGGAGAAAAATTATCATGCACTGTTTTTTAAAATACCTATATGCCTTGACCCATGTTTTTAGTTATTTAGAATCTTCAATTACGTAAGACTTTGAACCATAGGGAATGTTGTAGGAATGTCATCATGCTAGGCTTCTCTGATATATATTGTGTTGATTAGATAACTTGGTTTGTATGAATTTACTATCAAGATGTCTAGTATGGTTGAACCTTTGTGGTTCATGAAGGTTTTTGCATATTGTGAAACCAACGGGTATTGAATTACATATTTACATGGGACTTGATATGCTACCTTATGTTATATGCATAAGAATGTTGAGAATGTATATGTTGTATGTGCAATAATTGAGTGGGAGCTGCTACAGTCCTACGTTTTTTTTATCCACCATGAAGGCAGAATACGTGGCGTGTTATTTGCTGATCGAGGAGGTTGTATGGATTAAAAAATTTCTTAATTGACTTGACTTTCACGTCGTGCGTTGTGAGGCAGTAAGAATTTTTTGTGACAGCTCGATGACGATATGCGTGTCAAAGGAGCTACGATTCCATAAGAACTCTAAGCATATAAAACCATGTTTTTATCACCTGAGGAATGATGTGAGATTGAAAAAGATCGAGATCCAGATAAACTAAATATTCCAGTAGGAGCACCTACTAGTATTTGACATGCTAAATGAAACAACATACTATAATGTTGTTCACCCATAGAACCCAAATGTTTGGTGCAAGTTGTATGGCTACAAAATGGAGCATTTTATTTGAAGAACTCTTTTGAGCCCATGAACATACGACCCTTGATGAGTTCATTAGAAAACCGATGAGGGTTTATGGGTTAGCCCTTGATGAAGTCGGAGAACGTGTCCGGATGAGTTAGCTAAGGGACTGTGTGACCCTTGTGTGTGATGGTGGCCTACAGAGACAGGGGTCAAAACCTCATCCATGTACCATCACACGACATGCATATCGATAGATCATTAGGAAAAGTCAGAAATCTACCTTTTAGGGTGAAGCGTACGCATGTGCGTGAGATACCCCTATGCGCCATAGAACTGTAGTCGCATAAGGCCTTGGTGACTTTGATTTGTCTCTAGGGGATGACCTGAAATCCACAGACTGGGATTGCGATCATTTGGCTCATTGGCCGAATTTTGGTGACCCGTTAATGAGTCATTGCTTGGACTGTGGGTCATGGAAAACACTGGGTCGGTCTGATAAAGCAAGTGTGGTCTGTAGTCCACAGTTGAAGGTGGAGTGTCCCGTATGGATCCTTTTCCTATCAAATTAATTTAATTGTCTTTGTTTTATGATGAAAATTATTTTAAGATTATTATTTGAATTTTTATGAACCCTTGGATATTTTATTTATAATTTTTGGATTTATAAAATTAAAAATATTGATTTTATAATTGTTTAAATATTCAAATAATATTCTAAAACCCTTTTATTAATTTTAAATATATAAAAATATCATGCACATAGGCCCGCCATATTTTTAGAAGGTGGGGCCCATGAGTGCCTCCCTTGGGTGGCACGCCCCACCCTTATTCTCGTTCCTATTTTTTGGTGATATGACATGTGGCCATATGGTTGGAAGATATTGACTTGATATATCTTTGAAAGATTTTATGGAAAGATTGAGTAGACTTGTGCTATTTTATGGTATGGACAATATTTTGATTAGATTTAATTTATTTAATTTTTATTGATGAGAAAATGGTTTAAGAAAGGGGGATAATGGTTCATGCACAATCCATAATGTTGATGGCTCATCTATGGAATAGATGACTCAGATCTCTCACCCCATAAATCACTATTGATCGACGGTCTATGTTCAATCTCACCAGAAGAGACAAGCCAAAGAAAACCCTAATCTTATTCAAAGCATATAAAAAGGGATTGTCTGTACCAAAAATCTCTACACCTTATCTTTCTATCTCTGTCTTAAAAAAGTTTATCTCTCTTATGTGTGATTTCTCTCTCCCACATTGTGAAAAAACTTAAGGGGTTAGGTTATGGAGTTCTTCTCTCTCATATATCTCAAATATGGATTTATGGCTAAGGATTTTAGGGTTTAGCAAAAAGAGAATTCATCTCTCTCAAACTAGGTTGTTAAGAGAATTCACCTAGGGTTTGAGTTTGTGATCAAATGGTTCATGTTCCAATTGTGTGGTTTGATGAAAATTTGCTTTCTCGATTTGAGATTGAAGCTAGACCATTGATCCCACTCCATCGGATGGTGGTGATTCGGTGTGGGGTGTAATAAGCCCGGTTGAGATAATCTCCGGCACTATTCCTTTTGGTTTCTTGCAATCTTATCTTTTATTCTCAAGTATAGTACAGAGTTGTTTCAATGACATCACATTGTTAAGATCTTGATTTTATTGTTATGTTGATTTTATTTTGAAATTTATCTTATTATAATAGATACTACATGTATTTGATCTTTTACCAAAAGAAAGGGGTGAAGAAAAATAAAAATAAAAATGTATTCCTCGGTAAAAGATGACATAGGTCTTTCTTTCAGTGACCACCCCTAGGTTTTCCCTTTTAGTACCTAAAGTTGGTGGTAATAGCAAAAATATAAAGTGAAAAACACAATTACAGGTATAAAACAACCACAAGAAAATTGTTTCATGCGGGCTAGACCGCATTTTTACACTATACGGTCCCATTGTATAAAGCATCCACCTTAAAGATGGATACAAATAGATGGTCCACCTAAAACCAGTTGAAACTTACGGTTCAAATATTTTTTTAATATAATTAATTTCTAAAATTTATTTATTTATTTATTTTCATGATCTCATGAAAGAGATTACATGTACTTACAAATTTAAATGAAAAAGTTTATATAGAGCTAAGGCTCTGAACAATCAAATTTGAGCCTACCTAAAAAATCTCCCTAGAAGAGATTGTTTTGATGTCCAAATATCTTCAAATTGATCATCTCGACATCAAGATGCATGGACATGAAAATAAAATGGATTTCAAGTTTTGAAAGTAGTGTATTTTGTAACGTATTTTTGGACTATCAATTTTCAAGTTTTTCAAGTTTTCATACATTTGTTGATCTACACTATTTTTTAAGCTTTAAACTTTATAAATAAAGATGAAAATATGGTTTAAGGCTATCACAAAGATTTTCAATATTGAAACCACATTCCTCGATACTATTTGAAGGTAGGTTTTAATTTGGTTGTTTACGAGCCTAAGCTCTACACAAACGGCGCCCAAAATTAAATCCAAAAATCCACCACAAAAATATATTTTTAAGGAGGTGACTCATTTCTACAAGGACGCGTACAAACGTGTCCGTAAGCAATGCTGACAACGAACCCTAACAGCAATAGATCTTCACCCTAAAACCGGTATGTCCATGAACCAGTCCAAATGCCAATGCACTAGGGTTTTAGAGTACACACTAGGGTTTTAGGGAGAGATATACCCTAGGGTTTCGAAAGAGAGAAGATCACCATGGCTTCCGATACACCCGAACCTCTGGTTCAATTGGCTGATATCAGTGGAAGAGGCAGAGCTCTTATAGCTTCTAAGGCCATATTCGCAGGCCAGATCCTTCTCCAAGATACCCCAATTCTCCTCTATCCAGCTGCTCCACACAAGAACCTTAGTTCCTCTTTTTGTTCCCATTGTTTCAGAAGCCTTCCAATCCCAAACCCTAATTCTGCAACTCTGTGTTGCCCTTCTTGCTCAAACTTTGCTCTTTTTTGTAGCCCTGAGTGCCACTCTATTGCCTTGGCTTCTTCCCATTCTCAATGGGTTTGTAAGGCTTTAGGGCTGTTGAGGTCTTCTAATCCTAGCTCTGAGCTCCAAACTCAGGCCAATTTTTTGCTGGGTGCTTACAATTTGGCTGAGATTTCTCCTGATGATTTTAACATGCTGCTTTCTCTTCAAGGAGAGGGGACTTTAGATGGAGAGACCCAAATGCTCCACTCTTTTATATCAGCTGTAATGGCTGAGTTCCCTCTGAAAAGTTTCTCTCGTTTTTCGGTGGAGTTAACCGCGGCTTTATTGGCAAGGGATAAGAGAAATGCTTTTGGGTTGATGGAAAATTCAAAGGAATGTGGAGAAAGGATGGTTAGGGCCTATGGGATTTACCCAAGAGCTTCGTTTTTCAACCATGACTGTCTTCCCAATGCTTGCAGGTATTTTCATGGAGTTCCTAATACAAAGTACATTGTCCTTTTCTTTTTTTTGATGGAAATTGTGTCTCTGATTATGAAAATGGTGCTTTTGATAAGAAACCAATGGGATTTTAAGGATTTAAAATCACGGGAAATGGTGCTTTTGATAAAAAACCAATGGGATTTTAAGGATTTAAAATCGTGGGTTTTAAGGTGGTTTGGGGTGGGTTCTGCACAAAAAATGATGGGTTTTTCAACAATGACTGATTTCTAAAATTTTATAGGCATTTTTCACACTCATTGATTCAGAATAGTCTATTTTTCTATGTTTTTTCAATAATGACTGATTTTTAAACTTTTATAGGTATTTTCCACACTCCCTGATTTAGAGCAGTCCTTTTTTTCCCAGAGAACTGTATTTTTGCCTGAAACAATGGGATTTTATGATGATTTCGTGTTTTTTGTTGAATGGAATTGGGTCTGAAACAAATTTTAAGATTTTTTTTGACATTGATAATTTTGGTCATTATATGGGATTGTTTTATCATAATTTATTTGTTCTTCAAAATACATATTGGGTTTGTCATAAAGAAATAAGGGATTCTTAACCGGTGATCTTCTCATAAGAATTTAATGCAATCTCTAAAGAGCAAGTTTTCTACGCTTCCCCTAGAGCATAAAACTTAGGGAAAATTATAAAAACCCCCCTAAAGTATTTTTTTTATGCAACTTACCTTCAGCTAACTTTTGCTCTCAACTTTTTTCAAAAAATAAATTATTATGCAAATACCCCTTTCCCCCCAAGAGAAAAAGTTCATTTTTCTAAATGAAAATGCCCTTCCTGTAGCACACTACAGGAGCGCACTTAAACAGTGTCGAAGCCCTGTGACTCAGAATGCTCCACTGTCGGAGCGCACATATGCAATGTCGGAGTGTTGTGTTACGTTGTCGGAGCGCATTTATGCAGTGCCGAAGCGCACTTAGACAGTGTCGGAGCCTTGTGACTCAGAATGCTCCACTGTCGGAGCGCACTTATGTAGTATCGGATTGTTGTGTTACACTGCTGGAGTGCATTTATACACTGCTAAAGAGCGGCGTTACATTGCCGAACTGCTCTTACATAGTGCCGGAGCCGGCACTTATGCACTACCGAAGAGCGGTGTTACGTTGCTGGACCGCTCTTACACAATGCCGGAGCCCCTGTGACGGTTTCGACACTGTTTAATGGCGCTCCGACAACATGCTATGAGAAGGGTATTTTCGTTTAGAAAAATGAACTTTTTCCTTTGGCGGGTATTTGCATAAAAAGTTTGTTTTTTGAAAAAAGTTGAGAGCAAAAGTTAGTTGGGAGTAAGTTGCATAAAAATTAGAATTTGGGGGTTTTTTTATAATTTTCCCTAAAACTTATATACTTCCCCCTATCCAACAATCTATTCTGAATGGAGGGCTAAGATTGGCCCAATCACAATGTCATGTCTCTGTACTATTTTATTTTTAATTTTTTTTTCTATAAACTATTTTGATATCAAATTTTGGACGTCCAATCCTCTATTAAACTCGCACTAGCAAAAAATGTAAAAAAATATTTCCAATAAAATAAAATGGCTTTTATGGGTTTTTTTATCAGTATATTTTATCAAAAAATTATTTTTAATATTTTTTATAGGTGCATCCCAATGAGAAGATGGCACATACTAAATTTCATATTCATACAATTTGTATAAAAAAAACTAAAAATAAAATACTTTTATACGTCATATGTAATATCAAACGATGGGTGGCTCTCTTGATCAAAATTGGTCGGCTGGATGGTAGGAGAAGCATAGATCTCTGTAGGGGAAGTATATAAACCTTTCCCATCTCTAAATAAGCATTTGGCTTCTTTGTTTGATTTCTTAAAAATAGACGTCGTCTCTTTCCATCAAATTTCCATTGGGTGTTGTTGCTCTTGTCATAGCTCGCAAGTTTGTTCGATCATAGTTGAGTCAGTTTTCAATTTATTTTTGTTTATTTTTTTTTTTATTATTTCTTTTCTTCTTCTAATAGTGGGTTTTTGTAATATTGAGATGATAGTCAACTAGACTATGTAAATCAATTCTAGGCCTTCTTGTCAATATTTAAAATTTTTTTGAATAAGAGTGTCACATTTCATTACAATTGATATTTTCAAAGCAAATGATTCAACAAAAAAATATATTTCGAAACAAATGACAGTTTGTTCATTAGAATAGAACGGATTTTTACTCCCGGTGTTGTAGGTTCGACTACATTGATAAACCAGGAGATGGGAATAATGATATTATCATCAGAGCTCTGCATGATATTGCAGAGGGGAAAGAGATTTGCTTAAGTTACTTCCCTGTGAACTGGAAATTTGCAGACAGGCAAAAGAGGCTTCTTGAGGATTATGGGTTTGTATGCGAGTGTGATCGTTGCATAGTTGAGAAGACTTGGAGGGAGGATGATGAAGAAGAAGATGAAAAAATGGCTTTAGAGAATGAAGAAGAAGAGCAAGAGTTTCCTCATGCTTACTTCTTCGTGAGGTACTTGTGCCCCAATGAAGAGTGTGGGGGAACCGTGGCTCCTCTACCCCCTTCACAAGGAACACCATCCAATATAATGGAATGTAATGTTTGTGGGCAATTGAGAACAGAGGAAGAATTCAATAGAGATGAAGATGAAGATGACATGGTGGATGATTGATTAGCTTAGCTGAGTAAAGATCAATAGCTTTCTCTTTCATCCCACCGCTTAAGCCATGTATTGATGTTCTTTTGTAAAAAAGAGTTTAAGTTTTATTATGGGTATTGTTGGATATGAGGATTTGACCCTAGCTTTTGAAGGTTTGCAAAATTTTGAGGTTTATGGAGCTCTTGAAAGAGATCTGGACTTTCAACTTAATCTCTAATCTATTTTAGATTTGTGATATACTTGTCTTAAAATGATTGATGTAATCACAATCATAAATTTAAATAGAGTTTTTATATTTCCTTTTATATTGTGTAAACTCTCACTCTCTCTCTCTCAAACTCATGCACACACACACGTAAGTGCACACAATTTAAACACAATTGAATTCTTTCTTCTTCTTTTTTTGGCAACATCAACACATACTTGAATTCAATGATATTCAAACAATAAATTATAATTTACAAAGGTGACAGTTACAGAGATAAAAACCAATTACTTTATGGGGCGGGCTCTCCTCACTAAAAAAAAAGGGCTCTCCTCACTAAAAAAAACAATAGGTTTAAAGAGATCACATGAACGATGAGGAGGAGAAAATTTGACACATATTAGTCAAAAAGAAAAAGAAATATGATATTAATGAATATAGTTAGAAAGAATGACGAGCCCTTATTCTCTGAATTTGTAGAGTTGATCCAACATGCCCTTAAATTTTGATTGCAGAAGATGCACCTGGCAATATGCAGAGTTTGCCATTCCCATGTTAAATACAGTTTCCGCTCCCATGTTAAAAGACACTTCCAACAATCATCTTTCATCTACCATAGCATCATCTTTCCTACTCTCTGCATTGCCCCAGATCTCCTCTATTTCCCAACTATCGGCCTACCACTGGTTTTGCTCTTGAGAACTGATTCTTTCCGTACATTGCCTTGCTTATCCTCATTACTCAAAACTGTCAATTAGTAACTGGTTTTGCTCATTGGCCAATTCTCTCTCAACATTTCCTGGGTTCTCCTCTGCACCCAAACACACCATAATTGCCTGGTTTTCCTCTCTGCCCATTTCTCTCTCTACATTGCCTTTGATAATTGGCTGGTTTTCCTCCCTGCCCATTTCTCTCTCTACATTGCCTGAGTTGTCTTTTGTACCTGAACTCCCAACCACTGAATGACTTTGATCCTCAACTGATTCTCTCTCTACATTGCCTGGGTTCTCGTCTGTAGCTGAACTCTCTGTCACCGATGGGTCTGGTTCTTTTGCCAATTCTAACTTCATATCCTCTCCCTTCTCTGCTCCACCTAGTGAATCCCCAAATCCATTGCTGCTACCACCATTAGATTCAGTTCGAGACGGGCCTGCATCCGCATTTCCCGTCCCACTGGGCTTCTTTTTGGGTCCATTAATGTCAGCAATGATCTTATCAAGTAAACTGGGCCCAACATGAATGACATTCTTTGATCTGGCTGCTCTTAGAAGAGAGGCAGCAGTTTCAGCTGGGGCTATCCGGGCCCCTGCAGCCAAAGCTGCTGCTCTTATACTTGAGGGCTTCACTTGGGCCTGAGTTGGGCTTGGGTTGACTTTGATTAAGGCCGGGTTTGCCGGGTATATTGCTTGTTGGGGTTGGTTTGGTGCTTGGGCCGCTGGTGCGGTGGAGAAGAAGACTGGCATGACGCTCAAACCAGTTGCTAAAGATACAATAAGAATAGTGAGAAAACAAGCGATGTGTCATATATACAAAACCCCAATTCGGCTTACAAGACAAATGTATTCGAGTACTTCATGTGTCCAAAAAAATAATACAGTAAATAAGATAAGTCATTATTCAACATCTTGGAGAATAAAACAACAGGTTCATAATCATTGAAATTTTATATGTTCTATAGAACTATAACTTCAAAAAGAAAGGAAGCTGGGGTAAAGAAGTTACTCTGATCATATAAGATGTATGTGGTAGGAGTCTGTTGAGGATTCCCACAAGGCCCACCCTGAAAGCAGACAAATGCTAAATATCAGCTTCGAAAAAGTTGTTAGGTAACTCTGGATCATCAAATTATAGTCATTCAAACCCATAATCTGTTAGTTCTCTTGGGCTTCAAAAAAATATCCATAATATATAAGTTCTAGAGCAATTTCCTTTAGATTGAGGGTCAGTATAACAACGGAAAGACAACTCGAGCCTTGGTACTAAAAATAGAAAACAATGTTACACATACTGCAAATTCAGTCCATAAAAGGAACCTAAGGGTGCTTAGTAAGCTTCAAACCTGAAAACTCTTCCGAAGCGGTTAAACTCACCCTGCCAATCACACTGTTCTATATTGCTAATTTGAAATTAAGGTATCCAAAATTCTACCCATTTTTAAGAAAACAAGAAACAAAGGAATGAGAGTGTGTCTCGACCAGCAATACAGAAAACACTCTTTGATTGGCAATAAGCATGTCAAACCAGCACATCTACACATAAAAAAAGAATAAGCAAATACAAGAACCAAGTACTCAACTTTGATGAGTGCAAATACACATAGTAACTCTGCATTCGATTCAAGCAAAGACCCAAGTTTTATCATAACAGAAACCACGCATTCCTGATTCGAATTTCTATATTTCAAAATTATTTATTTTTTTAAAATGCGTGTGTGAAGCAATATATTATCCTTAAAAATAAAATGATTGATTTCTGTCCAGTTTAATAAGCATAAATAATTCCAGGAATCAGATTCTTTATCGACTACAATAACAATTCATATTGTCAAACAAATAGGTTTACTAGAACACACTTTTTCAATTGTATTGCTCGGTTGACTCCCATGGCATGTCTCAGCTTCCTGAACACCACTAACTGGGGAACCAAGCTGTGTAACTCCCTCAACTTTTTTCTTCACAGCAAGGATCTCCTGTAAAGCCTTTTGTAGAGCACGCACCGAGACATTGTAGACCTCTTCATTTGTCGCCCCTTCTGCTGCATATTTGATGGCATGTTGATATAGATTACTATATCGCAATGCTTGTGATTCTTGACAATCACGTTGCATTTTGACATCGTGTTCATCGACAACAAGTGCACTAGTAGCATATCTTGTCCACCGTGTTAAGATGTAATGAGAAGGGAGCAACATGACATCTTCCTTGATAAATACCTTTAGAACATGCCTACAAAGAATGCCTGCATACTCGAACATTCTACAGCTACAACTTGCTTTCGCTTCTGAAACATTCAATGTAACAGTGTACGCAATCTGCTCTGCCCCAAAGGCCACTACCCTAAAAGTGTTTGTAGGTCCATCCTTTCCAATTTTCTTGGCGACATAGGAAAGGCTTCTAAATAGCTCCTCTTGAAATAGCATGAATATGGTTCTTGTATAAGCTGTTGCTGCTTGACTTTCCATAGGCAGGCTAGTCTTCAAAATTGGTTTCGTGTAGAGTGTTTTGAAATCTTCTTCATGTTCCAATTCATATCTATTGTCCAGGGTTTTCTCCCACAGCTCAACAAATGCTTCTAGGCTAGTATCACCGCTCAGGTACCCATCCAAAAGCGTGCTTATGCTTTCAGTTTTTTGGGGAATAACCACATGTGCAAAGAATGTGTCATGCAGGTGTACTTGGACCCACTGCTCACGACATTTATACAAGGACTGAAGCCACTCATTGTCCCTGAGGTCATATTTATCAATAAGGGACCACCAACTTGATTCAAACTCATCATTCAACTCAGTCAGGTTAATACATTTAGCAAAATCCCCCTTGAAATTTGGGTTCCTCCCCTCTAAATGACCTAACTTCTCCGGGTATTGTATTAAGATGTGCCACTTGCAAAAATAGTGGCGGGTTTCCGGAAATACCTTTATAATAGCTGCTCCTATGGCTGCATCTTGGTCACTGATTATTAAGACCGGAGGGCGTCCATACATCATCTCAAGCAAAGTATTAAAGAGCCAAGTAAACGAAGACTCTGTCTCATCTTGCAATAATGCACAACCAAAAAAGACAGGTTGTTTATGATGGTTTACCCCAACAAATGGAGTAAATGGTATCCCATAACGGTTTGTCCTGTAAGTTGTGTCAAATGTAACTACATCACCAAAGTACCGATAGGCCATCTTTGACTTGGCATCAGCCCAAAAGAAATTCTTCATACGAAATTCCTCATCAACTTGGATTGCATAAACAAATGAAGGATCCCTTGCTTGCATGTATCTGAAGTATTCTAATAAACGTTGAGCAGTGTCTTTTCCAATTTCCTTCCTTGGGAGGCCAACATCGTATGATTCACTAGATTGTGCACTAGATGCAGAGACCATTCTTGCCGGTCTTATTCGCGCTTTATCAAGTGTGTGGATTAGATTTCTCGTTGTATTACTGACTCGCCTACGTGGTCGATGGAAAGGTATTGGAGCTAACAATTCATGATTATGGTCGCTTACAAATATCGAAACAACCCATTTCCCAGAGTCTCTTCTTATCAAGTTAATCATGGCGTTACATCCTTCTCTTGTGGCTGGTCGTGGCCTCTTACTGGAGAGGTATTTTTTAGCACGAAAACCTTGTTTGTTACATACAAATCTTTGGGCAGTGATTTCTCCACTACGCTTTGAACGACGGCTAGTGCCAACACGAACTCCGAAACCCAAACGCATTGCATATGCCTTATAGAAAGTCTCTGCTGCCTCAACCGATTCGAACTCCATACCAACATAAGGATCAATATCTCCCACAGAATGTCCAACCATTTCATTGATCTCTTCTAAACTTGTTCCCAAGTTGGTTTCAGAGTCCAAATCTGTGTGTTCTTGATTTCGCTCTTCATCTGAAGTAGATGAGCACCCCTACAGAAGTAAAACCATCACGTTATGCCATGGATTTTTTCCTTTTTGATGAAAGAAAGATAATAAATGCAACGGGAAGGAATGACATCCATAACCAATACATTCCAAAAAGAAGTAAATAAAGGAACAAGGTTTCCATCACTATAACCAGAAGGGTGAGGATGAACAAAAAATATGATAACAATTGATCAAACAGTATCCATTTAATTCATAGCATATTTAGAAGGGAACATACAAGTTAAAGATCTTAATGTTTCCAAAATAATTGCAACAGGCTTAGGGGGAAGGGACGTAGGCAAGGGGTGATAGCAAAAGAGAATAATTACAAAGATGAACCTAACAATTATTTTGGTTTAGAACAAAAGATAAATCTAAACTTTGGAAAAAGGAAGAGTGGCCTTCCTTTTTTCCTATAAGCATTCTTCTGATATACCTGGTCCTCTAAACATTCGTCACTGACCCTTTCCTCGTGGAACTGATGATCCATATTTTCCTCCAAAACCTTCATTCTGTAAAACTATGAACCTTATCAGCTCTGCATGTATTCTATCAACCACATATGTTCACCAATTTAATAAGAAGGAAAACAAACCTAGTCTTCAGTTCAGGGTTTTCTTCATCTTCTAAATTCTCGAGTCCATAAATGTCAGATGTTTCAAGGCTTGGTCCATTGACATTACCATCATTGGACCCAGTTACATTCATGTCATTGGTCTCACATTCCATCAGAAAATAATTCTCCACAAGAACCACCTATTGCGTACCATCGAATAAATAACGAGTATTAACCAACTTAAGAATCAATCATGCTCCAAACCAATAGAATCAAACTGCAGTAATTCAAAATGAAGAACCAAAACCAACCCAAATTCAAGAATCCTATAAATAATAAATAAAACAAAAAATTAAATATAACAAAAGAAAAGAAACGAAGTTTCTATCTAATGGTTAACAAAACACTCAGTTCTCTGGCATTTGTCCCCATGTAGAGTTTATTTTCGTGCTCATGACACAAAGGTTGATCTATTTCAGTAGGCCAAAAGCATAAAAAATCATCTTTTTTCTTTTTTGATCAACGCCTAGAGAGTTTCACTCGTGCTAACAAGAAGAAGAAGTAGAACCATGTTAAGTAGTTCAATAAATGAGCACAAAACCATCAAAGTTGCAGAAAAAACTGCATGGGTAAAAAGATAACCCATTTATTCCTCAAATAAAGAACATGTCGCCTTTTCCCTTTTTTCTAAAAAAATGGCAGGCAATAACAATTAAAAAAATGAAGAATTTATAATAATAAATTATACTCAGCATCCATCAGCTATCAAAGCATCATATGCATACCCAATTCACCAAAAAAAAGAAGTCATAATCCTTTAATCAAGAAGATCAAAACTATGAAATCGGCACAATTAAATTCATTTTCCCACAGAGTGAAAAATGCACAATAATCATACAGCATAATAAGTTTCAAGTTCACAGGAAGCACAGGAGAGAAACAGAATTTCTCCCCGATATAGTGAAAAAAAAAAAATGCAAGTCAAATTCAATGGGTGTCATGAAACTCATATCTCTAGGACACTATACAATGCATTCCCAGAGGGAAAAAACAAAAAAAAACAAAACTTAGACAATAAAACAGAGAGAGAGACGGAGAGGGAGAGGGAGAGGGAGAGAGAGAGGTAAAACAATTCTCAACATACAAAGAGGGAAGAGTAATCGGGGCATAACAGAGAGAGTACCTGCGGCGTAGCAGAGAGGGAGAGGAGAGAGAGAGAGAGGTTAGGGCAAGATGGGAATGGACGATGGGGATCGAATTTCACGAAACCTAGGGCATGCGAAAGCGTTCTCATGCTCTCTCTAATCCGCCAAACAACTCTTGGATCCAAAAGTTTCAGAACCACTACAATGGACGATCCAGATCTGCTGTACATCAACACAAATGGACGGTCAATACTGCGTAGTGTACCATCTAAATTACACCTTTTGGGCCTTTGGAATTTCTTTTATTTTCATGGCGTGATCCTGCGGGAGTATAATATATACTGACTCCCTCAAGCAATAGACCTTTGAGGTGGAATTTTTTTATTTATTTTTCTTTGTTTTTCTCGAGGAAGTTAGTAAGTGGTTTGAGCACGTACTCATTCATTGCATTATGTAAATTTATTATCAAAGTGCACTTGATTTTACCCATTTAGTATGTTACCTATGTTTTGATTTATTTGTAAAATACCTATCAAAATATACACATTTTAAGTCACAATAGTAAAAAAAAAGGTATGGTTTATAATGAGACTATTTATCGTTTGTACATAAAGGTAATAATCACTTCCACTCATCAAATGTTAAATTGGATGACTTGGGTGAGTCACGAAATCCAAGAATATTTTTTTTGGAACTTCATGTCTATTCAATGACAATCTTACTATTACCCATTTTGAAATATAAGGAACAAAAATGATTGTGACCTCCAAATACAAAAGATAAAATACAAAAGATAAATGATCTCTTTAAAAAAATAAAAAGTGAATTTTATTTTGATAAATTTCTCTAATATTATTGCGAAAACCTTGAAGAAAATGTAATTACATTGGAATAGGTGATGAACTTCCAGTGCTCTCCGTGTATTCACCGCATTCACTCTGTACAATATGTGGGTATTAATTCCCATTTCCTTTAGATAATATTTTCATTTTCTATGGTTTGAATGATTTTCTATATTTTGAACTTTGGATAATGGATAATCTTTAGAATCAGTTAGTATCTTAAAAAATTAAAATAATTTAAAAATAAATGAATAAAAATGTGAGTACCTGAACACTAGGATCTATAAATGCACGATCCTGATAAATCCATGGTTTTTTTTTTATTTTGGCAGATATAGTACAAGTTAATTTTCTTATATTTTATTTCCTATTTAGGTTGGTTGCTAGATCGAGGAGGTTACACCTTAAAATTTTAAAATAGCTACGACGTGGGCGTAGGGAGTAAATGAATATCATACTCCTCCAAGCGTAAAAAATCTTTTGGTTATTGTTCTTGAGCACATATCACATCAACATAAGTTGCTGCTTAGATGGTAAGGCACGTCGACCAAGAAAATAATAAATATATAAATATATATTAATCAATTGATAAGGTAGATTTATATTTAAAATTCTATTTTCTTGATAAATTTATGGAAATTAAAATAACATTTGAAAAAAAATTTATATAAAGGTGAGACCCTAAACAATAAAATTAAGGTGAATCTGAATGTTTTGATTCCCAAAATCCTCATATTGATCATCTCGACTTCAAGATGTATGAACATGAGAAAAATTGGACTTCGAGTATTGAAAATAATGCATTTTATAATTTATTTTCTAGACCATCAATTTTCAAGATTATCAAGTATTCATAGATCTGCTCAATCTACACTAATTTTGAAGCTTTAAATTGTACAATTAGCGATAAAAATAAATTGTCAGACATCACAAAGATTTCTAGCCCTAAAATAACATCTTTTGATATTATTTCAAGGGGCGCCTACTTTGATTGTTATGGGCCTGAGCCTCATACAAACCCCACCCATATCATTTTGCATGAACACAAGTAGGTTTTTCTGAGCGGATTCACCAAAAACATGAATTAATGCTAACAATAATTAATACACACTATTACGATCGACATGTTCATTTTAACAACATGATCATATGTATATCACCATTCAACCATTTATTAAGATAAAATAAAACTTAATAGTATTTAAACTACAATAAGTTATGATATGTATGTTCAATATAACTATGTGATTATCACCATGCAATCAAATAGGCTAGACAAATGTGAATGATTATAGACCCACTCCCTCAAGGATCCAACATATTGTTGGACAATGATAACCTCTAGAAAATGTTATCATGACCATGTGGATGACATATATCATATATTATAGAGTTCTTCAAAAAATAGGCAATCAACTATTTAGCATTTTACTTATATCTTTTGATTTAATTTCAAAACACCCATCAAAATAATTATATATAACAATGAATTGGAATTCTTGTAAAGGGGTAAATTGTTGAATTGTTGAAAAATTAAGTGTATTTTGATAGATTTCCTTATATTATAAGGGATTCTATATAAGGAATGATACTATTTACCTTTTGTACAAGGTGGTCATAATTATTTACGACCATCCAACGAAATCTAATAGCTTGAGTAACCCACAAAAGTTCGAGAAATTTCTTTTAAAATTTGAGCTTAGTCAATGGAAGAAATACAACCACCCAATTTCACATAGTCAAAATTAATTGTAAGGACCTTATACTAAAGGTAAATAGTCATTTGACTGAATCCCATCCCAATTTGAGCTTTTATATATATATATATATATATATATATATATATATATATATATATATATATATATATATATATATATATTAGTTTTTTATAATTTATGTTCATTTGACTGAATCCCATTCCAAAAGAAGAAGAAAAAAAGCACAAACATTTTAATGTTATATTTGTTTTCAAGAGCTCTAAATAAGTGTATCTTTTGAATTGTACTGGTTGATGCCAATTGTCTCTTTTATTATCCGGTCCTAAGGTTTTAGAGGAAGCTGAAGCATTGAGACATTGTTCAAGGAGAGGGGAATTCATATTAGACATAACCGCCAAATGGGAGCGAAAAACACAGGGCAAACATAAAGAGCTAAATTTGGTAGTGGATGTATGCATTTTGGAGAGGGAATGAAGGAAATTTCAAGAGATCAGATTTTCTTGGAGGTATTTCTCTTTCTAAAAGGTAAAAACAGTTGTTTGCCTCACTGATTAGAGGTTTGGAGAGAGAGCGAGATGGTGGGTACGAATTTAACCAAAAAAAGTTTGGCAAAAGGCAGAGAAAACCGGTACATTGTCCTGGTTTTTTTTTTTTTTTGGATAGTGTTAACCTTAAAGGCTGCCTGCGAAAATTGATCCTAAAAGGTTTCTCCTGTTATCTCAAAATCCAAACCTTCCAAGTCAATGGACTAAGAAGAGGGCTGTTACCATAATGTAGCAGGACCAACGGCCTTATATAAACTTCTTTTACATCTATCTTGTATATTCAAAAGATTGAAGTAGAATAATCAGCAACAGATCAAAAGAGGAACACTGTTGGTATACCTGAGAGAGAGACAGAGGCGTAACGCAAGAGGCCCAAGCACCATGTTTTCCTAAGGTTCAGCTTTCAAATTCATCAAGAAATTCCCCTCTTTATGAGTTGCATTTCTCTCTTTGGTGATGAACTAAATGGTCTGAAATGGTCTTTAACTCTCGTCAACTCTATCCCCCACAGTCCCTAAAATCAACTTTATCACTCTCTACATTGCTTGACTTCTCCTCGGTACTCTCAAGCCCTGGCTGGTTTTGCCCTATTACCATTCATCTCTCGACATAACCCATGTTCTCGATCAGTGGTTGGCTTGCACTTTGTCCAAATTCTCTCTCTCTACATTCCCCCCCAATCACTGACAGGCTCTACATTGCCGGAGTTTTGGTATGTACCCCGACTCTCAATCACTGGATGGATTTCATCCTTAGTCAATTCCCTCCCTAAATTGTCCGAGCTCTCAATACTCATGTTCTCAATCACTGATTCTGGTTGGTTTTTCTATGAGATCAATTCTTTTAGCGGCCCCGTCAAACCCACTTTCACACCCTCTTCACCCTTCACCCCTTCCCCTACTTCATGGATGCTGCTACCATTAAAGCAGTCCGCATGGGCAGAGCCCAGTCCCATTGGGGGGCCTGGGGCCAACCAATATCACTAGTAGGCCATGTTCTAGAAAGTTTCGAAGGGCCCATCGGGCATGGTAGGCCTGAAATGAACAACGTTCTTGAGTGGGCAGTTTTGAGGCTGCAGTGATGCGGGCCGGCAGCCACCGCAGCTACTTGCATGAGAGGATTGGACCCATTGTGAGCTTCAACTGGGCCTGGGTGTCTGTTAGGGTGGATTTCTTTGCAGGTGGTTGGTCCTGGTCTGGACGTTGTTGGGCTCGCTGTAGTGCTTGGGCAATGGTATGGCTGGTGCCCTTGCTATGGAAGAGAAATTCCCTGAACCACGTTCTATATCAAATAAAAATGACAAGTTGGTTTTTAAGAAACTAAGTTTTACTCACAAATTGAAGCAATGATACTAACTTAACAGAGGATATTAATTAATTAAACTCCCCATATGAACAATTCAACAGTAAACAATGTTAACATTTCTCAAAAAAAATAAACAATTCAACAGTAAACACTAGGAAGCGTGGATACTACAGACCCTGAATAAACAATTCAACAATAAAAGTGTAGATGCTAAAGAGCCGATATGAAGATTTTATTCTTTGTTAAGAAGCAAACCCCATATAGAACTTTTTTTTAAAAAATTTCAGCAGTAACAATGAAACTCTAGAGATCATGTTGTGGCACCCACCGCCTTGACTACCTCTTCCTATCTTTAGGAAGCTTTTCTGCCATGTTGAATAATTCAACTGTCATAAAGTGCAGGCGAGGAATACAAGAGAAGTTCAAATGAAGCTCAAATGAAGAAAGCAGGAGCCATAAGGAATGCCACTTAATCAACAGAAAACGAACTTAATGCTTTAGTCATTTTAAGGAATCAATACTCAGAGTAAAAAGGAATACCACCAAAAGATTATGTATTCGATGATATGGGCATATTGAGAGCAATTGAAACAACCTGCCGGGTTACCTGTTGCCCCTAAGTGGTGAACTGTTAAAGCTACCGTCCACCTTTGAATTAGAGCTGGCCTGTTTCTCCCCGGTAATTGACTATCAAATTTAAAACATGACGAAAGGACTCCACAGAAACACACACATATAGATATGAATGTGCATCGAGAAAGAGAGAGAGAGAGAGAGAGAGGAGCATTACATATTCTTATTTTTCACACAAGATAGCAGTATGTATTTTCTCATGCAATAATCTATTTTACAGTTGTAGACCCTCAAGATCTTCTAGGTTTTCTTGGTCCAGAGTCAGCAATAATAGGACCTTCTTGTCTTTTGTCCTATTATTTGATTACATGGTGATGATCCTAATGCACTATAGTTTCCATGATCAACTCAATGATAGTATGCCTTCCCCATATTAGTAAAATAAATGTATGAATCAGTGTTTCAAAAACTGGGAAATAACAAAAAGGGGTTAAATTGTGGCTCCCCTGGGGTGGGGAACTGGCCGGTCCAATAACTTCCTGGATCCATCTCTGTCCCAGCCGATTCCTAATCCGGATCGGCAATTAAAAAAATGACAAGTGTTTTAGTGAGTAAATCTACAAGAAGCTATAACCACTGAGTGGAAGTCGCAAATATCATAATAAACATATGATAGAAAAAAGTTGGATGATATATACATATAACCATTCTATTTTGATATCAACTAAGGTTTACTGAAAACTCACAGTACCCATGAAGAACACTTGCTCCCTTCAACAATGTTAACACTTCCTGAAAAGCTGATAAATGAAACAAGATGACTAATCTACAACTTTATTCTTCTATCAAAGGCCTCTAGCAGTTATATGGTAAGAGGGAAATTTCTAATTAAAATTTCCCAAGGCCCATCTGAATTGCTAAAAGACCTCTAAATAATAACAGGACAATCACAGCAACAAACAGAACAAAGCATTTACTGGTATGTGAACTTTTCTAAATAATATAAAGACCCAAAGTAACAAATAATACTAAAGGGCTTTGGCCAAAAGGAACTAAAAGAGAAGGTGGAAGAAAATGCGACAAATATAAGAAGGAATAACAATAACCCGCAGACAAGTATATGACTAAATATCAAAGCAAGAAACAGTAAGACCAGATCTATTGTTGCAGTCACAATAGAAATAAGTTCCATAGTAGAAGGAAACAAATCAAGCAGGCAACAAACAGATTAATGGCGCTATTTTTAAACGAAGCAGAGATCAAGTACTCACCCAATTTACAGTCTGATTCAATATGGAATCCCCTGCTCTGAGCTATGACTCAATCCAATTTGCCAAGCATAGAACACTATTTTCAAGTATATGTGCAACATACACCTCGAGAATGGTTCCTCCATGTTGGTTACTGATATAGACACGCTATGTATCATGGACACTCATGTCCATGGTTTTTTGCATGTTTCGACACACCAAAGATGCACCATCCACTGTTGCAATTGGGTCGTTGCAATTACTAGGTTGGATGTCTAATTGTCCAAGCTATAGTGATAGTATCTTGTACCTGAACTAGTGGGTCACTTTTTTCTAAGTAGCGGGGAAGAGGACCGAAACATGCCGTTGAAAGACTCTACCGAAACAAAAATGAGCTGTCAAGAATGTAGATGAGGTAGGATGGGCAGTTGGTCAGACCTAGTATGGATCGTTCATGGACGATAGTCGGTTCTCCTAGGGTTACCACATATGGGATCCTTGGGGAAGACGCTTAGACACTTAATTCTCAATATTTATTCTTGAGGTCTCATAATAGATTCTTAATGTCTCGTAGTCTTTGAAAGGCTGTTTTCAGATTAGCATATGTAACGCTCATATATGTGTCAGACGTACGCATCCATGTCTACATAACATAGCATAAAAACCGATTATAACAAATCATTCCGAAAAGGCATCCATGGTTTCTTCCTGATTAGCCTCCATTTCCACTAACCCCTGATCATACCAATCTCCATCTCTCGGCTCCTTCTTATACAACCCTCTGCTCCTATTCAAAAACCCAGTCTTCATCATTTCTATGTACTTCTCTCTAATATCAACAAGTGGGTGCTTCTCAACTAATTGGTGGGCATCAAAGGCTTCTCTGAGAATTACAGTGTGTGTGTCACGCTTCTGAGAAATATAAAATATGCCCGGGTGCCTCTCAAAAACCTTGGTGAATTTTTGAGGGAGCCCCAATGGCTTTCTCAGATTGCTCAAATTCTTCCTCTCTGTCTTCCTCTCGATTGTGAGGTAAAGAAGTTCATGAAATACACCAACAATTCTCTTCTCAGACTCATCTGTTCTCGGATCGAGATGCGACGCATCGGCATAAGGTGAAGTGTAGGGAAGCCTCTGCCACTCTCCCAACCAATCCATGCATTTCTTCCTGAGACCGAAACCCCGAGTAAATTTTATAGGGAAAGCCAGAGCCCTCTTATCCCCTTCGGAACACCTCACCCCACAATTCCTCTCCATCTGTGAGACTGCGAGCCTGCAATCCCAATGTGAAAGCTGGAGCCCAATTCGATCGTCTTCAAGCTTAACAAATTCGAAGAGTTGGGGGTACCTTGGTATTAAGCCGCGGTCATAGTCTTGGACCAAACCCATGTCCCATCTCAGCTGATCAATGGTTTGTAGAGGGAGAGTCCTTTGCTTTGTGAGCATGAGCAATTTGCAGAGCCTCTGTACTGTACCTTCCTCGGTAACCTCTTGCCATCTCTGTTCCTCCTCATGGAGGCTCCGAGCCTCTTGGGTTAGCTTGAACCAGTGCAGTGGGCACCCATTTTGATGGCGAATGAATTCATGGAAGATGGTGGGGTACCTTCTCATGAACCTCGAAACCCTAATTTCGATATCCATTTGCCTACGCCTCTTCGAGAGTTGGTAGACGGGCAAGCAGCCATCCGCTTGCCTGCAAATCATGTCCTTGAGCTCGCACACAGCTTTGAGGTCCTTCTCCATGGCGACCACTGTGTCAAGAACTGGGTCCTTTACCCATTTCAGTTTTATGTTTACAAGAGAGAACCTTTGCTGGTAATAACATGGTTGAGATGATGGAGGAGTGAGAAAGAGTCTTCTTCTGAACATGGTGTGGTCAGTTGGGTTAGCAAAAGAAAGAGAAGGTAGAGAGAAAATTATCAGGGAAACACAGATATAAATAACTCGTATAGGCCTCTCTCTCTCTCCTCTGATGCGCTTTTACATCACTAGCCAAATGAACGTGCGCTTAAAGTATGTTTTAGAAGCAAAAGGCCCTGTAAAAAAAAAATGAAATAAATGGCAACGTTTAATTTTTAAAATAAAATTATGGATTGAGAGGAAAAAACCATTTATTTTTTATAAAAAGAGTTCCAGTTATTTTTGTCCATCGGATTTTTAATCATTGACTAAGTTTAAATATTTTTAAAAAAAAATCTCCAACTTTACATCTAATTTTTACATCTAATTTGAAATCCGATAGCTTGAGGTATTTGTGACCTCCTTACCTCCTTTTAATATACAATTCCGGCTTCTTTGGCAAACTCCTTTATATTCGTTTTAGCCCGCTTAATTGTCTTTCTATCTTCTTTTTCTCTTTCTCACACCTTATAATTGTGTTAATATCTTATCTCTTATATTTAAAACGCGATGTATGGAAATACCAAATGTCATCACCTCCTCTCTTTCAGTCTCTTTTTTAATTTACTTGGTTTTTCTCTATTCCTCTCATGTTTTCCCGCCCCCCGCCCACCCCATGTTTCTCCATTGTCCGTCTTTCTCTCTCTCCCTCCCCATATACATGCAAATAGATTATTTCTCTTTTTTTGTTCTCCTTCTCTCTCCTGCCCCCTTTTTAAATCTCTCTTTATCCCTCTCACTTTTCTCCATTCTCTCCCTCTCTCCCCCCTTTTTTAATATAAATATACCATTCTCTCACTCTCTCCCTCCCCCCTTTTTTAATATAAATATTCTTATAAAGTATATTTATATCTATTTTGTATTATAAATTATACTTATTTTATAATCAAAATAAAATGCACCTTCAAATAGGAGAAATGTAGTTTCAATGAAATTTTTTGTGACAACCTTAAAATATATTTTTATCTTTCATTATAAAATTTAAAGCTTCAAAAATAGCGTAAATTGAGCAAATCTATGAAAACTTGAAAAATTAACGGTCCAAAAAGGCATTAAAAGATGCACTATTTCCCAAATTTGAAATCCATTTTTTTTCTCATGTCCATACATCATGATGTCATGATGATTAATTTGAAGATACTTGACATCAAAACAAGTTCTTCTAGTGAATTTTTTGAGATGGGCTCTGATTTGATGGTTTAAAGCCTCGGCACTATATAAACTTTTTCCTATAATTATAGGTTAGAAATATCAAAATAAGTGTAATCTAAAATAAGTATGAAAATCATACGTATTTTGAATTATAATTATAAGTTATGATTATTAATTCAAACTTATTTATATTTATTAATAGATTTTTTTTAATTTGTCTTTTTAAAACTATGCTCTTTGAACAAAATTATTTTAAATATGATTTACATTTTAAGAGAAATTTTATCTTTTGTGTAGATTTGTAACTTTTTAAACAAATATAGGAAATAATATAAATATAAAACTTACTAGACTGGATATGATTTTCCATTCTATAATAAAATAATTTTTTTTAAATACTTATTTTTAAGTAGTGATGCACTTTATTAAGTAAATAAAAGACTCAATTGCCATTTCCAACCCCAACATTAGTCTTTGAAATACATATATCATTTAGATAAAGAGGAGGTAAAATTTGAGGCGACATTCAAGCGCTTTTCTAACTAGATTTTAACAAAAGAAAATGTTAAGAGGTATCTAAGTTTCTACAAAGTCACATGGTGATTGCCGTGTCCTTAGTGCCTCGACAAGATCCATAAATCATAATCACGCGCCTTCATGTCCCACAGCTCATCACACTATAAAACCAAACAGGAAAATGAGTGTAAAGAGTTTAGAATAATCATAAATAGATAAAAAAGGAACAATCTTCAAACAGCTTACAAATAGAGACGGAGAAAGGAGAGAGCGTGCCTCGACCAAGAAGTCCTGAATATGCGTTTTCTCGAGTTGAGCTTTTAATTTCATCAAGAAAACTCCTTCCTTCGTTACCTGCATTTTTTCTCTCTAGTTAGAGAACCAAATGCTCTCTCTCTCTCTATTAAACTCTCTAGTTGGTTGAAATGGTCTTTAACTCTCTTCAACTTTATCCTCCAGAGTCCACACAATCAATTTTCCCACTCTCTACACTTCCCGACTTCTCTGTCCTCAATCTCTTAACCACCTGGTTTTGCTCTATCACCATGTCTGGCTTTTCTCTCTCTGTATCGCCTGCATTCTCAATCAATGGCTGGCTTTGCACTTGGCCCGAGCCTCTCTCTACATTTCCCGAGTTCTCTTCTGCAACCAAAACCTTGATTGCTAAGGTGCTTTTCTCTTTGGCCAAATCAATCTCTGCAATGCCTGAGTTATTGCCCATGCCCACATTCTGAATCGCTGGCTGGATTTGCTCTTTAGTTAAGTCTCTCTCTAAATCGCCTGAGCTCTCCATGCTTGTACTTTCAATCATTGACTGGTTTTTCTCTGTGGGTGTTTCTTTTAGCTCCTCGGCCAAACCCACCTTCACACACTCTTCACCCTTCACCCCTTCCCCTACTCCACTAGTGCTGCTACTACCAATGCTGACCATGCGGGCCGAGCCCAGGCCCACAGGACCCATATCTGCATTCATGGGCCGGGTCTGGGTTCTCCCCCTCCCAGACCCATTGGGCCTCTGAAAAGTAGGTGTCATGCCAGTGTAGACAGGTGGTGTAGGGTTGTCACTCGTAGTGATATAGTGGACATTGGCAGGCCTGGGCCCGGTAAACATAGTGGTCCCGTTTATCCCACTGGCAGGCCTTGTACCAGAAAGCTTCACAGGCCCACTGGGCCCAGCCAGGGGCTTGGGAGGACCAAAGTGAACAACATTTCCTGATTGGGCAGCTTTGAGAAGAGAGGCAACTGTTGAGGCTGGGGCGATGCGGGCCCCAGCAGCGACTGCAGCTGCTTGCACTAAGGGATTAGGCCCATTCGTGGGCTTCATTTGGGCCTGGCCTTGGGTTGGTGTCGCTTTCTTTGCAGGTGGTCTGGCCTTGGAGGGGCCCCGGTGGGCTTGGTCTGGGCCTTGCTGTGGTACTTGGGAAAACAGTGGAGCTGGAGGCCTCACTATGGATGAGAAAGTCCCTGAACCACCTGTTTTATTGAATTGAGGCAGTGATGTCAAGTGATCAATCATTTTAAGCACATTACTAAACTGTCTCATATGAGCAATTAACCGGTAAAAAAGTGTGGATACCAAAGACCCCAAATGCACAATTCAACAGTAAAAGAGGTGCTGATACCAAAGTCCCAATATGAACAAAAAAATAATACTTCCGGTTGAGACATGACCCTATATTGTAAGGGTATTATATGCTATGAGACCATTTACCTTTAATACAACGAGGTCACAATTATCTATGGCTATCTGATGTGAAATCTGACAGCTTGGATGTCTCACAAAGTTTGAAAAATTTTCTTTTGAACTACGAGCCTGGTCAATGGAATAAACTCAGTTTCACATCCAATGGTCAACATTAATTGTAAGCTCCATTTAACAAATATAAATAGTCTTATCGTTTTGTATTAGAAAATTCAAATGTCGAAAAGTACAAGCGAGGGATAAACGAAAAGCTCAAATGAAAAATGCAGCAGCCACCACAAGGAGTGTCAATCAATAGAACACTAACTAAATACTTTGTCGTTTATAACTGTAAGCCCAAACTAACTCAGGAATTGCCCGAGTTAGACTTGGTGAATCAAAATAGAAACGCTGCCAATTCAATGCCTGATTCCTATTTTTAAATCATTGCTTATCAGGGTCAAAAGATTATACCAACCCGAAGACAATGTATTCGATGAGATGGGCATATTGAGAGCAATTGAAACAGCCTGCCGGGTTGCTTGCTGTGCCTCAGTAAGGGCCGAACTGTTTGAGCTACCACCCACCTTTGAATCAGAATTGGCCTGTTTCTTCTTGATAATTGACCATCTCTGCAAACAGAAAACATGAAAAGACTCCCTAAAAAACATACACACATATCTACATCAATGTGCATCCAGAAATACACACATGGAGGGAGGGAGGGAGGCACGCAGGGAGATGACCCTAATATACTACAGTTCCCATAATCAACTCAGTTATAATATAACTTCCCCATAAATGTTCGAATGAGCTCATATAAATATATATTTACAAAAGAAAAGAAACCTCATACAAGTATACCACGCTCTAATTGAAACAGCAAACAGGTGCATAAAATACCTGAGAGAGCTGTGAAGCCGTTCTGTCATGCTTGAAATCTCCTTTTAGAATGTTAGCCCAATTCCCTTCACCACACTTTTGAACGGCAGCAATGAGTTCCTTATCCTCTTCGGAGGTCCATGGTTTCCTTTTCCTCCTTGGTAGCCCTGCCACCCCATTGGAATTCAAACCTTCAGCTGAAGTCACTGTAGGCAAAGGTTGTTTCTGAACAGAAACTGGAACAGTAATATTTGTTCCCTGTCCAGTGCAAGAAGAATTTCGATTCTCAGATTGCGCAGGAAGGGTCTGGGCATTATTGGGAACATTTATGGTCAATGGAGCTTCTATGATGGTGCGATTCGAGGGGCCAGGGTCACTTGAAGCAATCAGCACCTGGTAACCAAATTTTCAACAGCTGTGCCATCTTAGATATGATCAGCATAAATAAAAATAAGAGCCGCAATTGTCTACAGGTAAAAAATGGCGTTCACGAAGATAGCCATCTTTTCCCAATAAACTTCTAAAAATACCTATCTTAATCATAATAACAAACACATCTAGTTCGAAAAATTGCTTACCCAGATTTTGGCCCAAAGCACAGAAGGAAAGTCGAATGTTTCAGAAAACTGGAAAAATCAATATGTTCTGATATTTCCAAAGTTCCTGTTTTTGACTTGTACATATACAAGATGTTAAGAAAAAACTTTCATGATTTTCAAAAGTCATAATTTGTGACTGGGAGGCAAATATGAAAGCCTGCTAGTAGTAGTGATGAAATCCAATAGTTTTTCACCTTTTAAGAAGAGTTCAAGTTTGTGAAAATGCCAGTACATTGTGGCATTTATGGCTTACTGTCATTGACATGAATATGTTCAATCCTGCCACTGTCAACCAACAACTCAATTGTTCACCTACACCCACCCTTGCCACACTTTAGGATGCTCATATATTCCTTTCATGGTCAACCCTCATTACACTCTGGCTTCTTTATCTCACTTTCCCATAGCTGTACGCTTCCCTTATCATCAACAAGGGCACTTCTCTCTCTTGATTATCTGGAGTTTCCATGGTCTTTAATATTTTTCCAACAGATTTTCTTTTAAGGAAATACTTATTTTGTTATAAATTTTTTGTATTTTTACCACGACCTTATATTCAAACTCATCCCAAACCTGAGTGGACTGGACTCCAAGGCATATAAGAGTTTAGCCGAGTGTTGAGTCAACGAACTAGGAATACATGCAGCCTTGAAGCATCATTCAACCCCAAGCTAACATGACTCAAGCTAATATTATTTCCGTATTCTTTGCCATTGTGTATCAGATCCATTTTGGAGAGCTCTTTCGCTTAAGTGGAACAAGAAGCACTTGCGCTATTCAGCAGATAAGGAAGAAGTCTTAGGGTGTAGTGGTGGCCTACCTAGAACAGCTGATAAGTAAGTTTCTATGGTCTGGAGGGAGGGGGGTATAAGAAATTTCATCTCATTGCCTGGGATAATGTTTGTTCGCCTTGACAGCAGGGTGGTTTAGGCATTCAAAGTCTCAGAAAAAACAATTTGGCCCTCCTATGCAGGTGGTGGTGGACCTTTGCCATACAGGAAAGCCAACTATGGAGGGAGGTGATTCACCACAAATTCCACTGCATAGAATCTGGTTGGCTACCCAGAGGCATGGCTAATAGTCGGGTATTCAGGGGTGTGGCATTGCTTGATATCTAGCTACAACTTTTTCAAAGAAAACATTCGCTTTTGCCCTAGGATGGGAAATAAAATCAAGATCTGGACTGACCTTTGGATTGGAAGTCCTACACTTCAAGAGCAGAAGTAGTTTCTCTTGGCTTGAGATCGACGTGCTACTATGGCTGTCCAGTTCAATATTTTGGGTGATTTAAGAATCTGGAATCCCAATTTCAGATGGCCTCTTTAGGACAGAAAATTGGCTGAATTCAAGTCCTTGTCCTTCCTCCTGCAGTCCATCTTTCTCCCCTCCATTGGTGCTTGACTAAATGATGTGGTCACCAGCCACTTCGGGGATCTTTTCAGTGTCTTCTTTCTATCGCAAGCTGCGACAACCCCAACATTTCCCCTCACTCTACCTTCCCTTGCTGCAAGAGCGTGGCATATAGCTATTCCAGCCAAGGTCCAAGTGGTCAGCTGGATAGCTATATCCTAGAGGCCTTTGACAGTGGACCAGCTAACAAAAAGGGGCTGGCCAATCCCTGACCGATGCGTGATGTGTAAAGCAGCAAAGGTGTGTAAAGCAGCAAAGGGAACCAACGCACACCTCTGCATCTACTGCAACTTGGCTTGGGCCATGTGGGGAGATTTGATGCAGCTCTTCAATTGGATGTGGGTGATTCCCAAATCTGTTCCCACCATTTTTTAGTTCCCTCAAATATGCCCTCTAGTCAATGTCGGACATTTTTCTTTAGAGTGCATCCATGGCAACCACTTTGTGGTTGATATGGACCAAAAGAAATAATAGGATTTTTCGAGGGAGGCCTCCACCATCAGCTCATTAAAGACTTCAAGACTGGATCAGAACTTGGGTAATATTTTGGGCTAGAATCATAAGCTCTTCAAGCATCACTCCTATGCTGATTTCATTCAAGAATGGCAGGCCATGCTAAACTTGATTTAGTACAATAAGTTTTTTATTTCAGCAACTTCTGGTAAGAAATATCACAGAAATCCAAACATTTATCTATCCAGCCATGAGGTCCACGCAAATCCTACAAGCGTCCCTTTGGAAACCACAAGAGCAAGGCCAAACCAAACTAACTGATGGTTGGTCCATTGGCAACCCCAACCGGGGTGGCATGGGGGGTATCATTAAAGACAAGGACAGGATGATCCTTTCTTCCTTCTCCAAATTCATTGGTCACACAGATTCCACAACGGCAGAGACCATTGCCATCCCTGAGGGCCTTAAATGTGTAAACCCAAAACGCTCTTTTGGTCATCTCAGGGGATTCCGAAAGTGCAACCTTGTGCATGGAGACTCGAGCACATCTTTTGATGAAATTTTTGACATATGAAGGCCTATGCACATCTTATGGGACATACGGCGTGTGCCAACTCAGAAGCCGACAGCCTCGCTAAAGAAGCACTCTCAAACAGTACGATGGGGACCTTTTTGAGCTATCGGTCCTGTGAGCTCCCCTTTACCTTTCTTGGTGTATCAAAGGTTATGCCATAATTTTTTGAATATATAGCATTTGTTGGTCTGTATTTTATTTTTGGTAAAAGCACCCAGCATCTGGGCTGCCTTACACCCTCTTTTTCTGACCCATTTCACTCAAAACTAAAGTCAACACCACCTCAAAAAATAAAAAATAAAACAATTAATATATAAAAGTACAAATAAAAATTCAATATATGGGGTATATTTTCCAAAATCTTGACCATATTAGGCACATTTCTGATTTTTTTAAGTAAATCAGGCATATTTATAATATTTTTAAACATGTGAGGCATGTTTCTGATATTTTAAAGAATATGGAGTGGATCCATTCACTTTAGTTTAGGGGCCGAACCCGAAGACTTAGTTCCATTCAGCTGAAGTGGCGCGAATCTCATGAGTTATAACATTGTTCATTGCTACAGGAATGGATGATCATCTCTATGTATTCTATCATTCATGCCTCGACTCTACTCAGGTAACAGCCCGATTAAGTTGATCAATTCTTTAAATTAGTTTCAACCAGCGTTTTAAAAATCGCCGAGTCGAACCGGACTCGCCCGGTTCGACTCGGAATTCACGAAAAAGGGACCGGATCGGTTCAAAAACCGGGAATCGTCCGGTTCTAGAGAGAACCGGACGATTCCGCACAGTGACTCGCCGATTCACTGTGCGGAATCGGCGAGTCCGTGAAGAACACGGGTTGCACAGTGTTCTTCACGGATTTTTTTCAAATTTGTCATTTTTTGATCATTTTTTTTGTTTTTTTCGGCACGTGATCTGTTTTTCAGGCTGTAAAAAGCTTTATTCAGCTTTTTTAACGATTTAATGGTGGAAAAATTGGTTGTTTTTGGATCAAGAAAAATTCGGGGTTTAGGGTTTCCGCCATTTTTGAAATTTCATGCCAAATAGGGCATGAATCTTTCAAAATTTGTTGGCATATTGATCTTAAAGCTGTGAATCAAAAGATTTTGTTACTAATTTGTGAAAATCGTTGAGAAAAACAGACTTTTTTGGAGATTGAAGGCTTCGGTTCACAAAAACAGGTAAGAACTTTGGGTTTTTTTGTTTTTCCGCCATTTGATTTATTTCATGGCATATTTTGAACAAAATGAGTTCAATAATTAGGGTTTTTAATCTTTATTGTGTCTAGTATGATTTAAAATTTTTAATTTTACGTAATCTGGTCAATTACAGCAAGAAATTTGATATGAACAGTGAGATGTCAGGGGAAAAAAATTCCGCTGTTTTTTTTTTTTTTTTCCGCCTTTTGATTTTGTTTTCATGATATATTAGAAATAATGTGTTAAAAATTTAGGTTTTTGATTCCTTATATTGTTGTTTATCAGAAAATATAGTCAATTGGATGTAATTTATTCACTTGGAGGTGAATTTTTGAGTTAAAATCGCTTATGTAAAACGACTCTGTGAAGAACAAATTTTTTTTTTTTTTTTTTTTTTTTTTTTTTTTTTTTTGTAGCCCATGATAGAATTTTTTGTAATCTATGATCGAATTTTTTGTAATCCATGATCAAAATGTTTGTTTTTTTTTCTTGTAATCCATGATCGAATTTTATTTTTTATTTTTTATTTTTGTAACCCATGATAGAATTTTTTGTAATCCATGATCGAATGTTTTGTAATCCATGATCGAAATGTTTGTTTTTTTTTGTAATCCATGATCGAATTTTTTGTTTTTTGTTTTTTATGTAACCCATGATAGAGTTTTTTGTAATCTATGATTGAATTTTTTGTTATCCATGATGTAATTGTTTTTTTCTTTTTTAGTAATCCACGATCGAATTTTTTGTTTTTTTTTGTTTTTTTTTTTTGTAATGCATGATCGAATTTTATGTAATCCATGAACGAATTTCTTGTAATCCATGATAGAATTTTCTGTAATCCATGATCGACTTTTTTGTAATCCATGATCGAATTTTATGTAATCCATGATCGAATTTTTTGTAATCCATGATCGAATTTTCTGTAATCCATGATCAACTTTTTTGTAATCCATGATCAAAATGTTTGTTTTTTTTACTTGTAATCCTTGATCGAATTTTTTGTGTTTTTTTTTTTTTTGTAACCCATGATTGAATTTTTTGTAATCCATGATGGAATTGTTTTTTTTTGTTCTTGTAATCCACGATCGAATTTTTTGTTTTTTTATGTTTTTTTTTTTTTTTGTAATCCATGATCGAATTTTATGTAATCCATGATCGAATTTTATGTAATCCATGATCGAATTTTTTGTAATCCATGATCGAATTTTTAGAAAATTTATGAATTTTTTTTTTTAATCCATGATCGAACTTTTTGAAAATTTGTTAATTTTTTTTTTAATCCATGATCGAATTTTTTGAAAATTTGCTGTACTTTTTTTTTTTATTTCTTTTTATCCATGATCGAATTTTTTGAAAAATGATGATTTTTCGAAAAGATGTGAAAATCGTGATAAAGTTTTGATTATCATGATGTATTAAACATTTAAACCTAATTTTTAATTTTTATTGTTTGAGTTTGCTGTAATTTTTTTTTTTTTTTTTTTCATGATCGAATTTTTTGAAAATTGATGATTTTCCGAAAAGATGTGAAAATCGTGACAAGGTTTTAATTATCATGAGGTATTAAACCATATTTTAAATTTTTATTGTTAAAGTTTTTGTTGAAAAAATTGTATGTTGATGGATTATTTATGCAAAAAAATGCATGTTATTATATTTTCAATACAAAACTGTATTTTTTTTATTTGTTGTTCATGGATTTTTAAGTTGGAATGACTGATGTTAGCCGGCTCTTTGAAGAATTGTTTTTATTATTAATTTTTTAATGCAAAAAATGTATGTTCTTGATAATTGAGTTGTAGCCATGTTTGGAGCTTGCATTTTGTATTATTCTAAATGTTTGTAATTGATATGTACGAAATATTATTGTCAAAAAAGGTATTTTGCAATAACAAATAACAACGAATATGACTACATGAACTACCGCAACATATTATCACTACATATTGTGATTATTTTTCTTTTTGAACTGTCAGGTTAATTTAAACTTTTTACATCTTAAAACAGTTGAATCATGTCAAGATCTATAGAAGACCCTGCATGGCAACATGGGGTCAGACTTGATCTCAACAAGAAAGACAAAATTATTTGTAATTACTGTCAAAGAGTGATAAGTAGTGGGGTACATAGGTTCAAGCAACACTTGGCAGGGGTTAAGGGAGAAGTTTCTGCATGCACTAGTGTCCCTAGTAATGTAAAAAAACAGATGGTGGCAATTCTTAATGCTAGCAAAGGTAAAAAAATTGCCAAACATAGGACATATCAATATTCGCATATTCATCCAAAAACATGAAAATTCTTAATGGAGTACCCTCATTTTTTATTGAATTCCTAAAAAACAATATTTATAATGAATTTTAATAATTTTTTCGGATTTTTTTGAAGCTTTATTCTGACCGATTCACCCGATTCCGATCCGGACCGCCGATTCGCCGATCCGGATCGCCGATTCGCCGATCCGGATCGGTTTTTGAAAAGCCCGATCCGGGTCACCGATCCGGTTTTTAAACCATTGGTTTCAACTAAGGCATGGGTGGTCAATAAGCAAAACCACTCAGCATATAATCAATGAAAAGATCAACACCAATTGAAAGTTTTTCCAACCCAGCTTTTTTTTAATGGTTTCTCAAACCCAGGTTAGCCATTTAAAAAGCAGATGGTAAGCGACAATTTGTTCAGACAAAGTAATCTTTAAGCTGCCCGACAAAGTATGAAGGTCAACATGATGAAAGGATGGGTATAGCATGGAGTTAAATTGATAGTGAATATTAGGACAGCAGATTTTACCAATTTAATCAACAAATATAGCAACTAACTTCCATTAATAAAGGGTCAGAACTACCTTTACACAAGCTGTGGCCTCTGCCAAAGCCTCATTGCTAGGAGTGGGAGAGGCTTCCACTTCAAATTCCAAATCACTATCATCATCCTGCAAATATGATCATACTCAGCCTACCAAATGATTTTGTATATAACTGAAGCAAGCTGAAAAAAAAATTCCAAATGGCAACAATTCCAATTTCCAATATTCGGGTTATTTATAAGGGAAAATATCTCCATACCCCCAGCTTTTAAGTTTCATTTCTCACTAGACCCAAAGTTTTAGAACATATCTTGATGCATGGAGATACCATATATTATTTCTAACCCCCTCGACCCACTTGACACACCTTAACGCTCGTTTTCTACCCTAAACAAATTTTAAAAGACATGTCTTTTATTACCCAACTCTCTCCGTTTCTCTCTCTCTCTCCACGTGTTTCCCAAACCCCTCTCTCTCTCTCCATTTTTTCTGGTTAAGTAACCCCTCTCTCTCTCTCTAAAAACACACGAATGTGGGCCATGAATTCTCTATAACCCACCATTAAAAATATTGCGGTACCTCAATCGCTGGCCGCCCACGGTGGAATTCGATCTTTTTTCTATATAAGGCCATTGATGCTCTGAAGAGCCCTGTTTCTGCAATTTCTTACGCCAGAGGTCCCTTTCATTTTATCTCACTTTATTACTCTCTCTCTAGATTCTCTCTCTAGACTCTCTCTCGCTTGTTTTTGAGCTTTTGCATGATGGTGGTCTAACGCATGATTGTGGGTATGGACTTGTAGGAAGTAGGATTATAAAATCATGGTTAGTTTATGGATTAGGAGTAGAGAGAGAAAGTCTTGGATCTCGTTTTGTTGGATTAGCTCAATCTGAGGTAGAGAGAGAGAACCCTGAGTTGGGTCACTTTTCCAGTTGTGGCTGAATCTTGGGTAGTTTTTGGATTTATAGTGGAAGGCAAAGTTTGTGGTAGTTTTTGGACTTATAGTGGAAGGCAAAGTTTGTGGCTTTCTTCTGGTCTTGCATGAATTGGTATTTCTTTTTGAATCGAGATTAGAGAAGAAATAGTGTTCTTTCGTCTAGGTTTAAAGGGTTCACTGTTTCAGAGAGAGAGATTGAAATTTGAAACTTTATTTTGATGGGTTCCTCTGTAAATTTGATGAAATGTCAATAATTGTTCAGAATTTGAAACCCGAATGCACAATTCTTTGATGGGTTTTCTTTGAGGCTCTTCTTGCTGGTTCGACGGTAGAACATGGTGGCCATGGCTTGCCCTTTACAAGAGAAGCCAGATCCTTCTCTTAGCTATGGTGGTCCTCTAGAAATTGGAACCCATGAAGAGCTTGATGCCCAATATCGAAGCTCGAGCTTCCTCCAAGCGTTACCAGATGATGTGCTCGCTGTGATATCAAAATTTATTTGCCCCAGAGATGTCTGTAACCTTAGCTTGTGTTGCAAAAGCCTCATTGGTTTTGCCATTTCTAATAAGGTCTGGTTCTCTCAGTGCGAGAGATTGGGTGCTCTTAAAGCTGAGGATTTGATCCTATGGAGAAAATCCATGGCTTCTTATAAAGCGCTTTGTCGCTTTCTCCTTAGTGTTAGGCCTCTGATTGGAATGTGGGTTCATCAGAACCCAGAGCTTGGGAATGTGGTATATGCCATGTGGGGCTTTCTCTCTCTAGTCGCTTGTCGCATAATTTCTCAAGAACTCGGTCCTCAAGGCTTCAATAGCCCTCTACTTTGGGCCCCTGTCTTTGAAACCATTAGTGAATCAGATGGTTCACTGGTTTTCTATCTTCATGGTAGAGAGATAGATCAGGACTACTTTTATCCTGGTTCTTTGAAGCCCATAAACAAAGATAGTAATGTTCTTTTATTTGAAGTGGAGCCTAGGAGAGGTGAAATTCAGGATTTTGATCGAATAACGGAAGGGAAGCTACTGCAGACTAAGAGCTCAGTTAACATACACATGGAGAAAGTAGAGGGAGAAAGAGGTCGGTAGATGTTGGCATACACACGGAGAGAGAGAGAGGTTATGCAAAGAAAATGGAGAGAGAGGGGTTGGAATACACGTGGAGAGAAAGAAACGGAGAGAGAGTTGGGTAATAAAAGACGTCTTTTAAAATTTGTTTAGGATAGAAAAAGAGAGTCAAAGTGTGTAAAGTGGGTCTAGGGGGTTATAAAATATAATACATGGCATCTCCATGCATCAAGATATGTTCTAAAACTTTGGGTCTAGTGAGAAATGAGACTTAAAAACTGGGGGTATGGAGATATTTTCCCTATTTATAATCTTAATGTATGGCAAGAAATCGCACATTGAACAATAAAATATTGCAATCCCCTTACTTAATGGAAAAGTTTTCCATAGCTGGAGTAGTTAGGTGACAATACATAAAAGAGCTGGTTACTTTTTGCAAACCCAGTACTATATGAGATTAAGAGTTGGAGCATGTTTATGGATATAATCATGAGCACTCATGAAAATGCCGCAGAAGGCATGAATCATATGTCCCTTTCAAAGTTTGATGAAAATCATTACAGGTTGAAGTTTAAAAATTAAGATTTCCTTTCTATAGAGAGCTGTGGTATGCAAAGGCCTCAATTGGACTTTTTAAAAAGACAAGAAAAGGTTTCGTAAAAGTACAGCGGCACTTAAATATCTATCGTGACAGAAAAATATAGGATCTTTGCTTTAATACAGTGGGGAAGTGTGACAGTTTTTGAGAAATAAAGGAAACATCAATAATTGGTGGTAAAGTTAGGTCAGATTGGTTACTTACTAAGGTATTCAAGGCAACACTAATATATAGTTATAATGTAAGTCATAAATTCTTCTGAAATTATTTAGATGGCTTCCCCATAAGGGAGCACAAAGAAACATGAGCAAGTCAAGCAGTGTTATAGTCCAAGGTATAACCATAAGTCAAGCAGTGTGTAAAGTCCTAAAAAATGTATAACCATAAGATATTCATTGCAGATGTAATAGGCAGGAATAAGAAGCTCAGTACTTAAAAACAAAAAGATAAATAATCCAGCAGGCAGCACAACTGGCAGTATTTAAGCAGAGCATTTGAAAAGCCTCACTAATTTATACAACAAATATATAGAAGCAAGGTCAAGGACAATAACCGGAGGTATAGAACCAAGAGAAAGGGGCAAACAATAAGAGCATAATATCAAAGACAAGGTGCTAAACACATTCCCAAATTAATGGGAAGAGAAGACAAACCATAGGTTCAGCATCATCTTCCAATTTTTCAGCCAATGCTGTTCGATAGGCCAAATGACGCCACAGCATCTGATATTCCCTAGCATTGGAAATTCCAGTAGAAGTCTTCTTAACCAATACATTCCAATCAACCTTTGGACCAGCAAATTGTGCAACTTCCTGAAGCAAGGCAAGTATGGTTGTGGCAGTGTACCTGCATATGTATTATTAGTCTATGACTATAGAAATTTCATTTAGTGCACGTCCGCACAGAAACCCAAGGTCCAAACACCTATTATACAAAATGTGTATAAAATGAATGAGTAATCCCTAAGTTACCTCAGATATATTCATTCTAAATTCCATCCTTTTCGTCTTGCCACTCATCTATCTTAACATCCTTATCTCACATGTACTCATTCCATGGATATGTTGTTCCTTGATGGCCCAAAATTCCGTCCCATAAATCATGGCTGATCTTACAGCCGTTGTATAGAACTTCCCCTTTAGTTTCATTGGTATGCAACGATCACATAAGACTACAAAAGCGCATCTCCACTTCATTCACCCAACTCTAATACTATGTGTGACATCTTCCTCAATCTCTCCATCCTCATGGATTATCGACCCAAGATATCGAAAATAAGATTTTAAGCCATAACAAACAAAATTATTCCACCATGAGGGGCAACTAAGGCATTCTAAGGTCACATCCCAAAAGACAAAATGACCCTAAGGTCAACGACTAATGCATTTGCACCCTATGGCGCCCAAAAAAAGGACCAGTAACATTCTTTGCATGCAATTTCATGATAAAAACTCACACGCTGCTTACTGTACAGTTCTATAAATTGCAATCAAGGGAAAAATTGATGCTACAGAGCTTATGATTATGAAACCGAGGCAAGTGAATAATCAAATCAACTGTCAAATAAGAATCAAGAGAGAGTACCTTTGTAACAATAAAGACGCATCTTCTTCGCTAATTAGACCCTTCTTTTTCATTTCCAGCATCATTACATGTTCAGATTTCCTGCAATCAGTGTAGGGATGTGTGCCTGTGAATATGTTCAACAACTCATACTAAATATAACTAAGTAAAAAAAAAAGAAAAAGAAAAAAAGGACAGACCAAGTGAATAATCAGCATCAACAAAACACAAGCTAGGCCAAAAGCATAAAGCAGTATTTACACTGTAGCTTGGAATAAACACTATTTTATCTGTGTTACAGATGACAAAAAAAAAGGAGATATACAAGGTATGCAAGAATAGAATCAGGAAGCAAGTGTGGTACCTCAAATCGAGAATTGAAAGTCCTATACTCCTGATTAAGAGAAGAAAACCAACATTTCAAAAGTCAAAATTATTACCACACACAACAAAAAGCTACCAATATGAAATGATATAAGCATGAAGACATCACACCATGGATTTAGGTGACAATTTTGACTTGAACTTGGTTTGAACTACATTGATATTATCATGTTCGGGCTTACCCCATATAGACCTACAGTGGGAGCTTTCCTTCCCTGCCTAAGCATAATCTTTGCATGCATATGCTTGGTACAATAAGAATCTACTTCTTCCCTAATTTCAACACCTCGCAATCTGGATCGATTAAGAGTTTCATACTTCTGTGGAACATGAAAAGAAAAAAAAAAGGAAAAAAACCAAAAAAAATAGAATAGATACTTCTTTTTAGCAGATCAATGAGAAAAATCCGAGTTTTGATGTCTATGTGACCTTTAATCCCCAGTCGAGGGACAAAAAGAAAATGAATTATAGAACTGAGATAGAAAGGTGCAATTGTCAATTATTCAATTGAATCCACGAATAAACAACCTCTAAAGCAATGTCGACTAAATGGAACCTAAATTAATTAGTTCAAGTTACTAGAAAATCAAGTTGAAATAGTCATAGGAATAAACAAAACAGAAAAGCGCCAAAAACCTCAAATAGAGAAAAAAAAAACAAAGGCACACCATGGAAATGAAAGAACAGAAACAAAAGTAGAAAGTATAAGGGATTTGTTAAGAAAGCATAAGGGATTTGTTAACTAAAAGAAAGAAGAAAAATATAACAACAAGGAAAATAAACACCAATTATATATTCTTCTGAGCTCATGTTTCTAACAAATAAACAAGAAACAATGAGTAATTTAACAACAAATAGGGCAAGAAAGCCTAAGCCTCAAAACCCTCGAAGAAACATTCAAACTCAATCTAAGCCCTAAAACAGTAATTATTGAACAAACACTCGAATAAAGGACCCATTACAACCCCTGAAAAAGCAAAGAGAAAATCCTCTCTCTCTGAACTGAATGTGGTTCACGTAAAACTAGTATGCTCAATTCCAATCTTAAACTAATAAAATAGCAAGAAGAGAGAACTCCATACAACAGACCTATAGAGAGAGAGAGCTTCTGAGCAAGAATTTTAATGGCGCGTATCGGGCATAATTGGATGATTACAAGCTTGAAATACCGAGGGGAATGCTATTCTGTTGTGACTTTTGAGAACGAAATTACGAGGGTTTTTGTCAAGGGTATGGTCTGTATAGAGCCGAGGCTCTAACAATCAAAGTAAAGCGCACCTTCATTTGGAAAAATGGAAATATTTGTGATAGCTTTAAAATATATTTTTATATTTAATTATAAAATCTAAAGCTTAAAAAATAGTGTAAATTGAATAAATTTATGAAAATTTAAAAAATTGACTGTCCAAAAATATGTTACAAGATAAACTATTTCTAAAACTTGAAATCTATTTTTTTCTCATGTATCTTGATGTCGAGATGATCAATTCGAGGATATTTGGATATCAAAATAATCTTTTTTAATACAAATTTTTAGATGAGCTCTAATTTGATTGTTTAGAGCCTCGGCTCTATATAAACTTTTTCTTTTTGTTAAATCTCGACTTTTGAGAGGGGCTGATGGGAACACCTAAAAAATTCTCATATATGTTTCTTTGGTAAAAAATCATCATTTCTATTGAGATGCCCTTAAGAGATATATGAATATAAGAAAAAATGGATTTCAAGTTTTAAAAATGGTGCATATTGTATTGCATTTTTTAGACAATCAATTTTCAATCGAGTGTTCATTGATTTTGCTTGATCTACACTATTTTTTGAGCTTTAAATTTTATAATTAGATAATAAAATGAATTTTCAAACACAATTATTTGTAGGATTGAAACAACAACTTTTGATACTATTTGAAGATGTACCTTATTTTGATTGTTTTGAGCCTCAACCTTATATAAACTATACTAGTTTTTTAGATGAAAATAATCCCAGTCCACAAATCCATTGTTTACTATCCTTGCACTTTTTCTCACAAGGTTTTTATATTTCCATAGAGTTTTTCACTCGAAAAATTTGTAGTTTGAGGCATTTTTTCCTTCTATAAATTTAGGATAATTTATCTCTAAATTTGTAATTTGAGATAATTTCTCTCGACAATTTCTCTCTAACATTTCAAATTTTAAGCCTTTAGAATCACAATTGTAAATTTACACAAATAAATAGCAATTGGATTAGTTGTGTGATTCCAAAAATATGGAGAAATATTGCTTGAAAGTTTGGCATGGGGCTGTACACATATATTTTCATCAAAATATGGGGCCCTTCTTGGGCAAGCCTAAAAAGGTGGTTTTTGAGGTAGGAAATTTAGCTGTTATAAAAAAACTTCACTAAACTCATTTTGGGAAATTTGTAGAAAATTATTTTTTATTTTTTAAAATGATGGGGTTTTTATGAGTATTCATGTGTACAATACAGTCCCCCTTTAAAATCCACTTTAAAGATAGATTTTTGATATAAAATTTTAAAGATTCATGATCTAGGGCAATGATCATGAATATGAAAATTTTAAAACTTTTAAGCTTCAAAATGTGTTTTTTTGGGGGATTTTTTTTAAGATGGGCGTTAAAGGGTCCACAGGACCCTACACACACGGCCTCATATACACCCACTTCCCCCATATTTCATAATTTTCGCTCTAAGCCTTGCTTTTAATATTGTAAGTGTGTGTTAATTTTGTTCTTTTCCTATGCATCGAGTTAAGTTTAAATTTTTTTTTTTTGGGTGACTTAGTGGGGAGAGCGCACCTACCCTAGGAATCGAACCTAGGATGTAGTGTTGCAATTCGTCAAGCGCTAACCAATTAAACCTGAACTCTTTTTCTAGTTAAGTTCAAATTGCGTATATCTAAAGCATCACACGCCTATAAAAAAATATTTAAAGAATAATCTTAAAATAACAAACCATCAAAATAACTCTATAAAATTTAAGGCATTTAAATATTTTTATTTTTATTTTTTTATTTTTTAATAAGCCTATGATGTTGAAAAGTACGAACATACCAAAAACATAAACTTAATTTGGTTTAGAAATAAAGTAATAAAACTAAAATTTAGTTTATATTGTAAAATATGATCCTATGGAATTAATTTTCAATTAATTTTTTTTTTAATATAGAAGTGTGGTTTCTATAATGTTGCAACCTTAAACAATCCAATTAAGAGGCACCTTTAAATTTTATCATAACATATAATTTATGTAAAAAAATTAGGATTATCTAAAAATTTATTTTCATACTTAATTATATAATTTTAATTTTAAAAAATAATTAAAATCAAGTAGATCGACAAATATATAAAAATCCTAAAAATATATTGTATAGATAATGTGTTGCAAGATGCATTATTTATAGGATTAAAAATCTTATTTTTATCATATTCATACTTCCCCATTATATAATAAATTATAGGGTTTTTTAACATTAAAATAATATTTTTGGATAGATTTTTGAGGTACGTAATTCTACACGTTGCAACTTTATATAAACTTTTTCCTTTATTGGTATAAATCTCGACTTCTTTTTAAGAGATTCAGGTATGTAACAAATTAAACCCCTAATTAAATTATGTCATACGTAATCTTTCTCAAAAATATTAAAATTATCCAATAAATAAAGAAACCCGGAAAACATTTTGTCAAGGAAGAGCGGGAAACTATGCACAGGAGAATTGTAGTTTCGAGATCGGTTGAGGAGGTTTCAGAAGAAGATAACGCCTTGTCCATCTCCGATCAAAGAACTCTCTATCTCGTAACTATTCTACCCTTTCTCTCTCTAACTCTCTCTCTTGCTTTCTCTCTATTTTCCTTTTTCCTATTGATGTTTTTGATGTTTTTAACAGTGTGATGATCCTTGCTCTCTCTCTCTCTCTCCAAATTCTGTTTCCAATGGAGTAGGTGAACATATTCATAGTGGACACAGCTCGTTTCCTGAACAGGTTCTCGGCCCTATGCGAACAAAAGCTAGCTGATGTTCACAGGTGATTGACGCTTGGTTAATTTTCTATTCAATTTTTATGCCTCCATCTCTCTCTCTCTCTCTCTGTCGCTCTCTCTTTCGTTTCTATCTGTAAACTAGGAAGGGATTTCTTTGTCGATCCTTTGCAAGAGAAATTGAATCTCTCTCTAGGGTTGTTATTGATTGGTGATTGCTTTTGCAAGGATCCCATAGTTCGAGTGTATTTACTGCTCACATTTTGTTAGCTAATTTCACTAAATTTAAGCTGTTAATTGAAATTCATGCAAACAAAAGACATCAATGAGGGAAATTTTAGGGTTTTGTTTTGGGGAGGAGGAGAGGTTCCTCCATGTTTGTTCTGGTCTGGTGGTCTTGATCTGGCTATGGTGGCTTCTACTAAACCTTGTAGTGGAAATACTACTTCACAATTCATCTTCTTGAAGCAACTATTGCTTGTATTTTGAAGAAAATATGGGCTGTTATGTTTAGGTGGTTCAAAAGTGAATACGTTTTTTATAGGAGGCTTTATGAATCATTAATGATATTAGGGAAGACAGGTTTTAATAGCCCTATACAACAGGTATCGTCTGAATCTCTGAACGACCCTTGTTTAGGTAAAGTCCAATTGGGAGCTTGGAGAGACGAGAGAATTGTAGAAGGGGACTCCAATAGTTGATCCATTTCATCTATAGGAAACTGGCTTAATTGAGTTATGCCGAGCTTCGAGTGTTTCTTTGAGTTTGTGAGCAGGAATCAGTTGGTTAATCGTTGTTTTTTTTTCTCTTTTTGCTCGTTTTTGCTAAAGAGTTGGGTGGACTTTTTCTCAGAAAGCTGTTTGAAAACCCAAACGTAAACCCAGTTAGAGTGGTTTGTAATATCAGTGGAATGGGTACCACACCTCACTGTTGTTACTTGGGGTCACTTGCTAGGCCTGTGTCAGATGTGGTTATTGACTGATGGGGCCTAAGGATGTCTGATTCAAGAACAATTGGTTTAAGGTACTGGTGGTTTTGAGAAATGTTGGGAGAGCGATGGCGGTTGTTTCCAGTGGGATTTGGCGCATGTTATGCATATGTTGCTAACAGTTAAAGTTAATTGAAAATAATCTGAATTTGGGTTTCATTCTTTCAAGTTGGGAGTTAATACCATCGACTTTTCCAATATCTAAATGATATGACTCCTTGGAAGTCCCAACTTTTGTGTTATTATTCTAGTTATTTCTAATCGATGACTTCATGTTATTATTCTTTGAATGTTGATATGGCCTGTGCCTTTCTTGTCTTTTTACCTACCATGTGTCTGTATCCTCATATGATAAATGATTGTAAAAATTTCAGAAGGGACATCTAGAACCACTCTATGATTTTAATACTTCATTCTTGCACCATTGAAAACTTATGTGCCAAATGAATCACGATGGAGAAGTTGCCCCTGTTAAACCCAAAAACAATAGAACATGCCCCAAAAGTAATAGAAAATCGTGATTATTTTTCTCTTTTTTTTTTTTTTTTTGTGTGTGTGTGTGGAGGGGGGGGGGGGGGGGGGGGGTTGTGGACAGGGTGGGCTGTTGGGTGCGGCAGGGGCTTTGTATGGAAAGAGAAAGGCTTTGTTGAGTTTTGTTTTCTAACATCTTTAACTTGGAAGAAAATGTGTGAATTTTTCGGCTTGCCGTTTTGGATTCTACACATGAAGTATAAATTGATTCTGAAGCTAATTAGATCTCCAAAAATTTAAATTTCGAATTCCATTGCCCAATTGCCAGATTTATGAACCCGGTCAAGTAATGCTATGGCAACAGTTTGGAAATAGAAGTTTGAAAATTCCACATCTCCTATGTCCGTTGTTGGTGTTTTACATGAATATTTCTATCTAATATTTCTGCAATCCATTTGTCAAAGCTACCTCGGTGGTTGATTGCCAAGTCCATGTTATCCAGAAATTAATTTTTCCATGGATGATTTGGATAGATATTCAATCATGTTAGGGGCTGAATGTACTTCTCTAGTTTGCTTCTTAGTTTTTTGCTACGCATACTGTTTTATTTATCTAATTCAATTTGTTCAGGAGAATACTGCGTTTAGATGCAACTCTCACACTTTTGGAGGCCAAACTGAGGAGTATAGATGGAATTGAAGAAATTAAGGATGGTTCAAGAGTCAAGGAGCGCTGTTTTGAGTATACAAATGGAAGTTGCTCCTCTGCCGAAAGATCCCATGAGCCGACATATGGATCGATAATGACCTTGAGGTTAGACTCTTCCATTTATTTGATTATTTTTCCTATATCATTACTCACTTTGTTCAACTTGCTTCTCTTGTTAATGATTGACATTCATTATTTGTTTTTTTAGTTTCATTTTCATGAGAAATTTTTGGTTTCCATTTCATTTATACTCGTTTGGCAGGATGTTTGTTAATCACATTTTGTTTATGGTGAAGATGAGTGCAAGTCCTAAGTATATCTAGTTAACATTCTTCAAAAAAAGGTCCTAAACATATCAATGGAAGCTCCATATCAATATGTAATGTGGCTTGACCACAAGTGACTGTTGCTAACTAAGTAATCATGGGACAGTTTACCTTGAATGCCTGATTTCAATGATGAAATGAACTGAATATTACATATTATTGGATGTTGATTCTATTAATGAGCATAAAACTATTCGCAAAATCTTAGACGGAGGATCATCACATTATTATGCATAGATACAAAATGTCGGTGATCAGGTGGAAATGCTCTAATGTTCAATTTTGTTGTATTTGGGTCCTTTTTTGGTGCTTGGGAGCAGGTGTGTGAGTCCGACTGTGACATGAAAAGAAGTATTTCAATAAAGCACACTGATACACGGGCCGTCCCCAATTAATTGGGAAAAGGTTTTGATGATGATGATGACACTGAAACACAGGTTGATAGTTGTTCCATAGTAAATTTTCTCAAGGCATATTGTGTGTCTCCAGTAATTATTGCTATATATATATATATATATATATAACTTTGACGATTGGTAAAAAATCCACATAGCTTTGATGCATATTGTGTGGGCAATTTGAAATGGTACACATTTTGAGAGATGCATCAAGTGGTAATTATAAGTTTGGCATCAGGACTTCGCTATTAGGGTTTTCCTGGGAAGCTCAAATGTGGCCCAACCAATGTGATAGGAATGTGGCAAGTTTACTCAAATACCTTTACTATATGTGCCTATCCTTTCTGTCTATCAGGAAACCTTAATTTTTTCTTGAATCCCTAACCCCCCCCCCTTCCCACCACCTCACCCCTCCAAAATAAAAACAAAAGTAGTGGGACTAGTTTAAAATAGTGGGATTATTTTAAGTTATTACAATGTAGCTATTCTATATTTGTTAATAATTCAAATCTTAGTTATCATGGTTATCTCCCTGTACTAACATTGTTTCATGTAGTGTTTACATTGTCATTTTCTTTTGTGCTTATTTTCCTCTAACATTGTGAAAACCATGTTTGAATTTCAGTGAAAGTCATGCCCCACAGCAGACACCATCAACATCGGTACAACCTTCAACACCCAGCCAAAATCAACCTCCGGTTCGGATCTTTGTCATCTTGTTTGAGTTTTCATTTGATTAACTGATGCTTTCTTTACTTAAAAAAGCACTTGAGAATATGAAGCATTATGTGATTTGGCCAAAGATGCTAGTAGAATTAAACTGAGTGTACATCACACCACTGAAACCTTATTTTCTTTCTAGTTTTGGGTTTGGACATAGCGATAAATTTTCATTGTTCCATAAGACAAAAAAAGAAATTGCATTACATATCAGTTTGCCACATTTTAGCAACCTAAGCAGGCAGCTTTTTTGGGCTGTCCACCTGCGTCCAATATTTGGCCCAGTTACAGCTCATGAGACTGTCTTTTTTTTGCTAGTTGGGGCTGGCCTACTCGATTTCTATTTGCTAGCTGCTTATTTCTTTGTCGCTTTGGGCATTCATGGCTCCACCGGCCTTCCATTTGCTTCTTATTCCATATTTTCTTCGAATCCTTTGGAGCTGTCATCACATGTTCTTATGTTCTATTTTCGTTTCTTTCTTATTTTTTTATAATCAAAGCTTTGTTCCATGTATTACAGCCATTGGAGAAAACCCTTGGACAATTTAATTGAATTTATGGATCAGGCTTTGCTCAACCTTCAAATATATCTGCTGACCTATGGCCCTATATAATATTCTGTTGTACGGTTATCATCAGGACTCGAAGGTTCTGTCTCTGAGCTCTTAAAACAAATGAAACAGACAAGGACATTAGTTGTTGCTACACACCTTATGAAACATGATTGCTTTAATGGGAGTCATGAAGGACATTTAGTTCTAACATGTTGGGTTCTTGATTATGTTTTAGATACTTGATTATATATCTAAACCCGGGTGTTGATGAACTGACTTCTGTTACATTCTGTTTTAGTTTGATGATGATCCAAGGCTAGCAAGGTTTTGCCGTATGCTTCATTTTGGGGTCCCAGAGCAGGTACATATGGAACTTCATATATGTTTGAGGACCAATAATGACTAGTTTTTCATTTATTAGTAATATTTTGTACTTTCTCATAGCATTTGTAGTCCCTTTTTTTGAAAATGTATACAATGAACACATGAAGTTTCATACAGTTGTTTCTTTATTGAAGTTTCCTACACTTCAAGGAATCTCCAGCCATCAGATTTCAGAAAGAGACGGATGGGGTGTGTCTCCCCACTGCTCGAAGACTGTCAAACTCCAGCCATCCCTTGTTAACAACTGTGGGAAACTTCAATGCAGGCATCGTATATGAAACCAATTATTTAATGGGAAATTATGCTATGCCGCACCTTGTGTATGTTGTATATGGTGAAATTATGCTATGCACCCCTAGCATATGTTATATATGTGCATCAAAGGGGTATCCTGATAGTGATCAATTGTACTCCTTTCTCTTAATAGAATACAACAGTTAGGTATCCTGATGGTGGAAATTAACCTTTGTTGGACCGACTGGGACATTCACCATCCATCACCATCACTGTCACCATCTGTCATTGGGAATGGAAGGTGGATGCTTCTCCGGTGTGCCATATACAACAGTACCATGCAACATTTTTTATGGTGTACTTCCCTTATGTAAAAGCCTCATATTTGGAACTATCTGCTCTTGTTTCAGTGGTTTCATTTTCTTGGATGAGTGATTGTATCCCTATATTTGTAGGCAGTTAAGATGCAGATGAGCATTGAAGGGATGGATCCATCTTTGTTGAACCAGTTTAGTAGGAGATCCATGATTTCTTGATCACATGATCGGTATGTTTAATTTTTGTACTACTATAATATATCAGTATAGTCTCAAAAATCACCTTGTTGCATCTAAATCACTGTACTTGCTAACTTGCTACTTGACCATGAAAAGGAAAAAAAGAAAAAAAAGTAATGGAATGTGAGAATGCCATTCGGATGCGATTGTACAGCTGGTGTGTCTTTAATGTTACATTTGATGCTTGGGTCAAAATGCCTATGTAAAGGTTTAGAGCAGCTTTGGCCTGAGCCGAAAATGTGATTGCAGCTGATTTATCAGGGTTTATAATGTTTTAGTGGATGTTATAATAGATATATCAGTTATGCCGTTTTTTTTATTAATATATTTAGGAAATGGTGAGCTTATCAAACAAATAAAGGTTGGGTTTTTGGAAAAGAAAAAGATGGATATAATGGGGCTTATATAACCCTTTTCTTTAGAGTTTCATGAGAATGATGCACTGATTTGTAACAGTTGCTAGGAACTTCGAAATAACCACTCATGTCCATATACGATTTTGATTGTCCCATATTGGGCATATATCAGAGCGGACAATTTCCTGTCCCTTGTATACTGACTGCTATTTCCCGATTCTTAATCTTGTATTGAATCATGTTTTGATGTATTTCCCTTGCATTTGAACCCATGATATTTTGTTTTTGTTGGGGTGGGGTTTTTACAACGATGTCCTTGGATGTTGCAGTCAATTCCATTTGAGATTAGGTACTTGTGCTCTTGGAGAAATGTTTCGTTCGTTGATGTCTACTGTGAAGCGAATCAGGAGGCAATGTACTGGCTTTAGGCAGGCCGCTCTTAATTCTTCCCTTATTGTAAATTATTAATAATTTTCTTTGGGCTGGACTTTATGTGACATCTAGTTTTGTTTTATTATTATCTTTCAAAAATGAGAGAGAGAGATGTATATGCACCCTACTTATCAATATTAGACCAGAACTTTTTCCAATCTGATCCAAGGTAAAAAATAGATTATATACTATGAGACTAAGGTAAAAAATAGATTGTATACTATGAGACTACTTATCTTTATTATAAGGTCATGATTGCTACTAAGCATCAGAAGTCAAATTGGATGGTATGGGGCGTGACACAAAGTTCGAGATTTTTTTTTTTTAATTTTGAGTCTAATCAATGACACACTAACAACCACTTCATCCGATTTGAAATATGATGGATACGAGTGATTGTAACCACCTTGTATTAAGTTTAGAAGCAAATAGTCTCTTTGTATGCTTTTTAATAAAAAATTATGCTTAGTCGAAAATTGATCATAACTAGTGCTTGACCTTTTTTTGATGCTCACACCATTTGGTTTTAACCCATTTGACCAGCTAATTGAGTTAGGTAAATAATGGAATATATTTTATTTTTTTAAATTATGGTATACATTTTATTTTATTTTATTTTATTTTAAGATCCAGTCAACCAATTTGACTAGTGATTGTGAAAATGGTTTTCACAAGGTAAATCTCCCACCGGTTCGGTGGCCGATCTGACACCACACTACTATGCACAACGTGGGGGAACTTTGGGTCCTACTCATATAAAATAGAGAAAGTACACATGGATTTCTACGATCGTGGACTCCTGCAATGAAAGTTTTGTTATGTACAACAGAGGACAGTGACATTTTCATAACTACTTCCATTGATTATCCACATCTTTGAAATCAAACTTTGAACTTTAAAGGGGTGGATCGAATGAGCGGAAACTTAATTAGTGAATACCAACCTATTAATAATTGAGTGAATGCCAATTTATTAATAATTGAGGGAAGATGGTAAAACTACCTCAAAAAATTTGCAGGTCCAATCAATCGACCACTAAAGTGGTTACTTTAAGGTCATTTTCGTTCTTCAATTATTTAGTTAATAATTCTTATAATGGCTCTATTAAAGGTTTTAAATTTTGAACAAGCAAAGATATTTTGGTACTTTGGTACATAACATGAGTTTAGTCAAATTATCAAAGTACGCACCGTTTGTTTTGGATTTCAAGCATGTAACAAGAATTTTAAGAAAAAAAAAAAAAAAAAAAAAAAAAAATATATATATATATATATATATATATATATTGAGTTTGGAACCTAAAATAGTAGGGGTAGGTTTATCATTTGACTAGGATTACTAACTAGGATCACTCAAGTCGATTCGAACAATGGCAGCTTGGTAGAAACCTAAAGGATGAATTCTCAATAAAAGGTTTGGAAATTGGAATAAGTAGGGATATTTATGTCATTTGGTATTTGGTTTAAGCCATTGATAAATTACCAAAAAGAAAAAGTTTATATAAGTGCGAGGTTTTAAACAATCAAATTAAGGTGCACATCAAAAATTTCATTATAAAAGGTTGTTTTGATGCTAAAAAACCTTTAAATTGATCATCAAAACCTCAAGATGTATGGACAAGAGAAAAAATGAAGCTCAAGTTTTGGAAATAGTGCATCTTGAAATGTATTTTTTGATTGTCAATTTTTTAAATTTTCAAGTTTTTATAGATTTGGTTAATCTATATTATTTTTAAAGCTTTAAATTTTCATAAATAGAAATGAAAATAAAATTTAAGACTATCACAAAGATTTTCAGTGTTGAAACTACCGTTCTCCACACGATTTTATGGTGCACTTTACTTTATACAAACCGCACCCTTACCAAAATAACTTTGTTTATTCATGATTTGAATTCAATGTTGACGGGGTACTTAAATGATATTTATATTAAATTGAACCACTTTGTTGACAGTTTCATTTCACCACTATTCCCCAAAGTGAAATCATACTTATTTTAAATTAAATCCACTGGAAATGAGGAAGAATGTACCATAAAAACTTTTTCCAGGGGAATTATCCCTCAATGTCTTCTTTATCCATTGGGATTGTATACTAGTGGACCATTCAACGTTGATATAAAAAAGTTTTGGACTGGAACGTTTTTAAAATGGCCGAGTCTGCCTGGAATTGGCGTTGTTTGAATCCCTTTCAAAATTTAGATTTTAGCAAAATATTTGGTCAATTGTTTTTCTGAAATATATCTTTTGAAAAGTTTAATGATTTGTTCAGGAAATTTAAATAAGTTATGGGTATTGTGTTGTGTTTGATAACATATGCATATTACCTATATAAATATAAATATATAACATAATATAATATATTTTTTTAATTTATATTTGTATTATATATAATATAATATATAGTAATATTATATATTGAATATAATATATAATTAATATATACTTATAATATAAATTATATTAATAAAATAAATATAAATATATAATAGAATATAATATTATAAATTATAATATTATATTATATAATATTATGTTATAATATTATTATATTATATCATATTAATAATACTAATATTATATATTTATATTATGCATAGCGAATAGTGATCAATAAAAAAATTATTAAAGATTAAGTTTATCTAATAACTTAATCTTTTACTTTTTAACAAAAAAATAAGAATTTTTTGTGAAAGATTAGTTTCTGAACTTCTCATGAAAAGTGTAAACAAACGCATAACTTTTTCAAAATATGAAATAATATTTTATGAAATAATACTTTCAGAAAAACAAGCACGGCCTAAATATTTTTATGTTTTCAGGATATATATATATTTTTTCTTCAGTTTTCACCACCATTATTGGGCTGTTTTTTGGGTTGTTGGGTGCTTTCGAGTTACAAGAAGAAGATGAATTTGATAAATTTGAGTTTGAAATTAAGTAATTTTTTTGTTTGAGAGAGGGAGAGAAGTGTAAAGGGGAAGATTGATAAAAAATGAGAATGAGAAAAATTGAGAGCTTTTATTGTTGTTCCTTATAGCTTTGCTCCCTCTCTAAATTGGTCAAGCCGATTCAAAATTACATGATTCAGTATTTTTAGCCGATCTAAAAATTATTATGAGATCGCTTAAGAATACAAAAAAGTTACAATCATCTCCAAATGTGAAATCGAGTTTTTTTTTTTTTTGGGCAAGTAAATCGAGTTATATGTGTAGCAAAAGTATCAAAATAATTTCCTCACTATATTTAGCTTCCTATAATTCCATTCCCTCATAGGAAGCTCAAAAGGGGGGCCGTCATTGAACATAGATATAGGGGCATATCTGGTAAACCTCGAAATACTAGTACCAAAGATGATGTGCCGGCTTTTAACGGAGGGCGTACAAAACGGCCTTTTTGCCTCTTTTTTTTTCCATTTTAATATTAATAATATTTCCAGAAAATCGTCCTTTTTTTTTTTTTTTTCACTTTGTTTTCTTAGTGTGTTTGGGAACGAATGCGGTGCCCTTCCTCCCGTGCCTGTTCCTCTCTCCCATGGATCAATGCATAAAAAATTAGGGTTTGGGTTTCCCCTAAACCCCACCCCGTTTTGGTGCCCCTTACCTGCAATTCCAGGGCCTAGCTCTAAATTAGAACACCAAAACAGAGAGCATTTCATCTAGGGTTTCCATTCTGCTTGGGAATTTGCAGAGAGGTTCTTTCTAGCTAGGGTTTCCATATTCTCAGAGGTTCTTTCTGGTTACGGTTTCATTTTCTTTGCGGAGGTTATTTACTGCTAGGGCTTCCTTTCCTTGGTGCAGAGGAAGGAGGAAGAGAGGCGGGTTAATAATGTTGAAGAATGGGACTTCGTTGAGGGGTACGGTGAGATTCAATTCGGGAAGCCCTGGTGATACAAACCCTAGTAAATCTTCAAAGGGTCTGGTGAATAATGCTGATTCTCGATCCCTTGTGACCACAAAGAAAAGGTCGGAGAATGCGTCGACTTCTGGGCCAAGGAGCAAAGAGACCAAGCTCACTGTTCAATCCCCTCCGGGTATATACCTTTTTTGAGCCTTAATTGGGATACTTATTGTTCTTTCTCATTAATTCATGCTCTCTCTACTTTGTTTACTTTTTGTTCCTTTGGTGGTATTTTTTTTGTGTGGTTTGAATGATTGAAATTAAGCAAAGCAGTTGCGTTTTTTTATTCCTCTTGCTGGATTTCTGGTTCTTACTCTTTTTTGCTCCCTTGTTTTTGTGTTAAAATTCTTTAGATTGTGATTTCATTATTTGGTAGGGGACATGGTTCCTCTTCTGTGTTATCCATTTCCTGTTCCTAATACTGGTTTCTGTGATGGTTCTATAATTGAAAATTTTCTTGCTGTGATGAAATTGGTGTCATATATGGGTGTGGTTTCTTTTGGCGTTTGGGTTTACATTTTGTAGGATTGCATTAGACATGAATGTCTTTTTGATGTAAAGGTTAACTTGTATTGAAAGAGAAAAAACTGTAAATACATAAGCTGAATCAGAAAAGACGGCAACCCACAAGTTGGGTGCTCAGAAATATAACAGATGCAGTACTTTAGAAATTAGAAAAGATTGAGCAGATAGAGGGAGAGAGATGAGAAGATAGAGGAAAGATAGAATTAAAATAAGGATCTATCACAAAAAGAACAATATATGAAACGATGTGGGGAGATGGTCTCAATATGCTTCTAATCCCTGCAGGCCCATGTAATGATATTCGACATGAATGTCAACATGGTATAATCATAATTAGAATATGCCATTGAAGGTGCTTTGGTATCTATGACAGTGGGTTAAGGTTACCCTTTCCTAGCAAAAACTTGAATTAAGATGTAATCTGGAGGTGCAGATAGTTTTTTTTTTTATAGTTAGAGGTGCAGAATGTTTCTAATACCCGATCCTTCGTATTTTTCGCTTTGTCAATTTTCTTTTACTCATTCGATGCTATGATTTTTGGGGCACCTCAATGCCCTTGTTGGTTTGTAGAATACAAGATTGTATAATTTTAGTTGTTGATATTACTGTGATGGTTATGGTTCTGCTTCTCTTCTGTGGGTTTTGTTTCAAAGTTTATTGTTGGATTCCTTCATATGGAGTAAGCTGCATAGTCTTATCATTAGTTGTGTTACTTTAAGCTTAGTTGTGTAGAGATGTGCTTGAGTGTTGGGCTAATGTTGTTTCTGGAACTTCCAAGAAGTTCATAGTGGAGCATGTGATGGTGGTTTTTGCATGGGAGACACTGTTATGGATGCGCATGGTATGCAGTTCATGGATTGAGATATTGCATTTTGTTCGTATTAACAGTCTTTGGATGATGAGTCAATGGGATACAACTTGTTATTCAATGGTTCAAGAGGGCAAGTGCCCACCCTTGGAAGATGGCCCATATATCTGAGGATATAAGTATTTAATGGTAGGGAATTGACCTTTGTCCACACCCCCGGTTGGAAAACAAAATTGCAGATGCTTTAGCCCAGAATGAAATGGGAGATAGGTCCTGTATGTGAGGTTGGAGCCTCTTCCCTCATTCTTATTTTGCTTTTTCTGTTCTCTTGCTGTCCCCAGTCGAGAATGTCTATGCTTGTATGCTCTTTGAGCAACTTGATGTAATTGGTTTCTTTATTTAACTTTTAGAAGGAATGTCTATGCTTGTATGCTGTTTAAGCAACTTGATGTAATTGGTTTCTTTATTTGACTTTCAGAAGAAAAAGAGGCTTCTCAAAAAGGGGGGGTGGGGGAGGAGAGAGAAAGAGAGAGAGAGAGGGTTTAGGGAGAGAGAAATGGTTTACTTGCAGGGTGTCCTTTTGTTTTGGACCAAAATGGAGGGTTTACTTGCTCTCGTCCTGAGTTGTGGTTATTGTAATGCTATTGTAAGGATAATTGGAGTGTGGGGATGATTTCCTTTTGACAAATCTCAAGTGTGAATCTTTAGTTGATTAAGTTGAATATATTTATTATGTCATTTTTAGGGCCTCTATGATGCTTTTGTTACTGAAATTTGTATAGACTAGATTCTTTGCCGCAACTACAATGGAGATTTGCTCAGGAGCATTGTACTTTCTAATTGAATACAATGATTTTTGTGGGAAAAAAGCCGTGTGAAAAACCATTGCGCCATGTTCCTTTATGCTATTTATTTAGTAACTTCTAAGATATGTGACAGTTATATCGACGTGGAAGAGCCTCATGGAGAGGAGGATAAGGGATGACAAATGGGAAAAGTTTGCTAAGAGGGATGCTGCCATTTGCAGCATAAATGCATTCTCTTGTTGCCATGGCCATTGAGAGGTACTCTTGTAAGAAAGGGTTGTTTATGGATGGTGGGGATATGAGAATAACAACAATGTCCATTTCGTGCTTATATTTGGAAATGATCTAAGAATTCTACGTGACAGATGAACTGGATGGGGTTCTTGGACATTTCATGTACTTGATGGCAACTTGATTTCTATGAGATATCAAACAATATGAGGATCTTCACAAGAGTCTCAAATCTCCAAAAATGTGTTACTCCCCTTCCTTTTGTAAGATTCCAAGTTGTTGACCTTGAGCAAGAAGAAATATGCATCAAGGCCTGCACACTTTATTCCCCGTGCCTTCCGAGTCTAGAATTAAAAGCATAGGCCTCCCCATGCCATGGCATTGATGTTTACAAACCTATGTGTAGCTTGGATTTTTTTTTTGATAATGTTAACCTTTAATATATGAGAGAGAATAATCCTTGGCAATCCACAAGCGAGGATGCTCAAGGAGGAGAAAAAACAAAGAGCAGAATCAAAATCCTCTTTTAAGAGGTTACAGTGAGGCACAACAACCTAGGAAAACATGTTGATTCACAAAACGCAAGGAAAGGCCAAAAAAACCAAACTAACAGATCTAAATGTTATCCATTGCCGTTGCTTCTTTAGCCAGGGAGTCAACGTCCTGATTTCCTTCCCTCCATGTATGCATCCACACGATGGACATATTCCTGCAAAGATTGTCAACCTCATTGAAGACGTGTGCCAAGGACGAAGGAGGGGTGAGGAAGAAAGAGATTGTGCCCAGGTGATGGTACTCTTGGAATCACCCTCCACCACAAGCAAATGCAGTTGAAGGGGTTGTGTGAGTTTGAGGCCTTCCAGGCGAGCTACTGCTTCAGCCTCCATGGAGCCATTGTGGCCAATATATTTAGATGTTGCAGCCACAGTAGTACCGAGGTGGTCTCTGAGAATTGTTCCAATACTTGACGGGCTGGGGTTGCCAAGAGAGCACCTGTCAATATTGAGTTTTAGGGTGCTCGGAAGGGGGGTGGGGAGGGGGGGGTTTCCATCGGGAAGCCCTTTGCAGGCGCGGTTGATGGAGTTGAAGGATATTTGTCTAGTCTTGGCTGAAAGTTGTGGCAGCAACTCCTTTGAAATACTGATGATTGATCGCCCAAAATATTATCATGGACTTGAGCTTATTGAAAACTTTGTAGCAAGTTGAGAATTCCTCCCTGAAAATTCTGCTGTTGTGCTCAAGCCAGATGGCCCACAAAGCGGCTGCCACCGTTGATTTCCAAAGGAGAATTCCAGCCTTTTGCCAAGGGTAAGGTTGGATGGAGGTGAGGATGGAAGTCACCTCTTCTGGTAGCACCCATTGCACATTAACCAGTTTGAGGATGGAGGTCCGAATGTTAAAGGTGAATGGGCATTGCAGTAGTAGATGGTCATTAGTCTCTTCAGCTTCGAGACACATGACACATCGATTAGGGATCGGGATCCCTCTTCTTTGCAATTGATCAACAGTGAGGAATCTCTGGGAGAGGGCTAGCCACATGAAGATCTTGATTTTGGGTGGGGCGAAAGAAGTCCATGCTTTGGTTGCAACAACGCTTGGACCTAGAGGGAAAGTTGGTGGGAGAGAGGCATTGTGATATAAAGAGGAGATCGAGAAGGTTCCCATCAGGGATAGAGACCAAATAATTCGATCTTGACTTGAGGGGGAGAGGAAGTTCAGCAGACAAGGTGGCAAAGTTTCCAATCTCTAGGTCTGTGAGAGCTCTTCTGAAAACAAAGTTCCAAGAGCTAGATGAACCTACGAAAAGCATTTCTTGGGCTACCGTAGCCTCTTGCTTTCTGGCTAGAGAAAAAAGATAAGGGAATCTGTCCCTAAGAGGAGTATGACCCATCCAAAGGTCATGCCAAAAAAGGATGCGATTTCCTTCTCTTGGTAAAATCTTATGTGAGATTTGAAGGCAAAGAAAGCTGAGCAAATGACCTCTGGTTTGTTCTAAAATCCGGCAGCCAAGGAGAGTTTGTGTCTAAGGATCTCAAGCCACGGCTGGTTGTTTAAAGTAGATAGACTCTAGCACCATTTGCCTAGAAATGCCTTATTTTGGGTTCTGAGGTTCTTGATTCCCAGCCCTCCCCTTTTCTTGGTCTGACGAAGTTTATCCCTGTCTGTCTGGATGTTTAAGGCATTGTGCCTCTCAAAGCATTGTATGCATGAAGAAGCTTGTAGATATTGAGTATTGCATGTGTATAAACCATAATTGTTGGAAGCGCTTGGGAACCCGAATCGTTTTAGGAACCAAAATCGGTGAATCGTAGTCGGCTAGAAGATTATTGTCTTAGGAATTGTTGTCCATACAATAGGAATCACTAGGAATGAGATTCCTAGTTTTTGAGAATCGTGTTTCGATCGAAATAGATCCAAGTTTCATCCACCTATGGAATCGAGATTCCGTCCTCCTTGGAATCGGGATTCCCATCCCCCTGGAATCGACATTGCAGGAGTCAAGATTCTTTAATATGTGGAATCGAGTTTTCGACATGTATGGAATCGAGTTTCTGGCATATGTGAAATAAATATGTTGTTGTTTCGAATCAGGATTCTAACATATTTGAAATCAAGTTTTTAAAGTATATAAATCAAAGATCCATGCCAGATTGCAATAATATGGACAATGGAATGAGGTTGATGTCCCCTACCAGAAATCAAGATTTCCTTTTTATGGAGAAGGAAGCCACAAGCACATCTTGAGCCTCATCAACTTTAGAACCTATATTGGATGTCTCTTAGTAGAAGGTTTGTCGAATTTTAAAGTTATTGTGTTGACTATTGTACTTATGGTCATTATATACAAAAGATAAGTATTCTTAAATTGTGATTTTGACTTCATTATTATAAAGACAAAATAGGATTATGTCAACGCCATGGTTTTACTTTTAATTGTATGTGCTGTATTTACCAATTATATTTTAAATTTAAAGTAAAGGCCATTCAGGGTGGCACAAGTAAAATAATGAAACCCTACAATTACTAGAAGCATTCGAAGGAAGATTTTTACTCCAATTGACATGGAATCAAGATTTAATCCTCGCTAGAATCCTGATTCCACATATTTGAGAACGTCTACCCACAATTAATGGGTTCAAGTTTTCAAAGATGCGTTGGATCGAGATTCCGAAATTAAGGAATCGAGTTTCCTTGGTTCTGAAGAAAGATATTTAAAGATATGTCGAATTGAGATTCCGAAATTAAGGAATCGAGTTTCTTTGGTTCTAAAAAACAGTTTATGTGGAGGTTCCTTAACAGAAACGCAGAATCGGGTTTTGGAATTGGAAGCGCGAGGTCGGTGGAGAGATTCTGGTAACTATGGTATAAACTACCCAAAAAAGAAAAAGAAAAAAGAACATCGCACTTGTAGATGTTATTTTACCTTAAGTGCCTGCTGGAATGTTTTTGTCTTCCTCTTTTTTGGTGGGGCGACTTTGTAAATTCTGATCAAATATTCTATTGTAATTATGATATTTACAAATTAAGATCTTTATTGTGTTAGTTTTTTTATTTGCAAAATATTGAACTATTATCATTTGTACACTTTTGGGGGGTTAATTTGCTTGTCAGACATAAGATCATCATGTGAAATCTTATTGTATGAGTGGTTCTTGTTTTCATTGAAGTCGAAGTTATTTAGGCTAGACGATGGGGCACTAGGAAACTGGTGGCTTGTTTAGTCTGGTTTGGGCCCTTGGACTAGCTGGTCCATTGAAATGGGCCTGGAGCGGCGAACTGGTTGGTTCAATGTCTGGATCGGCTAGTTTACTTGTACAGGATTGCGCGAATGATTTTGTTGGGCTTTGAAAAAGGTCATTTTTTACCTTTATTTTTTGGTTTTCAATAAAAAGGGTTTTGTTTGTCCTTTTGGGTTTTTTAGGGGGGCATTTTTATAAAATGAAAGGTTAGTTTTTTTTTTTTGTTTGGGTGTAAAAAAACATTAGAGAGAGAGAGGGAGAGAGAGAGAGAGAGAGGGAGAGAGAGAGAGAGAGAGAGGCTTTGGTTACTCTTTCTCTCTCAACCGAAAACCAAAGGCTTGGGTTGAAAATATCCAGACCAAAATACGAAATATTCCACCCCAAAGTATGTGTGTAATTTATTTTAAGTATTTTTTTGGATTTAAAAAAGTAAAAAAAAAAGAAAAAAATTGCTTTTGGGTTTAAGGTGTTTACAAAAAATTTGTTTTTGCATATATCTTTGCGGTTCTGATTTTTGAAAGGCTATTACAATTGGTAAAATCTTAAAAATTTAAAATAAAAGATGCAAAGGAAAAACAAAAGCTAAAAGTTATTTCTTTGTGTATTTCTCATTTTTGAAGTGCTTTTACAATTTGTTAAAGCTCTTAAAAAGTAGATCCAAAGTGCAAGAAAAAAAAAGAAACTTATTTTTTGCTTTTTTTATTTTTTTTGCATTTTTGATTTTCAAGTCTTTTACAATTTGTGCCAATGTCGATTGTGGGCTTTTGTTTTGTGCCTTCATATATATATGTACACACACTCGCGTGCACACACATCGACACAAATATATTTGAATATTTGTTAGGCCTTCAATAATTAGTTGACTTATTTGATATCTCTCATTTTTAAAGAGTAGTGTATTTGGGTCTATTGAATTTTGGCTTGGTGTTAATGGGTTAGTTTTGTTTCCAATAAATTTTTCCATTTTTCTAGTCAATGTTTCAAAGCTCGGCTCCGGCCAAGGACTCGGCCCTAGCCCGAGCCATGTTACTCGGGCAAGTCTTGTAACTGGCCCAAGTAGTTCACGTTTCAAAAAAGAACAAAAAAAACATAGATAGGAAAAGAGAAGGGGGATGGGTGTTTTAGCCACGTGCCCGGACATGTGACCTCCCTCGGGCTACGTCTTCCACAAGCCCTCCCTCCTCTCTCGCAGATCTCTCGCTCTCTCTCATATCTCTTCTTTCTCTCTCCAAGAAAGGAAAATAAAATCCATAAAACCAGGTAAGACCCATCAAACTTGGATCGAGAAGGACAAGTGTTGAGGCGATCTGAAGAGTCAACATGGAAATCAAAGAACGTTTTTTAAACCTCTTGTAACTTCTAGTCTTTAACGAATATAATCTTCCTCTCCTATGTGTGTGTGTGTGTGTGAGAGAGAGAGAGAGAGAGAGAGAGAGAGAAGCATCTTTCCATGTATGAGAGATGCTTTAGAGCAAGCTAAATAGAAAGAGAGTGACACTAGTTGATTTTGTTTTAAATTTTTTAGAGGGGGTGAGGGGGAGTTTTTACAATTTTTTATTTTGTTTTAAATTTTTTATCTAATCCCTAGTTGTACATAGAACTTGGGGCAATTTGGCCTCTCCTGCCAAGTCCAGTCACACTTTTTCTAATGTTTCTATTTCTTCTAAATTCTATCCTTTCTTGTCTTTCCACTTATCCATCTCAACCTGTTCATCTCAACTATATTCATCCTATAGGTATGTTGTTTCTTGACTGTTCAACATTCTTTCCCATAAAGTAAAGCTGGTTTTACAACTTGTCTTATAGAACTTCCCTTCAGGTTCATTGGTATGTTGCGATCAGATAAAACTCCGAATGCACATCTCCACTTTGCCCACCCGTCTTTAATTTTATGTATGACATCTTCCTCAATCTTTTTATTTTCTAGATTGTTGACCAAGGTATCGAAAATATTCTCTTTTAGGTATTTCTTGGCCATGTATCTTAACTATTTCCTTGTTTCTACTCTTATTATTACTAAACTTGCATTCCATGTATTCTATCTTAGTCCAGCTAATTTAAAACCTTTAGAATCTAGAGCATCCCTCCAAAGTTCAAACTTTGTATTGATACCGATTATAGTCTCATAGAATAAAACATGTTATCTTTGAACAACATACACCACCGTATCTTGTCTTGGAGGTGCCTAGTTAACTCATCCATAACTGAAACAAAAGAAATATGGGCTCAACACTAATCCCTGATGTAGGCCTTTGTCATTGAAATTCACTTGTCTCTCCACTAGTTGTCTGTATACTAATTATTTTCCTCTTTTTTTTAAAAAAATTAAATTGACCAACCTGTCTGATTGGTGAACCTATTTGGCTGGCCGGTCTGACTGGACCGGTCCCTCACCAGTGCGGTCACCGGTCCAATCTAAATATCATTGATTTAAGTAAGCTTTATCGCCTTTCGGTTGGGCAAAGCTAGGCTCTTGAAGAGCCAGGAAACACATTGGGCAAGTTGAATCAGCTCTTATCTTGGGCTTTGCCTTCTATACAAGATCTAGTACATGAACTCTAGTGCTTGGGAGCTCTATTAATGATTTTGTAGCTCTATTGCTGTAGTTAGACTTTTGGCAACTGACTCTTATCTAAGGCTTTACCTTTTATACAAGAGCTAGTACAGTAACCCTAGTGCTTTGTAGCTCTAGTGATAGCTGAACAAGTTCTTTGTAGCTCTAGTAGTAGTAGTTCGTAGCTTTAGTAGTAGATAGTAACAGGAACTCTTGGGCTTGGTAACTTTAGTAGCTAAACAACTGCTTTGGTAGATCTACTGGTAGTTGAACAAGTGCTTTGCTGCTCTAGTGGTAGTTGAACTGGGGCTCTTGAGTTCAAGTACTTGATATATGTAGATAAATGTGTCCCTTTCAAATGGGAGTAACAGAGTTTTACCGCTTTAAATGCTTTTGTTGCCATTATTATTTAGCATTTTTATCTGCCTTTCTCCTTTTGTGCTATACACCATAAATAAGTCATTTTACTTTTGAGCTACTAAGTTGTAACAATGTATACTTCACTTACCGATACTTCTTTTATATTGGCTGTATCTGCTCTGTACCTAGTTTGATATTTGTGATAAGTATCCTTTTTTTTTTTTTTTTTAGGTTGCAATCATTACGTTTCTGACTTCATTCCATGCACTCTATTTTTGGTTTGAAAAGAATTATCAGATACGGGAAGTGAGGAGACAGATCTGAGTAGTTCAGAGGGAGACGATTCATCGTGGATCTCCTGGTTTTGCCGTTTAAGAGGAAATGAGCTCCTTTGTGAAGTTGATGAAGATTACATACATGATGATTTCAACTTGTGTGGTCTTCCAGGACAGGTTCCATATTATGATTATGCACTTGATATGATCCTGGATAATGACTCTTTGAGCGGTATGTGGTGGAAGTTATTTCTTCTCATTTACTTCACTCCTTCATGGTTTTATATGTCTAAGCAAGCACGATAATCATTTTGAGCCCTGTATTTTCCCAATTTGAGGCTTGAGTATTTGGAAATGACATTACTTTATTTTGAATATTCTTTGTATTTTATTATCTGGGAGTATCTTTCAGGGATATAAACTCCATGCATGTGCCAATTCCTCTGTTCATATCTTCTCATTTACTTCACTCCTTCATGGTTTTATATGTGTCAGCAAGCACTATAATCATTTTGAGACGCGTATGTTCCCAATTTGAAACTTGGGGATTTGGAAATTGCATTGCTTTATTTTGAATATTCTTTTTATTTTATTATCTGGGAGTATATTTCTGGGATATAAACTCGACACATGTTCCAATTCCTCAGTTCAAGTAACACATGATGCCTACTCCAAAATGCCACAAGTGATAGCTCATGAAGAGACACTTCTTTTTGTATAAGTGATAATTTCATCTAATGGAAAGACTAGTACGAATGGAAAAATCAGTTTAAAGTAGTATTATAGATCCATATGATGATAATGTGCTATTTATACCTAGGTATGCTGAGCTCTGTACTGTATATTGCCTGCCAATGAACATGTCAAATGATTTGCTAGTACAAAGTTTTGCTTTATAGCCGTGAATTCGAAGTCACCTACTGAGATTGGCTCCCCCCCTTTAACAGAGATTGGCTTCGCCCTTATTACCCAACCACAACCTTTTTTAGTTCACGTTTGATTACTTAGTCTTAAATTTTAAATATGGAGTGGCTCTGATTGCCCCTAGTTATTAGTCTTCTTCTGGTATGGACTCTTGTGAGCATACTTCTGTTTGGCTTCAAAAATTATTTGCACAATAAATGCATCAAGAGTTGAATGAATTCTCTATGGTTATACTGAATATTATCTCTTTAATTTTTGTTGCTTGTCTTTTATAAATTGTGATAAGAGAAACTTCTTTGCTGTGTTTCCCTTTTGAAAAATGTTCGATAGCATTAATCAAAGATAAAAGAACGCAAGTACTGTTAGAATATTCCATAGGTTGGTCAAGGAGAATTTGAGAGAACAACTCGATGACTCAACCAAACCCTAAATATAGTAAAGTTAGTTTCCAGATATAGCCTTGTGCATTTTTGCGGGCTACAACAGCATGCTTAACTTATATCATGGTGACTTCCATGTTACAATAGATAAATGGTTCAGACTATCTCATTCAGTCGTGTATGCATGTGTTTGTGAATCTAGATTGTTTTTACTTTGTATGAGCATTTGAAATATGTGTCCTCAAATTTATTGCTATGGTGCATGTGATCCAATATCAGGTGAGGTAGATGGAGAAGAGCACAATGAGATTGAATCTGCTGCAGAAATATTATATGGCCTTATCCATGCACGCTATATCCTGACAAGCAAAGGATTAGCTGCCATGGTATGAATGTGCTTTCATTTTAAATTTTTCTGTTAGCATCCTGGTCACAAGCTGGGCTAGTGTTGATTTGGTCTAGCTGTGGTTTCAGCATGAGAAATACAAGAGAGTTGATTTTGGACGGTGCCCCCGTGTTTATTGCGGAGGACAACCGTGCCTTCCTGTGGGTTCGTCAGACATTCCACGCAATGGTTCAGTGAAGTTATTCTGTCCAAAATGTGAAGATATTTATTTTCCGAGATGCAAGTACCAGAGCAGTATCCTTCTATTTATTGATATTCCTGTCACAAGCATAATTATGAGAGGGGTCTTCAGTTTAGTCTTTAATTCACGTCTTATGTTCCTTTCTTTATTTCTCATTCATGTGTTCCTTATGCGTCTCTCGTATTACTTACTGTGGTTATTACTCATGTGATTGTTGATCTGAAATTTTCAAAATTATTTCCTTCTGTATTTATCCCCGGTAATTATCTTGTTGCATATGGTCATGGAAACCAAGGGTTGTTTACATGTTCATTGGCAGTCTTCTAGGGAAGTTTCTTTTTGCATTATCAATGGGTAGTCTGGGTGCATAGGCCTTTGGGTTGCTATGTGTTATTATTTGGTTACAAACTAAAAGTAGTAAGAAATCATTGAAACAAATCCAGATGTGGTTCCATTGCGCAAAGGTTAATTAAGTGGGTATATTGCTTCCCTTCGCATCTGGATGAAATCTGCTTGTTTTGCTGTACGGACTTGGTTAGCTCACTGCTTCATGGGAGTCAAATTTATTATGGAACTGGTTGGAAAATATGTAACACTCAGATCTTAAGCATATCAAGATTTTCTTGATTTGCTGATGTATAACTTAGTACTTTCTGGTGAAGTTAAAATCTTAAAAGCTCTCCCCTTTTCCCTATCTTTTGATCCATGGCATAGATCCGCTAGTTCATTGGGTTTCATCATTTAGCATCCTTGAGTGTTTATGCCACAATTTTTGCTAGTAGTTTTATGCCCCATGCATGTGTGTATTGGTAATATTATGGTAGTGGTTCATGATTTGTTATAGCAAATATTAGAACGTACATGTTATTACAATCATGGAATGCATGGTTGGTTTTGTTATTGTGGGCTTGACTTGTATCAGATATGGATGGAGCTTACATTGGGACAACATTCCCTCACTTGTACCTATTGACCTACCCAAATGCAAAGCCTGCAAAGCCAGTTCAAACCTATGTGCCTCGGGTTTTCGGTTTCAAGCTACACAAGAGTGCAAGGTGATTGATATATCTCATCTTTATCTTCTTCACGGGGGAGCGAAAACCCAGATGCCAACATGCGCCATATGAGGCAATCTTTAGGAAATAGAAAGATTGCCACTATGTAAAAGATTATGATGTTGTACACTTGGGGCCGGCCTTAGAGTTCTTGGCTCGCTTGCCGTTTCCTGCATTTTTTTATGTATTTTTGAGGTGCATGTACCTTAAAATTCTCGGTTCTTTTTTTTTTGTTTTTTTTTTCTTTTGCCAGTTTATCTCCTTGGTTGATTCAGTAGTTGATGATCCATTTACGTTCCTTGTATAAGTTTTTAATTCATAAGGTGCAATGACTTAAAAAGGTAAAGCCTTTCTGAACGTTGGGTATTTTTGTGATTTCTTACAAATACAGATTGGAGTTCATGTAACACTGATATTTACAGAATAGTATTGTTGTTGAAAATCATGGCGAAAGTACCTTCCTTTTGGCCACAAAAGGCTCTTTGACCGATTTTGGGGAAGAATTTGTGTAAAATTTTAATTATAAAAGCACATATAAAAATTAAGCACTTTTATAGTATTTTAACATACAGGGCGTATCTTTAATTATAAAAGTACATATAAAAATTAAGCACTTTTATAGTATTTTAACATACAAGGCGTATCTTCCAAATTTTGGATACAACTTTGCTTTTGGGAAATTTATTGTCTTAGATATATGTTTTCAATATGGCAGGATATTTTTTAACGTAGAACTTATTTAATAAAAAATGCTTTATGGGACGTTTTATAGGACAGTTTAATACAAGCTATGCTTTATGAGATATAATATTAGGCAGTTAAGAAATAATATATTCATGAAATAAAATAGTTGAGATGAGAACGTTGAAATGGATGAGTGTTGTGATGAGGAATGATAGAATTTGGAATGTATATATATAAGGAAACTTGAGGATAGCTGTAGTAGGCAATAAAATAAAAGGAAGTAGATTTAGGTAGTCTGGCAGAGTCGACATAGAACAATGGTTAGGGGGTAATTTAATTCATGTGGAATGCTTGAAAAAGGTAAAAGCATGGTTGCAAGGACATTGACACATCTAGTAAGAGAGATATTGTAACTTATGGTTAGATTGGGGTAAGAGGAAAATGGAATAATATTTGTGTAGTCAATTTTAAATAGTGTGGATAAGATTCAAGTGATGATGATGATGCGAAAAAAAATGCCTTTAAGCTAGAAATGACGACTTTTCAGTATGATAAAGGGTATCTCATGGAATTAGTGTATTATCTTTAAAAGCTGAGCGTTTATATCTGAAGTTTGGCTCAGTGATGATTGAGATGATAATTGAGGAATTTTAAGCCATTGCTGAAAAATGTTTGAAGCACTTTTCCTAAGTGGTTTTCGCAAGATAGAAACTTTCTGGAAATTAATTATTGAACCTGAAAGGAAGGGGCTTATCGGGTGAAAATCTACGTCAGTTAGGTAAAATACTGATGTATATATGTCGGTTCTCTTGTTGCAAAAATGACGGGAAATTATGCAATGAAACAATTTATTGTTGGTGCAAGATGTAAAATCCAACAATTAGAGCAAGTCGTTAGAAAATTTACTTGGGATTTTGTGGGGGAATTATCCATGTTACTTGTCATATTTTACAATTAATTGGTTGGGGTATTTGTGACCTTTTCTCATCATCAATAAAGTTTTTTTTCAACTAATTGAGGTCGGTTTTATGAAATTTGGTATGTCATTCTATTTTATTAGGGGTCATACCCTCAACGAGCTCATGGGTCTCATATCTTTTCTCACTAATTCCAGCCATGTCATTTTGGGCCTACCTGTTGCCTTTTTTAGCCTTCCACTTGAACTAACTCGCACCTCCTAACAAGTGTTGTACTGAGCCTGCATCACACATGGTCAACTTCATTTAAATCTACTTTATCTTATCTTATCATCTATTGATCCCACACTTAAATTCTCCCGAAAGTATTCATTTCAAATTCTATCCATTCTTGTCTTACCATTTATCCATTTCAACATCATTATCTCAACTATACTCATTCTATGGATATGTTGTTTTTTGATCGCCCAACATTCCACGCTATAAAGTAAAGTTGGCCTTACAATTGTCCTCTAGAACTTGCTCTTCGGCTTCATTAGTATGTATGATCACATAAAACTCCGATTGCACTTAATAGAACTCCAGTTGCACTAATAAAACTCTGGTTCCACATGAAAAATAATGGCATAGTTGTATACAACTCTAAAACATGTAATGTGGAGCACACATATAGCATACTCTTGCAAGACCACTATAAACTAGCTCCATAGAGCAAACGACCTGTTTACTAGGATTTTTCTTATCCAAAATTTTGGGATCCACTTTATAATTACTTGAATATTTTAAAGAAAGCCGATAAATAAATTTAATTTCTTGAACACTTGTGTTTGTCCAAAAATTCTTAAGATGTTATTTTTTTTCAAAAGTGTACAAATTTTCTATTTTCAGATGAATCACTAAGTCGAGGAAAAAGTTTGAGGCTGCAAGAGTACACCCAGCTAGGATTTTACAAGAGGGAATAAACATGCATCATGCTCCCACGGGAGCATGTCTTCTTTGGCTGATGCGGAATCCCATTGCAAATTAGGGAACTTTAGTCTAGAAGGCCTGAAAATCAAGGTGGCCCTTTTGGTTACTGCTCTCATATATTGCTGTTTATATATAATTTTTCTTTTTTTATGTAACCAATAGCATATGATGTGAATTTGTAGTATAAAGAACTGTTGTTCAAAACATGGTTATCAAGATGGCCCTTTGGCTTATTAATCTCCCCAATCATCATCCTCAAAACATTTTCTGTTGATTTTATGAATATTGTTAATCCATGAAATCTGAAAACCACGACGCAACGCCTATGGAGGAAAATAAATAGTATTTTGACCCATATGCACGACGTCATTCAATTTTTTTAGACGGTGTGGATAAATCGACCATAGCAGACATTGCAATAGACATAGCATGTCGGTGCGGTCGATTTTTCATATGAAAAACACGAAAAATCGGAACAACTTTATAAGAACTGTTGCTACTTTTCAAACAAACACCACAACGGTTCTACGAGAGCTATTGCAGGGCGAACCACAACGGTTTTACGAGAGCTATTGCAGGGCGAAACGCTATTCATTTCGCCCTAGCGTTTTTTAGTTTTTCATGAAATCCAAATTGCACACAGCTGTTTATTGGGTTAATTTGCAAATGTTGTTTCACCTCAGATGTGGAAAAGGCCACGGCAGGTTTGAAAAGCCCATGTCCATTCAAATAAGGGTGCGGTTTGCATAGAGCCAGGCTCTAAACAATCAAATTAAAGTTTTATAATTCAAAATTGGGAAAATTATGAAACCTCAACTTACGCCGTTATGACTTTTCTCTCTCATATTTTTCCCTTCAACAAATTATCTTTCCAAAAACTCCCCATCCAAAAAAAAAGTAAAAAAATGTTTAAAATACCTTTTTGTCTTCATACTCCTTTTCTACGCACCAGAAGCGTTTCCCATGTGCTCCAGCACTATAGAAACATGCTCCAGAACACAAGCTTTTGGAGCCAGAGCACTACGGCAGTCAGATCAGCCCCTCCGACAGTAAGCCACTTCGATCCAGCGGTTTAGTATGTCGCTCCGACGACACATTCTGCACTCCGGTAATACTCTTTTGGAGCACATCGCTCCGGTGGCGTGGTAGCGCGCTTCGACATTGTTTGATCTCGCTCCAACAGTGGCTATTGCTATCCGACAGTAATTTCAAAGAGGTTCGGTGTTTTTGTTCTTCGCTTCGGCAATAGGCAACTTGGGACAACCAATTGAATTTTTATTGTACGGTGAGGATATTTATATCCAAAAAATTACAACTTTTTGCTTTGGGGGGTTTTTGCGAGGAAAGCTTGTTGAGAGAAAAAAAGTGAAGAAAAGTTTGGGTGGGGGTAAGTTGAGTGAATAGTATATTTTTGGGGGTTTTTGTAATTTTTTCTTTAAAATTTTAAACTTTAAAAATAATGTATATTGAACAGATCTATAAAAACTTGAAAATCTTGAATTGATGGTAAAAAAATGCATTACAAGATGCACTATTTCCAAAACTTGAAATCCATTTTTTTCTCAAGTCCATGTATCTTGATGTTAAGATGATCAATTTGATGATATTTGGGCATCAATACAACCTCTTTTAGTAAAATTTTTGAGGTAGGTTTTAATTTGATTGTTTAGAGCCTAGGCTCTATATTAAGGTTCCCTTCAAATAACGCTCTCTTTTCTCTCTCCACCTAATTCCTGCAAGCATTTATAGTAGAATTTTCTCTCTGGTTGGAAAAACCGGGTGATATAACTCTACTAACCACTCGGTTAGATCAGAACCTGCCCTTTTTGGTTTTGGGCATTTTTGATGATGGATTACTATTTACTATATATATATATATATATATATATATATATATATATATATATATATATATATATATATATATATATATATATATATATATATATATATATATATATATATATATATATATATATATAGAAAACATTACGCAATGCCTATAGGCGAAAATGAACAGTGATTTCACCTACCCCCATCACTGTCCAAATTTTATCGCGCGGTCACAATTGTCCGATAGTATTTTATTTTTCATTTTTGTTCAATAAATTGAAATGACTTAAAATTTGAAGTGTGTATTCATCAAAAATAGGGGAATCTTCGAAAAATATATAAAAAATATTTTACAAGAAAAACATTGACCAAAATACCTCTGAAAATTTTTGAGGGTATTTTGGTCAATTTATTTTCTACAGATAATTTTTTTTATATTTTTATTAGATGCGCTTCAGTAAGATGTACATACCCTCCAAATTTCAGGTCAGCCTGATTTATAGAAAAAAAAATAAAAAATAAAATACTACCAAACAATTGTGACCGCTCGATAAAACTTAGACAGTGATGAGGGTATATATATATATGTATGTATGGAAAAGTCTTCCTAATGCTTATAGGCGAAAATAAATAGTAATTTCTCCTACCCTCATCACCGTCAAAGTTTCATCATGCGGTCACGATTTTTCAGTAGTGTTTTATTTTTCATTTTTTTTCTATAAATCGGAATGACTTGAAATTTGGAGGGTATGTACATCTTACTGAGGCGCATCTAATAATAATAAAAAAATATTCATGAAAAAAATTTGATCAAAGTACCCTAAAAATGTTTCGGGGGTATTTTGGTCAATATTTTATATGTAAAATATTTTTTTTATATTTTTTGAAGATTCCCGTATTTTTGATGAATACACGCTCCAAACTTTAGGTCATTCCAATTTAAAAAAAGAAAAAAAGAAAATAAAATACTACCGGACAATTGTGACCGCGCGATGAACCGTGGACATTGATGGGGGTAGGCAAAATCACTGTTCATTTTCGGCTATAGGCGTTGTGTAGTGTTTTCCTCTATATATATATATAAATTCCTAAAAATGAAGAATTTGATTTGTAATGCATTTTGTAATATTCTTTACATTATGGTAAAGATTAAAAATTGTTTTCATCATTAATACTAACTTTTATATTTTCCCATCATTTTAAAAAAAATTAAAAATACCTCTAGACACAAATCTATTCGTTAAAATTCTTTTTTTCATTAATTTTTAACTTCATTTGAATGTGTTTTGTTTTAATCATTTTTATATGCTTTTTATATTTTAGTAGTTTTTTTGTATCTTTTTTATTTTTTTCAATACATTTTTTGAAAGCCCGAAACTTGTCCAGTTAGAACAGTTGAATTGGCCAGTTAAACCACTTCTAAACTCATGTCCAGGTTCCAATTTGATTATGCGAATATTGCTCTCTAAACTCATGTCCAGGTTCCAATTTGATTAACTCGTGTCCAGGTTCCAATTTGATTATGCGAATATTGCTCTCTACCTTGCTACCAGGTTCCAATTTGATTATGCAGGTTCCAATTTGATTAGGCGAATATTGCTCTCCACCTTGCTACCAACCTCAAGGCCATCCTTTTATCTTTTAAACCCCTTTTACCAACCTCTGGGCCGTCCTTGATCTTTAAACCTCTTTTTCACAAATATACCTCATTTTTTTTCCTTTATTGAAATTTGACCTCTCTAAAATGATCAAATAGCAATCACTAAATGCAGAAAAGTTGATACAAGGGTGAGCCCTAAACAATGAAATTAAGGCGCACCTCCAAAATTCATTAGAAAAAGTTGTTTTTTTATGTTAAAAAACCCTCAATTCAACTATCTCGATCTCAAGATGAAAAAAAAAATTCACTAAAAAAAGTTGTTTTGATGCTAAAAAAACCCTCAATTCGGCTATCTAAATCTCAAAAAGAATAGACGTAAAAAAAAAAAAAAATTCCAAGTCAATAAAAATAGTGCATCATTTAATGTACGAGAAATGATCCTAACCCTCCCCTACCCATATGTATAAGTGTAAAACTCCAAAAGATCACCATTAAATTTAACACGGATCTATAAAAAAAATTAAATCCCATATCCATGTCATAACTTTCTAAAGATCTATACCAACTTAATGTATTATCTAGACGGTCAATTTTCAATAGTTTCAAGTGTTCATATACCTACATTATCTACACTACTTTTCACCTTTAAATTTTATATTTAGAGATGAAAATAAATTTTCAGGCCATCATGAAGATTTCTAATACTAAAGCTACGTATTTTAGCACTATTTGAAGGTACGCCCTACTTTGATTGTTTAGGGCCTTGGCCTTATTCAAACCACACCCTTAAATAAATATATAAATATAAAAAGCAGCATATTGAAATAGTTTCATCTGAAACAAAATCGAATCTTCAACAAAAACTGAGCAAAGAGCACAGTTAAACCTTCACATCTAGCCAACGTAAGGAATACTTTACTGAATCATAACCTCAAAGGAATCCCTGAAGCATAGAAGGTAAATGGCTTGCTTAACCTCAAAAGCAAAACGAGTCCAATCAACAGAGCCATAGGCCCACCCAAAGTCTTTGTATAATGAAAATTAAGGTTTCCATAAAACACAATGATGCTTCAAGTCATTTGAAACATCCTACTGCCTCAACTCAGCCTTCTTCTTTTGCCAAAGCCGGTCCACCGCACTGTCGGCATCGCCCTACAAACAAACAACCATCTTCAATCAAGCCATATTTATTGTATAAAGATCCATGACAACCAAAAGATACAACCATCTATATATAGTGGTATTCTAAAGGGAAATAAACATTAGGAAATATATCAAAAAGCACCCAAAAGATGAACTTGTGCATTTCTTTCTATTCAATTTCAAAAACAAAAACATCAAAGAACGAATAATCATGAGTTAAAATAGTTGGTGTTAAAATAGTTGATATTTCAGGTGTATTTTGACAATTGAGTAAAAAGTCATACAATTGATACGCTACATGCGATAAATTTCTCCAAGCAGTATGACCAGTCTACCTGCAGTCCGAAATAAATTTTCTAGGGCTCCGAGAACGTTAGTGGCACACCCCCAGTGGCCTGACTTTACATCTAACAGCTAGGGATGACTGTAAACCTTTTGACTGTCGGTAAATGGTCTTATTCCAAACAATCCTGCAATACTCATACCGATATGATACACTACACTTTAACATTATGTCAAACTGTAAAAGAGCATTTCTTGTGCCATAGAATTCGTTTGCACAATGTTTCACACAAGTTGTAATAGTTTGTGAAAGTTCACATGGTTCTTAAATAATTTGCCAATAGTGTGAGTGCTAGTCTGATATGCTTTCTGCAACCTATTAGCTCCAATCTCCTCCAAAATAGACCATTCAGAATACACAAGTATTGAATACAGACATGCATAATACAGTACTAGAGATAGAAATTTTTTATGTGGAATACTCTTGAGCATCTCAGTAGTTGGCTATGCAGTTTTATGATATATGCCATTTTGCCAGCATGTGAGGGCAATACAACAATTGATTTTCTCTACATGATCATTTGCCTGTTAGAAAGAGCTTCTCTTTTAAAATCATTGTCAGATTGGAGAATGTCCCGAGTGTCTTTTGGCATTCAAATTTAATCAAAATTTCCCGTTACTCATACCATTTTTAACTTAGTACATTTTAGTACTTACACATAAAATTTAGAAGCCCATTAAGAGAAAATTAGGAGATTAGGATTTATGAGGTTCTCCAATTAAGAGGAAGACAGATAGGCAGGTGCGAGAAAACCTAGAGAGGGAGTAAATTTTCTGGACGTATGTGGAAAAGAGTAGTAGAATATTCGCCTTTTATAGAAAGATGCAATATGAAGGATGATAAACTGAGACATGTAGAAGGCTTGACAGAAGCAGTAAAAAGAACATCATATGCACCCTACTTTTGCCATAATAAATCTAGATTCTGGAGTCTCTAGTTACAAAACAAAAATTAGTCAACTGAAACTCCATTCTTGACAACGCAGGGAGGACATGACGCAACAGAATACAAGTAAATCAATATACATTCTTGGTCCAACTTCATACAATTTTAAACGAGAATTCGTAACTCATAAGATTTACTTTTTCTTATTGTTAGCTTGTAACCTACAATTAGAGTATAGTAATCTCCAGATAATCTATTAGTGGTAAACCTACATGAGAAACATACAAGGGGAAGGGAATCTGTGTAAAACACATCAAAATGAAAATAACTAGTACAACCCCAAATACCAGCATCATTAAAAAATCAACAAAAAAATTCACGAGATTACAAGTAAAGAAATAAAAGACAGTGAAGTGATATAGTGGAAATAATAACCTGGGCACGGACAAATCCACAAAGGGCAAACGTGGTGAATTGGCCTCTGTAAATCCCATCCTCATCTACGTGGCCAATGTTAATTTGGACCGATGCATGGTCCTTGGAGGTGATAAGTCTATTTGTGGCCGAGCTGTAGCATACCATTCCAGTTAGAAATATCATGACATATTTCATCTTGAGTTAGCATATTGAACAACGAAAAGTAGTCCAATAATCAGTGATTTGAAACTCGGTGTAGACTCGGAATCGGTCGAATTACTAGTCCTGGAGGCAAGTTTTGTATACAAAATTGGTAATACCAAAAAAAAGAGATTATATATCTTACAAGATCACCTATAAATTATGTATATCTGTGTTTATATATAACTGATATTATGATTGCTCAATTTTTCTTATTATGCACTTTATTTTCTATATTTTCCTTTATTTTGGATTTTTTCTTTATTGTTTCAACATAAATATAGATTTCTCCATATACCAGTTTCCATATAATGTTTTCATGTTACATACAATAGTGACACACAGGTACAATCAAACTTTTTTACTCATTTTTAATCATTTTTAACAAGTTTTTTTTTTATATACATTTTTGCAATTTTTGAGAAGTGTTTTCTTAACATTGCCTATAATAACATTCGAAAAAAAAAAAACATTGCCTATAATAGCAGAAAACAATCAATAGGAACGATAGGAGGGAACCTGAAACCCTGATCAACCAATTATTACAATAGTCATATGTTTAGATTAAAATTCACCATTTTCTCGGAATGTAGAGATCCATGTTTTGCCCTTCCTCGTTCTGCATCTTGCCAAGATTTTTAAATCCTTACAAAGTAAAGGTCCACGTACCTGCAATCGAAACAGTGTGAAAATCCAACATGGAGAAACAAGGTATTGAGTATTATAAGATACAATACTAGTTTACGATGCAATTTATCTGATGGGCACACCAAACAGACATGTGAGATCTCAACTTTGCACAAGTTCAAATAACCCTAAATCAGTTCTGACTCATTAATGACAAATCCCAAACGCTAGACAAAGAGTAACTATCTAAACAACTGATTTGAAACCCCAAATCAAGATATCAGATGCATACTCTCCTCATAAATCATCAAACAATAGTATCAGAATAAAATTAATCACCGAAGAGAAGAACCGTAAATGACGTCCAGGGAAGGAGGAGCGAGAAGCAAAAACCCTAGTCTCAAAATGAAATATAAAGGACCGCTCTTGATCCCATAAACGAAAAGAAAACCGGTTTCTATGCGGCCAAGCCCGCATATGTAGAAATGCGGCCCTCTTAAGATGGATTTTAAGACTTAATTTTTAAAGACACGAAATCTCTAATATCATGAATATGAATAAACAAAAAAATTTTAAAAACTAAAAATAATAATTCTATTAAGAAAACATTTGTACTGTTAGTTTTAATTGTTTTTTTGATAGAACACTTACTTGCATCCATCTTTAAGATGGATGCTTTACACTTTTTGGACCGCATATGTAGAAATGCGGTCCAGCCTATATGAAACAATTTTCTTAGAAAGAATTGGCTAATATCTTTTTATTTTTAGAAGGTGCAGTTGTATAGAGCCGACACTCTAAACAATCAAAGTAAAGCGCACCTTCAAATAGTGTTGAAATATGCGGTTTCAAAATTGGAAATCTTTGTGATAGCTCTCAAATATATTTTTATCTTTAATTATAAAATTTAAAGCTTCAAAAATAATGTAGATCAAACAGATCTATGAAAACTTGAAAATTGATAGTCCAAAAATGCATTATAAGATTGCACTATTTTCAAATCTTGAAATCCATTTTTTTTCCTTATGTCCATGCATCTTGATGTCGAGATAATTAATTTGAGGATATTTGGGCATCAAAAAAACCTCTTCTAGAGAAATTTTTGAGGTGGGCTCTAATTTGATTGTTTGGAGCCTTGGCTCTATATAAACTTTTTCTCTTTTTAAAATATGTTTAGTTTATTTTTTATGAAAAAAATCGACTTTAGAGTTCTATCTTTTTATTTTTAAGATGAAATAAATTTTTACTTTGTACATTGCAGTCATGGACTTCTGTGTTTTTTGCTCATAAACATACTTGGAAAACATTAACTTCAGCCTTAAAGGTACAGTGTTAATTTTTGTTCACAAACATAATTTCTGATCTTCTAGGTTCAAAATTGATGTTGTGATGTTATTGCACTACCCTGGTGAAAATTGTTGTTATTGGGATATTATCATGTTTGTCATTGTAAAAAGGAATTTATTGACAATTAGGATTTGATACTTTTTTTAGTATTAAATCTTAATTAAGATCTAACAATTAAATTAATACAGTTACCCAAAAAAACAATTAAATTAATATATTTATGTAATATATATTATAGATTTTTTATCAAGAATTCGAAATTTTTAATTTAAATTATTGGCAATGAAAACTTAGCTAAATAAAAAAAAAATTCAAAAGCCAAAGCTAATGTATAGTAAAAATGGAAATTAAAATATAAAAAATAGTTACTCATAGCTTTAATTTTAGTTTTCTTTTATCAATTCCCTACAAGTTGCTCCCAACTCCCTCATTGATATTTTAGAATTGTTTATAAGTGGATGACATACGCCTTTTCAAATTTAAAAAACAATGATTTTGCTTTTGAGTTACACACATTTCATTCTTAGGGAAGGTTTTTATAGTGATAATAACGAGAAGCTTTAAAACTCCTCTATTGTTTTGTTCTCCATAATATTATTAGTAAATATCAATAAGAAAACTCATCATGATAAAATAAAGATAAACTGAACTTATCGTAGATATTTGGCACTAGCATCCATAAAGGTCAAAATAAGGAAAAATTACAAATAACCCCCAAGAGTATACTTTCTATGCAACTTATCCTCAACCTAAGTTTTTCTCTCATTTTTTCTTCCAAAACACACTTTCCATGCAAGTACTCCCACCAAAATAAAAAAAAAGTAAAAAAAAAGACTAAACTACCCTCCTTTTATTTTAACCCTACCCACGCCTCTCTCTCCTCATGTTCTATGCGTAGTTTGGTAGGTCACTGTTGCGGTCCGACAGTAGAAGTTACTGGATCAAAAAGGGGTTCGACGATCATAGAGCCGCTCCGATAGTTTGCATGTATGGTTCGGTGATTGGGAAATTCGGTCCAGTAGATGTTTTCTTGTTAACATGGGGTTCGTTTGTTGACAAGTTCGGTCTGATAGAAATAACATGGGTTTGACGGTTTACTGGTGCGTCCGGCAATGTGCTACTGGGGTCGGTCAATCAACATTAACATCCGGTCAAAATGCTTTTTTGTGTACGAGAAGGGCATTTTCATTTTAAAAAATTAACTTTTTGAATTGAGGGGGTATTTGCATAAAAAGTCCAATTTGGGGAAAAAAGTGAGAGCAAGAGTAAGGTTGGGATAAGTTGCATAGAAAGTGTAGTCTTGGTTTTTTTTGTAATGTGGGTAAAGGGAAGTGGTTTGTGTAAGTTTGAGGCGCTGAACAATCAAAGTATGACAGAATCATATTGGATTTGGTCCTATCCAAAATCATCTATATTAAAAAAATCATATATTATGTGAGATTGATATATTCTCATTTGGATTGTGATATTCTTATATTATATAGGATTGAGATATTCTCATATTTTATGAGATTGAGATCGATATTGATGATTTTTATAAGGGAGGTAGAAATCCAAAAAGAAGCAGGACTCTTGAATATATCTCTTGGTTTTTTGAGATATATGTATGATCAATAGGAAGTTTCTATTTAGTATGAACTCCTAATCTTGTGTAGAGAATTCGTGTGCCCAATTTGGATCTTCATATGGGAATAGTGGTTCTTTTAGAGAGAGAGGTAGGTAAAGCTTATTATGCATAAGATGAAAGAAAGCTTTCTATAGAGAGAAACATTGTGATAGTGCCATCTTTTGACTCCCGAAGATTGAGACGTTTGTTTTTTTGAGGAGAAGCGGTTCCCATTGAGATTTTTAATAGTTTCCCTTTTAGTTAAAGAGAAAATCGATTTTTTGTTGCTCTCGCATCTCTCTATCTAGTGTTGTCGGTAATAGTTGCCAAAAATAATGAAAAGAAAGTAGAGTGGTTTAAAAGGGTTTTCTTAACTGGGTTTTTGTTGAGGTTTAGAGATGTTACTCTTTGCTCTAAAATCTTTTGATGTAACTTTAATTGGTATAGTAGATTTTAGTTTGTAGTGCTTGTGGATGTAGCCCCTATGGGGTGAACCACTTAAATCTTAGTGTTCTTATGGTATGTGTTTGATGCTTTTTTTCTCACACTTTATTTGCCAAATATTTACCCGTTTAGAGCTTCTGCACATAACAAGTGGTATCAAAACCCCGGTTTGGGGTTTTCGGTACGACAATAAAGGTTTCGAATGCAAGGTTCAGGGGGGGAAAATATGATGGCAAGCACTAATATTTTAGTAAGAATGATGAATAAATTTATTTGGCAAAAAATGAAGAATCCATGAAGCTATCCAAGGATGTTAGCACGGCAATAAAGGTTTCGAATGCAAGGTTCGGGGTGGAAAAATATGATGGCAAACACTAATTTTTCAGTAAGAATGATGAATGAATTTATTTGGCAAAAGATGAAGAATCCATGAAGCTATCAAATGGATGTTGGCATGGTGAGCAGGTGGTTTTGTAATCAAGGTTGAGATTGTTGGATTTGGCGCTATCCAAAATCACCAACATCAAAAAATCTCATATTATGTGGGATTGATATTGATATTGATAAATTTACTAAGGGAATTAAAAATCCAAAAAGGGTTAGGACTCTTGGATACATTTTTTGATCTTTTGAGATATATGTAACATCAATATGAAGTTTCCTATTTAGTATGGAATCTTAATGTTATATATATGAGATAAAAATGTACATCAATAGGAAGTTTCCTATTTAATATGGAATCTTAATCTTATATATATGAGATAAATATGTAGAGAATTTGTGCGACCAATTTGGGTCACCATATATGAATGGTGGTTCATCTAGAGAAAGATGGAGGCAGAGTCCCTTGTGCATAAAATGCAAGTTTTCATGTTAGAGAGAATTTATGCAAGTTTTCTTGTTAGAAAGGATTTTAGACTCTCGAAGATTGAGAAGTTTGTTTCTTGTAGAAAAGCGGTTCTTATTGAGATTTTGGGTGGTTTCCCTTTTAGTTAGAGATAGTCAGTTTCTCGTTGCTCTCGGGTCTCTATGTGGTGTTGTCGGTAATGATTCTCAGAAATAAAGAGAAGGGAGAGTGGTTTAAAAGAGTTTGCTCGACTAGGTTTTTGTCGAGGTTTAGAGAGATAAGTCTTTATTCCAAAATCTTTAATGTAACGTTCATTGGTATAGTGGATTTCAGTTTGCCGTGCCGGTAGATGTAGCCTCTTTGGGTGAACCACGTAAATCTTTTTATTCTTGTGGTATGTATTCGATGATTTATTTCATCTTTGTGTTATGTTTTATTTGCAAAATATTAACCCATCAGGTTTAGAGCTTCCACGCACAACACTTCAAATAGTGTTGAAAGATGTTTCAATACTAAAAATACTTGTGATAACCTGAAAATATATTGTTATCTCTTATTATAAAAATATCCAAAGCTGCAAAAATAGTTTAGATCAAACAGATCTATAAAACCTTGAAAATCTTGAAAATTAACTGTCCAAATTATGCATTATAAGATGCACTATTTACAAGATTTGAAATTCAACTTTTTTACATCTATATATCTAGAGGTCGAGATGATCGATTTGACAGTTTCTCGGCATCGAAAAAGCTCCCTCTCGAATGCTAAGTCTCGTACGCATGTTAACGAGCATACTAACTTTCTTGCTCAAAGCCGTTTACCCAAGCTAAGCCATAAGATAAGCGAGCTTTTTCCCTTTGTTATAGCTTAGCGTGACGTACGGCTTCTTCAAACATCTCCCAGTAAAATTATGAGGTACGCCTTAATTTGATTCTTTAGAGCCCCAGCCTTATATAAATTGTTTTTCATGTAAATGTCATTTTGTCTCCCTTTCTCTCTTTTCTAACTTCAAGGGTGTGTTCGACCGTTGGAAGTTCTAATTTCCAGCTAAAGTATCACTTTTCATGTTTGCTAACAGCTTTCAAAAGTGTTAAAATGGGCTTAAATGGAGAAGCTCCAGTTTTTTCATGCCACCCAATAGAAGTGTCTTCTCAAGCTATTGGCAGAGGTGGCTGATTTGTATAGAGCGGACCGTTTTACTTGTAGAACTGTAATTGAAGTATTCTACGCTGTGTATTTTAATTAAACGATGTAGATTTAATATGTCTCTAAGAGAACACCAAAAAAAGGTATTTCTTTTGAGCAATGCCAAATTCACATCATTCCAATAAATGTACGGCGTAGATTAATGCAACCTTAGGGTTACATCCTCATATACACAACCACATGTTTTTAACTTGAATGCTAAACTTACATGGCTTGCTGATAAATTCACAGCTCTTAGGACCTCTTTTGCTTTTCCATTTTTAAAAGAATAATGCCTATAGATAAATTCATAATAAAAATAAACATTCACTTATAACTATACAAAGAAGAATAAACCCCATGGGGTCCCAACAGAATAAACATGAATCAAGACTCTGTATGTATGTATGCACATAATGTATATTATATACTCTTGGGCATCACAAAGCTGATCTCACTGAAGAGAAATGCATATTGTGATCAGATCGATCCGGGTTTTCGTGCCTTGTGACAAATGGGTTTCCAGTGCTATCTACATCTATTAAGGCAGTGTCTCCTTGCTTGTACTCTCCTGTAAGAAGGGCTTCACTAAGAACATCTTCGACCAATAGGGTCACTGCTCTTCGTAGGGGACGAGCCCCATAGCTTCGGTCGTAACCCTGTTCACAAATGAGATCCTTGATGGCTTCAGAGACCTCTAGGCCGACTCCTAGAGAAAGAAGTCTGGTCTTCACCTCTCGAAGCATTAGATTCAAAATCTCTAGCATCTGCAAGAAATAACTAAAGACGGTAAGAACCAAGAAGCAGCCACAATACTCTTTCATGTTTTATGGTGAGAAACAAGCACAAGAATATCTCTCTGAGATATTCCTCATGAGTATGGCGAGCACCATAGTATCGACTATCAAAATTGACAATTAGTAACAACTCGCAATAAGAGATTCAGTTTGCAAAGGAGACATCATCAACCACACTTTGCAAAATCTCAAATTCATTAAAAGTTCATTAAAGGTCCTAACTCCTAACACTCTCTCTTAAAAAGAAGCTGACTCTTGATGCATCTATAATTAACCTACTGATATGCGTTCACAAATTAATTTGGAAGAATGCCCAGTCGTGTTTAAAAGTAAAGTTACCTACTTAGAAAACCAGTTTCCCAAACATGAAACAAGCACCATAGTAAGTTTTTCTCTTTTCCTTTTTTTTTTTTTAATGATTAAAAACAAGTGTTACAGTGCTCTTATATCCAAGATTTTTAAGGTTAAAAAGGCAGCAAACCTGTCTCTTCTCGAGGGGCCGGAAAGTGACCACTTCATCTATCCTGTTGAGTAACTCTGGTCTGAAAAATGCCTTCAACTCCTCCATAACTAGAGCTTTGATTGCAGAATAAGAGCTTGACTCCTTGTCGTCAGCAATCAAGAAGCCGATGGTGTTACGCCCACCCTTTGCAATAGAGGTTGATCCCACATTTGATGTCATAACGATCAGAGTATTCTTGAAAGATACTCTCCGGCCCTGTCCATTCCCATATTTGGATGGGGGGTCTTAATGTTAATACTATTAAATTTTTAAAATACAGAAAAATTAAAAAGTGCATTAACTTGAGTTTATAAATGGAAGCTAGAAATTCTAATAAAACCAAATTTCTTTACTAGACATACCTGAGAATCAGTGAGGTGGCCATCCTCAAACACTTGTAGCAGGATGTTAAATATTTGTGGATGAGCCTTCTCAATTTCATCGAGGAGTATCACAGTGAAGGGTTTTCTCCGAACAGCTTCAGTGAGAGTCCCTCCCTCACCATAGCCTACGTATCCAGGGGGTGATCCAATCAATTTGCTCACAGTATGGGCCTCCATGAATTCACTCATGTCCAATCTTATCATGGCATCCTCCTAAATGATGCAAACCACAAAGCCAAATTATAAATAGGAAAGTCAAAGTAACACTCCCAAGGAAAATGGTTGAAGCTATATCGACAAAGCCAACAATTGAGCCATGTATGATGGACTATAACAAACAGAAAAGGCTCTTGGATAACTGTATTTATAGGCATGTTGAGCTATGACCTTGTTGGCCCACCTTGAGTTTTACTTGAGCATTCCACCTTTACAGTATGTATTAGTGTAAATATGCACACCTATATCATTTTAATTAGTACTCAGACCTCGCCGATCCCAAGCAAATTCATTGCACAATATTTTAACTTGAACCAAAGACTGAAAAGAATAAAAAGAGAAAGAAAACTAGTGAATAAATTTAGACTTATTGGGCCTATTTGCCATGTATTTCTCCCTTATTTCAAGAAAAAGGAACAAAACTACAGAAGAATGGACAATAACAGTTCCTACATAACAAAAAATTGGCCTAAAAGGTGTTACAGATCCAAACTAGCCATATCTCAACAGAGAGAGAAAAAGAAGAAGAGGAAGAAGAAGAAAATATAAAAGAATTGCGAAATGTGACAGTTCTTAAGTGTGTCAATATTACAAAAAATTGGTCCACGTAAGACTCACCGATCCAAAGTAACTTGCAGCCAAGGCTTTTGTTAGTTCAGTTTTACCAACTCCAGTTGGGCCACAGAAGAGCATGGCGGCAATAGGTCTGTTGGGGTCCTTTAAGCCAATTCGTGATCTTTTTACGGCTCTAGAGATGGCACTGACAGCCTCATCTTGACCAATCACACGGTTCTGGAGCTGCTCATCAAGACCATACAACATCATTTGTTCATTTGCAGTTAGCTGCTGTACTGGGATCCCCGACCACAAAGAAGCAACTGCGGCTATGTCATCTGGCCCGACCATAACAGGCCTACAAGAAACATACCAAAATTAGTTAAAGTCAAAATGGAGGGAGGGAGGGAGGGAGAGGGAGAGATTTACAAATTGCCATTCCTATACATACTCATTTTCATCTGATGAGCCAGGCACATTTGGTTCTGGGGCAGGATCAACTTCACTTTTAACTCCAGGGACCATGACGGAACTGTCTCCACTATCATCGTTCAGTGAGTATGTATTTTTATTGGCTAGGACCTGCTGAAGAATATAAAAAATGTTATTCCTAATGTTTAGTATTGAGCATAATTCAAGGAAAGACTTGAATCTAACCTATGTCCATTTTGAAAGATCGACCAAATCCAGTCCTGGGATCCCAAATTTTGGCTAATTTCACTTTCAGAAGGACTTGCCTAAAATTCGGTAAGGGGTTATTTCTAACAAAATTTGGCAAAAACAGAGTGAAGGTTTACTTCTAAGCTTCCAAATGTAGCTTGTGTTGGCACTTGCAAAGGGGGTAACAAGGATCAGAGCCTACACCCATACCAATATCTTAGTGCAAATTTTTCCCAAAAAGAATAAAATTTATTTTATTTGAATCTTCTGAAACCTAGATGAATTCTTAACCTGTGCCATTTTTCTCTTAACATTAAAAGAAAATAAATAAATAAATAATAGAATTTTAAATAATTTTGGCTTAAACTTGGTCTGACCTCAAAGACTTCATTTGGCCCACATGACAAAAGCCATTTGACCAAAATAGGCATATTTTAAGTTCAAAAACAAGAAACCACCTCTTGCAAAGCTTGAACAGCTCGGATTTCTTGCCAATACTCAGTAGGACTCTTCGAAAGGATACTGGTTTGTTGTTCCTTCCTCCTCCTGAAAGCATTCATACGAGCTCTACTTCCAGCTTCATCAATGAGATCAATGGCCTTGTCGGGAAGATGTCGATCCGCAATATATCTTGCAGACAAATGGACAGCTGCATTTATAGCTTCCAAGGTGAATCTGCAATTGTGGTGAGATTCATACTTCTCTCGCAAACCCAATAATATCTTTACTGCATCCTCCTAAAAAACCACCACCAAAATGAAAAATGCTCAAAAGAACTATTCGTATCTTACGCTCCAGCGTCAAAATCTACTATATTACCCTGTTAGGCATCCATTAAGTTTACCTGGCTAGGCTCATTTATTAGCACAGGTTGAAACCTCCGGGCTAATGCTTTGTCCTTCTCAAAATGTTGACGGTGCTCATCCACTGTTGTAGAAGCCATACACTGAATGTCACAGGAAACTGTCATTTTCTCACCAGATCATCAATCAAGTTCACCAAAATTGGAACCTTATAACTCTGTTTTCACAATTAATTTTACGTGATTAAGAGGTAGATCATTCATATTTTGTATAAGAGATAGCTCCATGCAAAAGGGATTAAAGGGCCATTTATCATTGACAAACAAACACCTCCAAAGGAAAAGACTGTATTCCCTTAGAACTACCCCATAAAGCATGGCACCCTTTTATTCTTTCAGTTTTACCAAATAATTTATATTGACTGAAACATTAGCACATGACGACTAATTTACCTGTAAACCACCCCTCCCAAGAGAAGGCTTCAACAAATTGGCAATATCGAGACCTGACCCTTTGCCTGCTTTAACTGATCCAGACCCAATGAGTGTATGCACTTCATCAATGAAGAGAATTATGTTACCTTCATCAAGAAAAAGGCAGGCCATGTGAGATTAAAAGACAAACATATCCTGGTTCATAAGTTCATCTTACAAAGCTAACAAACATTTCAATCAAGGATGAAAAGCAAAATCTAAAAAGAAACACAAATAGAAACCTTCTTTTTGGATTTCACTCAATATGTTATTAACTCGTGCCTCCAACTCCCCCCGCTCCTTGGCGCCCGCCATTAGTAAACCAATATCCAAGGACATTATACGCTTTCCCTGCACATAAAGTGTTCGCATTCTCCATTAGCCGAAATGATTCAAGACTTGAGAGATAAATGAAACATATATATATATATATATAGGTTTATGTTAAGGTGCTCACACTATGGAGTAATTTATCATTGTACTCAACAAACTTTGAACACTTATACCCTTGTATTATACACAGCATTTTTTTAATAAGGGTATTTTTGGTCATTAGGAGGGTGTGATGTTATCCACATGGGATACGACATCACCCACATGGAGCACACTAGTGGCATTTAATGCTTCATGTAGGTGATATCACACCCTTCCTAACGCCCAAAAATACCCTTACTAAAAAAAGCTCTATGTATAATACAAGGGTATATAAATGTCCAAATTTTGTTGAGTACAATCATAAATTACTCCATTAGTGTGAGTACCCTAACATAACTTATATATATATATATATATATATATATATATATATATATATATATATATATATATATATATATATATATATATATATATATATATATATATATATATGTGGTTGACAAGTAAATAGTAGCATACCGAAAGAAACAAGGGAACCTCTCCGTTCAAAATATGGTTAGCCAAGCCTTCAGCAATAGCAGTTTTCCCGACACCTGGTTCTCCTAAAAGAATTGGATTGTTCTTTGTTCTTCGTCCAAGGATCTGAATAACTCTATTGAGCTCTTTGTCTCTCCCAATTACAGGATCAATTAGGCCCTCACCAGCTTGAGCAGTGAGATCCACACAGAATTGAGACAATGCACTTTTCTCTGCACATAAATAGCTAAATGAAGGGACAAAGTATAGGAACTATGCAAACATATGCACAAGGATCAAATACTTCAAAAACTGGGGAAGAGCCATCGTCACGGACTATGGCATCAGGACACCAAGGCTACTTTCCATTCCAATTGATGGATGGTTGGAGATCAACTAGAGAAGAGTTTGAAGGTACATTCACCCAGGTGCATTTAATCTCAAGCCACTAGTCAATGGAACAGGCAGAAGAGGGAGCTCGGAGTACCTTATACCATAGTCCCATAGGCTATGATATACATTTCCTCTATTAATGTACAGTTGAACTTAGTTGTCAAGGCCAGGCTTTTAGTTTTGAATAAAATTTCATCCAAAGATTATTTCATGAGTATATCTTCCGTATGTAAAAGGAAAATGACCAAAGAAAAAAAACTTCCATCCAAGATTCTTATTCAAAAATCCAAATAAGGAACCACTGAAAGAAATATGATTATTTAAATTTGATAAAATTTACATCCATAAAATCCAGACCCATAGAGAACCGACCTTTCCTTCTATCCGAGACTCTTGAGATAGAGCTCTTGCCAGGAGTTGATTTCTCACGAGGCTTGTTTGACGAAATGGATGGCTCTCTACCGTCCTTGGCTAGCTCACCTTGAAGCCTCGTGACTGCAATAGATGCTAAGTGGTCCGGGTCCACGCCCAATCTACAATCATAAAATCCATGATATTGCAATATTAAGCGAGATGAAAGAGGATTCAAGAGTCAAAGGTTGTCTCATAATATCCATTCTAACAGTGTAAAAGTACATCACTTATAAAGATCATCACAAAGTAAGATAATGTGCATTGCATACAAAGATTCTAACAAGTTAAATTATAGAATTATGATTTAATTCATTATTGATGAGACAGACATTAGTTTCATATAGAATCGTATGAGATTCACAAGGCTAATGGAGAATGCTAACACTTAGATAGCAAACCAAGGAGATGTACAAGTGATTCCGCTTTATTACATGGTATAAAATCTAGCTACCAATATTTGAATTCTGGTGGCTACAGATTGGGAGATATAATAAACAATGGATTCAGAATTTTAAAATTTTAAGCCTTCAAGATCTTTTTTCTTTTCCACACCCTACCATCTTAAGATAAAGTATACCAAGTATTGTCTCTTATAGGCTGGTTCATTGCATACTTATGCCATTGCCTACTCTCGATGATTCGTGAATATTCGTGTTATTCTGAGCTTCTGCACATTGGGTAAACATATGATTCCCATTCTGAATACTGTTTCTCCTTTATGAAATAAACTGATTCAGGCAAAACTCAAAAAGTGGGGGCTACTCTCACTTCAAGGAAAGTAAAGATACTTAACTTTTCAAGGAATAATTTCAACATATAAAACTCAGTGTTCTGCTTTTCGTTTTCTTCAAGTTCAAGGTGGGTTTTCTCTATCTATAGATGCAGAAAAAGAATAACCTTTCATGGAAAATTTGATCAGATAAAGCTACGAATCTAACCTTTCAATGACCTTGAGAGCAGAGCCATCATCAACAGTGAATAACCCGACTGCAATGTGCTCTGGTGCAACGTAATTGTAATTCATATTTCTCGAATACTCGACTGCTGCCTCAAAAACACGCTTGCTACTCAATGAGAAAGGCACATCGGTTGCAGAAGCTGCACCGCCCAAATCAGCCATGGGTGTAGAGCTCTCACTCCAAATATTAACGACTGCTTCTCGTGCCTTCTCAATTGTTATGCCAGAGCCGAGAAACCCGTCAGAGCTTCGATCCTCTGCAATCAAACCCAACAAAAGATGTTGGGTAAAGACCATGTCTTTGCCCAGGCTCTTCGCTTCCTTTTGGGAAAACATCACGGCTTTGATTGCTCTCTCTGTAAATCTCTCGAAAACAGCTGAAACCGAGAACCTCCTCCTGCTTTTTTGGCTCTGAACTTGACCCAATTTCAAAAGTTCTGAACTGTGTTGCGATATGGAAGCTCTGAAACCATAGTGGCTGGAGAGGGGAGCAATTGGGGCGCTGATGGGTGCTCTGTAAAGAGAGAAAGAAGAGATTGGGAGCGAGAAATTCGCTATTTTTGACAACCTTGAATTGGGTCTCGATGTTTGGTGCCTTAGAACACCAGAGATATCTACAGTGTTCATACAGAGCGGAGAGGAGGTCGAATCCATGGTAAACAGAGAGACAGAGAGAGAGACAGAGACTAGAGGAACCTTAATATATGTCAAAAGAGAAACTCAAGCAGAGCTACTCAATAAAAAATTTAGAGAGAAAGAGAGGAGAGAGAAACTCAAGCAGAGCTTCTCTTTGAAAATTGGAAGAGAGAGAGGGACCCCAGCAGAGAAAGTCCCGTTGGAAATTGGAGGAGAGAGATTCTTATAAGCAGGGAAAGTCTCGAAAGCTTCTTCTTAAAAGTAGGAGAGAGAAACTTGTCTACTAATGGTAGAGAGAGGGAGTTCTGAATCAATGCTAGAGAGAGAGAGAGAGAGAGAGAGAGAGAGGGAGTTCCGTTTAACGCTCGAGAGAGAATTCTAAATTATTTAGGTAACAGAGAGAGAAAGCTTTCTCTTTTATACGCGTAGGAAGTAGGAAGGAACACGATAGTTCAGGAAGAGTAGTCGCCAACGCAAGGCGGGTAAAATACATAATATAAAACGGGAGGAATGTACCAACGGTCACGATTTCAAAGGTTGTGCGATCTCACCGTTCTCAACCGAATGGGAAGATCGGAACCGTTCAAACCCTTCCATGCCGCCTTACGCGACTGACTGACACGTGTTTATTGGACGGTGCGCAAGCAATGGAGTTTTGTATGAAAGGGATTTTTTAATCGTTTTTTTATAGCTTTTAAAGGGAAAAAGTTGTAAAACTCGTTTTTATAGCTTTTAAAGAAATGGAAACAAAAAAGTTGTAAAAGTTTCTTTCAAAATGAAGGGAATTTTACCAAAAAAAAAAAAAAACCTCTTTAACATGGGAATTATGGTTTATTTAAGGTTGAGGTCTTAAATGCACGTTTAAATATTACCAAAATATTTATTTTTATATCTAATTATTAAATTTTAAAATTAAAAAATAATGTATATTGAGCAGATCTATGAACAGATGAAAATTTTGAAAATTAACAGTCTAGATAATTGAACAAAAGATGCACTATTTCCAAGCTTTTTTATTTTATCTGATGTTTGTACATCTTGAGATCGAGATGGTTAAATTGAGGGTTTTTCAATATCAAAACAACTTCTAATTGTGATTTTTTTTAGGTGCGCTTTAATTTGATTGTTTTGAGCATTGTCTTTATATAAATTTTTACCTTTAATAAAAAGACCATAGATTATTTTTATTTTGGGCTCTAGCCCACTTTTTATTGTTTACCATTCTCAAGGTACCTTTGGTGTGGACGTCCAATCATGGAATATGGATTTTTTGAACATCCAATTGTGGAATAGGTACAAGTAAGGTATCTTTAGTACAAGATAGTCATAATTAATGTTGACCGTTGTATATGAAATTGGGTGGTTACATTTATTCTATTGACCAAGCTAAAAGTTTAAAAGAAATTTCCTCATACTTTGTGACACACTCAAGCTATTAAATATCATATCGTATGGTTATAAATAAGGAAAAAGTTTACATAGAGCCGAGGCTTTAAACAATTAAATTTGAGCCTACCTCAAAACTCACTAGAAGAGGTTGTTTTGATGCTCAAATATCTTCAAATTGATCATCTCGACATCAAGATGCATGGATATGAGAAAAAATGGATTTCTAAGTTTTGGAAATAGTGTATTTTGTAATGCATATTTGGAACGTCAATTTTCAATATTTTCAAGTGTTCATAGATTTGTCAATCTATACTATTTTTGAAGTTTTAAACTTTATAAATAAATATAAAAATATATTTTAAGGCTATTACAAAGATTTTCAGTATTGAAACCGCATTTCTCGACACTATTTGAACGTAGGCTCTAATTTGATTGTTTAGAGCCTAGGCTCTATGCAAACCCAATACAATATATATTTTTAAAAGAATGAGTTGAATGTAACATTGCCCAAAAAGTATTGATCATACAGTAATACTACATCGTTTCCTGATATGTAGTAAATTTATCTTTCTTTATTTTTAAGTGGGGAATGGATTCAAACATTTGATTCTAAACTTGGTGCTAGATTTCCTATCCCACCCCACATTTAGAAAAACACAAGTGCCCATGACTCATTTCCCAATTCAAAAAATACAAATGGGCTTCAGACATTAGATGTCTGAACATGCCTATTGTTCTTTTTAGTGAAAGAATGGGTCAGATATTAGATGTCCAAGCCTCACCACTTATAAAAATTGGGTTAAGAGTTTGATGTGAGAAATGCAATTTCGTTTAAGAAAAAAGAAAAAAGAAAAAAAAAAAGATTCTGATTTACAAATGGGTGTGGTTTCCATAAGGTTGCAACATTAAACAAACCAATTAAGGTGGATCTCCAAATTTTATTATAGCATATAATTTTGATGTAAAATATTTTTAGAATTAATTATCTCAAAATATTTTCATATCTAACTGTAAATTTTAAACTCCAAAAATGGTTAAAATCAAGTTGATCAATAAACATATGGAAATCTTGAAAGTGGATGGTCTAGATAAAGTGCTGTTGGATGTATTATTTTTAGGACTCAAAATTCTTTTTATATTTTATAATCATATATCTCCATGTCGAGATGATCAATCATAGTGTTTTTCAACATTAAAACAACATTTTTCGATAGATTTTTGAAGTGCATCTATAGTTTTACATTTTAAAGTTGCAACCTTATATAAACTTTTTCCTTTACAAATTACAATATAAAAAATGTATAAAATGAGACTATTTACTTTTAATATAAAGAGATCACAATTATCATCAATTGTTAGATTTGAACTCAACATGCCTAAACTCTAATAAATACTTTTTAAAATTAACTAGAGATTATCCCATTTCTAAATAATCATGTTTAAGAACACAAAATTCAAAATTTCTTAAAGATCCTCTCCTAGGATCATAAAGTGGGGCCTAAAATTCATAAAGAAATAAGGAATAGATTTTTTTACCGGTGGGAGTAAACACACAGTACGGTACGTTCCTGATACTATACGTACACAAAGTCAAATCTTGTAAATACATGGTGGTACCTTAACCAAAGTGTAGGTCGTTATCAAAAGCAAAAAATAATATAAAATGAATCAACACTAAATTATTGGCTCGAAACATTAAATTATGGAGTAAAGTCTTTTATTCTTGTCCTTAATAGTTGGAAGAAGTTGACTAAGAATAGTAATAGGGAGATGCACACGACAGGCACCAAGTGGTTACCCTTTGCCCTCTCAATCAAGGATTCCAGCTTTCCACAACAACAAAAGGTTTGGAATAAGGTATCTACACACTCGATTATAAGTCTTTAAAATATGGGTGCGGTTTGTATAGATCCGAGGCTCTAAACAATCAAAATAGGGTGCACCTTGAAATAGTATCGAGAAATATTGCTTCAATCTTGAGAATCTTTGTGATAGCTTTAAAATATTTTTTTCATATTTAATTATCAAATTTAAAGTTTAAAAAATAGTGTAGATCGAACAAATATATGAAAACTTGAAAATTGACGGTCCAAAAATGTGTTACAAGATGCACTTTTTCTAAAACTTGAAATCCATTTTTTTCTCATGTCTATGCATCTTTATGTCGAGATGATAAATATGAAGTTATTTGGGCATTAAAACAATCTCTTCTAGTGAAATTTTTGAGGTGGGTTCTAATTTAATTGTTTAGAGCCTCGGCTCTATATAAATTTTTTCCTTAAAATATTTCTTTTTGTGTAGGTAAAAACGTGAAGTCTAAGGCCGAAAAGACTAAAATACGGACTAGGCCTTATTGGAAGAAAAAAAAAAAAAAAACTTAAATTCATATCTCGAGATCATATCGAAAATTATAGTTGCAGTATTGAAAAACATTCAAATTGAATATCTTGACATCTAGTCTGGCTGCGAAGAAAAAGGAAATATATACAGTGAAACCATTCACTTTTGATATATGGAAGCCACAATTATTGTTCGCCATTTAATATGAAATTTGGTTACTAGAGGTATGTCATTGATTGGGCATAAAGTCTAAAATAAAATTTTTTGAACGATATGATGTATTTTAAGCGGTTGGATTTTATATTTGATGACTAAAGATAATAGTGACATCCTTGTACCAAAAGCAAGGGTCTTATAATATACAATCCCCCAAAAAATAAGGATTTCCAGCCCCAAAAATTATGCATATTACAACACATTATTTAGACAGGCTATTTTCAAGTGTTGACAAATCGACGAGAGCTATATTATTTTTTGAGCTACAAATTTTTTGTTCAATTATCAAAAAATATTTCAGACCCATTACAGGAGCTTTATTGTCCAAAGTGTTTTTCAGATGAGCTATTGAGATAAGGCTTTACATTTTATTTTATTTTTATAAGGCCTAGGCCTTATAAAAACCGCATCCTTAATTGAAAAGTGAAGCCACACCTCAAAACCTATCAAAAATGTACTTTTGGAATCGAAAAGTCTTGTGATGATACATAAATCTATTACCGGTCCTCGTCAAATGTGGAAGATATTTGAGCACTTAAAATTTGACTGGATTAGATAAAACATCAAAAAGTACAATTGTTTTAGAGCTTAAAATCCAAGTTTTATTAGACTTATATTGATTGATCGAAGATAAAATAATTATTTGATCAATTATCATTTGCTCTCTATGGGTGTTTAACTATTGTAATTTGAATTATGAATTGTTATTATGTGGTGTGACAGTGGTGGTCATGTCCTGGCTGTAGCAGCGGCTCGTAGGTAGTGGTGTTGGTGGTTGCGGTGGTGGTGGTGTGATAGTGGCAATGGTGATGGAGAGAGAGTCAAATGGAATTTTTTGCAACATGGAGTAATTATGCAAAAAATTCAATTTGGGGGCCCAACATTTGCCAATCAAATATCCCTTGAGGTTAAATTGCTGGTGATAAATTTTTAAAAAAATATTGAGGTTGAGTTGAGTTGAGTTTGATACTTTTTAAGCACTCAAATAACAATTGCTAATTTGACCCTAGCCATACACTCAACTTTTTCCATGCCTTATCCTAAAATATATCATTACCTCGACTTCCTTTTAGCCTTTAAAATTGAGAATTAATAATGTGATTAGTAGATGATATTTGATAAGGGTGCTCATCACTAATATTTGAAATCTTTATACATTTCTTTTAGGTTTCATCACTAGAATATCTCTCTCTCTTGAAGATAGTATGGTGTACATCCAAATTGTGTTATAAGATGTAATTTTGAAGTAAAACATTTTTAGAATGGCCTAAGAATATGTTCTCATGTCTAATGATCGAATTTTAAACTCCAAATGGTTCAATCATCTATAGAAAATCTTAAAATTAAGTGGTCCAGATAATATATTGCAATGAACTATTTTTAGGACTAAAAGATCTTCCCCCCATATACATTTCGATGTAGAGATGTATGGAAATAAAATATCCTTTTCTAATGGATATTAGAGGGTTTTTCAACATGAAAACAGCAATTTTTTTTAATGGATATTTGAGGTGCAATTTAATTCTACAGTCTAATGGTAACACCCTATAGAATCTTATAGGTTACATGGGTGTGAACTGTTAAAATTACCATAATTATCCTTTTAACCATTCTAATGATCATCGCAAATGTCTTATAGTCATTTAATCCGAGAGTGACAGAACTTCGAAATTCGAATCATGACCAAACTCCATCTGAATCATGTGAAATTCCATGAACATGTTACCAAAGGCATATAAAATGTTTGTCAAATTTGGATCGATGTGACATGATTTGGATCGACATTTAAGCTTTGCTGAGATTTCTTGCCCATAAAAGATGCTGGCTGAGAACTTTTAGATCTCCCAAAATACTTGATGACTTGATGAAATTTTGTAAATTTAGATAAGGTTGTGACCTTATACTATTGAAGTCATGTGGACCTTAAAAATCCTTTGGAAAAGAGTATTTCGACATTGTGGAAAACCCCAATCGATCATCGTAGCCATGAGATGTGCAGCTATGAAGAAAAAAAAATGAATTTCATGTCTTAAAAATAACACATCTTGTAACAAGTTATATAGACCATCTATTTTCAAGATTTTTAAGTGGTTATAGAATTATTGGATTTGTATGATTTTTGAAATTTTAAGTTTTATAACTAATGATAAAAATAGATTTTTAAGCCACCATAAGGTTTCTGACAACGAAAATAGATCTGTAAGTAAATTTTGTAGGTCCACCTTACTTCTATAGTATAAGGAGGGCACAGTATAAAAAGAAAAATTGTTTCATGCGAGCTGGACCGCATAGCTACATATTCGGTCTAGAAAGCGTAAAGCATGCAAGTTTGTATTCCATCTAAAAACAACGGAAACTAACAGTCCTCCAAATGTTTTCTTACTAGAATTATTATTTCTAATTTTTTATTTTTTTTTATTTTTTCATATTTGTGATCTCCATGTTAGAGATTACATGTCCTTAAAAATTACGTCTTAAAATCCATCTCAAAAATAAATTTATCAAGAAGCCCGCAATTCTACATATGGGCTTGGCCGTATAAAAACAGGGTTCATATAGAAACCTCAACTTCAAATATCAAATAGTTTAGGAGTTATTTTTTAAAAAGAATACCATGAAACCATTTGCCTTTCAAATAAGGTACAGATGCATAAAAGAAGAAGCTTGATTTGTACTTTGATCGCCATTAGTGCTCTTGTCTTCTATTTTTTTTTTAGAGATTTCTGCCATTAAAGTTGGGAGAGAAAATCGCGGGACAAAACCTATTGAAGTTGTAGAGAAAAGCTCAGAATAATAAAAAAATGACAATACAACAGGCTAGCTCAACCAGTAGAGCCAGTTTTTCTGGCGATAGATCCCAACAGGCTGGGTAAAACCGGTTTTTCTGACAATAATCTCGAGGATCTATGAGAATGAAAACCACAACATGATGACTAAGTGTCGCAGTGCTACCACCACAACCCCAGCCCTCTCCCAATTATCTCTCAAAATTTGAAACCGTTTAGGTGCCATTTGGTCGGCATTTGAAAAACTCACCACGAGCTGATTGCCAAGTTTTCTATGTCTAGGGAACGTGATATAATAAAGATATTATTTTTATTGGTAGATTTTATATTTTAAATCCAAAATGGGATGGGATGAGGCGGGCCTCGTAAAGGGAAATTAGGTATTTATTTGAACCAAATTTGGTTTTTATCATCTATACTTCCATCTAGGGACTTCAAATAAATTTTTTTTTTCACATGAACAAAAATGTGAGGTAAAATCTATCGATCGTTCTTAATCTTTCGGATCATCACCTTTCTTTGAATATGGGTTGTGTGGCCTATGCTATAGTAGTGGCCTTTTGGCTTATAAGATATTGAATATTTAAAAAACAAATGTCATTGTATTGTAACAGCACCTTGATATTGACTATTATAATCATCTTAATAGTCCTATATATTTTATTGTCAGCTATTATTAGGGATATTTAACAATGGGAGAATAAATAAGAGTGTATGTTTAAAATTTTCTATGACTCCATTTTTGCTTTTAGTTTGTTTGAAATTCATCTCTCTAGGATAATTAGGGGCTTTAATTGGGTTTAGACCCAATGGTTCACGTCTAGGTCCTGGTCCGACAAATTGGAAAAGACCAAATCCAAGTGCAGGCCTAACCCAGTTCCATTAAGGTGATGTGAGTGTGGGTTTGGCTTACAATATTCAAACTTGACAAGGGTGGGTGCATGTGTGTGTCTAGATCAATGCTCGACGCATGAGGTTTGGTAGAGTTATATCTGAAATGATTATTACATTAGTTTATCTACCATTTATTCATGATGAACGGTAGAGATGAACTCTAGCTATAAGTGGAACAAAGGATTTCTACAAAGAGATGATTTATTTGTGGAAAAAGTTTATAGAAGTTTAAAATGTAGAAAATTATATATGAATCTCAAAAATCCATTGAAAAATGTTGTTTAAATGTTGAAAAATCATCTAATTGATCATCTCAACATTGAGATGTATGAATATGAAAAAAAAAAAAGAAGATTTTGAGTCACAGAAATAGTGTATCTTGCAACACATTATCTGGATCGTTCATTTTCAAGATTTTCTTATATTTATAAATCTACTTGATTTTAACCATTTTTGAAGTTTAAAATTTTATAATTAGATATAAAAATAGATTTTTAGATAATCCTAAGAATTTTTTACACCAAAATTGTACGTTATGATAAAATTTGGAGGTGCACTTTAATTGGATTGTTTAAGGTTGTAACCTTGTAGAAATCGCACTTTTTATCTTTTGTACATGGAGGTCACAATATAATCCCACTTATTAAATGTCAAATAAGATAGCTTGGAGTGAGTCACAAAGTCCGATTTTTTTTTTTTTTTAACTTTGGATCTCTTCAATGATATTCTTACAACCACCCATTTTGAAATTTAAAAGAAAAAAATGATTGTAACATTTTTGTACGAAAGATAAATGGTGTCTTTGTAGACAAGCCCAACAATTATCTAGTTTATTACTTCACCGTTACTGTCTATCTTGAGGATGAAATGTGGATGCCCCAATTGTATATTTTATACCGTATGCATCAAGTATGTGGTGCGCCTTTGCTTAAATCGTCAAGCTATTAATTTTTTATCTCATAAGAAAGTGGGGTGCGACTTTGCTTAAATTGTCAAGCTATTATTGTTTGGGTGTGGTTTGCGTAGAGCCAAGGCTCTAAACAATCAAAGTAGAGCCCACTTTTAAATAGTATCGAGAAATGTGATTTCAATATTCAAAATCCTTGTTATAGCTTTAAAATATATTTTTATCTCTAATTATGGAATTTAAAGCTTAAAAAATAGTATAGATCAAGAAGATCTATAAAAACTTGAAAAAATGTGATTTCAATATTCAAAATCCTTGTTATAGTTTTAAAATACATTTCTATCTCTAATTATGGAATTTAATGCTTAAAAAATAGTATAGATCAAGAAGATCTATAAAAACTTGAAAATCTTGAAAATTGACGATCTAAAAATGTGTTACAAGATGTAATATTTTCAATTTTTAAAATTCATTTTTTTCTCATGTCCGCGCATCTTGATGTCGATATGACCAATTTGAGGATATTTGGGTATCAAAACAATTCCATCTTGATGTTGATATGATCAATTTGAGGATATTTGAGTATCAAAACAATCTCTTCTTGTAAAATTTTTGAAATAGGCTTTAATTTGATTGTTTAAAGCCTTGGCTCCATATAAACTTTCTCTTTATTTTTTTTCTCATAGTAAAGCAAAGCATACAATATGTTTGAGCTGTGCTGTTTGCTTAAATTGTCAAGGAAAGCATGCAATATGTTTGAGGTGTGCGTTTGCTTAAATTGTCAAGATATTATTTTTGGAGTAATGATCCTACGAGACCTCAAAAGAGTAATGACCCTTTCATACTCACATGTAAGGACCTCAAAGGACTAATGATCCTATGAGACCCTTTCATACTCACATGTATGTAGGATTTTAAAAGATTATAATTCAATTTGACACAGAACTCCAGAAAAGTTAGCACATGGATGTGGAAATTTAATGGTTATCTTTTGCGGTCTTACATATATGGGTGTGAGAAGGTCTCACAAGGTCATTTTTTTAATTTTTGTATCTCAATTATTTTTATATTTCATGGAAAAGTTTGTCATGCAACGTTGAATATTCAATTGATTTTTATATAATGTAATTTACCCCCGTGATTATTGTGTAACATATTTTCACAGAAATGATGATTATGAACTTAATTAGATAATTTAGAATTTTGATTTTTCCATAGAGTCTTTCTTAAGACGTTTCGCTCGCTAGGGTGAAGGGGATTTTGAACTCCTCCCTATCGGATACCAGCGCACTTCTTCTACATACCTGAACCATCTTGCCAAGCCTTAACCATCTTGCCAAGGACCTAAACCATCTTGCCGAGCCTTAACCATCTTGTCAAGGACCTGAACCATCTTGCCAAGCCTTAACCATCTTGCCAAGGAAGATCAGGGCGGCGAGGCACACCTCGGAAAAGGTATTACAGACCGGGTACTAAAAGGCGTTTTGGCGTGAAATCGACCTTATTCCGTACAAGCATAAAATCGACCTCTACTCCGTATAAAGAGGAAATAAAAAGACTAGCTTTGAAGCTATTTTTGGACAAGCATCATGAGAACAAGAACATAAATGATTTACAAAACACTTTGAAGCTATTCTTGGATGAGAATTATGAGAACATGAACATAAATAATTTACAAAACGGATCGAAAGAGAAAGGTTGTTTACCCGGGACGAGTTTGCTTATCAATTAAACAAAGGTCTCATCGTCCTGAAAATGAGCTCTATTCTTTAATTCAATAGGAAGGAGAAGAAAAAATGGAAGCGATGAGTGAAAGGCAGACCAGATCGATCAAGTTATTCGATTTTTTTATCCCCATCCTTAGGCTCTAATGTGGCCATCGCCGAAGCTATTCGATTTTTTCGATCCCCATCCATAGGCCATCGATATTCATGGAGATCGAAATATTATTGTGAGTTTTCTATTGGTGATTTTTCCATGCCCTTATGTGCACCACTATCGATGTTCATCAATGTCCAGAAATTGGAATATTGCTATGACCATCAATATCCAGATGTAGAACTATTTGGTGAGCTCTGGTGCTAAATATTTGGTGAGCTCTGGTACTATATTTCCTTCATAGTTCTCCAGAAAATATAAAACCCCATTCATATTACATGGGCCATCGACATTCATGGAGATCAAAATATTATTATGAGTTTTCTGTTGGTGATTTTTCCATACCCTTATGTTCACCACTATCGATGTTCATCAATGTCCAGAAATCGGAATATTGCTATGACCATCAATATCCAGATGTCGAAATATTTGGTAAGCTCTTGGTACTATATTTCCTTCATAGTTCTTAAGAAAATATAAAACTTTTTTAGAAATTTCCTTTTTACCTTCTATATATATCATGGATTTTTTATATATATATATACATCATGGGACCATATAAAACATTTTTAAAAATTTGTTTTTACCTTAAATATATAGATCATGAGTTTTCAATCTACAGATTAAACAAGCTATGTGGGTTGCTTCTTGACTAAATTATAAATAGAGTAAAAGAGTCAATTACAAGTATAATTCTCTTTAGAAACTTTCTCATATCTTCAGAAGACCAAAAAGATAGAATCCATATAAGTTTTTTATCATTTGAATCCTCAATAAAGTGGTTCACTTGAGTGTCGGAAAAGACTTATGGTAAATTTAAGACTTATGGTAAATTATATTTTAAATACTAATAACTTTTCCATCCATGAATTAAGGCATATTCTTTAGCCAACACTGTAAAAATAACTTGATTAGCTTGGTTAACTCGAATGAGACTGGTGAGCCAAGTCCCCCACTGAAATTGGCGAGTATTATAAAAAAATGGTTTTTTTTCATTTAGAAAAATATTGGAAACTCTTGGATATACAGGTTCAGAAGGCTTTCAATGGCTTCCCAATCTAAGACTGCAAATCGATGAGTTATTTCCTACAAATCACGGGAAAATCTTACCGTATTTTTTAATAAAAGTCCCTAATTCAAAACATCCATGAAATCCACAATTTTTGGGATGTTTAGAATTTAAGCATCCAAAATTATCAACTATCTTACATTTTATGGGTCAAAGGGATTTTTGGTGGGATATTTATTAAAATACCCAAAAGTTATCAACTCAATTTACCCATCTCTTTTGGCTTATTTTCAAAAAGCCCATCGAAATACACATAATCATGAGTTCGATAATAGTGTTAAAAATCGGTAAAATGTAAGATACTTGATATGTGAGGTTTTTTCCTTTTTTTTTTTTTTTTTTTACTTTTTTTTTAAATTTTGAGATCCATTTAAGAATCACTATGAGTATTTCCAAATAATGGAAAAAAAGGGTTTTTTGAGTTTATAAACACTTAGATATGACCATTCAAAAACTAACTGCCCCAGATTAATATTTCATATTGAGTTTATCGGACACAAAGTCCAATTGATTATTTTTTTAAATATTTTTCCTTTTGAGATTTGTCGCTAGGTCTATGAGGCTCCATCTCAAAATTTTGGGAGATGAAAGTGTACTGATAGAAGGAGTAAATGAACGACATGCAACTAAGAGGGCATGAAAAAATTTTCGTTTTTCCAAAGTCCTTTTTGCTTATAAAAGTATACCAACCCGAAATTGAGAACCTAAAAGTACTCTTAGATAAGTTTTCACCCAGGGGAGTAAATGGACAATATGCTCCCCTAGAAGCATAAAGCCTTTTCGCATTCAGCTGATCAATAAAATACAAATCAAAGAACGTGGGGGTAAAAAACAACTCAAAAGACGGAGAACATATAGTATATTTCAATGTACTCCCTCTTTGGCCAACTAATCACGCCATCAATTTTCTAAGGTCTTCAATTAGATACCACCTCTTTTGTTTCATGAATCGCCTTATATACCACCTAAAGGTACCCAAAAAAGTTAATTAATTAAATAAAAGGTAATTATATTAAACTATGGATGAAAAAATAAAAATTAAAGGCTGGAGCGGTTTGGCACAAGCCCCCATGCGAATGTCAGTATATATAGGGAGCTTACCTTAAACAATTCAAGTAAGATGCATCTTTAAATTCTACAAGAAGATGTAGTTCTAATACTCTAAGCTCTTTTAATAGCTTCAAAACTATTTTTATCTTTAATTATAAAATTTAGAACTAAAAAACTAGTATAGATCAAGCAGATCCATCAACACTTAGAGAATTTTCACAAGAGATGGTTTAAATAATGTATTATAAGTTGCATTAACTTTAAGAATTGAATGTTGTTTTTTTCATAGCTATATATCTCGAGGTTGAGATAATCAATCGCAAGGTTTTCCAACCTTATAACAACATTTTCTAATTTTCTAATGGATTTTTAGAAGAGCCTTCGATAAGGTCAACACCTTATACAAACTTTTTTAAACTACTTTTGAGTAGGTGCTAACGGGGGAAATATGCTAAGTAACGTGTGAAGGAGCACGCACACTGACTCAAGGTTCACCAACTTCTCACCCTACACCATGGGCATAGGCAGCAATAATGTTTTAAAAAAGGATTCATAATAATATTTGGAGTGGCATCTTATGAAGAACAACCCTCATTTTGGAGTAGCCCACCCTATTAAGCAAAAGCTCCCAGGTTTGTAATATTGTGGCCATGGTTATTTTTAAACCTAAAAAAGTCAAGGTAATTGCATCTACCCAATTTGACATCTAACCGTCAAGATTAATTGTGACCATCTTATACCAAAAGTAAATGATTTTTTCTATATTTTCTCTATTTTTAAATGTAAAAAAGAACTGACATTGAAAAGAGAAACCCATTCCCCATTCCTAAAACTAAAACGTTATTTTGGATAGGGTAAGTAATAACTTAGGGGGCCAAGTTATGGAGTGATTATAATAGGCGCCAACCAGAGTTTTCTGAGCTCTCTAGGTTGTTCGAAACTTTGAATAGAAATCCAAGGAAGAGAGAAAAAATTGGGATGGCAACAGGTCAGGCTAGAACCGGACTCATACTTCTATAAAGAATATTAATTTTAGAAGTCCAATTTCTTTAGGACTCCATAAAAGCATATTAAAAAATGATTCCTAAAAAAAATAACCCATCCTAAATAAGTGAATCTCAAAGCTTTGTAAAGAATTCCCACCAATAGTAGGATGTGCCAAATAGGGCTCCCATAGTGGGCCCCATGCACACCCCCCAATGGGCCCTCATCTTATTACATTAATTTTAAAATAAGAAAGTCAATTTTTAGTACTTGGGTAATAGACTTTAATTTTTTATAATTATTTAAATACCAAAAATTGAATATTCCTTATTTATAAATTCATTTTACAAAAATAAGTTATCTAGATTCTCTCAAAAATTTAAATAATTATTTTAAAAATCAATTAGCACCAAAATAATTTTGATGGAAATAAGATCCATTGTCTAAAAATTAATAATTCTAAAGCATTTCATCTTCTACTGTGGATTATAATTCATATTTGTTTTCTCAAACAGGCCCAGCAGTTTCCATGACCCATAGACCACTGTAGAGGTTCATGATTAGGCTAGTAAAAGTCAGTTAATATGCAATGGGACATAATCTTAGTATATGGATTACAGGTTCTTCTCTAAAGACGAACTCATAGTCACCAAGACCGAATGCAACCACAGCTCTATGGTGCAGAGGGGTAATTTATGGTACATGTGCCTGCTACACCCTCAATGATATATTATTTTTCTGATATGGCTATTATATATACATGGCGTATGATGGTTCAGTGGATGATTTGGCCATCGTCTCTAGAGGCCAACCATCATACACAAGGGTCATACAGTCCCTTGGTTTGCTCCCGTAGACAACTCCAACCTCATAAAGGGATAACCCATAAATCCTCATATGTTTTATTCCATGCTCAGGTAATAAGGTTCTCGAACTCGACTGTCCTATCACGTCAAACCAAGTTTGAGAATCGACAAATAACATTTGCCTATCTCGGCCCCTCTAGACCATAATCTTTTGGTCCCTCCGAAACACTTTTCTACTAGAGTTCTTTGTTCCACTATATCAAATATTGATTATATGCTCTCATAATGGCTACATAAACCCAACAATAGATGTGCTATTTAAGGGGAGAGAAAGAGATATGGGTATGATAGCCAAAGCAGAGGGTCTAAGAGTGCGACCTTTTCCAATTTTTTGGTAGTTCAACAACAAGAATAAAACTTAAAATATAGCATTGCCATTGTCAACTGCTTATCACTCATGCCCAAGACCGATTCTTTAGCTATTGACATAATTTAGAATAATTGCCAACTATCGAGTACAGGGACTAAAGCCACATAACAATCAATAGATGCTCTGCAACAAGCTGGGAGATGGGCATCCATGAGTCACTCACTAAGCCCTCCACCTGTTCTGCTGTCTCCTGCAATGTTCAATTGTCTTCCTCATCACCTCTTTGAAAGTATCATTACGAAGGGCTATCCCATTGCAATGTCAGTGAACATTTTCGCGACCTCCTCTGCACTCCCCGGCATGTTATCTACTATGCCTGCAGACATAACTGTACATCCTTTCCGGTGTCTATAAGGCTACATACGATGAAAACTCGGTTTCTAACTCTACGTGCAATTGCTTGAGCGCCGTGAAGTTCAAGAGCTCCGATTCCAACACCAGCAAGAAACTACACAACCCCAAATTAGAAAACAAGTTAAAAGTAACAAAAAAGTGTCATTTCACAACTAAAACGCTGCTTTATAATTTCAAAATTACAACGATTCTTCTTCAAAAACATTACTAATTAGAGGGCCAAACACCTCCAACAAGTTTTCTTTTTTTTGGGGGATAAATTACACAACAAACACCTTAAACTACAGTAGTAAACCCAACGTTTGAAAAAGATTTAACAATAAACCATATAACTTGAGGGGTTGATGCTTATTGGTTTTGAAACACTCTTTTCCGTCACTCACCTCTGCATGTAATATGCTAAGCTGTTCCTCGCTCTCTCTCTCCAAGTAGAAAGACAACGAAACAATATTTCCCACTATCTTTGTTCGGGAGAAATAGCACTCTTCAAGAAAAAGTGAAGGAGCAGTTTGAAATAGGCGCCAACTCCAGGTTCTTTGGTGTGCACGCCAGGGGTATGTTTTCTTTATTTTATTTTCATTCTTTTAATTTTATTTTTAATTTAACTTTTAGATTGATTTTGTTTATTTTCAGTTTTAGGGTTTTCTGGTAGGATTTTTGGCGATATTAAGTCGGATCTACCGGTGATTCTTAAAGATCCTAGATCTCTCATGACCTGGAGTCTTTCTGAATTGTAATTTTATGGATCCCACTGATTTCCTACTGATCTTCAATTTGAACTCATAAATATTTGGTAAGCTCTTGGTACTATATTTCCTTCATAGTTCTTAAGAAAATATAAAACCTTTTTAGAAATTTCCTTTTTACCTTCTATATATATATATATATCATGGATTTATATAAAACCTTTTTAGAAATTTCGTTTTTACCTTCTATATATATATCATGGATTTTTTTTTTATATATATACATCATGGGACCATATAAAACATTTTTAAAAATTTGTTTTTACCTTAAATATATAGATCGTGAGTTTTAAATCTACAGATTAAACAAGCTATGTGGGTTGCTTCTTGACTAAATTATAAATAAGATTACAGTTGAGCGAGTAAAAGAGTCAATTACAAGTATAATTCTCTTTAAAAACTTTCTCATATCTTCAGAAGACCAAAAAGATAGAATCCATATAAGTTTTTTATCATTTGAATCCTCAATAAAGTGGTTCACTTGAGTGTCGGAAAAGACTTATTGTAAATTTAAGACTTATGGTAAATTATATTTTAGATACTAATAACTTTTCCATCCATGAATTAAGGCATATTCTTTAGCCAACACTGTAAAAATAACTCCTTTGTATTTTCTTTTTTTTTTTTCAATAAAATCTTAAATTATGGGCAGTGCTAGTAAAAAGTCTAATAGATGGTGCTGAACTTTTTTTTTCCAATCAAATCATAAATTATGGGTAGCGTATTAGATAACCGAATCAATGTCGGTAGAAAATTTATGAACTTTCAAGGAAATTTTGGTGAACGTGAAAAATTTAAAGAAGGAAAATTAGGAGAACAAAGGTTATAATAATTGTGAATTATCAAGCTCTTGGAAATGCCTATCAAATTAAAAAATTGAAAGCCCATAGTAAATGAAGAAAAAACTATCAAAACACGCACAAATCAACTACTACTATTTTCTTATTTTAAGCATGAGAGTAAGTATATGTATATTATTTATTAAACTCAAGCGCTCAATAAAAAATATAAAATTACAATAAACATAATTCCCAATGCAAAATGAAAATTTAGGCAGATATTCTAAACATAATTGTTTCATATTATTTCAAAAAAATCAATATTAATAAAAACTTTTGTTCGCGTAGCTACACTTAAATCCAAAATATGCCAAAATATGCCATGAAGATCACTAATAAACAATGATGATGAAGATCTCATGTAGGTCTCCGAATTGGTATCAACCATCCATGAATTTCAACCTCACAAAGTTAAATGGTTAGTTGCAATCATAATAAATTGAAGTTTTTTTTGGACGATTTGTACAAAATCTATATAAAACATAATGAGTCGTTTGAAAAAGAGCCTGAGCTTAATGGGATTGGTTAGTGCTTGACAATTTGTGACGTTATGTCCTCGGCTCAATTATCGTTATGTCCTCGGCTCAATTCCTACCTGAGTAGGCGCAATTCCTATCAAATTCTTCTATCAGGATAGAGGCCCTCTCCCTAGTTAACACAAAAAAAATATAATGAGGCTCAGGTTTTTTATGCTCATATATACTCATAATGTGCTAGGTCTCTTCCTAGTTACTTTTTTTTGCCACAAAAAGAAAAAAAAACTACAACGAAGAACAATAGAAAGTCTATGAAAATCAATCTGAAAGTACAACAGTTAGTTAGTGCCATGGTTATTTGGTATCTCTTCCTAGTTACTTTTTTTTGCCACAAAAAAAAAAAAAAAAACTACAACGAAGAACAATAGAAAATCTATGAAAATCAATCTGAAAGTACAACAGTTAGTTAGTGCCATGGTTACTTGGTATACTCTAAATCATAAAAAAAAAAAAAGAACAACAACGAAGAACATGGAAAATCGACGAAAATAAATCTCAAAGTACAACAGTTAGTTAGTGCCATGGTTACTTGGTATACTCTAATCTCAAGTCTGGTTCATTTGGGATTCTTCATCAAAGGGTCACAATTCTTTCGTAATATTAATAATGAGGTCCTATGGTTCATCAAATTAGATTCATATATTTATTAATATATTAAATAAATATGCATTTTTTAGGATACTCTTTCGTGATATTTAATAATGAGGTCCTATGGTTCATCAAATTAGAATAATATATTTATTAATATATTAAATAAATATATATTTTTTAGGATATCGATTTGATGAGTTTTCATTCTCCCTCCTTCAAAATCTATCTTAGAGATGGATTTGGGATCTATAATTTTAAAGGTTGATGATAATCTAACTTTGAAAAAAACTAAAATTTTAAAAAGACACTTTTAATATTTGTTTAAACCAGATATTTTAGTTTTGGTAGACGCACTTCTTCTTGTTTATCAAAATATTTTTCCTATTTATTTTGGTATATCATAATATTCACACATAATTATGAATATTATAAATTATATTTCTTTGAGCACTATAATAACCAAATAATAACCAAATATAGGTCAGCAAGTTTAATAACTAATTTCCTATTTTTTAGCTTTGTTTATATTGATGATTTTTTTATATTGATAATGATGAGCACAATAGTGTATATTAGTCACAAATTGTTCTAAACCAAAATCATAGTTAATTTTGGTTACAAACTTTATAGTACATTAAATTAGAGCATAGTAACTAAATATGTGTAACTTTATAGTACATTAAATTGGAGCATAGTAACTAAATATGTAACTTCTAGAAAAAATTGAAAAAAAAGTATTAAATATTTACCTTATCTTTGATCCACTCCGATGACTCAAATCTTTAATATCTCGAATATTTAATATATAGTTTATATATATATATATATATATATATATCTTTGAATAATTCAAAGGGGATGACCAGCCCCTAACTGTTTTTTGAAATCGTTATTGATTTTTAAATGCGTTTGGTAAAAATGAAAGAAATCGTTATTGATTTTTGAATGCGTTTGGTGAAAATGAAAGAAATCGTTATTAGTTTTTTAATGCGTTTGGTGAAAATAAAAGCATAGACTTTACATGACAATGCAGAGTTTATATAAAACAATCAATACGAAATTGATGTTGAGAATGACATGATAAATATGTTGAAGATCATGCTAAAATGGTTTTTATCTTAGGATTCTGATTTCAAAGGGATTACTGGTTTATCGTTATTCACGCTTATAAGTCTCTAAGTTTGAAAATAGCAAGTGCATCATAAAATGGACACGCCATATCATTGGTGTTATGAAAGTTTAAAGTTATTGTATTTTTATTACATAATGGTTTTATCTATACTATTGGTACTATATTATAAAAGGCTTGCAAGAATAAAATCGTGACCTTATTTTTAGAAAAAAGATGTAATGCATACGAGGGATATAGAGCATCACGTAGGGTATCTTTTTATTTTTCGGACAAAACAAATCCTATCTATTTAAGATAATAGATTTTTAGGTAATAGATATTTTACAATAGGATAGTGAAAATATATGTACTTCGACAGATTTTTGGTGAGATGATTAAAAATTGACGAGAAACTAGTTATATTTTTAGGGAAAGGGGTTGAGGTTGTGGTGGTAGCACACCCCATATCTTCGTTGCACGTTGTGGTTTTCATTTCCAATATCAGCTTCAAAAACCTCCAACTAATTCAAAAATGGGTAGGGACCTATCTTCTCCCATTGAATTACTTCAAAAAGAAAGAAGTGATTATATTTTAATTTGTAATTATTCAGTAATTGATATTTCAATCATGAATAGATAATAGGGAAAATTGCTTAAAACCCCTTAAAACGTATTCTCTAGACACTCTATCCAAAATTACCCCTCCTTTTTAATTTACCTTTTTTCTTCTTTTTTTTACCCTTACCTTGCACCAGGTGATTTAGCACTGTAACCGTGGCAGTCCGACGATTTGGTGGATGGACACATGGCCGTCCGACAAAGTTCACGGAAGTCCGACAACTCTTGAGCATTCCGGCACAGGCACCGTTGGAGTCCGGCAATTATCTTCCTGGCTTCATGGCACCCCGGCACAATCACGCGGTAGTCTGGCGATTGTGTTCGTGGATTCAATGGCATTTCGACGATATTCTTGCCAGATTCATGGCTGCCTGGCAAAGTCACCGCGGCGGTCCGGTGGTGTTCACTGTGGCAAAGGTCAGTCCGGCTTTAGTTTTGAGCAGTTCAACGATATCATCAAACAGTCTGGCATTTCTGTATTGTAATCCGCCGATTATTTACTGCGATCATCGGTCCGGTTTTTGTTAGCATCAATCTGACAATTTTCTCGATCATTCTGGCATTTTGTGGGCCACTTAAAGAAGAACTTCAGCATTATAGTGCTGCGCTCCGGTGGTTTTTTAACTGGAGACGTATGTCCGGCAATTCGTTGTCTCAGTCCGACATTTTAGAAACAGGAGTAGGGTTCTCCAGCTTAGTAATCTATGGTCCGGCGTAGCACTGTCTAAATAAGCAGTCAGGTATTTCAGTAATTCATTCTGGCATATGTCAAGAGTTCGGCAAATAAGTACCGCGGTCCGGCGAAAGTATTATTGGGGTTTGTCATTCGTACGGTGAATGTATAGGAAGGGGTATTTTCATCAAAAAAATTACAACTTTTTAAGTTAGGGGGGTTTTAGTTATAAAATATGGTTTTTTATAAAAAGAAGTGAGGAAAGTTTGGGGTGGGGATAGAGTGTGTAGAGAGTAGGGTTTAGGGGGTTTTCAGCAATTTTTCCTAAATAAAAAATATTAATTATAATGATAAACATTCAAATATGAATTACATATATAATAGTTAAAGGAAGATGCTAGGGTGAGCCCTCATAGGAAAAAATGAGTACAACGGCCCAGATTGAATATAGGCCAATATGACGATCACAGATATCTGGTAGTATTTCAATTTTAATTTCTTTTATACAAATCCAACTCATTTAAAATTTTGAACGTGTGTACATAAAAAATAGGTGAATCTTTGAAAAATATCAAAAAAAATATTTTAAATGAAATAAATTGACCAAAATACCTCCAAAATATTTCGGGGGTAGTTTGGTCAATTTTGTTTTGAGAATTATTTTTTTATATTTTTATTAGGTGTAGCTTGATGAAAAGAACATTTCAAATGATTTGGATGTGTAGAAAAAAAATTAAAATTCAAACACTACCAAACATCTGCGTTCGTTAGATTGGCCCAGATTCTATCTTGGCCATTAGGCCTTATACTATTCCATAAGCTATTGGGCCACCCAAGTTTTTGCCATAGTTAAATTATATAAATAGAAAATTTATAAAATATAGTAATATAATAATATTAAGTATACTATAATGATATATCATATTATTAATAAAAAAAACGTTAATATATAGCCGAGGCTCTAAACAATCAAATTAGAGCCTACCTCAAAAATTTCCCTAGAAGAGGTTGTTTTGATGTCCAAATATCATCAAATTGATCTTCTCAATATCAAGATACATGGAGATGAGAAAAAAAATGAATTTCGAGTTTTTGAAATAGTGCACCTTGTAACACATTTTTGGATAGTCAATTTTCAAAATTTTCAAGTTTTTATAGATATGCTCAATCTACACTATTTTTGAAGCTTTAAATTTTATAATTAAAGATGAAAATATATTTTAAGACTATCACAAAATTTCTAGTATTGAAACCACATTTCTCTACACTATTTGAAGGTACCCTTTACTTTGATTGTTCAAAGCCTTGGCACTACACAAACTGCACCCTATTAATAATATCATAATATAATAATAATATAGATTATAATTTCAAAATAAATATCAAATTATTCTAAGGGAAAGTATTAAAAAAAGGTTAAAATCCCTTACAACACCACTCAAAGGGTCAAAAGATTACAATTTACACTAAAAGGTATCTTTTTAATGTCCTTTATCTCTCACAGGTATGTCCTCTAAAAAAAAGAAAAACATGAAAACAATCCCAAATTGCATTGGAAAGCTAGAACAACCTCTCACAGGTATGTCCTCTAAAAAAAAGAAAAACATGAAAACAATCCCAAATTGCATTGGAAAGCTAGAACAACCATAGGTAGCTTGCTAAGTTTACCTCCCAAATAAGTACATCTATCATTCAATTCAATTAAAGCATCTTTGAGATTAAAATAACCAAAATACCTTTGATTGTTGTAGTTTCCTAACACTGAGGAGGGACATTTAGGGAGTTTTTTAACTTCTTTAACCTTTTTTGAGGCTATACCTGATTAATTTCAACACCATTTTTTATATTTTCTTTTATTCTTATTATAATGATGATGAGGTGATAATAACAACGTCATCAATAACAACAAAAACAATAATAATCATAAACAAGCTTTTGAAAATAGTTTTTATTAATTCATTAAACGATTATTTTTGGATGAGTTTGCCGTCACATCTCTATTTGAGGTGGAATTGGGATAAAAAAATTTGTAGGGTTGATAATCTCAACCACGGGGATCATGAATTTGAAAAAAGAATAAATGAAATCTTAAAATGACATTTTTTATATTGTCTGGTCATTTTAGTTTTTGGTATGGATACGTTTCTTGCCGTCCATTTTGATAATAGAGGTTTGATGTTTCACTGAATGCACCTAATACCTACATCCCCCAATGCATCAAATATGCTTTCTGTTTTTAGTTCCTAAGTATTTTGGCATAACATAATATTCATATGCAATTATGAATGCTATGAAATATATTTCTTTAAAATCACAATAATGGAATATAACTTACAGGTTTAAATTTTTAACTTTGCTTATCTTCACAGTGATAAAATATATTTTCTAAAGTTATATATATATATATATATATATATATATATATATAATAATGATCTTATGATACTCTCTCATATCCATGTGTGTAGGACCCCAAATGATCACTATTAAATTTGACACACATTTCTAAAAAAGTCAAATTCCACACCCATGTGATAACTTTTCTAGAGATCTGTGTCAAATTTAATGGTGATCCTTTAAGGTCCTACAAATATATATAGGGAAAAGATATTGTGCCCCCAGGTGCGACTGCTACAGTAAATTCCCACGGTCCAGATTGAATTTGGTCCGATCTGATGATCACGAATGTCTGATAATGTTTGAATTTTAATTTTTTTTTCTACAAATCCAAATTACTTGAAATTTTAGGCATGTGTTTTTTAAAAGTAGATAAATCTAAGATAAATATATAAAAAATATTTTTACATGAAATAGATTGATAAAAATACCCCCGAAAAGTTTTGGGGGTATTTTGGTCAATTTATTTTTGAGATTATTATTTTTTATATTTTGATTAGGTGCGCCTTAATGATAAGTAAACACGTCTAAAATTTCAAATGATTTGGATTTGTAAAAAAACAATTAAAATTTAAACACTATCGGACATCCGTTAGCATCAGATTGGCTATATAATGGCCCAGATTCAATCTGGACCATTTGCGTATGGGCGTACAGCAGTAACTTCACTTACTCGTATCACTATCCAAACTTCATCGTAAGGTCACAGTTGTCAGGTAGTATTTCAATTTTCATTTTTGTTTTACTAATTACAATGTATGATTATGCTTAGAAGTTTCAAATAAACCTCCTATCTCTTCCTAAAACTTGGATTCTTTAAGTGATTTTAAAGACGGTGGAGTATTTTTTATGCTAGTTTTTTTATTTTTTATTATTACTATTTTTCCTTAAAGATGAAAAAAAAAAAGTAACCAGATAAAAAAAAAAGTTCATATAAGGTGTCAACCTTAAGATGTTTCTAAAAAACCTACTGGAAAAAAAGTTGTTCTGATGCTAGAAAATACTCTAATTGATCATCTCGACCTCATTATATATGAATATGTCAAAGGAAAAAAAAAGGATTTCAAATCTAAAAATAATATATATTGTGATATGTTATAGGAACCATCCATTTTTAAGTTTTTATAGATCTGTTTGGTCTGTACCATTGTTTGAACTTTAAATTCCATAATTAGGAGCAAAAAAGTTCCAAAAGGATAAATTACTAAATAGTTTAAATGGATCTTTTAATAAATTTTATATTATGATTTTTTTCTATATATTTTTATTAAAATCTTGCCCAATCAGCATCCCGTATTTCTTCACTTGAAGTTGATGATCCAGTAAACAATTTTTCTTTCTATGGTTCACCTTAGTTACTCTAAACTGCATTACCTACTTCTCTCATTCTCTGTTGTGCTCATGTGGTTTGCACCCTGTTGTGCTCATGTGGGTTGCACCAAACTCTTGCCCAGGACACCGGGACAATTATTTTTGGAGAAGGCTAATTCAAATTATCATTATCATCGCCAAAGCTTTTTATCAACTAATAAGGTCGGCGGCGCGCTATTTCAAAACAAATAATTAAAATTTCAAGTAAAAGCATAACCTAATGAAATGCTTAATCCCCCAAGTTTAAGCTCAAACGCATGCTACGCTCAAAATGAAAAGTATGTACAAAAATTTGTGTAGCATGCTTTCAACTGTACTCAATAATGGCTAGGATAAGTAATTATGAGCTGTGTACGATGAGTTGTACACAACAGGGATATTGACATTGTTAGTAGACATGAACTATGATCCGTCCATCATCGATAACTAATGATGCGTAAATGTTGTAGAATGTATATATAATGATATTACGAAACTCTCTTATATTTGTGGGTAGAATCTCAAAGGATCACTATTAAATTTGGTATAAATCTCTAGAAAAATCAAATCTTACACCCATATAACTATTTTAGAAATATGTGTCAAATTTATTGGTAATCCTTTGAAGTCCTACACACATAGGTGTAGGGAGGGTCTCATAGGATCATATATATATATATATATATATATATATATGCCTATTTTTAAGCAAGGGAAAAATTTATGTAGAGCACACTCAAATTGGAGCCTACAACAAAAATTTCACTAGAAAAGATTGTTTTTATGCCTAAATATCCTCAAATTGTTCATCTCGATATCAAGTTGCATGGACATGAGAAAAAAATGAATTTCAAGTTTTGGAAATAGTGATTTTGTAAAGCATTTTTGGACCGTCAATTTTAAAGATTTTCAAGTTTTCATAGATCTATCAATATACACTATTTTTTAAGCTTTAAACTTTATAAATAAAAATGAAAATATATTTTAAGGCTGTCACAAATATTTTCAGAATTGAAACTACATTTCTCAACACTATTTGAAAGTTTGCTCTAATTTAATTGTTTAGAGCCCAGGCTCCATACTGACTGCATGCTTTAACTAATATTCAAAGAGACTGTTTACTATAATCATTTTTGGTATAAAGAAGCTACAAGCATTTCTAACTATCATATATGAAATCCAATAGCTCAAAGTGTATCACATATTTCAAGTCAATTACACATCCTCGTCCAATTAGGAATAAAAAACTCCATGTATATTTCCAATTAGTTGTTGCCCTATCCAGTGACCATACTATCCATTAAAAAAAGTAAGTAATATGGCTTGAAGTATGGGTCATAAGGTAATACCACATTTTTCTATTTTTTTAGGGTGGGGGATGGGTTAGCATTTTGGATTTCTGAACGTATCGTTCATTTAGAAAAATACAATGAGCGCGACCAGCTCTTGTTAAAAAAATTATAAATGGGTGGATTTAGACATTGGATGCAAAAACACAACTGTTTACTATTATAATTATGGGTGAAGGATGCAAGAACACACCTGCAGGTTTAAAATGGGTGCAGACATCTGATGTCCAAACTAACCATTCACTGGAAAAAATAAACTTGATCCGACATTGCTTTTCCGAAAATGAAAGTAATTTGGAGGTAAAAATGACCAAAAAGAGTCGAACTTGCACAAAAAATAGAAAACATATTATAAGCTTAAAAAATAGTGTAGATCGAATAGATCTATGAAAAATTGAAAATATTGAAAGTGACAGTTCAAACATACGTTACAAGATGCACTATTTATAAAACTTGAAATCCATTTTTTTTTTAATGTCCATGTATCTTGATGTGGTTGGGCATCAAAACAACCTCTAGTGAGAGTTTTGAGGTAGGCTCTAATTTGATTGTTTAGAGCCTAGACTTATATATATATATATTATATTATTATATTTATGTAATAGATATTTATAATATAATATATACTATATAATATTCTATGTTTTATATATAATATTTTATATAATATATATTTTTATGTAATAGATATTTATTATATTACATATATTATAAAATATTTTATGTTTAATGTATACACATTTTAATAATATTTAAATAGAATTTAAATAATAACTATATATTTTTAGTTATAATATTTAAATATTTCATGTATAGATTTAATATATTTACATAATATATTTAAATACCAAATAAGTGAGCATATGTAATTCATTACACAGTGGTAAAAGAAAGTAATTACACAATGCTTTTTAAATGGTAAAAAGAAAGTTTGCAAAAGTGTTTCAAGCACTGACCAAACGTGACCTTAGAATTTCATGGTCGCATTTTCTTCCACTAGATAGACATTTACCCAAAAAGAATGAAAATAAACGTAGAAGAAGAGCACATAACATACCTGAGTTTACAAAATCTTTGGTTGAAATGAACAATGAAGCCAAGGGAAGAAGAGATCTCAATAAACTCTTGTTGAAGAATTGAAAATGAAACGAAAATTGGTCTACAAAGCTAAGTATATAAATTGTCCTTACGAGTTTCATGAGATAAGAGTTGGTTTTGGTTATTAGATAAGGTATAGTGCCATTAATAGATGGATAAAGATAAACATAGAATAGGTTAGAGCATGTATCAACAGCTCTCATTATCTATCTCCCATATTTAACCTACCTAATCTTGATTAACATTCGATTAAGATTCTTCAGGGAATAGCCCTATATGCTAATAAGACATCAACCAATTACACCAACCTACTAACATTTAATTACCCAAAAAAAGACATCAACCAATTGAATTTTAAAAAAATGAATATTCGATAAGCTTTCTAGATTTTTATCCCTATTATCCTGGAGTTTAGGATATACGTGTATTGAAAATCTCTCTCTCTCAACCTATATCCTAATCGGACATCAACTAATTGAATTTTTAAAAAAAATATTCGATCAACATCTCTAGATTTGTATCCCTATTATCCAGGAGTTGAGGATATACGTGTATTGATAATCTAACCAAAAAATAGAACCCTTAAATTTTTATAGTTTTTCTGTTTTGGCTGTGTTTTTTTTTTAAAAAAAAGAAAAAAAGAAAAAAAAAAGAAGAGAAAGATCTTTTTCGTCGTTTTATCTCCTTTTTTGTCTTTGAAGAGAGTTTCCAGGGCCACCCAAGAAAGCTTACATGGAGAATTTTCACTCCTCTTACTGTTTTATTACTCTTTGTTGAGTGTCTTTTATGGTTTATTTTTTCTACAGTGGATTTTATTCTCTATTCTATTGATGATCTTTTTGTGTTTCATTTACTTTTTAATGGTTTTAGATGAGCTTTTGTGTTTCTTTATTTTTAACGGTTTTTTAAGGAGAAGAAAAGAAGTCGTGTTGCAGAGGACGGTAGTTATGGAGCCAAAACACCATTGCTGTAGCTTTGAGCTTGAGAATTGATTACAACAATAAAAAAAAGAAAATCAGCTACTTCATAAAAAATTAGAATGAAAATCAGCTAAAAATGAAGTGGTTGAGACTCATAAGAAAGAATTCCCTTTCATTAAAGAACCCATGCATGAAACTAAAGGGGGGCTAGTTAATTAAGAAGACCGGAGTAATGCAAAAACAAAGAAACAGAACACAGGTAAACATATTCGTGAAAAAAAAAAATCAATTCCATTGATGATACTAAACAAAGGAAGACTATACCCTTACAAGTTTCCAACCATGAGAGAGAAAGAAGTGTAATACAAAAAAAAAAAAAAAATATGGGTTTTAACCGGAACAACTTACCTCAAAAGTAAGCTTCACAAAAGAACAATGGCGTCTCTCTCTGACCAACCTGTAAATAGCCTTTAGAGCAATAGATTCTCTATCGGACTAATTTGAGAATAGCCTTCTCTATCTAACTAATTTGTGAATATGAATCTGTGTAATGGGCATGGCCCTTTTATTAATTTACATGACGTACTTTGTTTTAGATAATTAACATTCGTGTCAAGATTTAGCAGTTAGGTGCATCAAGGGAAACGGACATCATTTGAAATTAAAAGAAAAAAATATATATTTAGTAAGAGGTTTTTTAGATTTTTATTCCATTTATTTTGGAGATATATGTGGGCTCAAAATGGCTTTCTCTCAATAATTGTTGAAAAGATTAACATTGCTAAGTTTGGATTGGATGGATTTGGCTTTATTTATTAAATATAGTTTCATTAGGATTGAGAGAAAGGGTACGATAAATAGGTTTATCTTTTATCTAAGTAGGTGCTGATTAAGATTATATATATCCTAAGTAATTGTTGAAAAGATCAACATTGTTAAGTTTGGATTTGATGGATTTGGTTTTATTTATTAAATATAATTTCATTAGGATTGATAGAGAGGGTACAATAAACAGGTTTATCTTTGTCCTCGTTGGTGTTAATTAAGATGACAATAGGAAAGACTACCCGAAAATAGAAGTAATAGTTTGTCAATATACACACACATTAGTTGCTCTTGTGAAATGGTTAATTTTACTATCCCACACAATATTTTTATGTATAGGGTGTCTATTTTTGGGCAACGGTAACTACAATTTAACTTCTACAATATATTTTGAAGGGTGAGGTTTGTATCGAGCCGAGGCCCTAAACAATCTAGGGATGGACGTAAACTCGTAAGCTACTGAGGGTAGGGATAATCGTCCTGGTCTTATTGTGAAACAAAAAAGCCGCCCCGCCATTGCAGACAGGTTGGTTCCTCTGTCGTTGCCGGAGAGCTCTTGGTGAGGAGACCGTAGGATGAGTTGCTAAAACAAACAGGAGGCCATTCAGTAGAATTCCAAAGAAAGACTGTTGGCAGCCGGTGGAGACATGTCTTTTTGAAGGGTGAGGTTTGTATTGAGCCAAGGCTCTAAACAATCAAAATAGAGCGCACCTTCAAATAGTACGAGAAATGTGGTTTCAATAATAGAAATCTTCGTGATAGCCTTAAAATATATTTTCAATTGTAATTATAAAATTTCAAGCTTAAAAAATAATCAAATCTATGAAAACTTGAAAATATTGAAAATTATCGGCCTAAAAATGTATTAGAAGATGCACTATTTTCAAAGCTTAGAATCCATTTCTTTCTCATTTACATGCATCTTGATGTCGAGATGATCAATTTGAGGATATTCAGGCATCAAAACAACCTCTTCAAGTGAAATTTTTGATGCGCGCTCTAATTTGATCGTCTCTAATATTAACTTTTTCCTATATTAAATAGAAAGGATTTTAATGAAGAACTTGCCTTCTAGTTGCACTAACCAGATGGCGGTGTAAATGTATCTCATGGCTAAACGTGCTTATATATCTATTATTAAGTCTTTCATGGAAAAATTTGTAAAAAAAGTCGATTGATCTCCATTTTCTAATATCAGGAGTATACAATTGGTTGCTTTGTGACATAATATAGACAAGTATTGTGTAATATATTCAATTATAATTGTAATAAGTCGTCATGAACTTAATTAGTTACAGAGAGAAAGGGAGAGATTGTATAACTTTATGTGAGAGTACAAACAGGTTTTTCAGGCAGAATTTCTTGCACATAAAAGAAAGTAAATATTATTTCTTTCAAAACTTAAATATCAAGTCTTTCAAAACTACTCAGATCTTCAGAAGACTAAATAGGTAACAAGCATTTCAAAACTTAAATATTAAGTCTTTCAAAACTACTCAGATCTTCAGAACTCCTCAGATCTTCAGAAGACTAAATAGGTAACAAGCATTTACTTAAATATTACATCTTTCAAAACTACTCAGATCTTCAGAAGACTAAATAGATAACAAGTAGCGGCCTCTCTCATATCTTCAAAATCTACAGCAATCTCAAAGAACTTAAGAAGTTGAAGCAGTCCTTTATCACCAGGATCACCGACAAATGCACTCACTTGAATCCCATTATTTTTTTGCAGAGAAAAAGAGCTCAGCTTGTCATCAATTATAATGAGTCTTTTTATGTTACGACCAGTTCTAGACAAATCCTTGATACACTTCCCATCTACTATCTTGCATGAGTTTCTATAGAGTCTATAACTGATAACCCTGTACTTATCAATTTTATCAATTATTGGATCAGCGTATTCTTTAGTAGACGCGGTGAAAATAACTATCTCATATTTTCCATGGAGGAAGCTTAATAGCTCATCTATACCTGGCCTTCTGCTAATATAATAAGTCATTCTTCCGAGAAAACTCTGAAACTTGTAGATTTTTTCTGGCATGCGAGGTGGGCGAAGCACTTGCACCTTAAAATCAAAGGTTGGAGGTTGTGTGTTAAACGACTTGATCAGTGTCTTATCTAGATCCAAAAAAACTGTCGGCTTTGGAGGTAAGTCTTGGAGGGGCAGGAGAGGAGCTAGGTACTTTGATAAGAGGGGAGCTAGGTAATTTGGTGACATTGGTATAGATCGCCTGTCAAATTGCAAAAATTAGAAACCTCGGTGTATGAAGAAAATATATATCCATAAATAAATCAACTCAAGATTTTTTTATGGAAAGCATGAGAATGTATACGACCTCAGTGTATGAACAAAATAAATATCCATACAAAGATAAATCAACTCAAGATTTTTTTATTGTAAGCATGGGAATGCATACGAGTGGATCTATATATTGTAGATTAAACTATATGGATAAATCAACTCAAGATTTCTTGATGGTAAGCATGAGAATGCATACAAGTGGATCTATATATTGTAGATTAACTCAATAGTTTAATACGAAATATAGGATTATGATAAACTTAAATCCCAATATAAATAGATTATTTTGGCAAATAAATTCTATCTCTAACAACAAGTCGAGAAACATAACCTCTTATACAAATAGGACCATTATTTTCGTAGCTTCAACTCCTTATACAAATAGGACCGTTTATTTTGTAAATAAGAGATGATAATCTTATAAACCAGTTTATTTTCAAATTATCTTGGTCGCAATTTGATATTGGAAAATTGCGATTCACATATGTATGATTTGATAATCAATTTTTTTTAGGGGAGAAAGGCACCACGTTGTGGTTTCATTCCCACCACCAACACCACGCACTAATAAAATTTTAAAATGTAAATCCTAATCTATTTGAAAAAATGGGTAGGGCCTGTCCTCCCAACTGAATTACCCAAAAAGCATTTTAGGGCAGGAAAAATATTTATGTATGTACACACTTTACATGAAAATATTTTGCAAACTTTATTTTCCCGATATTTGTTAACATGCTTAAAAACCATTGTGTAATGCATTAGTAACTTGTTTGGTATTTAAATATATTTTGTATACAATATTATAACTAAAAATAAATAGTTATATTTATTTAAATAGTATTTAATACGTGATATGTATAATATGATATAATATATAACATAATATATGTTATATTTACTATATTCTAGTATATAGTAGATTATATAATAGAATATAATATAATGTAAATTAATAACATACACATAAATATATATATATACTATATACTATAATATTATATAATTTATATTATATTTAAATATGGGATTACATATTATATAATATAATTATATCACTAAGATAAATACAAATATATATCTAAATATTATATTATAAATATTATATAATACAATTATACTAGTTACAACTATAATCTAATAGCATAAATATAAATATATAAATATACTATATATTTTTATTATATATATTAGGTTACATATTAAATAATATAATTATATTAGTAAGATCAATACAAATATATAATTGAATATATTATATATAACTATACTATATATTATAATATTATAATATTATAATATTATATATTATATTATATATTATATAAGATAAATAAATACAAATATATTATTATATAATTATAATATTATATTGAAATATGCTATATATTATAATATTATATAGTTATATATTTTATTTAAATATTAGATTATATTATATAATATAATTATATTAGCAAAATAAATATATTTGTATTTATAATATATAATATAATATTTACTATAATTTAGATTTATTATATTTAAATATTAGATTATATAGTGCATAATATAATTATATTTGTAAAATAAATATATTCGGTACCTCCCAAGGAGCGAGAACTGCCATTCTAACCTTTCTCAAAGGCTTCCATCCTCAAATTCAAAGCTTATGGCTACCCGATATAGCTCATCATCTTGTATTTATAATATATAATCTAATATTTACTATAATATATATTTATTATATTTAAATATTAGACTATATATTATATAATATAATTATATTAGTCTATATTATAGTAAATATTATATTTTATATTATATATAATACAACTATATTGATAAAATAAATATATTTGTATTTATAATATATAATCTAATATTTACTATAATATAGATTTATTATATATATATATATAATGCAATATAATATAATAAATATAAATTACTAACATAAATATAAATATATAAATGTATAATATATAATGTAATGTATAAAATATGATATGATTTAATATGAATATATGTAAATATAATACATTATATATAAATTTATAAAATATGATTGAAAATGTGGCTATGTGAAACTCAAAGTATTAAATTCAAAAAACTTTCATACCCACATTCCATTTACATGAGCTTTGGTAGAAAATCAAAATAACAATGTCGGATCTTTATTTTTCATTACCAAAATAAAAAAAAACTATCCAAGACCTTAAGACTAACTTCCATCTTAATTTATTCGCCAAATAAGTTCTTAAAAATTTACAAAAAATAAAAAATAATACTAAAAATAAATTGAAACTACGAAAAAGACTTACTGAAAAGCGCTTAGAGTTATCCTGTCAGGACTTGGTACATCTCAGATCCAATTTCCTGATCAATGACACACTTTTGCTCTAAGATGATGCCGAAATTTTGCTCCTTAAGGTGTTGCCGAAAATTCTGCACCTTAAGATGTTGCTGAAAATTATGAGATAGTGACGGTTTAAAAAAGTTAAAAAATCAATTAGGATTTCTGCAAATCCTATAGGAACAAATTAGAGCTCAATCTATTATGAGTTGATGTCTCTTTGGCCAGACTTCTCTCTTATTTTCTTCAAAAATAGATGTCTCTCTGGCCAGACTTCTCTCTTCTTTTCTTCAGATATAACAAACCTCTGTTGCTCAATACAGGAAGAGAGACAGTGACGGGCCTCCCTGTGGCCCTATGGTTAAAGAGACGGCGTACGTGACTTCCAAAATTTTGTGAGAAAGGGGGAGGACAATAAAAATAAGGGCGTGAAGAGAGAAAAAAGTGATGTATGAGAGAGATCTCATGCATTCCAAAAAATAATTTAGAAAGAGAATGGGAGGAAAATAAAAATAGCGTGTGATGGAGAGAGAAATCTTTGTCTTGAGATAGATAAAGATCTTATAATGAGCTCTAAACATCTTCAAACTACATTTTTTTTATAGAAGGAAATTTATAATAAGATTATTTATTAATCTCTTCATTTGAATAGGATTGTATTGTTTTATAATTTTCCGACAAATAGAAGAACTATACGATGACATAACTTTTGTATGAAAATATATGAACCTTATTCATTTTTACCAAATTCAATTCCTATTTAAAATTTAAAACCAATCAAATTTAAATATATATTATGTAGATGTCCCATTTAAATTTGAAATACAATCAAATTTAAATATTATCTAAATTATTTTAATTTACTATAAAGATGAAACAAAATCTAATTTGAATTAGATTTCCTATCTTATGAACGAAAGTGGGGGTGCCCCATTATCCTAAATAAATAGCGGTCAGGCCTTTTTTTGCCGCAAAAAGTGGTGTGACCAAAGCCAAACTCCTTTCAAAAAAAAAATTTAAATAAAATAAGAAAACGTTATCGGTATCATTGTATATTCTCCCATATAATCCAGGCTTTATGGTCACTTTTTATGGGGTAAACAAGGCCTTGTGGTCATAGCAACAACATTTAAACATGCGGATTATCACCCTCTAACCAAACATTAGTAAGATGTCAATAGAGGAGGAGTTGGACATAGAGATGAATTAAATATTTCTTTTGGTAGGACTAGGTCCATCCCTTCCATCGCCCTCCAACCCATTGATGGATGGTGATGATCTAAAAGGCCATGAAGTTATTACCATTTACCATATGGATTACAGAGCCCCTCTCATATTAGGGTTCCATAATTCCAATAAAAAATTAAATAAGAAAGGAGGGCAAAAAAACAAATTAAGACATTCTTCTAATGGGGGAAGGGGAATCCCCCAAATATAACCATTCCAATTGCTTTGTATGTCAAAAATTAGCAAAAGATGTGTAAGTAAAACCCCCTTTCAATGTAATTATATACTTGTCATTGATTTTTAAAAGAGTGCGGCTTGCTCAAACAATCAAAGTAACACGCACCACCAAACTTTGCTAAACAATATAGTTTTCTTGTTGGAAATTTTTTTCGATGTCCTGGACATCTATTTTCAGTCCTTATGAAACTTAAAGCTCGAAAAGTCGGGCAAATAGATCTCAAAACACTTCAAAATAGACAACTCATATATTATGTTACAATATTCACTATTTTTATCAATCCGTCTTTTATTCATAATCATACATATTGAAGTCAAGATATCACTTGGAGGGTTTTTCTAACATAAAAAAATACTTTTTGATGGATTTTTAAAATAAGAAAAGTATAAAAAATACCATTTACCTTTGGCACAAGGTGAGACATTAATCTTGACTATTGGATATGAAATTAGGTGGCTGCAATTATTCCGTTGACTAAGCTTAAACTCTAAAAAAAAAAAAAAATATTCAAAATTTGTGACATATTCAAGCTATCAAACTTCACATCGGATTGTTGTAAATAATTGTGTTACCACTTTGTATCAAAAATAAATGGTCTCAGCATACAATCCCTTTTAAAGTATGTCTTACTTCTATAATATAAGGTTGATTCCTTATATAAATTTTTTCCTTTAAAAATATATATATTTCACGAGCAACCAGTTTTTTACAAGAAGCAGCTCTTCACCTACATGAAGGTGCATTTCAAGCTACTTATTGAAGAACAACATTTAAGGTGCAATTGTAAGTTTTCATAGTTCTGCAATTTCTAAGTTCTCTCAAACACGCATGCAAGAACACACATCTATGCTAGGTTACATGGATTCTTTTGTTTGGGTACAATACCACCACACATAGCGACACAGGTTTTTCTGGAATCTTCTTCTTGTTTGTTGACAATTGACTACATTGATAGAGACTTTGATCTTTGTTTCTTAATTGGTTAGAAAGATGAACTTTAAAAATAATATATATATATATATATATATATATATATATATATATATATGGAATACGCAACACCTATAGGCAAAACTGAATGATGTTTTCGCCTATAGGCTCATCACCGTCGGAAAAAATCAAGCAGCACCTAACCTGTCCGTGGCGGTACCGTCCCGGCCCTAGTCCATGAGTCACCGTGATGGTCTAAAAATCACGCGGAACAACAAATCGGCTCAATAAACCGCCACATACAGGTGAAACACTATAGCACTTTGCCCATGGGCGTTTTTTAGATTTTTCCCCCCTCTCTCTCTCTCTCTTTATATATATATATATATATATATATATATATATATATATATATATATATATATATATATATATATATATATATATACTACTTATAGAAAAGCAGTCAAATCTTGTTCTTCATGGCATGAGATATCCAACACCCTATACCATTAAAAAAAAGAAAAAGAACAAATACCATCAATATGTAGGGAGGTAATGCATATCCATGTACACAGAAGTAGAATAGCGTCCAGTGTGCCAAGCTACCGTGTTGACTGATGTTTTCATCCTAGTTTTCGCAGCTTTGTAACAAAGAGCATGCATGATGATGAGACCCTAGTTATCGCATACTATAAAGAACGGGCGACAGACCCCACCTTTCTTTACTTTGCGCATAGCCTCAAGGAGGTCAAACGCTAAATTACAGTTTGTTGGATATCCGCAATTAAGTTTTTCTAGGCTTACTAGTTTCTTCACTTCTCTTTTCGATATTATTTTTTGCCATCAAGGTATGTGATTGAACACCCTTTCATTTTTATGAGATGTAGTTCAACAGTTCTGACATCCATGTTTCTTGCTATATTATTGCAATAACAGTAGACAGACGATTTTTTGGTGATTTTCAAGGGAATAAACAATAAGACTATTTTTGTCGACATAACGAGATCAAAACACAATGTCATTGGAACAAGCTAAAAATGTACCAAAACTTACATCCCCACCTCCTCTTTTGGCTACATCCTTATCTCCTCTCTTTCACCAGCTCTGGGTCCCTGAGAGTGCAAAATGAGACATTAGCAGCAAACCCAACTAGAGATTTGGAAAGAGACTTTTTTGGGGGGGGGAAGATGTGCATATTGGTCCAAAACTAATCAAGATATTTCGGGATTTGGGGTCACAAATTTTGAAAGAAGTCCTTTTACAATGGCCCACCTTCCAGGCTTGTGGCAGAGCTAGTTCCAAATTTTCACAATTTCTCTCTTCTTCCTTATTAAAAAGGTTAATAAAGCATTTTTCAAAATCGAATTCCGATGATATTTGCTAAAAGTAGCAGGTTCATACCATAAGAAATATGAATCAAGAATCATTAACCAAAGGTTGGGATGCATTATATACACCTTTGAATATGATCGAGAATGAGAAGCCTAGGCCCTGGAGGGATCTTCACATCTCTAAGAGCACTGCAAAGAACAATATGAGAAGTTAAAAGAGGTTATAATGGATCTCATGTAAAGACTATTGCAAAATGAAAGAACCAGGGAGAATGCCTCGACTTACTTGTCATTGAGTAGAGGTAGCGTACGATCAGTTAGCAGACCTTTCTTGAAGTTACTCTCATAGTTTTGAAGTCCAAGGTTTGTCAACATGTTTCTCGTCCTGGTGTAATAGACATCCTCTACTGGTGGCTGAGAGAATTTCTGACCTAACTGTAAACAGAAAGAACAAGATAATCGTCAACAATTTCCAAGGAAAAGAAAACAAATACATTTCCATGAATGTCTATCACAAATTTCAAGTTGCTTATATTCTGTTTCCTCTCAGTAATAATTTAATTTCAAATCTTGGATCTAAAAGAAAGGGTCGCAACATCCATCGTGAATTGACAAGCAAATGTTTAATGGAGAAAAATAATGGGGGAAATCAGCTTTGTTTGTCAGCTTTTGTATGCAGTCTAGAAACTGTAGCGCATTGTTTAAAGAGAACTGAGTCTTGTAACTTTTTGCAAGTCAAGATAAAAGGAATAACTTCTCAGTCAAGTACTAATGCAAAATAGAGAGAAAAGGCATTTGAAGCATATCCTTAAAGAAATGCATATGGAAGTGATAATGTCGAGAAAAGTGTGCATATAGTAAAGCTTAAAAACTCTGCATTAGCAAGTACTTAAACAAAATTGAATTTAAAATAAGTCTTTCAAACTAATGCGTAAGCAGTCTTCAAAAACACAGAGGCAGCCGCCCAAAAACAACTTGAAGGGAGGGGAGGGGAGGGGAGGGGAGGGGGCCATTTGGGCAGAGTAGGGGTGTATATATATATATATATATATATATATATATATATATGGGTGAGGTTCCTGTAAGGTGTCAACCTTTTACTATTGAAGTAAGTTGCACATCAAAACTATGCCGAAAATGCAGTTTCGGTGCCGCAAAGCCTTACAATGATAAGATCTATTGTTTCTCTCAACTATGAAATTTAAAGTTTCAGAAATGGTGAAGATAAAGCAGACCTATAAACACTTGAAAATCTTTAAAATGGATGGCCTAGATATTGTATTAGAATATTAACTATTTTTAGGACTAGAAATACCATTTTTTAATGTCTACGAATCTCAAGGTCGAGATGATCAATTTGAGGGTTTTCCAGCATAGGAAAATCCTTTTCTGATAGTAGTTTTAGGTGCACCTTACGCGTGAAGTATAAGGTTGACACCTTATACAAACTTTTTCCTATATATATTAGCCGACCCCAAATAGATGGGATAAGGCTCTCATGGTAATTATACATGTATATATGTAGGGTGTGGTTTGTATAAGACTGAGGCTTTAAACAATCAAAGTAAGGTGCACCTTCAAATAGTGTTGAAAGATGCTTTAAAAATGGAAATCTTTGTGATGGCCTGCAAATTTATTTTCATCTCTAATCATAAAATTTAACGTTTAAAAAATAATATAGACCGAACCAATCTATGAACACTTGAAAATCTCAAAAATTGATGGTCCATAAAATACATTACAAGATGCACTATTTTCTACACAGGAAATGCATTTTTTCACATGTCCATATATCTTGAGGTCGAGATGATTGATTTAAGAACTTTAGGCATTGAAACAACCTCTTCTAGTGAATTTTTGAGGTTTTACCTTAATTTGACTGTTTAGGGCATCACTTTACAAAAACTTCCTTCATATCTATATATATATATATATATAGGAAGATGCTACTGTTAGCCGGTGGGCTAACAAGAAGATATGAGCCCAATGGCCCAGATTGAATCTGAACCAATCTGACTGTCATGACCTCATTTCGTGTTTGAATTTTAATTTTTTTCTACAAATTCAAATCACTTGAAATTTTAGACATGCGTTCTTCTCATCAAGGAGCACTTAATAAAAATATTTAAAAAATAATTCGCAAAAACAATATTGACAAAAAAACCCCCGAAATATTTTAGGGGTATTTTGGTCACTTTATTTCATGTTAAATATTTTTTTGATATTTTTATTAGATTCTCTTATTTTTGAAGAACACATGCCGAAAATTTCAAGTGATTTGGATTTGTAGAAAAAAAATTAAAATTCAAACACGAAATGAGGTCATGACCGTCAGATCGGCCCATACCGGTCATGTTAGTCCCAAACCCGACTAAAGGAGGAGGGTTGTGTTAGGTAGGCAGTAGGCAACTAGTGGAAAACTTTGCGATATCTTTTCATGAATCCTGAATTACTGGAATATTGGGTCGTTGAGATAAGGATGTTGAGATGGATGAGTGGTAAGACAAGAAAGAATAGAATTCAGAATGAAAACATTCGAGAAGATCTAAGTATGACTTCAATAGCGATAAGATGAGGGAAACCTTCAAGGGTGTTTTGGTTAATTTATTTTTTATAAAGTATTTTTTAATATTTTAATTAGGTACGCCTATTTTTCAATAGTAGACGCTCCAACTTCAAGTGATTTGAATTTGCAGAAAAAACTAAAATTCAAAGCTGAAACACGAGTGCAACGCTGTTTGATTGTCCAAGATTCAATCAGGGCCATTGAGCTTATACAATTACATCAGCCCTTGGGCTGACACATTGTTTTTCTTATATACATACATATATATATATATATATATATATATATATATATATATAACAACTTCTAGTGAAAGTTTAGAGGTAGGCCTAATTTGATTGTTTAGAGCTTAGGCTCTATATAAACTTTTCCCATATATATATATATATATATATATATAAGAACAAAAAGCATAAACAGACACTTACATCTTACATATTATTACAATAACTGGAGAACAACTTCCAGTTGTGAGGACAATACGATGGGAGTGTGTAGAAATTACAGTCGCACATAATAAAACAGAGATAATTAAAGACTAGGATAAGAGAGAACCTGGTTGTGATTGAAGCAAAAAAAAGATAAGGATATGTTCAAACTGACAAAATGAGCTGTAAGGTCAGGACAGCATAGGTGGAGCCGGAGTGAAGGTCGAGAAGGTTTTTAGAAGAAGAGAGCTTAGAAGAGTAAAGAGCTTGTGAGAGAAGAAGAGAGCAAAGAGCTTTCGAGCGCTTCGAGACCTGCTGAGAATGAGGAGTCATGCCTCCTTTTATAGGCGAAGGCGGATGAAAAGGTCGTGGCAAAAGAAGATGCCGAAGAGACAAGGATGGGAAGAAAAGAGGAGAGAAAAGACGTAAAGAAAAAGAAAGATGCTTGATTTGACTTAAAGAAGCATCTGTAATAATAATTGTTTGTCTTTTATGTCGGCAGCACAGTGGTCTGGTACGGCGAGTATCCTGAAACAGTATCTTGATGGTGACATAAGGTGACATGGTACGGGTGGGAATCTTTATGTCGGTGCATGAGGTGGCATGGCTGAGAATCTGCTTTATCAGGTCAGGCTTCTTTATGGTTTTTGGCTGAACTCATTGGGGTCTTCTTCTTCATCCGGGTCTGTTTCTTCCAACGGAAAGTATCGATTGGCACGGTTGGGAGATGATTGAACTGTTTCATCTGAAGAAACTGGGTTGCGGCCTGCTTCAGCAAATATTTTTTGCATTTGTTGTTCAAGAGTTTCTTTGGTGGCATAGGGATTGGTTTGGAGCATATTTCTGAGATATGTACGGAAGTTAAATGAAGTGTTGGCGGTAGCAGTATTATAAGTAGTAGGATTGGGATTATAAATAGGTTTCTCTAGTGGTATTCTTTTGGGTACAATAGTATTGAGATCCATGTTGAAAATATCCCACCACTTTACAGAGATGGTTTTTCCCAAGCGAGGAATATAGGTAAAATCGGCTGTATTATTAGAAGTCAATGAGTATTCCCATTTCATAATCCATGGGAGTTGATATAAGGTGACAAAATATAAATGTGGTTCAATATTGCTATCAATCTTATTGAATAATTCAAATTGCTCATGTGCTTTCTTAAAAGCAGGAGGTAAAATATCACTTTTAGAACCCCATATAAGAAACCAGTTTTTGAACCAACTCCGGAATTGGATGTACCAACTATGAGTATTATTTGGATTTTGATAGGAAAATGTTTTATGCCATGCCTCAATATACTCTGCATACTTATAATATTTATAAGAAAAGTCTGGATTATCTAATTTTTTCCCTTGGGTGAGGTTGCAACCCCACTCCTCATAGGATAAAATCTTTTTTATTTGCATTTTAGAGTATGCAATAACTCTTGTATTTTGTTGATAATAATGGACCGCTGAGACGGACCCTACTTCTATTAATATGGCTTCATAGTATTCTCGGGTTTTAACTCCATTTGTGGGATTGAGATGGTTGATCAAATAAAGAGGAGCAAGTTTGGTTGGGTTCATATGGGTATGTTGATCCTCGATGGTTATATCCATGAGAAAAGCCGCTTTTGTAAATGTGGAACGAGGAGCATTTGGATTAGGCCTTTGGGATGGCCTAGACTGAGCCGATGTAAAAGCTGGGGTTGATGTATTATGTTCTGGGTAGGTTATTTGATGTATAAGTGAAATGGATGGTGAGAGAGTAGCCAACGGCAGACTTTCAAGTAATGATGGTACTATATCAAGAGGGCGTTTCTCGCTGTGAGAATTGCTGCAAGTGCCCATTGTAGTGGATAAGTCAGGCGTATTATTTTTATTAGCTGCAAAGAGCTGTAGTGCAAGTGAGAGTGGTGTATCGTCGTTGGCGTCAGTGTGGCCCTCCCTGCAAAAATTCACGGGTAAGAAAATCAGGTAAGGAATTAGAAGAGTCGTGCAGATGTTCAATAGTGAAATCGAAAGCAGAGAGAATCGCCTGCCAGCGAGCAAAAATTTGTTTGGAAACAAGATTGTGAATATCTTTTTGCAGAATATCTTTTGCTGCCTTGCAGTCTGTGCGAATAAGAAAGCTTTGATTGAGAATATCGCTTTGAAATTTTGTTACACAATGAACAATGGCAAGGACTTCCTTTTTGACGGTAGAATAGTTTTGTTGGGTTGAATTCCAGGCCTTAGAAGTATACCTGAGGAGTTGTTCATGGTTATCAACCTGTTGTTTTAGGATTCCTCCTAAACCCAACTCTGAAGCATCACATTCAATTATTTTAAATGCAGTAGGGTTAGGAAGAGAAAGGCAAGGTAAAGATTTGACTTTTTGTTTAATTATTTGTACCGCCTTGGTATGAACAATTGTCCAAGGTGGAGGATTCTTTTTCAATCGATCATGCAATGGTTTGGCATCAATAGCAAGGTTTTGATAGAAATCAATAACATAATTTAAACAACCTAAAAATCTTTGAAGTTCTTTTTTATCTAACATTTTATCTGGAAATTTATCAGCAAATTGAATTGAGCGATTTATGGGAATAATAGTGCCATGATGAATATTATGTCCTAAAAATCTAATAGTAGTTTGGAACAATTTAATCTTTTTAGCCGATACTAATAATCCTAATTTAATCTTTTTACCCGATACTACTAATCCTGCATGCGTTACTGCATGTATAAAAGTATTAATGTGTTTAAAATGTTCTACGATGGATTATGAAAAAATAAGGACATCATCAATATAAACAATCATAAATTTATAATAAGCATTGAAAACATCATTCATTATTTTCTGGAATTCCGATGGAGCATTTTTTAATCCAAAAGGCATAACATTCCATTCATATTGTCCAAATGGAACATTAAATGCTGTTTTATATTTATCTTCTTCTTTAATTTGGATCTGCCAGTATCCTGACTTCATATCAAATTTAGAAAAGATACAAGCATTAGCTACTCTATCTAATAAATCTTTTTTATTGGGAATGAGATATCTTATCCATTGTAATACTTTATTTAATGGCTTACAATTAATAACAAGTCTAGGAACTCCACGTTCTTTTTCAGCATTTTTATTGACATAAAAAGCTGCGCAACTCCATGGTGATAGACTTGGTCTAATTAGTTTTTTAGTTTGGAGTTTCAGAAATTTCTTTTCTGCACATATCTAATAGTGTAGTATTTATTTGAATTGGTCTTGCTTTTGTAGGAATTTGTCTTTCATCAAATCCTGGTTCATATGGAAGACTTATACTATGTTTCTTCCTTTCCCAAAAAGCATTAGGATGTTCACTACAAATGGAAGTTTCGATTGTTGTTGGAGTTCTTGAATTTTGTTTACAATAAATGGGTCTTGTAATTGTTCTTCTATATGCTTATATCTAATTTCTTGTTTTAACGTGCAGAGAAAATTTTCTTTGTTTTTCAATTGGATTTTAACATTATTTATTTCTTTTAGTTTTGGTTTATTAATAAACTCAAATTTTAGAGGGATGTTTTGGTAAGTGGATGTTATCCCTGTATGGTCTATGGAAAGAGGATATAGTAATGCAAGAAATGTACACCTAGAATTACTGTCTGACTTAGTCCTTTGACCATAATAAAAGGTGTTTGGATACATTGTTGGTTATTACAAACAGAAGCATTTGATAATTTATAATTGATAAAACGCCTGCTGCCATCAGCAGTATGTAGTATTTGAGTTGTTTTGTCAAAATACTTGGTTGGTACAAGTCCTTCATTTATACAATTGAGATCAACACCTGAGTCTATTAATGCTGAAGTTTGGAATTTATAGTCTTCTGCTACTATAATGGTAACTAGTACAAACCATTTTTGTGTAATGATTCTATCAATGAGATTGACAGAAGTAGGACTATCATTTACCAAAACTGGTTTACTCTATGAAGATTCTAGAGTTTCCATTTTTTCTTCTGGACTAGGAGAGAAAGGAGCATATGTTGTAACTAAATGATTAAACTCTAATTCGTCTGTATCCGAATTGTGATTAGATAAATTTTGTAATTCTAAAATTTTTATTCTGTTTTTAGCTGTAGTACTTCTTTTTTTACTTCATTTATCTCTTGTTTTAATTCTGAAATGGAAGGTTCTTTTTGGACAGTCATATGTTGTTCACTTACTCTTTTCATAATGGCTGCAAAATTATATTCATCTTGGGTTTTGACTATAGGAGGTGGTTTTGGTTTTGTTTTTGCTAGATTAATAAATTTAGTAATTACAGATCTTTTTTCTTCGGGATCTGTGATGTTTTCTATGAGATCTACAATTAAATTATCTTCCTGTGTTATTGTATGGAGATTATGTGTTTGAATTGGACAAGCACACGATGCTTCTTCCATAAGATTGGATGAACTTGTATCTGATGCGAAAGAGGAATCTGAAGAATCTGTCCATTCAACTTGTATATTTCCTAATAAAGATTCAGTTGAATTTGTAGTAGATGAGGATGTATTATCATAATTGATAATATTATATATTTTGGTTTTTAATGACTCATCCAAGTGTAAAGCATCTATCTTCTTTTTTAATTTACATTGGTGCTTATAATGTCCAAGTTTTCCACATTTGTAACATACAGGTATTTTTTTTTTATGTTTGTCATGAGGCTTAAATTTCTTTATAAACTTTTGTTTTTTAGACTTTTTATATTTTTTATGTGATTTGTCTGGTCGAAATTTGTCTTTATGGTATTTTTTCTTTTTCTTATACAATTTTTCTGGTTTATTTTTGTGATCTATGTGATAACCAAACTGTTCGCAAAAATCACCAAGCTCTTTTCGTTTAGTAATTTGTGTTTTGTCGAGTTGGCGTTTGAGTTTCAGGTCTGTGCATAAGACTAATCCTTCAGCACATATTTTTGCTGATAATTCACCTAATGTACAAGCAGAATAAATAATAACTCCGTTATGTTTCTTTCTTAATCTTTCTTTGACCTTTTCAGCAAATAAGTAGGGAAGACCAGCAATGAACTTTTCCTTCCAATGATCAAGCTGGCAGTCTTCTCTTATTATAGTCTTGAAAAGAATACATCTTTATACCATTTATAATGGGATAGGGTAGGACATCTTCGATTTGACAACAAATCTTCTGATCTTGCTGCTAATGAGGATGTACTGCCTATAAAATGTAGGGTGATAGTATAAATCAAAGTATTTACAACATCACTTTCTGTATAAATTATTTATTGATTATGTTCATTTCTAGCTGTCCATTGTCTGGTGTTGGTTAGGATTTTATTTTTTGTTTCATCATCAACATAAAAATCCCACCAGCCTTTTAGCCATCCTGTAAATCCATTGACTATTGCTTTGGCAACCTCTTGATCAGGGTTGCCAGCTATTTTATTGGCTGATGCAAACATAGTCATACGTCGCATTACATCTAATATTTTTAAATCAAATAAGCCATCAATAGTCCAATTTACAATTGATCTGCCGGAATATGATACTGCCTGTTGTATAGCATCTTCTTCTAATTGGCCATCAACAGGTGTAGGTCTTTTATAATACAGTAAAGCTGTAATTGGTTTCCATGATTTACCATATGCTATTCGATTGAGATCTTTGGTTGAGGTATCCATAAAAGCTAGTTCTCTATTATGCAAGTTATCTATTATGGTTGGTTCTTCTTCTTGAAGCATTAAATTATCATGCTCAGGAATCTTCTGTTTACCTTTATCGGATGATTCTGGGACTCTAGGTATGGGTACAGGGAGATTTATTTTTAGAGAGGGGATTCCTTTGATATTCAATTGAGCTAATTTGGAGATTAACTGATCCATTAAGGTTTTGTTATCTTCTCCAATATGAAATTTAGTTTTATTGAGTTCTGGAGGAGGTTTGAACAAAACAGCTTTAGGAACACGACGGATTACTATTTGAGGTTGCAGAGTAATTAATTTTTCTATGCGTTCTGCCTGTTTTCCTAAGGATTGCATATATAAATTTGTATAATTGTTTTGTTCCAATAAATGGGGTATTAATTCATGCTTTTTACCTATGTCTTTGGGTATAACCTTATAAAGTGTTGCGATAATCTCGTATAAGGTCTGTGGTGGTTCTCCTTTTAAAGGTGGAGATTTTGTACCTTTGAGTACTATACTTTTCTCAGGTGGATGAATACTTTAAGTACTAGTTCCATCCGTACTTGTATAAGTTTTTTCTTCTATTGTTTGAATATCAAATTGATGAATTTGGATATTATATTGAGTACATATGTCTTGTAACCATATAAAAAATCCTTTAATTCGTTTTTCTTTCTTTAGGAATTTATTATATTTTTTATGAAATATTTCTATTAATCTAGGTTGAAAAGCTTTGAGATACCATTCTCTAATTCCTTGATTTTCTGATGCCGAGCAATCATTTTTTAGATATTCGATATCTACTTTTTCCTTTTTTGATGTTAGGAGATATTTATCTATTTCCATATCTTCGACTTGTAGGGTTAATATGTGAAAATCAGCTATATCTGGTTCAGATGTATAAGTAGGTATAACCACATGATCTGCTGTTCTCTTTGTTCCTTTTAATTGTAAATCTGAGGATCCTGTATGTGTTGCTGGAGGAAGAATGATTATTTCTGGGGTTGTATGACAAGATTTTCTTGCTGGAATTATTGGTTTTCTAATTCTTTTTCTATTTGTCTCTAAGTCATCTTGTACTAATCGTCTATTAGTTTGAAATTTTATTTCTATATGACCATTTTGATGTTCAATAATTTGATTAAGGATATTATTTATTGGTACCTCTTTTGGTTGGTTGTCATTTTGAATTGACCATGACTAGGGTAGAATAATATCTGACCATGCAATAGTTCTTAGAATAATGGTGTTTGATTTTTCTATATTTGTTTGAAATAATACAGTTTGTTTGTCGTATCTGCTTGCATAATATTAGGACAAAGAGTATTCATGACTATATAATAGATACGATATACAATGGCTAAGTTTTGAGATCCAAGAGTCGTATGGAATCCGTGGGTTTTAAGATTTATTGTTAATATATCTAGGATATTAGGGTATGTTAATGAAACATAAAAATTTGGAAAACAATTAAAGTAAATGGGTCCACTACAAAGGCTGGATTCAACCATACCTAGAAGGGAGTCCGAAAACTTCTTGTGCCTCGTATCTATTAGGCGTACGAGCACTGAATTGTTTAAACTCAAACGGGTTAAAGGTTTTATTGCTATTTGTATAAGTCCAATATGTAAATATTTATAATTATTTTCTTTATGTTTTTCCATATTTATAAATATTTACATATTGGACTTATACAAATAGCAATAAAACCTTTAACCCGTTTGAGTTTAAACAATTCAGTAACGCATGCAGGATTAGTAGTATCAGCTAAAAAGATTAAATTAGGATTAGTAGTATCGGCTAAAAAGATTAAATTGTTCCAAACTACTATTAGATTTTCAAGACATAATATTCATCATGGCACTATTATTCCCATAAATCGCTCAATTCAATTTGCTGATAAATTTCCAGATAAAATGTTAGATAAAAAAGAACTTCAAAGATTTTTAGGTTGTTTAAATTATGTTATTGATTTCTATCAAAACCTTGCTATTGATGCCAAACCATTACATGATCGATTGAAAAAGAATCCTCCACCTTGGACAATTGTTCATACCAAGGCGGTACAAATAATTAAACAAAAAGTCAAATCTTTACCTTGCCTTTCTCTTCTTAACCCTACTGCATTTAAAATAATTGAATGTGATGCTTCAGAGTTGGGTTTAGGAGGAATCCTAAAACAACAGGTTGATAACCATGAACAACTCCTCAGGTATACTTCTAAGGCCTGGAATTCAACCCAACAAAACTATTCTACCGTCAAAAAGGAACTCCTTGCCATTGTTCATTATGTAACAAAATTTCAATGCGATATTCTCAATCAAAGCTTTCTTATTCGCACAGACTGCAAGGCAGCAAAAGATATTCTGCAAAAAGATATTCACAATCTTGTTTCCAAACAAATTTTTGCTCGCTGGCAGGCGATTCTCTCTGCTTTCGATTTCACTATTGAACATCTGCACGGCTCTTCTAATTCCTTACCTGATTTTCTTACCCGTGAATTTTTGCAGGGAGGGCCACACTGACGCCAACGACGATACACCACTCTCACTTGCACTACAGCTCTTTGCAGCTAATAAAAATAATACGCTGATTTATCCACTACAATGGGCACTCGCAGCAATTCTCACAGCGAGAAACGCCCTCTTGATATAGTACCATCATTACTTGAAAGTCTACCCTTGGCTACTCTCTCACCATCCATTTCACTTATACATCAAATAACCTACCCGGAACATAATACATCAACCCCAGCTTTTACACCGGCTCAATCTAGGCCATCCCAAAGGCCTAATCCAAATGCTCCTCGTTCCACATTTACAGAAGCAGCTTTTCTCATGGATATAACCATCGAGAATCAACATACCCATATGAACCCAACCAAACTTGCTCCTCTTTATTTGATCAACCATCTCAATCTCACAAATGGAGTTAAAACCCGAGAATACTATGAAGCCATATTAATGGAAGTAGGGTCCGTCTCAGCGGTCCATTATTATCAACAAAATACAAGAGTTATTGCATACTCTAAAATGCAAATAAAAAAGATTTTATCCTATGAGGAGCGGGGTTGCAACCCCACCCAAGGGAAAAAATTAGATAATCCAGACTTTTCCTATAAATATTATAAGTATACAGAGTATATTGAGGCATGGCATAAAACATTTTCCTATCAAAATCCAAATAATACTCATAGCTGGTACATCCAATTCCGGATGCTTCTATTTGAACGTTTTCCTAGTTAGTTCAAAAACTGGTTTCTTATATGGGGTTCTAAAAGTGATATTTTACCTCCTGCTTTTAATAAAGCACATGAGCAATTTGAATTATTCAATAAGATTGATAGCAATATTGATCCACATTTATATTTTGTCACCTTATATCAACTCCCATGGATTATGAAATGGGAATACTCATTGACTTCTAATAATACAGCCGATTTTACCTATATTCCTCGCTTGGGAAAAACCATCTCTATAAAGTGGTGGGATATTTTCAACATGGATCCCAATACTATTGTACCCAAAAGAATACCACCAGAGAAACCTATTTATAATCCCAATCCTACTACTTATAATACTGCTACCGCCAACACTTCATTTGACTTCCGTACATATCTCAGAAATACGCTCCAAACCAATCCCCATGCCACCAAAGAAACTCTTGAACAACAAATGCGAGAAATATTTGCTGAAGCAGGCCGCAACCCAGTTCCTTCAGATGAAACAGTTCAATCATCTCCCAACCGTGCCAATCGATATTTTCCGTTGGAAGAAACAGACCCGGATGAAGAAGATGAAGAAGAAGACCCCAATGAGTTCAGCCAAAAACCATAAGAATACTATGAAGCCATATTAATGGAAACAGCGTCCGTCTCTGCGATCCATTATTATCAACAAAATACAAAAGTTATTGCATACTCTAAAATGCAAATAACAAAGATTTTATCCTATGAGGAGTGGGGTTGCAACCCCACCCAAGGAAAAAAATTAGATAATCCAGACTTTTCCTATATTTATTATAAGTATGCAGACTATATTGAGGCATGGCATAAAACATTTTCCTATCAAAATCCAAATAATACTCATAGTTGGTACATCCAATTCCGAATGCTTCTATTTGAACGTTTTCCTAGTTGGTTCAAAAACTGGTTTCTTATATGGGGTTCTAAAAGTGATATTTTACCTCCTGCTTTTAAGAAAGCACATGAGCAATTTGAATTATTCAATAAGATTGATAGCAATATTGATCCACATTTATATTTTGTCACCTTATATCAACTCCCATGGATTATGAAATGGGAATACTCTGTGACTTCTAATAATACAGCCGATTATACCTATATCCCTCGCTTGGAAAAAACCATCTCTGTAAAGTGGTGGGATATTTTCAACATGGATCCCAATACTATTGTACCCAAAAAAATACCACCAGAGAAACCTATTTATAATCCCAATCCTACTACTTATAATACTGCTACCGCCAACACTTCATTTGACTTCCGTACATATCTCAAAAATATGCTCCAAACCAATCCCCATGCCACCAAAGAAACTCTTGAACAACAAATGCGAGAAATATTTGCTAAAGCAGGCCGCAACCCAGTTTCTTCAAATGAAACAGTTCAATCATCTCCCAACCGTGCCAATCGATATTTTCCGTTGGAAGAAATAGACCCGGATGAAGAAGATGAAGAAGAAGACCCCAATGAGTTCAGCCAAAAACCATAAGAATACTATGAAGTCATATTAATGGAAACAGGGTCCATCTCTGCGGTCCATTATTATCAACAAAATACAAGAGTTATTGCATACTCTAAAATGCAAATAAAAAAGATTTTATCCTATGAGGAGTGGGGTTGCAACCCCACCCAAGGGAAAAAATTAGATAATTCAGACTTTTCCTATAAATATTATAAGTATGCAGAGTATATTGAGGCATGGCATAAAACATTTTCCTATCAAAATCCAAATAATACTCGTAGTTGGTACATCCAATTCCGGATGCTTATATTTGAACGTTTCCCTAGTTGGTTCAAAAACTGGTTTCTTATATGGGGTTCTAAAAGTGATATTTTACCTCTTGCTTTTAAGAAAGCACATGAGCAATTTGAATTATTCAATAAGATTGATAGCAATATTGATCCACATTTATATTTTATCACCTTATATCAACTCCCATGGATTATGAAATGGGAATACTAGGTTACTTTTAATAATACAGCCGATTATACCTATATCCCTCGCTTGGGAAAAACCATCTCTGTAAAGTGGTGGGATATTTTCAACATGGATCCCAATACTATTGTACCCAAAAGAATACCACCAGAGAAACCTATTTATAATCCCAATCCTACTACTTATAATACTTCTACCACCAACACTTCATTTGACTTCCGTACATATCTCAGAAATATGCTCCAAACCAATCCCCATGCCACCAAAGAAACTCTTGAACAACAAATGCGAGAAATATTTGCTGAAGCAGGCCGCAACCCAGTTTCTTCAGATGAAACAGTTCAATCATCTCCCAAACGTGCCATATATATACATATACATATATATATATATATATGGAAGAATCTACGAAACGCCTATAGGCAAAAATGAACGGTGTTTTCGCATATACGCTCATTACTGTCCGAAAAATTTGCGTGGTGTTGATAAAACGAGCAAGTCCGTGGCGGTACCATCACGAACATGCTAGGTCTGTGACGGTCAAAAAATTACACGGAAGCGACACGGACGTTACGCCATCCGTTGCAGGTCCGTTCAATAAATCGCCACAAACATAGCAAGTCCGTGGCAGGGCAAAAACACTATTCATTTTCTCCTATAGGCGTTTTTAGTGTTTTCTTATATATATCTATATATATATATATATATATAAATATATATATATATAGGAAAAGTCTTCCCAACGCCTATAGGTGAAAATGAACAGTGATTTCACCTACCCTCATCACCATCCAAAGTTCATCGCACGGTCACACTTGTCTGGTAGTATTTCATTTTTCATTTTTTTTCTACAAATCGGAATGACCTAAAATTTAAAGCGTATGTACATCTTAGTGAAGTGCACTTAATAAAAATATAAAAAAAATATAATTTGAAAAACAATGTTGACCAAAATACCCCTGAAACTTTCTGGAGGTATTTTGGTCAATTTTTTCCTGTAAAATATGTTTTTATATTTTTTTGTAGATTCACCTATTTTTGATGAACACATCCTTCAAATTTTAGGTCATTCCGATTTGCAGAAAAAAAATGAAAAATAAAACACTATCGGACAATCGTGACCGTACGATGAACTTTAGATGGTGAAGAGGATCGGCGAAATCACTATTCATTTTATCCTATAGGCGTTTTGTAGTATCTTCAATATATATATATATATATATATGTATGTATGTTAGGGTACTCCTACACATGCTGTATTTTCCTAATGTACTCAATATTTTTTGATATTTATTACCTTTGCTTTGTAATAAAATATTTTTCAAGCAAAGGCATTTTCTGTCATTAAGAGGGATACAATAGATATTTTTATGAGAAACTAGTTGTAATTAATGTGGCATGTGGGTGATATCACACCGCATGTGGAGGATGTCACTCTCCGCTATAATCAATAAATGTGTTTCATTTTATAAAGAATTTATATTGTCTTTGACTAATTACCTAAAACACCCCTAAATAATAAAGTGACCACATTGTAGAGTAAGGGTGTATTAAGTGTCAAAAAATATTGAGTACACTAAAGAAATACTCCATATGCAGGAGTACGCTAACACATATCTATATTCAATATTTTGGGTCAATAATCTAGGAGAATGAAGCGATTGAAGATGATGTTACGCATAGAATTAGAACTGGGTGGGCGAAGTGGAGATATGCATTTGGAGTTTTATGTGATCGCCGCATACCAATGAAACTAAATAGGAAGTTATATAAGATGACTGTAAGACTAGTCATGCTTGATAGAATGTTGGGTAATCAAGAAATAATACATTCATAGGATGAGTGTAGCTGAGATGGGGATGCTAAGATGGATAAGAAAGGACAGAATTCAAAATGAATACATATGAGGGAACTTAGGGGTGGCTCCAATAGGCAATAAAATGTGGGAAAGTAGAATCAAGCCATATGCAATGTAGACTTAGTACAACACCGTTAAGAGGGGCGAAGGTTCAAGTGGGAGGCTCTAGAAGCGGAAAAAGAAGGCCTAAAAGGGCATGGATGAAAGTAGTGAGAAGAGATATCGTGACTTACGGTTTGACTAAGAGTATGACCCATGATAGAGCAGAATGACGAAACAGGATTCAAGTAGCCTACCCCAAATAGTTGGAATAGGGCTCGAATGATGATGATGATTGATGATGACGATGACGATGATCATGATATATAAATAAATAAAAAAGGAACACTTTAGGGTGCCCTAGTATCTATGCGCCCGCCTCCATTTTTTGAACATTGCATAAAACAAAAACAATAAATGAAAGAATAAGAAATCATAACACATTTGACACAAAAATTCCAAACCCTAATTTGAGATTTCGTAATGCACCAACTTTTTCAAAATGAAATCAATGTAGGCCCAAATCAGTGACCTTTGGTTGCCAAAAGTTCTCTTCTGTGACCACTCCAAGCTCAAAAAAATATCTAGAAGTACATCTTTCTATTTTGCAAGAAATTGAAAATGTTGAAAATTTTTCGATTTTGAAAAAAAAAGAAAAATCTAAAAATCTAAGTTTTGGGAGAGTTTTTATCTCTCTAAAACATGAAAAAGGGGTTTTTGGAAAACCCTTTTCCCCATTTTTAGCAGGGGAAAAATACCTAAAATACCCTTGGCCATGGGCCTATATCCATCCTCAGCCAGCCTGCATCGAGGCACCACCTAAGCGCCCGCCCACCCGCCTTAAGGAGAGCGCCAAGGCCGACAACTAGATGCACGCCTGCCTAGGGAACCCACCTAGTGCGCAACTAGGTATTCTCATTTCCTTGCTGCCTAGGGCAGCTCCTATGTTTTACCCAAAGTTTAAAAAAATGCTAGGCGGCCGGCCTGGCGCCCGATGCCCAGCACCTAGGTAGGCACCCCGTAGTACAAGTTCTATATATATATATATATATATATATATGTGTGTCAATTTTGTAATTTATCGCATTTTAAAATATTGTATTATTATAAGATATTTTTTTATATACAAACATATGACATATCGCAAGTTGAGAACAAAGTCGTTCAAAATTCAAACCATAAAAAATTTAAAAGTCTAATAGGATATGTATTAGTAATAGTCTCCAACTCTCCATATTCCATAATAAGTGAAAAATGTTAGGAAGCTTCTTCAAACCACAAAAAATATTTTTGATTCTCAAAAATAGGTATAGCTAAGAGATTAAGGGTTTATGGAATTGTTCTTTTAATTTTAGGGGTTGAAAATAAACATTTTTGGGGGGATCAAAATTACCCCTTTTTCCCTTTTGATATCTATAAAAAAAAAAGAAAAGAAAAGGCCCATGTCCCTGGGCACCCGCCTAGCCGGCCTAGGTACATCCGCCTGTGTAGGGCCGCCTGGGTGTGGGCACGCGGTATTTTGGTTTTCCCTTTACAAAAAAACATTGGTTTTCCCTTTACAAAAAATCATTTTTACTTAAGCTTGTGCCAGTGTTTAAAGACTCCCTGAATCCCTAGTCCATGCCAAGTCTTAATTGAGTGTTAGGAAATAAAGTGAATATTCTAAATAATATCCAAGTTTTATAAGACTCGGTGAGGTGAGTCATACGAGTATTGAGCTAAGTTCGAGTTCTTAACCATTGGCCATAAACTCAAAAAAGCCTCTGAGTTGATCATTCTTCCATGTTTTCAAGTCAATTACCAGCAACACAGTAAAATACCACCACTCAATTACCAGCAACACAGTAAAATACCACCACTCAATTACCAGCAACACAGTAAAATACCACCACTATCATCTCTAGAGAGACAAGGTCAAACCCAGCTGCTCTTGGTTTATTCCTAGATTAACACACTTCCTTCAAATTAATCAGCGAACCATTTAGAACTTCTCTTTTTTGTTCTGTTTGCACTAGACTTTTCATTATATTTAATGGAACGATCAAATAATGTGAAATATCTATTTAAAAAAAAACCATCATGTCCTAGTCATACAAACCTTGAAAAGTCCACCTTGAACAAGAGCAAAGAAAAGCCCGGATGTAATGACATTGGCTGCCTGATTTGGACCCCCCATGCCACTGACTAATGAGAACATAGCCCCAGAACCAAAAGCAGCCACCATACTGCAGATTGGTTCAATATAAGCAGTTGTTAAGGTCACATTTCCAAGCAATTTGCAAAGTAGTAACAAGCTTAATTGTCAGTCCAATGAGCATTTCCACAAAAATTAACTTGAAGTAGGGAACATGTTACATAGCAAAGGTATATGTACACATGCTCCAGCATGCAAGCATAAAAAACAATGTACACTAAGTATGCAATTTAGATATAATATACTCTGTATATATTCCATGTGGAACGAAACATAAACAGGGATTTGTTTTACAATGAATTCTAAAGATAATTTCCTAACACAATGCTTATTTTGTTTCTGGATAAATTCCTAATGGAATTAAATTAATTAAAGAGAGGCTCAAAAGGTGCAGCCCATGAATGGAACATTTCTTGATTATCAGATTCTTAAAACCATGGCAAAGGACAGCATTAAACACCAATGGGAGAAACAGTTAAAACAGTAACATAAGGCATACCTAGACTGCACATCCTCCACCCCACGAATTCGTTTCATGACACAAGATATCCCTGCATTTACACCTGTCATGACCGCAAAGTTACGAGCTTGCACAAGAGGACCACCTGTAAGAGCCTGCATATATCACATTATTAACCTTATTCTTCTATTGGATACTGGAATTAACCATATGGCATTAAGAACAATACACTTTGAAATGATATCAATTTCTTGAAAGCAGTAGATATCATTGAGATTCTTTTCTTTATGCGCAGATCAAAGATAACACTATTGTTCCCTTGCCATTAGAAGGTAGAAGTGAATGAATCGACACATAAGCAGCAGAAATGGGAAATATGATATTACTTCTTAGTAGAGGCTGTGAAAGTGGGACATACAGGCAAAAATTTCAGAAGGAAAGAACTTCAAATATTCTCTAGTGCGGTGTATGCATCTTTAAAAAATCAATAAATAGATCCTTTTAAGCATTTCTATCCTTAATTCATAGACGATAATGTATTACAGTAGTCTAATAGCATAAAACTAGTCGAATCTCTTGAAAGCAATATATGTTGATTGAGATGAATACTGCAATAAATCAATTGCTTCATACAATAGATACCGAGCTTAGAATATGATAAAATCAAATAGGATTAAATCAATGCAAGCTAAGAGATATTACTGGAGATTCAATATGCTTTTAGCTATCAATATGTCACCAATATTGCCACCTTGCAAATAACCAGTCTAAAATAAAAGAGAGAAAAATTCACCATGAATCATTTATATCCACAAAATTTGCAAATTATAACCCAAAAAATCATATTCTTGCAGAAATAGACATCACTGAGCAAGAAACCAGAGAGAAGACAGAGATGCAACTATAGAGGAAAAAGGGCCACGCTTCCTGGGGCTTACCTGAGCTTGTTTGAGAGAAGCCATGGCCTGAGGGTTAAGCCCAGCCTGAGGAGCAGTGGGAAGAGAAGAAGTAGCATCAGCAGTTAGGGTTCCCATGAAAGCTCCAATGGCCGCCCCTTGCGCCGCACTTGTCACAGTAACAATGGCCGCCTCGACTGGCAAAGACTGCTTCGAAAGCCATGTCTTAAACCCTAACTCAAGCTCCTTCAACTTCGTCTGAACCTGAGCAATAGGACCAGGAGGAGGAATGGCCTTTGTTATCTCGACCATGCTTTGCCTGCCCTCCATTAAAGAGCAGAAGAGGGGGAGTTCTCAAGCTCAGAAGAAGGACCAAAAATGGCGATTAAGGTTTCATAGGCCAAACTATAATAAGAGAGCCTGAAACCAGAGAAGACTAGAAGAGGAGGGTTTATCAGAGTACACCAGAGGACGAGGTCGTGTCATGCCATAGGGTTTGAAAATTTCAGTTAAATTTCGGCGAAATTCGGTCTTGCCTTCCTGGGTTTGGCTCCTTCCTGCGGGGGTCTCACAGTTGGTGGACTGATTGCATTTAAGGGGTTAAAATAGGGATTGCGTATTAGCAGACAATGAACGATTGCTTCATGCGGGCTGGATTCTATTTGTACAAAATGTGGACTCCATTTGTACAATATGCGGTCTAGAGGTATTAAGCATCCATCTTTAGGTGGTTTATCTAAAAACAATTGAAATTAATGGTCCAATAAAATTATTATTTTTTATTTTTAAATTTTATTTATTTATTTTTATTCATGATCTCTATGTTAAACATTATATATTCTCTAAAAATTAGGATCAAATTTTATTTCAAAAATAAATTTATTAAAGAACCTACATTTCTACATGTGCAGGCTTGGTTGCATGCTAACCGCGTCCAAAGCCTATTTATATTAGGAAATTTGTGGCCCACGCCCTAGTTTTTCAAGCCAGGCCGGGTCGCCTGGCCCATTGCCATAACTACTTTAGCAATAGGAGTGACCTTTCCACATTTTACCTTGTGTCGTTTTTTCGGAACCAGCATTGTGGGTTGCCTAAGTGCCCACACTTTTTGATACTCGATACGTTACACCAGCTCATCAGAATGGTGTTGTGGTGATATCTAATGAATTTTGCCGGGGTTTAAGTTTATGATGCCCCAGGAAATTTATCAAAATATCCATGAGAACTGAACTATTCAATACTTACCTAGTTGCAACTATTCACATTCCCGATCATGTGTCTTTTCATAGGTATTTTTAAAAGGACCTGGTTTTTATGCGGCCATACCCGCATATGTACAAATGTGGACCTATTAATAAATCTATTTTTGAGATGGAGTTTTGGACTTAATTTTTAAGAACATGTAATCTCTAACATGGAGATCACGAATATGAAAATAAAATAAAAAAATTAAAAGTTAGAAATAATAATTCTAATAAGAAAAATTTGGACGGTTAGTTTCTGTTGTCTTCATGTTGAACACCTACTTGCATCTATATTTAAGATTGATGCTTTACACTTTTTGGACCGCATCTATAGTCATGAGGTCTAGCCCACATGAAATAATTTTCTTTTTAAAATTAATCAAAAGATATGGTAGATCAGCCCACATAAAACAATTTTCTTTTTAAAATTAATCAAAAGATATGATAGATCATTGATGGTCAAATAGCTGATCTCTCATAAGTATTTGAATAAATTGCCGTAAAGATTTTGATTAGCCTGCCTAGTATTAGCTTTAACTGTACTCGATGATTGAGAAGAAGGAATCAACATGCCTCATAAATGTTAGCTAACTAGTATTGACCATGTTCAATGGTTGGGCGCAATGTGTGGCTAACTTCTTTTAATGGTAACATATCAATAACTTTTTTTTCTTTTTTTTTTTGTCAAATTTCAAATATATTATTACCATCGTCAAAGCTTTTTTTTAACTTTTTTGGGTCGGCTACATGAACCCTAATCCACCATTCTGCTTTACCAAGACCATACCCTTGGTGCAATAATATATTCAAATCAATATTTCAAAACCCGAACCAGTGAGGTGGATCTCCACTCATATATTCATGTCAGATAACAAGATCAAGGATCCAGATCAGTGCGAATTAACCTGAATCAGTGATCTAAAAACTATTTTTAAAAAATAAAAATCAAATAGGAGTTTTGGTGGTGATAATTAAGGGGAAACCTAAGAAAATATTAAATAATTTTTTAAAAAAAATGATTTTTTTTTTTTTTCTTCATTTGGATCGTTGGGTTTTTCACTTCATTTAAGTTTTGGGTCTAAAACGAAGACTTTGCCCAATCAGCAAAAGAAAAGCGACACTGATAACATTGGTTTCTATTTTATTAGTTAGGCCATGCAGATTTGAGGAAAAACAAGATGTATCTCATCTTCCAAGAAAAGCAATTTCTTCACACATAATTGTGAATAGTTTGGATTTGAGATGATGATCTTCGTGTGAAAATCTGCTAGATCTAAATTAAGGAAAAAACTTCGAACCACAAATACTAACTCAAAAAATGAATACAATATCAGTACACAAATGAAGGAGAACAATGTTGTTCTACTAGCATAATATAGAGATTATCCAAGCACACTTAAAAGACAAGATCTTATCCTAGTTCCACATGTCATTTGAAACCAAAAATATTTCAACCAAAAATATTTCTAAGGGACAAATCAATCGGCAAAATCCATCACGTTTTTCTTTTAGTGCTTGGGCTTGTTGCAGGTCTTTGGCTTTTTCACGATCATCACAGTGCAATGAGCATGGTGAGCACAATAATCACTCACACTCCCCAAAATGGCCCTACAAGCATTACAAGAAAAAAAAATATCTCTGAGCCCCAAAAAAATTTGTTGTTTTCTTATCTTTTTATTAATAAATTCGAAGACCAATAACTTGTTTATTCAAACCTCAAAAGAATATGATAGTTAATCGGAATTTACTCGGAAAGAGAGATCTATGCAGTCAAAATGCATTGGAAATTGGAACACAATTGACATGAGTTTTTCACATACAAAAAAGAAGATGGAATAGGGGAAAGAGATACATGACCATTGAAAGTTTAAGAACTTCAAGCAATGTTAAACTGTAAAGACTGCCCAGATTCAGAATAGGGAAATTTATGCTAGAAATTTGCAGTGCTCAAAGCAAGACTCAAATGCATGGACATTAAAAACTTAGTAATCCATCCATTGGTATGCAAAACATGAAAATCACATACAAAAGAAACATGCAAAACTCAAACTTACAAAAAAGGGAAGGTAAGGGTGCGGGGAAGATGAGAGAATTTTCAGGCAAACCTTTTGAAGGCGCCATAGCCATGGCTGCCGAGGACCAACATGTCAGCTTGGTGCTTCTCCACAGCCTCACACAATGCACTTCTAGCATCCCCTTCTACAATTTCCACATCGAAGTCCTTTACCTATCCCCAAGAATTCCACAAAATCCCTTCATTCAGTGACCAAGCTTCATCTTAAAAACACCAAATGCTAACTCAGATATTTGCTGGGTGGTTTGTTATTTAAGAAAAAGAAAAAAAGAAAAAAAATAATAAGAAGAAGAGATAATTGGAGGAGTTTATTTTTTTCTTTTTTCCCTAGGGAAATTTATCAAAATACACCTAACTTTTCAACAATTTCACAATATGCAATTTTCAACTATTCCAACTCATGGTCACGAGTATTTTGATGTGTATTTTGAAATAAAATAAAAAATATAGATAAAATGTCGAATAATTTATATGATGAATATCTCTTTTTCTTTTTGCCTAAGGTTTTTTTCCTTTTTTTGTTCTTTTATTTTGATAACTAGAAAATATATTTTTTTGGGGAACAGGTGGTAAAGAGCATCTGTCACGCTCTTTCATCAACGAACAACAATCATTAGATTCACCATTCAACTAAAAGAGAAAGAAAAAGAAAAAAAAAAGAAAGAAAGAGTTTAAAGCTTCATTTGGACAATAAATTATTGGACTTACCATACACAAAATAAATCCACAAAATAAATCCATGAGTTTTAAATTCCTTGTTCCTAATCATGCGGTACACTCTCAAGGTTCGATCTATTTATTTTCTTTTGGCAATTAAACAATGAACTATGCATAGGAAGTCAGGAGGAATCATATAACTACATGAAACAAATCATCAATTAAAAACTGAAACTTTTTAAGTGAAAAAAAGAAAAGAAAAACAGATAGTGTTTTTCGATATCCTTTGATGTTCAAGGAATTAATTCTCACTGATTTTTTATGACAGAGCTCCTTTGCCTTCCCGACAACGGAACATGCCGTCTTCTTTATATCCGCTTCCACAATTGGCAACACATCGCCCATCCCTGTTATGAATTCACCAATTCACATTTCATTAACTATAATCTTCCAGGGTACTTACTACAACAAAAAAAAGGGTGATTGATTCCCTGAAATAACAAGGAAAAGTATCACTGCATTTTGAAGTGAAAATATCACGTTTATTTTGAAGTAAATAATTATTTCTTTGAAAGAGAAATATCACATTTGTTTTGCTGATTGTATTTGACATTTGCATGTAATCCATGATGTTGTCGAAAAACCACACTAAAATTTGCCCTCTCTCTCTCGAGCCACACTAAAAATTTGGAGTACTGAATTCTAGGTTTGCAGTGTGTTCTAGAATAATTCATATATATATATATATATATATATATATATATATATATATATATATATATATATATATATATATATATATATATATAATAAAATAATCCATCTTAAGACATATCCACTTCATTAAAGGCTCATTTCAAAAGTTCAAACCCAAACTCCACAAAAGTGCATGTCACATTCAAACTGAAACCATAGAAAAGAAATGCACCACCACTTTATCATCAACACCATCAGCATTACCATTGAGAAGAAGACCAAATTTCTCTTATGAATCATGGAATGGGTTCTTACCAGGTCCGGCAAAGCGAAGAACCGAAAGGGCCTGCAACTTAACATGGATGAGCACCAGCTTGAAGTGGTCCTCCCCACCCACGGGACCAAAGAGATGGTCCAAAGTCCATTCCAGAGAGTACAAGCTCTCCTTGCTATTGTCAATAGCCACTAAAAGAACCTTCTTTTCCATTATCCTATGCCCCCTTTACTCTGAAACTCCTCTAATATCTCAGCTTCAATTCCAAGTCCAAAACCACAGAAACTTGCCCACCTAATATAGGTTCGCCTAGGAACTCCCGGTTCCATGGATGGCCGAGAAAATAGAGGATAAATTAATGGAGAACCAGGAGTTCGTGTTTAGGGCTTCGCCATGGCCATGAAATCTAGGGTTTTCTGGTTAGGCTTTCGCTGTACATTCCTCTGGTCGTGGAAAGCACGGGGCTCGCCATTGTTCGCGGATGACGAGCTCGCTTTGTGTAAAACTAACGAAATTGCCCTCGGTGATGGTCTTTATCGAAAAAGACGTAATTGCCCTTGGCGTGGGTAGGGTGTAAGATGGTCATGAATGATCGAAATTGCTTTCGAGTTTAGAGGTAATAAAAAGAAGGAAAAGGAAATGTGTAAAGAGGATTTGAAATTGGGTAGTGAGGATTTGAAATTGGGTAATTGAGTATGTGTTATTGTTTAGTTAGAAAAATTAAAATAAAATTTTTCGAGTTACGCATTTTGATTTATTGTATTTTATATTTAATAGTTAAAAATGATCGTAATTTTTTTATAAAAATAAGTAAATTGTCTCATAATATACAATGCTGGTAGTAAAACGTTTTTATCCCAAAAACATAAAATTGCCCTTCATTTTGGCCAAGGTAAAAAATCATCCAATGGAGGGAAATTTGTACTCATGTTCGAACAATTTTTTGTATAAAATTTTCCAAAGAGTATCTTATATTATTAACCTTTTTCTTTTCTTTTTTTTTCTTCCAAGATAAACCTACTCGATATCTGTTCCGGATATATGATCAAAACCAAGTTGCAAAAATGTAGAATTGTATTGTTTTGGGATGGGCTCCGAAGCCAATACTTCATAAGTTTTGGCTTCAAAGTGAAAACGTAAGGGTACAAAGCTAATACTTTGAATTATTTTGGCTTGAGAGCCAAAACACAAATATCTAAGTGCCAATATTCATCTAGATATAACTTTAGGTCTTTAAGATCTGAAATAAAAATATCATTAAAACTTTAAAAATTGAAACAAAAAAAATTAGAAAATAATCATAAACTTCTCATCAATAAGGATGCTCGAATGGAATAATGATGAAAACATGGGCATAGATGTCCCACAAGAGGTGGGTAGGTTGTTTAGGGTTATCTCATAAGGTATACTTCCCTTGCAGGAGCATACTATCTTGCTCCCTCAGGTAAAACTCGGGCTAGGACTATATATATTAATTTGGAGGGAAAGATTTAAGTATTGAAATACTCAAAATTTAATATTTTTTAAGAATAATTATCTAATAATACTCAAAATTCTAAAATGGACCTAGTTTCTATGCAACCAAGCCCGCATATGTAGAAATGCGGGGCCTCTTAATAAATCTATTTTTTAGATGGATTTTAAGGTTTAATTTTTAAGGACATGTAATATCTAACATGGAGATCGTGAATATGAAAAAATAAATAAACTTTTAAAACTAAAAATAATAATTCTAGTAAACAAATATTTGGACTGTTAGTTTCTATTGTTTTTAGATGGAACTTGCATCCATCTTAAAAATGGATGATTTACACTTTCTAGACCGCATATGTAAAAATGCAGTCTAGCCCGTATGAAACAATTTTCTTTCTAAAATTTCATAACAGAAAAATCATCTAGTACTTTTGCATGAATGTATTCCATATTCCACTAGGAGCTAGTCGATTGTTTGAGAAAAATAACGTGGAATTGTGATTTTGTGGAAAGAGTATAGTGAGAGGCCAAAAATGGCATGATTTTGTGGAAGTTTGTCGGGGAGGTTTGTCTAAGGCGCCCTCTTTACACTTTAATGAGGTGCATTTTTTAAATTTAATTAGAGACGTAGTTCCGATGTCACAAACATTATAATGATTAAAAAAATATTTTTATAGAAAAAATTTATATAAGGTTGCAAGATTTATCTGGACATAGAGATGTATGAATGTGGAAATATAAAGGGTGTGGTTTGTATATGCCTAAGCTCTAAACAATCAAATTAGAGCTGACCTTCAAATAGTATCGAGAAATGTGGTTTTATTATTGAAAATCTGTTTGATAGCCTTAAAATATATTTTCATATTTATTTATAGACTTTAAAGCTTAAGAAATAGTATAGATCGATAAATTTACGAAAACCTGAAAATCTTTAAAATTGACTGTCCAAAATTGTATTACAAAATATACTATTTCCAAAACTTGAAATCCATTTTTTTCCCATGTCCATGCATCTTGCTGTCGAGATGATCAATTTAAAAATATTTGGGCATCAAAACAACCTCTTCTAGTGAAATTTTTGAAGTAGGCTCAAATTTGATTGTTTAGAGCCTCGGCTCTATATAAACTTTTCCCAAATATAAATAGATTTCGAGTATTAAAAATATAGTGTATCTTATAACACATTATCTAGATCATCCATTTTCAAGATTTTCAAGTGATTATAGATCTACTTGATTTGAAACATTTTTTAAGCTTAAGATTTATAATTAGAGATGAAAATAGATTCTCGAGTTGAGTTTTTTGCTCCAAAATTATATTTATGATAAAATTTGGAGGTGCGTCTTAATTTGATTGTTTGAGGTTGCAATTTTATACAAATCACACCCTAATTTTATTCTTAATTATGAAATTTAAAATTTCAAAAATAGTATAAATAGAGAAGATCTATAAATACTTGGAAATATTGAAAATAGACGGCCTAGATAACTTGTTAGGAATTTCTATAAAGCGATTATTTATTTTTTGTATAAGGAGGTCACAATTATTCTGGTCACTTAAATTTCAAAATGGGTGGTTGTAAGAGTGTCATTGAATAGACACAAAGTTAAAAAAAATAAAATCTCTGACTTCGTGATTCACTCTAAACTATTCAATATAATATCTAATGAGCTAGAATAGTTGTGACCTCTTGTACAAAAGATAGATGGTCTCCTTGTAGACAAATCGCTTCTCGAAATTCTTTTTTGGAAAATTTATGTACGGACCGAGTTTTTCTATCGTTATAATGATATTACCTAAAAATAGCCCGTTATTACTTGGAAAGACATATCTAGATTTTTTTTTTATTTTTTGCCAAATTTACTCTGGGTCCAGTATTTCGAACATCAGACAGCTTTATTTACGCCCTCAAAACTTTGCTTTGAAGTTTTTTCTCTCTTCTGTCTGGCATGCTCTTGGTCCTCTCTCTCGGCTCTCGCTCTTTCTCCTATCTCGGGCCTCTCTCTCTCTCTCTCTCTCTCTCTCTCTCTGCAGATAAAGAAAACAAAAAGGCCCAAATTTTAGGAGAGAAATTTGTTTCTGAAAAATCACTCTATTTCTAGCATTTGAGCTTTTCATATTCGCAAAGCTAAATTTCTCTTCAAGTGGTATCACTTTGTGGTCATGGACCGGATGGGGAACCAAGTGCTTTTAGGGCACTGATCGGTGTCGAACCCATGTGCTAGCACTATCACCTTCTCGCCTGAAACCACCACCCTCACATTATGCGCCTCTTCCACAATCCCCATCCAGCTTCACCTTCTTTGTCTCCTTCTTCCCACCTCACCTTTCTTCTTCCTCTAATTTTCATTCTCTGGACTCTCGATATTTTTGCCTTCGTGTTGGTCGTTTGCCACCACTTGGGCCAACTGTTCATCAACCAAATAGACCATTGAACCAAGCTTTCTTGGTTCAATTAAATGCGGTTCAATGTTACAACTATCCAACACCTTGATTCTACAAGAAAACTACAACAATATACCGTCTCATGGTTCAAACATCGGATTGCATCATTCATTTAAAAAAATTGAACAAAATGCAGTTCGATGGTAAAAAAATCGAAAAATAATTGAACAAAATGTAGTCCAATGTTAGAAACAACTGACTGCTTGATTTTTCACAAAAAATTGCAATATAATGTAGCTCGATGATTATAACATTGGACCTCTTTGTTCACTATGTTTTTTCAACAGAATGTGGTACTATGTTTTAACTATTGGACCGCTTTTTTCATACATAAAAAGTCGAGATAAGTATTGGGGTAGTCAAGCAGTCCGATTTTTGCAAAATCGGACCAATGGCAATGTTGTTAAAAATTTTAAAAAAATCAAAGATCCATCATTCCGTATAATAATATGCTATTTTTTAATCACACCGTTATAATAGTAAAAAAACCAGGTCTAAACGTAAATTTCCCTTTTCTTTTTTTTTATTCATAGCCGCATCCGGAAGTCTGAGATCTTTCAAAAGATTTTTTAGACCCGGCCCCAACGCGTAGGGTCCAAATTTTGGACCCATTCCCGGACCTAGGTCAGGTCTATGCTTCGGGTACTGGACCGGGTCGAAGATCTTAGATGTGGACCCGAACCTGGAGTGCTCTCCCTCGGTTGCATACTGTATAGTGTCCTGTTTGGGGCATTTTTATAGAGAGAGAGAAGAAACAGTAGAGAGAGTAAAAAGTAGAGAGAGAGTTGGGGAGCAAAGATGGCATGGAGAGGGCATCTGTCTCGCAACCTCAAGGAACTCCGTGTTCTCTTCTGCCAGACATCGCCTGCTAGTGCTTCTACAAGGTTTCTGTCACACCAAATCCACGCTTTATTTTTATCTTTTATTTTGATATTTTTCTTTAGATAATTTCCCTAAAAAGATGAAAATTTTTATCCTCCTTTCTCATTTTTGTAGAAATTTTCCCTAAATCTATCTGTTTACCTTCAATTTTTCAGCTAATATATTGTCTAAAGATTGCGCCTTTGGGTATTTCATTTTCTAATTTAGGTCTTTTTGGAGATCTTTTTCCTTTTAATTTGGGTTGTTCGATTCTAAGTTTGTTGAATCGCTATTCTTAAACTATGGACTTCTTCTTAATTCTCTTAATTTGTATGAAGTATTTTTTGTTTGCTTTAGATTCAATGTTATAGGGTGACTAATTTGACTTTCTTTTTTTTCCCCTCATTTTGGGCAGAGAATTTGTTCAGAGGAATTATACAGATTTGAAGACGCTGAACCCCACTTTTCCTATTTTAGTCAGAGAGTGCAGTGGAGTTGAACCTCAACTCTGGGCTCGATATGGTGAGTTTTATCTACAATTCCTCTTATACTTTATGGGGTTTTGATCATTTTTCGGACTAATTATATTTTTGCTTCAATAAACCTGAACTATCTGAGAAATAAACATGGACGATGTGTCTTGAAATTATATGAGAAGCATTTAGAGTTGTTTCCTTATGAGAAATGTATAGAGTGAGACTATTTACCTTTGGCTTAAGGAGATTGCTACCATCCTTAGCTTAGCCACGTTGCCGTGTGCCATTAACCAGGCTAAAGGCCCAAAAGATATTTTCGAACGCTGTAATAAACTACTAGTTGCCAAATTTCGCAAGTGATGACTAGGGGTAATTTTGACTGTCTTGTATCGAAAGGTAAATGGTCGGTAATTTTGACTGTCTTGTATCAAAAGGTAAATGGTCTTGTAGTATGCAATTCCCTTTATTTTATCTGCACAGCATACATGTGTAATTTTTCCCTCAAAGAAAGAGGGCAAAAGTTATATCCAACTTGATCATATTGAATTTTAATTCTTCTCTGGCTAGGGAAACTGGTTTAATAATTTAC